>NC_141087.1:45176606-46376606 GCF_041138505.1 Cibotium barometz
TTTTGAAAGTTGAAGGTTCACCTCCTACCACTTTCTTGACGACTCTTGATGTTGTAGTGAACCTTCTTATTCTCACCTTGTAGAATAAGATCACTTATCTCCCAGTTTTGAATTGCCTTCACTTGGCTAAGCCATGGCCTACCCAATATCAATGGGTAAGCCCTAGCATCAGGTTTTATAGAGATGACCTGGAAAGTTGTAGGCATAGAAATACCACATACATCCACTCCCAAATTCCTGACCATTCCTAAGGTTTTCACCCTAGTATTATTAGAGGGTTTGATGCGATAGGGAGAGTTGGTAGAAGACAACTTTAAATCGGCATCTTTCATTGTTTTTTCACTCATGACATTGATTGACGCACCTCCATCAATGTATGCATTAGAAATTGTTTGCCCCTCAATGATGACATCAATCATAGGCACATCATCTCCTACATCAATATCCACCTTTTGAGCCATAGGAGTCCCATTATCCCTCTTCTTCTTTTCCTTAGATTCCCTTGTGCTAGCCAGCTTACCCCATTCCTTTATGAGCTTTGGAGAGAGTGCCAAAAGCTTCCCAAATGTGATTTGTGTCGTTTTCTCCCTAAGATCTATTAAGAGGTCATAACTAAGAGATCCTTGTCGAAGAGGAAAGTCAGATTGTCCAATTTTTCTCATAGACTTCTTCTTCTTCTTCTCATTTTTCTCCTCATCAATGTTTCCTCTTCTTCTTCTAAGCATGTTTCCTCTAAAAGTGCTAAACTTTAATCCTCTCTTTTCCTCAATTTTGGACACTTAGTGCGATAGTGCCCCTTCTCTTGACATTCATAGCATGTGATACTACTTCTATCCCTAGGTGTATCCTCAACTCGTGGAACCCTAGGTGGCCTTGCATTGACTAAGTGTAACTTCAAATCAGCAAATTCTGCCATAAGTTGTGCACTGTTATGATCCAATGATGAAGCTTGTACCTGCGATGTTGAGGCTATCTCCACTCGTGGTGGGGTCGGTACACATGGAGAAGATTGGAATGTGGACTCAATATGAAGAGTGGCCTCCTTCTTCAAAGCAATACCTGAGATGTTGAGGCTATCTCTACTCGTGGTAGGGTCGGCACACTCGGAGAATATTGGAATGTGGACTCAATATGAAGAATGGCCTCCTTCTTCAAAGCAATACCTGAGATGTTGAGGCTATCTCTACTCGTGGTGGGGTCGGCACACTCGGAGAATATTGGAATGTGGACTCAATATGAAGAGTGGCCTCCTTCTTCAAAGCAATACGAAGAGCCTCTTAAAAATTAGTGGGATCTTTACTAAGAACTTTTCCATGCAAGAAGCGGGGATCCAAAGCCATGATAAACTTGCTCATCTTAAGTTACTAAAGAACTGTTTTAATCTCCCATACGAGGTAAAAAAGAAGAAGCAATAACATGTAAAGCAGGTTGTTGATATTTAATGAACAAGGCTTTATACCTCACTGAAAAGGCAGAAACTGACTCTCCTTCCTTTTGGAAAATCTGATCCAATTGCAATAATAAAGCATTTGGTGACTCTACTGTCCCAAATCTTTCCTTCATTGCTTTGGTCAACCTTTCCCAATCATTCTTGGACTCCTCTGGCAAAGCCTCATGCCAAGTTAAGGCCACACCCTCTAAGAAATTTGGAAGCATTTCTGCACTATCCGGGTCTTCTCTTTCCGATCCTTTATAGACTAACCTGTCAAGCGGCATGCTCGGTTAAACTCTCGGAGATAACTCCCCGGGTCTTCTCTTTCTAATCCTTGGAACACCGGAATGTTGAACATCTTGCACCAAAAGATGAGTAGCAACAAGGAAAATTTACTTATTTCAAAATAACTTTTCTTTAATCATGCGGGACCTTGAGGTTAAAATAGAATAATTCTAAGTAAATCCTGACCACCGTCTCCACCAAAAGATGTGACACAAAGTTGGGGTTTTGACTTCGGTCACTTCTTAGAATCAAAACACACTTATATGAAACCTCACAACCTCCTCACCTTTCTCTCCCTAGGTTAAGATAAAGATAAACACATCAAAGGTGAGATCATAATTCATGGAAGGAAATATGAAAGGCTCAGGAGAAGCAAGAATTTCTACCAGTCTCGTAGCTCCAAACAAGAGGGCAATTGTTTGTTGGAAGAAAATCTTCCGATGCAGGTTTATGTGAACGGAAACATACGGGGAATGTTGGTAAGGTTCATTCGTTCGAATTGGGCAATTTGGTCGGAACATCTTAAAGTAAAAGAATATAGCAGTCACTTACAAGAAGATAAGATACATGGGATTTCTCTAAATTTTGAAGTGCCTGAAGTCGCCTCTCATCCAAGGTCTCCAGTTATACTAGGCATTGGGCATGTGTTTCTTCTTCATTATTCAAGTGTGTAAAAGATGTGCGAAGGCTTGTGATTTCCAATTCTATTGGCAAAATAGCCTCCATTCCATAAACTAACTAAAAAGGTGTGAAATCAAGAGAGAGTTTATGAGTTATCCTATAAGCCCATAGGACCTCTGGGTGGCAAATGCACATCCCACTTTCTCTTCATAGTATCCACTAGCTTAGACAAAGATCCACAAAGCAGTCCATTAGTTTTTTCTACTAAACCATTACATTGGGAATAATAAGGAGTTGACATAGCATGCTTTATTTTTTAATATCTGCACCAAAGCTTTAATCAAGTCATTCCTGAAAGACCTCCCCCCATCCGTAAAGGATTTCTAATGGACACCCAAATCGGGCACATATGTATTCCTTGAGAAAGGATGCCACAGCCACTGCTTTATTATTGACCATGGCCTTTGCTTCTGCCCACCTTGTTGCATAATCTGTGGCCACCAATATGTAATACTTCCCATGTGAGGAACGAGGAAGTGGGCCAATAAAATCTAATGCCCACCTTTCAAATGGACCATATGCTGGGATAGGGTTTAAGGGTGCAGGAACCAATTACTTATGCCCACATGCTTGGCATACTTCACAGCTTCTGCACCACTCATAGACCTCTTTGCTAAGTTGAGGCCAATAATACCTTGTGTTAAGGATCCTCCGAGTTGTGCTGGCTGACTGAGGCAAAGTGACCTGAACATTCATGACATAATTCCATAATCCTTTTAGATTCTTCCAGGCTCACTACCCTCCTAAGAATCTTATCCTTACCTTGCTTGTAAAGAACATCCCCTAGAATTATGTAAGGATGAGATTTCCTTGTAAGCCTTTGCTTCTGTTGAGGATTGAATCTAGGAGGGAAGTATCCTGCATCTAAATAGTGTTGATGAACATCTTGGAGCTCAGGCCAACCTGTATCCATTAATGCAAGAGTAAAGAAGCCAAGGTTTTAGTAGCCAATTCATCAACCCCTTTGATTATCCTTCCTGTTAACATGCACAAATTTACAAAACTCAAAAGCTTCTTTTAACTCCATTGCCCTTTTATACAATTCTTGGAGATTATGACTCCTTGCCTTATATTCTCCTTTCATTTGTCGGATGACCAATTATGAATCCCCTTTAACCTCTACCTCTTTAATTCCATCTTTTATGCAATCTTCTACAGCGACATTATTTGATATAGCCTTTGGAATATGCAAAATAGCCCCAAACTTGCTCTCCATAATGGCACCTTCTTTATCAACACTCCCAAATGCAAGTTCCATGAATCGCAAATAGTATGAAGCTCTCTAACAATGATCTATAGGAAATTCTAGTAAGAAAAATCACTGTTACACCTCCTTATTTGATCGACCAAATGCACCCATAATGCCTTCATAACCTTCCAAGATTGAGGAGGGCTGCAACGAAGCTTTCTCCATTTCACAAGGTATTCCACCAAAGAACGGTTGCATAACACCTTTTCTCTAGTGTCAAACACCTTTTCTAGGACAAACTCCATCATACCTTTCTCATTCACTAGAGGTGACTCATCTTGTACTTCCATTAAATGCCCCACATATGTCTTCAATTGAAAGACATGAAACACATCATGTATGCATGTGGTTGCTAGTGGCAAAAGCTTATAAGCTACTTTCCCAACTCTTCTCTTAATATTATATGGAACATAGTACCTATATTCCAATTTGGAGTTTGTGTTACCCTTGAGAGATGCATATCTTGATTTTGGTATGCGTAAAACACCTAATCACCCACATTGAACACCCTACCCTTGGCCAATACCTCTTTTCCTTCTAGATTAAATAGAACTATCCCCCCAGCCCCACATTGCCTGGAAGGGCTAAAGGCTCCATCAAAATGCATAGTGAAAGCAGTTGGAGGTGTCTCCAAATCTTTATATACTTTTTCCTTTGTTCCTGTTCCTTCTTCCTCATTCTTCCTTTTTGTAAGCAAATCTGCAAGAGAGGCCCTACTGGTATTTTATGTAATAAAAGTGAAAGAGAATTCTCGAAGCTCACAAATCCACTTTGCAAACTTCCCTCCTGCAGGATTGGGTTTGCAGACCAAGAATTGTAAAGAAGGTTGAGATGTGAGGAAGAAAAAAGGGCGAGGTAACAAGTATGACCTGAACTTCTTTACTGCAAAAACAAGAGACAAACCACCTTTCTCCATTTCACCATACCTCTCCTCGGCATCAGTGAGTTGTCGGCTTGCATAATACACTGGTTGCATACGCCCTTGCTCTCCCTTTTGCAAGAGTATAGCACCCACTGAATGTGATGAGACACTTGGGTTCACATAAAAGTCCCCCCCCCTACCTAGAAGGCTGCACAATTGGACTTTGACTCATGCATTCCTTGATCAAACAAAAAGATTGAATTTGATCGGGTCCCCATTGGAAAGAAACATTCTTCTTTGTCAACAAATTTATAGGATACATCTTCTCAGAGAACATGTCAACAAAGCATTGGTAATACTTTGTTTTATCCAAAATCCTCCTTACCTCCCTTTCATTGGTAGGTGGTGGGAGGGCCACAATTGCCTGCACCTTCTCACACGATCCATCTCTATGCCTTCTTCTGAGATAACATGTCCCAAGAGAACCACCTTGCTTCGTGCCAAGAGAACCACCTTGCTTCGTGCCAAGCGGCATTTTCCAGGATTAAGACACCCTTCTGCATCATCAATACTTTGCAAGCGGCATTTTCCAGGATTAAGACACCCTTCTGAGATAACGTCCCAAGAGAACCACCTTGCTTCGTGCCAAGCGGCATTTTCCAGGATTAAGACACCCTTCTGCATCATCAATACTTTGCAAGGCCAACCTCAACTTTTCCAAGTGATCCATGCGGCTTGAATAAATGCAAAAATCATAAAAAAAAGACCCTTATAAACTTTCCCAAGTAAGGTGCAAATACCTGACTCATGAAGCGTTGAAAAGTTGCTAGTGCATTGGTCAAGCCAAATGGCATCACCCTATAGGCATACACTCCCCAAGGGGTGATAAATGAGGTTTTCCTTTCATCTTCTTCATAAATCAGATTTGAAAGTACCCAGAGTATCCATCACACACTAAATACACCTCATGACCTGCAACTTGATCCAAAATCTCATCCTGAAAGAGTAGAGGATAATAATCTCTCTTTGTGCATACATTTAGAGGGCAAAAGTCCACACACACACGCCATTTTCCACCCTTTTTGGTAGTGACTACAACTGGGGAAATCCACTCTGAATGCTCGACTAGAAAAACAAATCCAGCTTCAAGCAAATTAGTTACCTCATTCTTAAGCACCTCCGTTTGCACTACTCCCAAATGCCTTAGGTGCTGTACCACTGGCTTACTTTGGGGCTTGAGATCAATCTTGTGCTCTACTAGGGTAACTTGGCGTACTTGTGAGTAGCTGTTTGCAAAAAGGTTAGAAAATCCATCCAACATTTTTAAGTAATTCTCCCTTCTTTCAGTACCTGCTATAGCTCATTATGTTGGTGAAGACTAGTGAGGTCCACATCTCCTTTCTTGAACATGGTTGAAGAAGCTTCCCCTTCCAAGGCACATTGTCTTCAGCAATCCCTCGATCCCTTCCCAGGGAAAGACCAAATGCAACTCCCTCTACCTCCCCTTAACTTTAAATCGGCATCTTTCATTGTTTTTTCACTCATGACATTGATTGACGCACCTCCATCAATGTATGCATTAGAAATTGTTTGCCCGTCAATGATGACATCAATCACAGGCATATCATCTCCTACATCAATATCCACTTTTTGAGCCATAGGAGTCCCATTATCCCTCTTCTTCTTTTTCTTAGATTCCCTTGTGCTAGCCAGCCAGCTTACCCCATTCCTTTCTGAGTTTTGGAGAGAGTGCCAAAGATACGCAAATGTGATTTGTCCCATTTTCTCCCTAAGATTTGTTAAGAGGTCATAACTAAGAGATCCTTGTCCAAGAGGAAAGTCAGAGTGTCTAATTTTTCTCCTAGACTTCTTCTTCTTCTTCTTATTTTTCTTCTCTTCTTCTGATTTATCTTCTTGTTCTTCTTCTTCTTGGCTCCTAGTTTTACGACCCCTTTTTGCCATGCATCAATGTTTCCTCTTCTTCTTCTGAGCATGTTTTCTCTAAAAGCGCTAAACTTTGATCCTCCCTTTTCCTCCTCCCTTTTCCTCAATTTTGGACACTCAGTGCCATAGTGCCCCTTCTCTTTGACATTCATAGCATGTGATACTACTTCTATCCCTAGTTTTATCCTCAACTCGTGGAACCCTAGGTGGCCTTGCGTTGACTAAGTGTAACTTCAAATCAACAAGTTTTGCCATAAGTTGTGCAATGTTATGATCTAAGGATGGAGCTTGTACCTGAGATGTTGAGGATATCTCTACTCGTGGTGGGGTCGGCACACTCGGAGAAGATTGGAATGTGGACTCAATATGAAGAGTGGCCTCCTTCTTCAAAGCAATATGAAGAGCCTCTTTAAAATTAGTGGGTTTTTTGTTAAGAACTTTTCCATGCAAGCGAGGATCCAAAGCCATGATAAATTTGCTTATCTTTAGGTGCTCCATTGCTAAAGAACTCTTTGAATCTCCCATAGAAGGTGAAAAAGAAGAAGCAACAACATGTAAAGAAGCTTGTTGATATTTGATGAACAAGGCTTCATACCTCACTGAAAAGGCAAAAACTGACTCTCCTTCCTTTTGAAAAATCTGATCCAATTGCAATAATAAAGCATTTGGTGACTCCGCTGTCCCAAATCTCTCCTTCATTGCTTTTGTTAACCTTTCCCAATCATTCTTGGACTCCTTTGGCAAAGCCTCATGCCAAGTTAAGGCCACACCCTCTAAGAAATCTGGAAGTATTTCTGCCCTCTCTCCTTCATATAGAGACCAATCCGTCAAGCGGCATGCTCAATTAAACTCTCGGAGATAACTCCTCGGATCTTATCTTTCCGATCCTTCGAACACCGGAATGTTGAACATCTTGCACCAAAAGATGAGTAGCAACAACAAGGAAAATTTACTTATTTCAAAATAACTTTTCTTTTATCATGCGGGACCTTGAGGTTAAAATAGAATAATTCTAAGTAAAACCTGACCGCCGTCTCCACCAAAAGATGTGACACAAAGTTGGGGTTTTGACTTCGGTCACTTCTTAGAATCAAAACACACTTGTATAAAACCTCACAGCCTCCTCACCTCCCTTTCACCCTAGGTTAAGATAAACATAAACACATCAAAGGTGAGATCATAGTTTATGGAAGGAAAGATGAAAGGCTAAGGAGAAGCAAGAATTTCTGCCAGTCTTGTAGCTCCAAACAAGAGAGCAATTCTTTGTTGGAAGAAACTCTTCCGACTTAGGATTATGTGAACGGAAACATACAGGGAATGTTGGTAAGGTTCATCCACTTGAATTGGGTTATTTGGATGGAACATCTTAAAGTAAAAGAATATAATTATCACTTACAAGAGGATAAAATACATGGGATTTGCTTTTTGATAAGAGATTAAGAGGAATTAATCATTATTAAGAAGAAATAATAGCCAAAGTCTATAAAAACAGAGATACACAGAGAATTGCATCCATAAAGACTGTACAAAAGAAGATTATATATGTATGTAGAGCTTTGAAGAGAGCTTTGTACCTATATAAAAACTTTAAAAAACGGGTAACCAAGCGAAAAGTTATGAGCATTTTACTACAAGACTATAAAATTGCCAAAATTTGCCTAAAAGTTAGCGACTCTTTGGGAGAAATTCTGATCATCAAGGAAGTAAAGGATTAAGAAATTAGTTACATGAGTGGAAAGAGCATATAAAGAGCTTCCTAGCCATATGATCAATTTCAAAAACCAATACTGGAGTGATGAGTAATTATCGATTGAAACTTGGGTATTAGACCACAAAAACTGCACTTTCCTCTCTTTGCATGAAACCTCAATTTTCACATAGCCTCTTGCCTTTCATCTCCTTCATGATTCAAGCTAGAGAGTAAGGGTTAACATTGCTCAGCGGAGACAATCATAAAGATTTACCTATGGTCCCCAAAGTCTTTCCACATCATGCTCATTATTATCGCAAAAACCATTGGTAGCTCCAAAGGAGGGCGGCAATAAGGCAAGGGCTACCTTGAAAAGTCATAGGCCCACCAAGATAATAACTCCTTATCCCACTTATCATGAATCATCAAAGAGGTCCAAAATTGGGTTAAGCATGAGAGGCTAATGCTAAATGAGACATTCACATGTAAAGAGAGTGTCTGAATAAGGGTTTGAAGATAAGAGAATGGCAATGACACAAAATGCTCAATTGAGGAGGCTTTATTCATTGATTTGAAAGGGAGAGGAGGGCTCCTTTTATAGGTGGAGAATCGCCCTCTCTTCCATTGTTATAAATTACAACATAAAAATCTTCAACCTTTCAGTGACATAAGGGTAGATGTCACCATCAATTGTCCTCCTAGGCTAAGTCTTCTATTGATTATTAAATTGAAGACTTTTTGACTTTGAACGTGTGATGAGATAATAGCCAAGTCTAAGTGGCATGTAGGTGGAGATCCCACTTACACATGGCGGAATTCTCCTCTTCCATATGTAGGCATTCTAGAATAATCTTTTCCAATTATGCACCTACACACAATCCTCCACATACCATCCACACTCCCCAACTTGTAGCCTTATGAATACTATATTAATAATACAATTAAAATCCATGTGAGCATGAAGGCCCACTTTTATTTTCCACATCACTAGCCTATCTACCATACCAAAGTATTTATCAAGCATACTTGTGGCATTTACAATGTGTACACCCTAAATCAAGTAAAACCATTATATTTGAAGATAGAATGTTGTTATCAGGGTAACCGCCAAGCCGCCGCATCACCACGCCGTTATTCCACTGTGGCGCTGCAATCCTGTTGGACAAGCTTCCACCTTGTTACCATTGAGAAACCATCAAAATATGTACAAAATTGAAAATGAAAGATATCAATTTTTCATGTCACATCCCCCCCCGCCGCCAGTAGATCCTCCATGCTTGTCTTGGGGGTCTGCTGGCGATGGTGCTCGAGGGTAAAATATCTTTAGCTGGTACTCATTGGCACGTCCGGGAACCTCCTAGCCACTTGCATCCTCTAGAAGATAGGTGTTATTTTTGAGCTTTTGCTTTATCCTGAAAGGGCCTTCCCAACGTCTAAGAAGCTTCTTATCTAGCCGTTTCTCCACACGACCATCATACCTCATGAGACTAAGCTTCCTTGCTTGAGTTCTGGCTTCTTCTTCTTCTTCGTGAGAGTGTCATGCCTTGCCTTGCGCCGTTGTTGTGCACCCTCCAAATTTTGAAGTGCCTGAAGTCACCTCTCATCCAAGGTCTCCAGTTGTACTAGGCATTGGGCATGTGTTTCTTCTTCATTATTCAAGCGTGCAAAAGATGTGCGAAGGCTTGTGATTTCCTATTCTATTGGCAAAATAGCCTTCATTCCATAAACTAATTGAAAAGGTGTGAAACCAAGAGATAGTTTGTGAGTTGTCCTATAGGCCCATAGGACCTCTGGGTGGCAAATGCACATCCCACTTTCTCTTCATAGTATTCACTAGCTTAGACAAAGATCCACAAAGCAGTTCATTAGTTTTTTCTACTAAACCATTACCTTCGGGATAATAGGGAGTTGACATAGCATGCTTTATTTTTAATTTCTACACCAAAGCTTCAATCAAGTCATTCCTGAAAGACCTCCCCCCATCCGTAAGGATTTCTAATGGTGGATACCCAAATCGGGTACATATGTATTCCCTGAGAAAGGATGCCACAGCCACTGCTTTATTATTGACCATGGCCTTTGCTTTTGCCCACCTTGTTGCATAATCTGTGGCCACCAATATGTAATACTTTCCATGTGAGGAACGAGGAAGTGGGCCCAAAAAATCTAATCCCCATCTTTCAAATGGACCATATGCTGGGATAGGGTTTAAGGGTCCAGGAACCAATTGCTTATGCCCATATGCATGGCATACTTCATAGCTTCTGCACCACTCATAGACATCTTTACTAAGTTGAGGCCAATAATACCCTATGTTAAGGATTCTCTGAGTTGTGCTGGCTGAGGCAAAGTGACCTGAACATTCATGACATAATTCTATAATCCTTTTAGATTCTTCTAGGCTCACTACCCTCTCCTAAGAATCATATCCTTACCTTGCTTGTAAAGAACATCCCCTAGAATTGTGTAAGGATGAGATTTCCTTGTAAGCCTTTGCTTCTATTAAGGATTCAATCCAGGAGGGAAGTATCCAGTATCTAAATAGTGTTGAACATCTTGGAGCTCAGGCCAACCTGTATCCTCTAATGCAAGAATAGCTACTTTGAAAGAAGCCAAAGTTTTAGTAGCCAATTCATCAGCCTTTTGATTATCAACATGCACAAATTTACAAAACTCAAAAGTTTCTTTTAACTCCATTGCTCTTTTATACAATTCTTGTATACAATTCTTGGAGATTAGGACTCCTTGCCTTATATTCTCCTTTCATTTGTCGGATGACCAATTGCGAATCCCCTTTAACCTCTACCTCTTTAATTCCATCTTTTATGCAATCTTCTAATCCCCAAATTAATGCATTCTACTCAGCCACATTATTTGATATAGTCTTTGGAAATTCCCTACCCTTGGCCCATACCTCTTTTCCTTTTGGATCAAATAAAACTATCCCCCTGGCCCCACATTGCATGGAAGGGCTAAAGGCTCCATCAAAATGCATAGTGAAAGCAGTTGGTGTCTCCAAATCTTCATATACTGTTCCTTCTTCCTCCCCTTGCAAGCAAATCTGCAAGAGAGGCCCTAGTGGTGTTTTCTGTAATAAAAGTGAAAGAGAATTCTTGAAGCTCATCACACAAATCCACTTTACAAACTTCCCTCTTACAGGATTGGGTTTGCGGACCAAGATTTGTAAAGAAGGTTGAGATGTGAGGAAGAAAAAAGGGTGAGGTAACAAGTATGACCTGAACTTCTTTACTGCAAAAATAAGAGACAAACCACCTTTCTCCATTTCACCATACCTCTCCTCGGCATCAGTGAGTTGTCGGCTTGCATAATACACTAGTTGCATATGCCCTTGCTCTGCCTTTTGCAAGAGTATAGCACCCACTGAATGCGATGAGACACTTGGGTTCACATAAAAGTCCTCCCCCCACCTAGGACTTTGACTCATGCATTCTTTGAGCAAACAAAAAATTGAATTTGATCGGGCCCCCATTGTAAAGAAACATTCTTCTTTGTCAACAGATTTATGGGATATATCTTCTCAGAGAACATGTCAACAAAGCGTTGGTAATACTTTGTTTTATCCAAAATCCTCCTTACCTCCCTTACATTGGTAGGTGGTGGGAGGGTCACAATTGCCTGCACCTTTTCAGGATCCATCTCTATGCCTTCTTCTGAGATAACATGTCCCAAGAGAACCACCTTCCTTCATGCCAAGCAGCATTTTCCAGAATTCAGACACCCTTTTGCATCATCAATACTTTGCAAGGCCAACCTCAACTTTTCCAAGTGATCCATGCAGCTTGAATAAATGCAAAAATCATAAAAAAAGACCCTTATAAACTTTCCCAAGTAAGGTGCAAATACCTGACTCATGAAGCGTTGAAAAGTTGCTGGTGCATTGGTCAAGCCAAATGGCATCACCCTATAGGCATACACTCCCCAAGGGGTGATAAATGAGGTTTTCCTTTGATCTTCTTCACAAATCCGGATTTGAAAGTATCCAGAGTATCCATCGCACACTGAATACAACTCATGACCTGCAACTTGATCCAAAATCTCATCCTGAAGGATAGAGGATAATAATCCCTCTTTGTGCATGCATTCAGAGGGCGAAAGTCCACACATCCACACGCCATTTTCCACCCTTTTTGGGAATGACTACAACTGGGGAAATCCACTATGAATTCTCTACTGGAAAAATAAATCCAGCTTCAAGCAAATTAGTTACCTCATTCTTAAGCACCTCCACTTGCACTACTCCCAAACGCCTTAGCCTCTTTACCCACTGGCTTACTTTGGGGCTTGAGATCAATCTTGTGCTCTACTAGGGTAACTTGGCATACTTATGAGTAGCTGTTTGTAAAAAAGGTTAGGAAATCCATCTAACATTTTAAAGTAATTCTTTCTTTCAAGTACAATTAAGATTCACTCAAGTACAATTAGATACCAAGATGAGTTAGCTTAGATACATAAAGAGACTTGAGATAAGTGCAAGTGATATGTTCATTGCTTGAAAATGGTCCCCTTTTATATGGATGAGTACAACATTGGCTTTGCTAGCTCATGTGGGAGAATTCCACCTTTAGCTTTTTACTTCATTTTAACTACTCATACTCACTCCCTCTACCTTTCCTTTTGCTCAATGGCACCACATTTCTCAACAATAGTTGTCTAGCTTATACAAGCCATTGCATCGTGTTCCAGAAAGTGATTATAGCATAACCCCTTAAAGGGTCCTTGACCTCCTTGACTAAACACTCCTTATCTGCAAACTCAACCACTAAATCTTGATCGATTATGGCTGAGATAGAGAGTGGAATTTTCTTTATCCGTAGAACATACAATACATTTGTCATGCATACATTCACACCATTGGCTGGAATAAGCATGATCTTGCCTATCCCTTTCACGACGATAAGTAGAATGATCTACACATGATATAGTGCAGCCATTCAAATCATAAACCAAGTGCTAAATTGCATCTTTACACAAGAAGTGATATGGCTCGAAGTACCACTATCAAAATACCAAATAACATCCTTATTGTGGGATGCAATCAAAGACATATCTTGTAACATGTTCTGTAGCACTTGGTGTGTCACTAGTGTATGTGACCAAAAATGTCACTCCTCATCATGGACTACATTAGTAGACTGCTCTACTTTGTCATTAGAGATATCAGCTATACTACACTACCTAAATTTTCCTCTTCTCTTTTGCCATCCGCTTTCTACACTCATTTATGTAGTCGTTAGGCTTATGGTAGTAGTGACATTTGCCCTTATTTTTGGGCTTGTTGGCACCCCCTTTTTAGACGTATCACCCCCATCTTCTTTCTACATTCATCTATGTAGTGGCTAGACTTATGATAGTATTGGCATTTGCCCTTCTTTTTGGGCCTGCTGGCACCCTCTTTTTAGATGTATCACCTCTAGAAAAGGGTTGTCCATGAATAGCCTTATTGGACTAGTGTCCTCCATGAATAGCCTTATTGGACTAGTGTCCTCCATGCCTAAAGCTCAAGTTTGCTTTACGTGCTAAAAATGGCCTATCACCACCTTGGTTGCTTGATAGATTTGCTCTTTTTTATTCCTATAAGAGCAAACCCACCAAATCTTCAAAAGTGATAGGTTCAACACCTCCTCTCATAGAGAGATTGAGAGGAGTGTGAAAGCCCAAATATGAGGGAGACAAAGAATGCAAAGTATCTTGCCTAGTTGTTTATCTAGGATAACCTCATCAATGTTCATCAATTATTCTTGCAAATAGTTGTTTATCTAGGATAACCTCTCATAGAGAGATTGAGAGGGGTGTGAAAGTGCAAATATGAGTGAGGTAAAGACTGTAAAATATGGTTGACCAACTGTTTTTCTAGGATAACCTCATCAATGTTCAGTAACTATTCCTACAAATATTTCACTTTGGTGAGGTGATCCATCATAGAGTCACCTTTATCCATAGAAATAGTATCCAATTGCCTATTCAAGTAGGCAACTCTTACCATGTTGCCTGTCTTATTCATTGCTTCTTCCAAAGTGTCCCGTGCAAGCTTTGCAATGTTGTAAGATCATATGTGTGGAATGATAGATCTTTTGAAATAAAGGGCTATCAAGGACATGCATGTGCATCCCTAGAATTCCATCTTCTATGCTCTTGTGTAGGAGAGTAAGATGTTCTACCTTAGCTCCTAGAGCTCTTTGAGTGACACCCCTCTGAGGTGTTACTAGTTGCAAGGTAGTTGACTGTGTTTTATCACCACACACAATGCACCAAAGCCATTTGGCTACTAGCAGATTTCTAATCATGAAACTCTACAAGGAGTAGTTTGATCCATCTAGTTTATCCTCTTGGAATAGCACACTAAATACACATGAATATCTATAGGCATACTAAGAAGCACTTACGTGCACTGTAAGGCAACCCAATGTTCCTACGTAAATTTTTTGTCTTCAAAAACCTCAAGCAAGTATTCTTGCACTAGATTCTCTATACTATCCAAAAACACTTAGTATGTATACATATATGTCAATCTCTGCTCTGTAACCCTGATACATGCTCTAAATAGAAAAGCCCGAAATTTTGCTTATAATTTTGCCCCCATTTGTACTGAATTGCATGAATTGAGAAAAGCCCTAAAATTTGTGACTCCCAAAATACATGTACTAGACAACAAAGCTTGTAAGCTAAAAAAAGCCCAAATGTATACTCAATAGAGAAGGCCTGGTAGAGGTAATGAGCATGTACGATGAGGCAGATAGGACCACCAATATGGACACTGTGAAATAGAGGTAGAAAGGGACGGCCAAACAAGACACCATGGAAAAAAGTCAGTGAGAAAAGTCACCAGGAAAAATGGGGGGTCGTCTCACAAGTAAGCCCTTGGAGAGAAGTTCTCAGCTCAAAGAGGGGTGGCTTAGCCCAATGTCTCTCTCTCTCTCTCTCTCTCTCTCTCTCCCCCCCCCCCTCCAGCTCAACCGGTCGGGCTGAATGGGTCTATCACAAGCTCTGCCCAAAAGGGGAGGAGCTGGGTGGTGGGCGGCGGTGGAGCTCCAGGCAGTAGTGGTCACCCATGAAGGGAGGCATGCAAAGGCTCTATATGATAGTGCACTAAGGCAGGTAGGCTGTACAAAGGTGTGCACCAATAAGTCAGGCGACGTGGTAGTGTCTATAGCCCATAGCAGCCCCATAGCAGAGATGGTAGAGGAGGGCATAAATAAGGAATCCAATACCAACTGTTGGAAAGCCACACTCACACACACAGAGTTACATGTGTGCAAAACCCTTGGTAGAAATTTTTAGTCAAATAGGCCTTGCATGTGTGCACATCTAGTGCACGTTACATGTTAATTTATTTTAAAGTGAGGTTTAAGGAGCACAAGGGAATTAATAATCTTAGTCACATAAAAATTAAATTTAAGGCCCCAAACCATGTATAAGAACGGGGAGTACGATAGGAATAAACAGGTTTATAAAATAATTAAACTAGATCCTTAGATATGCACATGATGCTCAAATTAATTTAATACTAAGGGTTTATAAAATAATTAAACTAGACCCTTGGAGATGTACATATGGTGCACAATTTAATTCAATACTAAGGGCCAAGGCCTAAAGTCCATTAAATTAAATAGGTTTATATCAAAGGATAAGGCTAAAGCTAAAAGGATAAAGTTATATCAGTAGGGGCTCCAAAATTGAAGAATAGGGATTTGTGAACA
Organism: Cibotium barometz; assembly: GCF_041138505.1. Taxonomy (NCBI): domain Eukaryota; kingdom Viridiplantae; phylum Streptophyta; class Polypodiopsida; order Cyatheales; family Cibotiaceae; genus Cibotium; species Cibotium barometz. The sequence continues at coordinate 45,192,468 of NC_141087.1, forward strand.
CATATTTGGCCTTAAGTTACCAAAAATAAAGGGGAGAAAGCTAAAATTAATAGGATAAGGATAAATAAAGGGAAAAGCACAGATTAAATTGAGAGAGTGCTGTCGGGCACTCCAAGAGCTAAAATTCCCCAAAAGGAAACATGCTAAATATATGCATACCCATGCTGTTGAGGAAAGCATGGACTGGGGGTGCATTGGGATTATAAATATGCCCTCCCCCCTTTGTTTTTCCCATGCCTACCTCTTGGGCACTAGGAGAGTGATTTTGAATTAAGGAAAGTCCTTTTTGTCATATACCAAGTACCCAAAGTACCTATCACAATCGGAGTGGTCCTTTTTGCTTAGTAAAATTTTTGCAGTTTTTGAATGCACTTTCTCCTTCAAGAAAAATTTGTGGATTTCTCTTGGTGCTTGAGCTCTCCATCAACCCCACTTCCTAAACATCTACACCAATATACCGCCTATACAAGGTTACTCTTTTGAAATTGTTCCAAATTGTATATTTGATGTAAAATTTAAGTACTTCATGTACCTTGGTATTTTTTCAAATTTTCATTTATTTAATATTCTTCTTGGCCAATCCTTTGTATTTTCATTAACTCTACAATTTTAAAATTATATAAAACATACAGATTAAACCTTAGCCTTTGTAAGATTATTGTATGCGTCAACTTCTATTAGTTTAATACTTTGAAAACCATAGTCTACCACTCTTACAAGGTTTTTGATTTAATAACTTAGGAATAGAATGGTATAATCTCTTCCTTATGCAACCACTAGCACATGATAGCATTAAGGAGTTGTTTGAAAAATATGGCATTTGAATGACATGCTGGACACATCCTATCTTGAGGTCATTAAAGAAGGAAACCCTTGCCTTATAACCCCAATTAAAGAAGGACTAAAAGCAATGACAATGTGTTGCAATCACCGATTGTGGATGGCTAGAAGTGACGGCTACTTGTGCTAAGAGGTTTACACCTATTAGAGAGTCATCTCTATGATGAAGATGAAAGGTGGCATTGTAAGGTCTTCCAAAGCACAAAACCAAAACATGATGTTAGATAAAAGCTTGGATGAGCTATGCCTCTTATGCTTTAATTAAATCCTAAAACAACACTTAATAAAGTTGATTGTATACTAGTTCACATGTAAACCTAATGCTATACCTAAGCTCGGTCTAGGCTTTAAGTGAAATTCTTCTAACACCTACTACTAATCACTTGCTAATACTAAATAACTAAGATAGGAGAGCTAGACCTAAGCTCTGATACCATGTTGATAAACATAGATCAAGCTCTTCTAATGATAAAATAACTTTCTAATTAGACACTAATTTAAACTAATTAAATATGATTAATATGACTAATTTAAGGTGGGTGAAGCCTAAGAGTGCTCATGATGAGTGAGTAGTGCTAATGAACTCAAGTATAATTAGGTTACAAGATTGAAAACTTATACTCATAGAGAGACTTGAGATTTGTGTAAATGCTTGTTCATTGCTTGAAAATGGCTCCCCTTTTATATGGGTGAGTACAACATTGGCTTTGCTAGCTCATGTGGGATAATTTCACCTTTTCTCTAGGCTTGTACTTCATTTGGACTACTCATACTTACTCCCTATCTATTCCTTATGCTCAATGGCACCCCATTTCTCAACAAAGCATGCACCTAGACCATGGTCAAATAAGATCGAGGAGTATCTTATCACCATTGGATTTCAGATTTCCAATGCAGATTTTTCACTTTATGTATTATTTGTGATAGTGATGATAACATATATGATCTCATAAGACTTTTGAAGGAAGCAAAAGTTTGAGATGAAGGATTTGGGTGAGCTGTAATATTTCTTGGACATGTAGTTGATGCAATCATCTCATGGCATTTTGGTATTACAAAAGTAGTATGGCTTTGACATATTGTCGAAGTATGGTATGACAGGCTATAAGCTTATTTTACTGCCATTGGACCATCCATCAATATAGATGAGCTTTTGGAGGATCCCACTATGTACAAGCATATAGTAGGATCCCACTATATACAGGTGAGCTTTTGGAGGATCCTACTATATACATACACATAGTGGGTAGCTTGATTTATATGACCATTACTAGGCCAAACTTGAACTATGCTATTAGACTTGTGAGTTAGTTTATGCAGGCTCCTAGGAACCCACACTTAGATATGGCTAGACGAATTCATGTACATAAAGTGCAAAGTTGATTATGGACTTTTCTGTGAGGTAGAGATGCAGCTTCGTGGATACACATATGTTGATTGGGGAGGTAGTATCATAGATAGGAGATCTACAACACTGAGTTGAAGCAACAAGAAATAGCTGATAGTTGCCTTGTCAAGTACAAGGGCTTTATGTTTTCTTTTAGAAGTGTTGCTTTTAGTTGGAGCAGAAATAGCTGATAGCTACCTTGTCAAGGGCATTGCTATCGTGGTAGGTATCTTGTCGAGTATAGAGATAGAGTACAGGGGCACTGCTACATACAGAGATGTATTCTCAGGAGGATTAAGATAAGAACAGAAACATGATAAACACACAAGACAAGACATTGCACAGTATTTTGAAGAAAACATTAGTGATTGCCAAAGTGTTGTCACTTAATTTTACTAACGACATTACGTGTCCTCAAAACATTTAGTAATCAATGGAAACATATAGAGATGTATTCCTAAGATTAAGATAAGAACATAAACATGATAAACACACAAGAGAAGACATTGCACAATATTTCAAAGAAAACATCAGATTGCCATTGAATATATGAATATGATCGATCCCTGACTACAACAGTGCCTCGCTCTATATAACGATAAGGCAACTACATTCCCAAAGATGTTAATCGACATATGTGCCTTCTAGACTCTCTGCCCCCAAGGAGGTTAGGATTCCGGATCAAACTTAGGACTCGGGTTCCCAACCCAACAATTATGTGACCATCTCCTTGGGTATGGCATGAAACAAGGGTTGATTCTCAAACTCCTAGAAGCATCTATATAAGCCTTGGAAAATTATTCCTTTTTTAAGTAGATTTTTCTCCATTTTGGTTGTATTCCTTGCTAATCCTTAGACATATTGTCATGGTATCTCCTTGGCACATTAAATCCTCCTTTGTGGGACCTAGGATGCTTTCTTTAATTTTTCAAAGGAATATTCTATTATGAAGACCACGATGTACACATCCAATAAATTAGACAGGTGGGGATTTCATTACTGAGTATGCTCAGATAAAGGTAGCAAATATTTAGCTTTCCACCTACATTTTTAAAATACTCTTGCACACTTTCTATCAGTTGGTAGGCAAGAAAGGGCTTCTTTTGAGTACCTTCTTCTGTGGACTTGACTGCCTCCAATGTAGGATCAAACGGGCTAGTAGGGTCGAAATTGGAGACTTGCATCAAAGCTTCATATATAATAATTGGGCTCTATGCCAAGGGTTTCCTTATTTAATGACTTTAAGATAGGACATGTATGCCATGTCATTCAAAATGTCAAAATTTTCAAACAACTCGTTAATGCTATCAAGTGTTAGTGGTTGCACAAGAAAGAGATTATACCAGATCGGGCTTGTTTCTTTAGGATGTATCTGTAGAGTTGGTTCTTTTGGACCCACTTATGCCCACTTTTGATTGAGTGTCATCTTCCATCCATGACTCTAGTTCAAGAAAGATGTAGTTTGTTCCCACAGCCTTATTTGGCGCATAAAGAATCATCTACATATTTGCATGTCTCGATGAGATTGTTGTAAAGTTCTTGAAGTTTTGCCACATCCTTTGCATCCACAATAGGATAGTTGACAAAATCTACATAGACATCAATCTAGGTGTCATGAACCATTTCCTTTAAGTACTTTCGAACTGAGAATATAATCAAACTATTCCCAAAGGATGGAAACTACCAATGGCTGCACTTTCTTGTAGAAGCCCACCAATGCAACTAGGTAGGTGCAGTCTTGATTTCCTGCAGTTTCCAGCCATCAATGTTGTAGCGTTTATTCTAGGTGATTAAGATCAGATCTAGAAGATCCCAACGGTGAGGTTGTAGTGTAGACTATGCTGAACATTTCATCTTTTTACATCACTCCATTTTAACGGTTGGATCTCGAGACACGGGCTCTACAAATCAGCATTCTGAATTGTGTGCTTGCCTAAAATTTCTCCTATGATATGCTATCAAGCACACAAGCTAGGGATGATATGAGCTTGCATACTTTAAGACCTTCCCTCAAGGTCATCATCATCTTCAAAACCTGCAAAATAAATGCAAAAGAAAAGTATGTACAATCCGAAGGAAAGCTTCCCTTACTAGAGGGGAAGGAGCCTTCCCTTATTCATCATCAATCTCTCCCCCTTAAGGAAAGCTCCTTCATTCCAAGATGATCTCTATGTTTGATGAAGAGCTCTCCACCCAACGGTTTGATAAAGATATCAGCCACATTATCCTTTGTATTGAAATGTTGCAATACAAATTCTCTATCATGTACCTTCTCCCTAATGAAATGCGCCCTCACAGCTATATGCTTTGTCCTTTGATGATGAACTAGGTTCCTTGCAAGTGCCTCTATTGAAGTATTATCACAAGAGATACGAGTGCCTTTGGCTTCATCACAAAATCCAATTTCAATAATAAATCTACTTGACCAAATAGCTTCACAAGCTGAGGATGTAATGGCTTTATATTCAGCCTCTATTGAAGATAAACTAGCAGTAGCTTGCTTCTTAGAAGCCCATGAAATAGCTCCTTCACCTAAGAAGAAACTGTAACCTAAAATAGACTTGCAATCATCCAAGTTGGAAACATAATTAGAACATAAGAAGACATTAAACTAGGACAAACTATTCACAGCCTGGTAATGGTCAAATAAATCAGCATACCAACCAAAGCCCTGTATAATGTGGCATCATAAGCTACTCCCCCTTCATCCTTGGAGAGTTTTGTGTTAGATTCCATTGGTGTTTTGACTGGATGACAGTTGGACATGTTGATCTTGTCCAAAATTTTAGCAACATATTTTTGTTGGGAGATGAAAGTAGAGTCCTTTGACCTGTAGACTTCAATGCCAAGTATGTAATGCAAAATTCCCAAATCCTTCATTTCAAATGCTGATGAAAGTTGACTTTTCACTTCAACAACCAAGCTTTCACTACTTCCTATGATGATCAAATCATCCACATATAATAGCACCAAGACTATGTCACCATTGCATACCTTGTAGTAGAGTGTACTATCTACAGTACTCTTGCTAAAAGCATTGGTCATGAAGAAAGAATTGGTCATGAAGTGTTTATCAATTCTTGTATACCATGACCTAGGGGCTTGCTTCAGCCCATACAAGCTTTTCTTCAACCTGCAAACCAAGTTCTCCTTACCTTCCACAACATAACTTAGAGGTTGAGCCATGTAGACTTCTTCTTCTAGAGTCCCATTCAAGAAAGCATTGTTTACATCCATTTGATATATATTCCATTTATTCATTGTAGCAAGAGAAATGATAAGTCTTACTGAATTCATTTTTGCCATGGGAGTATATGTTTCATCGTAGTCTATCCCATGTTTTTGAGAAAAACCTTTTGCAACCAACCTAGTCTTATGCCAGGCAATTTGTCCTTCCTTGTTATGCTTGATTATGTAGACCCATTTGCAGCCAATAGCTTTCTTCCCTTTTGGAAGTTCACACAAATCCCATGTTTCATTCTTATGCAAGGCATGCATTTCCTCATCCATAGCATTCTTCCATTCATGTTTGTTACATGCATCTTCATACAAAACATGCTCATTTTGTGCCATGATAGTAGTAAGCAATGAAAACTTTGATTCTTCAAACCTACTAAGAGATTGAATTACATGTTCTTTGATATGTCAAATTTTGGGATTGTTTGCGTGGTCTTGTAGACCTCCTAAGAGCAGCCATTTGCTATTCTTCATGTGTATCCTCATCTATATGACTGTCAATACTCACTTCAGCTTCAATTTCATCTCTACTAGCATGTGGTAGAGGCATTAGCAAGCTGTCCTTTTCATTGTTTTCAACCGTACGACCTGTAAGATCATTCCAACCTACATATTCATCCACAATAACATCTCTAGATGCAAACACACTTCTCTTGTTAGGAATATACAACCTGTATGCTTTGCTAACATTACTATAACCCATGAGAACACATTTGATGGATTTGGAATCCAATTTCTTCATGTTCTTATCAGCCACATGAGCATATACAATGCTCCCAAACACTTTCAAGTGACTTACTGTAGGTTTCTAACCTGTAAAAAGGCTTCATAGGGGGTTATGCCTTTCAAGGCTTCTATGGAGACCTATTTATGAGATAACAAGAAGTATTATTAGCTTCAGCCCAAAACATAGTAGACACACCTTTTTCTTTGAGCATACATCTAGCAGACACCACCAATACCATTAGGCAAAATATGGACTCTCATTTTTACCCCTTAAGGATTTTTACACCTTCTCTCTCTAGAAAAATGGGCTCATGGTGAAATTCTTGCAAATCAAATCAATTGGTGGAGATTGCACATTTGGAATCTACTCATCGAGACCTTTCTAATGATATATAACATGCCACATCATCACCAATTTGGGGACTTCTTGAATAATCAAAATTTCTCATCATTTCTAATTTGGGGACCTTTCTAATGATATATAACATGCCACATCATCACCAATTTGGAGATTATTCAAGAAGTCCCCAAATTGGTGCTGTGGCATGTTATATATCATTATTAGAAAGGTCTCGATGAGTAGATTCCAAATGTGCAATCTCCGCCAACTTTTGATTTGATTTGCAAGAATTTCACCATAAGCCCATTTTTCTAGAGAGAGGAGGTGTGAAAATCCTTAAGGGACAAAAATGAGAGTCCATTTTTTGCTTATGCCCGTTCTTTCTCTCAGCCACACCATTTTGCTAAGGTGTCCCACTGCAAGTTAGTTATCTTTAGATTCCATTTTCTATCAAGAAAGCATCAAACTTGCTGGAAAGATACTCACCACCCCTATCTGATCTAAGAATCTTGATTCTTCTCCCTGTTTCATTCTCAATCATGGCTTTGAATTCCAAGAAAGTAGAGAACACTTTAGATTTCTATTTGAGAAAGTACACCCAAGTGTATCTTGAGTAGTCATCAATGAAAGTAACAAGATAGGGTGAGCCATTGAAGGAATGGGTTTGAGAAGAATCCCAAACATTAGTATGAGTGGTATCTAAGATTCCCAAAGCTCTTGTAAAGCTTCTATTGAATCTTTGCCTTGCTTGCTTGCCATAGCAACAAGCTTCACATACACTAAAATGATCATGTAGGGCTAGAATTTCTAATGCAATAGAGTTGGTTCTCAATTTTAGAAAACTTTTGAAGTTCAAATGCCCATACCTTTTCTGCCAAAGCTATGTAGGACTCATTCTTTTATCTTCTATAGTCATTGCACTGAAGCCGGGTATGTGTACATCCAATTTGAACATCCTTCCATGTTTGGTTTCTTTTGCATTCACTTGATAACCTCTCTTCCTATCCTTTATGAGACATCAATTCTTTTCAAACTCAACTTTGTAATCCCTTTCAACCATAGCACCAACTGATATCAAGTTCTTTGTTATTAGAGAGGGAACAAGTAGAACATCATTCACCTTTGTTCTCTTACCATTACTCATCATGTGGATATCTCCTTTGCCTGTGGTTGCATTTGGAGTATTATTAGTTGTGTAAATCATTGGACCATTAGTTTTTGAGAGAGAGTTGAAGAATTGTTTGTGAGAAGTCGCGTGAGAGCTTTCCCCACTATCAATCCACCAAGGGTATCCCTGTTTTCAGCCCGCACATTGTTAGCAACATCACATTCAGAAATAGAAACTAGATTTTGCTCCCCACCATGAGAGCTTCCTTTTTGTGTAAAGTTCCCGTGGCTTTTCTTCTTCCCATGAGATTCTTTTGTCCAACAATCTCTTTCATAATGCTGCATCTTATGACAATAGTAGCATTCCATATTTGCTCTAGATGAGCCTCTTCCTCTACCATAAGAATGCCAACCTCTGGACCTATTGTTTCCTCTTCCATAAGAGGGCTGAGAATGATGTGAATTTTTAGCATGGTTGTAAGTGTTGTTGTGGTTGTGGTTGTTGTTGTTGTAGCCTCCTCTACCTCTTCCTCTATTTGCAGATCTTCCTCTTCCTCTACTTGTGAAGAGGGCTGCATCATGTAAAGAAGTTCCACCTTTTCCTTTCCGAATCTTTATGGCTTCTTCTCTCCTTTGATCCTCATCAAAGAGTATTTGTTGAAGCTCATCAAGATAAGCTTTCTCCTTTTGAATGATTAGCCCTTGCACAAGGCTATCATGCTCTTCACCTAACCCATTAGTGATCACAGTAGTGATCTCATTGTCTGTCATCTTGTCTCCAACAGCCACCAACTTGTCATGGAATTCTTTAACCTTCAAAACATATGAAGTAGCACTCTCACCTTCCTTGCACAACCTATTTGTGATTTGGTTTTTGATTGTTATCTATTTTCAGGTAATTTTAGCTTCAAACAAGTTCTTCAATTTATCCCATCCTTCCTTGGGATTCTTCACATCAATGAGCTGACCAAGCAACTCATCCTTCACATTTTGCCTCAGCAAATAAATACCAAGCATATCCTTCTTATCCCATTTACTATGGGCTTCACCACCATCAGCTTTTCATGTCTTTTATCTTCATCTAGCACCATGCTCCAACAATCATGAAGGAAGAGGCTTCTCTCCATTCAGTACTTCCATGTGCCATAGTTGCTCTCACTGAGCTTTGCTGAAGATTCAAGGTTGATATTTCTCAAAGATTCCATCTCTCCTTGCTCAAATAAGATAAGAATCAAAATACTCAAGAGAAAATCTCACACACTCACTAGGCTTGCTAAGTAGAATCGCTCATATAAAGCTTAGGTATAGAGCAAGGGTGGGTTGTGATACCATGTGAAAGTACAGAGATGGCAATGGACTATAACTTTAGCAGTTAAACAATGATAATGAAGTACAAATCAGGCCAAGATATGATTGGAAGCACAAGCTTATTTTGACAAAACAAAACTGCCAACAACACTAATCTCAATCCAATGAGGATTAAGACTGAGGGAGAATCGCTCAATCGACTCTCAAATAAACTTTGCTGAGACCTAAGAGAATTCCTAAGTTATGCTTTAGCAATCTTAGTCGGGATTATACAAGGCTTATTACAATCAGTGCTTGCTATGTGCTTTTATAGTTGCCTGCATACAACTGTGAGCTGTAGTAAAACTGCACTGTAAATGACGGCTTGGCACATATGGAGAGCCCGATGCAGGGAGGCCATAGACCGCCAGGCGACTCCACCGGCGGAGGTCATACAGGCCCTCTGGGTGGACATCATTCACACCTTGAGAGGACACTGGGGGAAACTTCAGGGCGACTCGGATCGCATGAGAGGTCGCCGCAAGGCGTTCCTCCGCACTTGGCAGCCTGGCCCTTTCCTCATCGCGAGGGGCGAGGATGTCACTTGGCACTACAGGCCTCCAGTTTGGCTCTTCTCACCTCCCGCATGTACTACTAGGTAGCCCCCCCCAGAGAGCGGCCAGCCACGGGGGTGGAGCTCCGGTGTTCACTGTGTTTACTATCCCTCCTTGTGAGGTGAGCTTTGTAGCCTTATGGCGTTTTCTCATTAACTAATAGAAGGATCGTTTTTCCAAAAAAAAAAAAAAACTGCACTGTAAAGATTTGATTGCTACAGCCACGTAAGTTATGATCTTACAATCCCTCTACTTAGATTGTATATCTTGATGTGTAGAATATCTTTGTAGAAGGCACCACCTTCATCCAATGCTGCACTTTCCTATAGAAGCCCACCAATGCAAGTAAGTAGGTGCATTCTTGATTTCTTGCAGTTTCCAGCCATCAATGTTGGAACCTTTATTCCAGGTGACTAAGATCATATCTAAAAGATCCCAACAGTGAGGTTGTAGCTTAGATTATTCTGAGCATTTCATCTTTTTACATCACTCAATTTTAACGGTTGGATCTTGAGATATGTGCTCTACAAATCAGCATTATGAAACTATGCTTGCCTGAAATTTCTCCTATGATATAGGAGCAATTTTGACCTTCAGAAATGCACATCTTTTTCCGTTTTACCATTGATTTATTGTAATGGTATTTAGTTGTTATTTTTCCTTTTTTGGGTGAGTCATGCCCGTGGCATGTCCATGACTATAGCACTACTTTCTAACACTACCCAGTGCTATAAAGCTTTGTCCATTGCTATATAGCACAGCTGATTGCTATCAAGCACACAAGCTAGGGATGATTTGAGATTGCATACTTTAATATAATTCACTCATATGTGGATGGTGATTCTAACAGCTCTGAGCAGAGCCTTGACGAGGAGCTTGGCATTCCATCTGTGATTACCCCTGGTGTAAGAAGAACCAGGGTTGTTTTGAGGACACCAGGCAGTGATCCACATGTACACAGCTCTATGAGGGTTAGGTACCCTATTGACAGGTTGAGATATGATGGATATACATCCCATCATTATGGTTACATGGTTAAAGCAATACATAAGTTGAGCCCATGTGTTTTGAGCATGCACTTGGAAATAAGAAATGTGAGGAGATGGCATCATTGGATGGAAATTCAACATGGGAGTTAGTACCTTTGCCTAAGGAAAAGAAAGGCAATTGGATGTAAGTAGGTGTATAAGGTCAAGCATCACGTTGATGGTTTAGGGAGCAGATATAAGGCAAGATTGGTTGCCAAGAACTATGTGCAGACTTGTGGCATTGACTATGAAGAGACATTCAGCGTGGTTGCAAGAATGGCAACCGTGAGAGCTACCATTGTTATGACTATAGCCAAGGGTTCGTATTTACGTCAGATGGATATAAAGAATGCCTTCTTGCATGGTGATTTGAAGAAGTATCCATGATGTAGCCACCACATTACGCAAAGCCTTGTATGGCTTGAAGTAGGCACCCAAAGCATGGTCAAATAAGATCGGGGAGTATCTTGTTACTATTGGATTTCAGATATCCAATGTAGATTTTTCACTTTATGTGAAAAAGCCAGATAAAGAGATCATGCTATTAGTCATCTATGTAGATGACTTGATTATCACTGGTGATATGATGCTGACATACATGATGTTAGAGGACTTCTAAAGCAGAAGTTTGAGATGAAGGATTTGGGTGAGCTGTGGTATTTCTTGGGAATAGAGGTGGTCAAATCACCTCATGGCATTTTGTTATTGTGCAGAGACAATATGTCTTGGACATGTTTTCCAAGTATGGTATGATAGGCTGTAAGCCTATTTCAGTGCCATTGGAGCAAAACACAAAGCTTTCCCCTACAGATACATGTAAGCTTTTAGAGGACCCCACTATGTATAGGCGCATACTGCTGGGTAGCTTGATCTACATGACCATTACTAGGCCAGACTTGAGCTATGTTTTTGGACTTGTGAGTCAGTTTATGTAGGCCCCTAAGAAGCCACACTTGTATGTGGCTAGATGGATTCTCAAGTACATAAAGTCCACAATTGATTATAGACTTTTCTATGAGGCTGGTATATAGAGATACAGCTACATGGATACACCGACGCTGATTGGGCTGGTAGTGTTACAGGACAGGAGATCTACCAGTGGTTTTACGTTCTCATTTGGGAGTGCTGCTATGAGTTAGAGCAGTAAGAAGTAGCCAACAGTTGCCTTGTTGAGTATAGAGGCAAAGTACAGGAGTGCTGCTATGGCAGCTTATGAGGTAGCTTGGTTTCCGAAGCTACTTGGTGATATAGGTGAACCCGATAGTTGTCATTTATTGTGACAACATGAGTAGCATACAATTGGTCATCAGTAACCCAGTATACCATGCTAGAACGAAGCACATTGAGGTGCACTATCATTTGTGAGGGATAAGGTTCTAATAGGTGATGTAGATCTAATATATGTTAGCACAGAGGATCGGGTGGCTAACATCTTCACGAAGGCATTAGGCATAGAGAAGCTCCACAGGTTTAGGAGCTTACTTGGAGTGTAGTGTGTGGAGTTGAGTTCAAGGGAGAGTGTTGAGATATCGAGCTCAACTAGTGCTACGCGGCGGACATTGATGACCCACTGGGTGATAGCTTCCGCACTTATGTCACTGGCATGGTTGGTGAGATTATGGTTGATATGTCGCCAGTGGATGACAGGCTATGTGACAACCACTTTGGAGTACTAGAGTTATGGCATAGTTATAGCGCCAGCTCATATAGTCGGGTTCACACTATAGACTGACCATTGTATGTTATTGTAGGAGAGTACTTTCCCTTTATGTATGTACTCTTACCTTTTAGCTATATGGTTGTAGAGAAGAGAAGAAGATAGAAGAAAATTCAACCATCCATCTCTCTCTTGTGTCTTGCACTCTCTTGTGTATGTGTTTGCACTCTCTTGTGTATGTGTTTGCTTGCAACAAGGAACTCAAGCTCTCTCTATCCCCTACATTCTCTTTACAAAAGGAAAAAAACAAATCCCTAGAAGAGGCTGAAAAGGAAGCCAAGTGCCTCCTACAAGAGAGCTCATGCACACTAAAGACCTTCGAGAGGTGTCTGAGCATTACAAAAAGTATAATGTGGGTGACAACTTTGTACAGTTTAAAAGGCAAAGAGAACCCCTAATGGCAAGTTTGGAACCTCTTATGATGGACCAGCCAAAGTTAAGGAGATCAATATAGCACGACTTGACAAGGATCCCAAATCTATAAGAAAAGACCTATCTCTAGGAAAGGAAAAGGACCTCATAGGTCTACTCACAAAATTCGAAGATTGCCTTGCTTGGAAATATAGTAACATGAAGAACGTACCTTCGAAGGTTGTCAAACACACAATTCCCATTATGGAAGAGGCCCGACGTCAAGGCACAAGGCCTATCAAATGAATCCAAAATACTCCAGGATGGTCAAGGATGAAATTGACAAACTCATTGAAGCTGGATTCATTTATGAGATAGGGCACACGGAATGGCTATTCCCAATAGCCATAGTGCCAAAGAAAAATAGAAAGATCTAAGTTTGTGTTAACCTCAAAAAGGTTAATGTAGCCGCCATGGTGAAGGACCATTATCCATTACCATTGGAATGAGTAGTAGAGGTGAGGTGGCATATAACTTCCTTGATAGATTCTCGCTCTATAACCAAGTGGAAATAGACCCAAATGATCAACATAAGACTACATTTCCACAGAAAGGGGCACTTATGCATATAGAGTTATGCCATTCTGCCAACGCCCCAGGCACTTTCCAAAGGCTCATGTGTACAGCATATAAGCAATACCTTAGGGAGCACGGCTCTCTAACTTGACTTTATCTGGGTCTTGTTTAACCCCAGAGGCCGAAAGGAGGGTGGAAACTCCCTCACAAGTTCCCCTCGTGGCCCTTCCTTCCCCGAGGTCCACTCCCTCCTGGAGTTTGCAGTTCCTTAAGGTTTTCATGGATGACCTATGGAAAGCACATCTTTGGCACTTGAGGAAGGTACTTGAAAAATGCACGTTGTACAGAATATATCTTAACTCACTTAAATGCCAATTTTTCGTAAAACATGAGGTAATACTAGGCCACATTGTTTTGGAACATGGCATGTCTAGTGGTGATAGCTTACCCTTGAGCTTCCACCAACCACTAACTTCAAGGGTGTCCAACGGTTCATGGGACATGTCAGAGACTATAGAAGATTTATAATCATTTACGCAAACATTGCGAGACCCTTGAACAGGCTAGTTGTCATCGTTGAGTGGACAGATGAGTGTCAAAAGGGTTATGACACTCTTAACAAGAAGGCCTTACCCAAGCACACCAATCCTAAGATATCCCAACTAGGAAATCATCTTTCATGTGCACATAGATGCCTCGACTTTAGGAATTGGCTATGTTGTTTTGGCACAACCACAAGAGCATAGCATGGATTTTCTTGTTAGCTTTGATGCTGAACAAAACTACACAACCACTAGATGGGAATGCATCTCAATGGGCTATGTTGTGAAAAAATACCACCATTACGTTTTGGCAAACAAATTCGTGTTTTTCGTAGACCATCAAGTGCTTCTACTTGGTCAATAAGCCTTGCGCTCTATGGGAAGGATTACTCGATGGCTCTTGATCTTACTAGAGTTTGATTTCACGATAAAACTATGTGCAAAGGCTCCTAGCATGTGCATGCTAATCACTTGTCACATATCCCCAATGGCGTTGGTCAAAGTGGAGGATGAACTACCCAACGCTTCTCTATTCAAACTCTACATTATACTAAAATGGGCCAAGAAGATTGTCCATTATTTGGCTAATGGTTTTTCTCAAGAGAGACCCCTTAATCGAGACAGAGCATGGTGCCTTATCAAAAAGGCAGTCCCCTACCAATAGTCCCCTACCAACAATTAACTGTGGGGCAATTATACAAGTTAGGACAAGACGAGATCATGAGATGTTGTCCTCAGGAATTCGAGTACATTGATGTCCTTCAGCAAGCCCACTCTGATGTAATTGGGGAACATTTCTCAACGGACACCATCGCAAACAAGGTTCTATTAACATGGTTGTGGTGGCCCATTTTGTTTGGAGATGCAATGGAATTAGTGAAAGGTTGCGATAAATGTTAATAGCTATATGAGTTTTCAACCGTGTGACAAAATGCCCTTGCACCCTGTAGTATCTCTTCAACCTTTTAAAAAGTGGGACATTGTCTTTGTAGGGCTGATTAGTCCAGCGACTTAAGGAATTCAAGCAAGATTTATCTACCATAGACTATTGTACCAAATGGGTTGAGGCTCATGCTACTAAAAAGGTTGATATCATGGCAAAAGCCAAATTCTTGTATGAAGAAAATATAATTGCTAGATTTGGGTGTCCACTTGAACTAGTAACAGAGGTACTCACTTCATCAATGACTTCATCAATGATGTAATCAAGTTCTTGGCTGAGTGGATTCATGGTAGTACACCGCAAATCCTCACCCTACTACCCCCAAGACAATGGCTAGACTGAGAGCACCAATAACATTATCTACACCATCCTAGCCAAGATAATGGAGGCATCACGCAATGACTAGGAACAGAAGTTACCAGCTGCCCTTTGGGCTTACTAAATTGCCTACAAGATAGCCATCCACACGACTCCTTTCACCTTATGGAACAAATGATGTCATGCCCATAGAATTCTTAGAACCAAGCTTAAGAATGCCATTAAGAAAGGTTAACAGGAAATGTCTTGATTGATTGACCTTAAAGGCTTGTAAGAAGCTAAATTACATGCCGTCTACATGATAATAGTTAAAAAAATTAAGGCGTAAGGAGTGGTTCAATGAAAATATCAAAGACAAGGACATTAAGGTCATGGATATGATTCTCATGTGCAGCATTAAGAGACAAAAGTGCAAGCTAAATTATAAGGGAATGGTCCCATTCCAAACTCACTCCTCAAGGATCCACAACATTGAAACACTTAACGGTGTAGAAATGAATGGATTCTTCAATGATAGCAAACTACGAAGCTACTATGGCCGTTTTTACTGTGAATGCCTTGAAAGCAATACATCAGAAGAAAGTGGAGAAAATAAGAGATGCTGTAATCAAACGAGAAGCCCAATGAGAAGCTAAGGCTAGAAAAGAAAAAATGTGCAGCCACCATGTGACTATTAACATGGCCCAAGTTGTTGACTTAGAGAGGAAGACTAAGAGGTGAAGCCCACTAGCAGACCTCAGCAAACCATGGCTAGGCATGACCAGAAAGAATGGTTTAGAATAAAAGCCCACACTCATTGACATAGGTGCTAGCCATAACCTAATCTCCCATGCAACTTGGTGTGCACTAAAATTACCAGTGTTAACATCCACGAAAGCTAGAGTGGAAGCCGTAGATGCATTCAAAACTGTTCGTTCACTACTATGCTTCACATTGGAAATAATCTCTTGGAAGGGATGTTCTATATTATTCCTACAGGTACCATATGTAAAGAAGTGCTTCTAGGATGCGGATGGTGAATGGGGCATAATTTGCTGCCAAATAGATTGGGACTCCCGAGAACTGCTACTTTGCAACTAGCGCCGCACAGGTAACCATTCTTATGAGACGGATGAGGAGCCCATCTCCTCCCAAACCTCAACACCAAAATACTAGTCTCCCATCAAAAAAGTACTCGAACCAATTGACCATCCCAAGGAGCCCCACACTCCAACCATGCTGCTTTAAAAAAGGCCTCTTCTATACTTGACCGCAGGAAAAGGTGAACATGCTCCATTTAAGATCTCATGATGATCAATCCTCACCGTCAAGTACCCCCCGATGTAAGTGGCCTCTCCAAGAACTAACCCTACTAACAACAATACTCCTAACATTTCTAACCTTGTAGATTCTAGACCACTTGTACCGCTAAAGAGTTCCTAGCAACACCACTTGTAACACTGTTGAGTCCCTAGCAACACCAATGCTTCCATCAAGGGGCTAACAAATGGTGGATACCAAAACAACTGCTCCAAGCATAAGGTTACTATGAGGGGATGCAAAAACAAATTTGGATACCCAAGAGAAAGGCCCAACCTCTGCCCAGGAGGACGGGGGCCGAGTTTTGAGTTGGGCAGATCAGTCCGTCAGGGATGTCCTCTCGCCCCTTTTCTTTTTCTCTTCTTTGCTGAGACTATGAGCATGTATCTGACGGCAGAGGAGGTTGGTTTGAGAGGACTCCAACTCCCAGTCCGAGGGGAGGACCTGCTCGATGCTGAGTTTGCTTATGACACGGGTTTATTTTTGCATGGCCAGGAGGCCAATCTTCAGCGGGCAAAGCAGTCGCTTCAGGTTTTTAGTGCAACTTCGGGAGCATTGATCAATTGGCGCAA
This sequence comes from Cibotium barometz, assembly GCF_041138505.1. Lineage (NCBI taxonomy): Eukaryota > Viridiplantae > Streptophyta > Polypodiopsida > Cyatheales > Cibotiaceae > Cibotium > Cibotium barometz. The sequence goes on from NC_141087.1 coordinate 45,209,352, forward strand.
GACAGTGGCCTTTTGGATCAGTAGCGCTCCCACTCCGGCATGGAGCCCAAACCCGGGTTTTAGATGGATTCCTCCTAGCACAGCAGTGCGGTATTTGGGATGCCAGATTGGACTAGATTTGTCACCTGAGCAACAAATTGCCCCGCTTCTTTTGAGCATTCGGAAGAAGCTTTTGTATTGGAGTACAGCTCGGCTATCCTTGGCTGGGAGGGTGGTGGTGGCAAATCAGGTGCTTTTAGCAACCATGTGGTACATCACGTCTTGCTGGATCTTCTCGAGCTCTTGCATCAGCCAGGTACAGAGGCTGATCTCAGGAACTTTCTTTGGTCTGGGCGGGATGGTCAGCCAACCCGGGCTAAGGTTGCTTGGGCAGTTATTACACTTCCGCTGGCCTAGGGGGGCTTGGGCATTATAGATCCAGTTGATCAGAGTAAAGCCTTATTGGGGAAGCTTATTGTTCGGGGGCTGCTTCCAGGCGCTGAGCCTTGGAAGGAGCTTCTTTTTCAGTGGGTGGCACTTGGGCACCAGAGATACGATGGATCTTCATAGAGATGAGGAGGACAGGCCTCAGTAGAGGATGGGAGGATAGATTTGCCTTGAGCATCCTGCGAGCTTGGGAGTTGCTGAGACCGGGACTCTCTCAGAGACCTCCTTCTTGTGATGAGGAGCGGGCCAGACAGCCGCTCATCTGGAGACCAGCAGTACGCACAGAGCAGGGTCATATGCTAGGTTCTCGGCCTCGTCTAGCCTGGGGACCATTGGCAGCAAGCCCAACACGTAGTTTTGGAGACTGGAAGGCCTTCTGCAGTCTCCGAGAGGAGATCCAGGTGGAGAGGCTGAGTCACTTCAGAGGGGGGCTGATTATGAGGGATGACATTCAAGAGGCACTCACAGAGGAGTGGTTCACGCCTCTCAAGCCAGTGGCCCCACGGTGGATGGGAGCCTTTACACAGTTGAAGATCATGATTGCTGTCAGAGCTTGCACTGAGGATGGTAGATGTCTCTACTATGAGATCCAGGATGAGGGCAGACTTCAGAGAGTGGAGGCGGAGTCGCCTTTGGTTGTAGAGTGCATCTTTCAGAGGATACAGGAAGTGGCCGCCGCTTCCCGGAAGTGGCATATTGATCCAAACCCTGCAGATGTGGACTCTGATTGGCGCATATGGGCATATGCAGCGCGCCCCTTGGCCCGGCTCCAGTGGGACCCTGGCGAGTACGAGTGGCATGATCCTTATGCATCCCCCGAGGCCACAGAGATCACCTTTTTCCAGTACACTATTCGGTTGGGGAGACATATTTTAACGGCGACCGAGGAGGATGGTCTCTCCAGCTGCATCGGAGCATTGGCGGCTACAGGGACTCTCACAGGAGTTCCTGGAGGATTTTTGGACCAAGCTCTGGGCTAGTCGACAGGCACACAGGATCTCGACTTTCCAGTGGTTGGTCGCCCACAGGGGCTCTGCAGTTGGCACCTAGCTTGTCTATAGTGGTCTTTCGGCAGCCTGCGTCCGATGTGGCCACCCTTTGGAGACACAGAGAGATTGCCTATGGGACTGTCCTCAGGCGCAGCAGATTTGGCTGCGGATGCTGCGCATTCTGGCCCCCCTCTCTCCAGAGGGCATGTATACGTGGGGTGCCGCTGCTTGGTCGACTTCGTCAGGGCCTGCTATGGGCTATGAGATGGAGCAGGACAGCCAGGCCATCAGATTCATTAGGGGCCAGCCTCGCCTTGTTCCTTCACCGGATTTCTCGTCCGCCAGCAGCTGGACACAGGAGAGGGATCTACGATGGGAGCTCCTCAGCAACCTCACCATCTGGTTCACCTGGAGAGCCCGGTGTTTCAGGGCCTTTGAGGGGAGACCGGAGCCACCAGCAGAGACTGTCCGGGGGATTTGGCAGGAGTTGATCCACAACCTGCGAGGACACTATGACCGCATCCGGGGCGACTCGGATGGGGCAATCTTGCGGCGCCAGGCCTTTCACACCACTTGGCGCAGCGGCCCCTTCTATACCCTACACGCGGGTTCCCCCCGCTGGCACTACAGGCCACCTGTTTGGTTTTTCCCCCCTCCTATTGTATGATATAGCCCCTCAGTTCTTTGTACTGATATTTGTACTTTTTTGCACCTAGGGAGAGTCTCCTTAGCTGCCTTGCTTAGATCTCTGCTCTGTTTTCTTATGAACAGGAGAGGGTCTTTTGTAGCTCTACGGGCGTTTTTTTTTATATAACTAATGAAAGGATCTTTTCTCGGAAAAAAAAGACCCAACCTCTGCCAAGAATAGCCATGCCACCAACATGGCAACATTACAACACACCATAACCCAACTCTAGGCCCATAATATGGTTCATTAAGGAGGAGCTACGCAACTCTAGCTCCCGTAGTCAAGAATGGTGAGGATTTCCTTTCGCCATTCTATTAGATCCCAAAATCTACCAGCTTTTGGCTTGGCTTCATCTGTACCTATCCTTGAGTATCCACCTCGTGTCTCTATACCGAGTGCTCCTCCTTCCACCTGCGGTAACAATATGCGACCATATAGGTGACAAGGTGGATCTCGAGTAAATCTTGCAATTGCGAGTTTGCCAGCTTTGTGGATAATGTCACATTCTCCCCGAGAGTACCCTCCCCTGCCATTGGCATTAATTCCTCCCATTCAGGCATGGGTGCCCTGATTGGATAGGGGGCATAGTTGTTTCCGAATGGCGTACGACAACATATCATACGAAATATTGTATAATAAGATACCGTACGATCTCATATGGATTTTTCAAGAAAAAAATTCAAAATGTGTTTCCCAATTTTGTTTTGAGTAATGGTCTTGTTTTTTTCTTGTCTATGGTTATTTAAGCTTCCTTTGTACTATGATGCTTCCCTCCTTTTTAAAATACTCCATATCTCAAAATTGAAAATACCTTAGTATAAGTATTTTTTTAAAACACTGTATTTTATATACCTTTATAAGGTCAAAAAAATTTGAACTTACGAATTGAGAGATTTGAGAAAGAAATAATAGTGAAGAATGACAAAGACAAAACAAAGCATTTGAAAGATCATAAATAAATAAACTAACAAACCTAGCTACTAAGGAGAGGAAATCAAAAGATAATATCAAACAAAGACTTTTAATTAAGACATTTAAAAAAACAAAGAACAAAACCAAAAAAAAAAAACAAACAAACAAAAAATCAAAAACAAAAACAAAAACAAAAACAAAAAAACAAAAAACAAAAAGGAAGAAACAAGAAAACAAAACAAAACAATTACATGAATGAAAGAAACTTATTTTTTTAAAATTTTTTATTTTAACACACACACAAAAGCATACACGCACTTCTTCTTAATAAGAACTTAAACCTTTTGAGCTGAGATACTAAACAAGAACATAAAATAGCAAAACAGAAAACTGTAAACTCTAGACCTAAAGCACTTAAGAGCCAGAACCAAACATTAAGCTAAACTTTAAAAAGGACTTCGACTCAAAAGTGCAACCATTAACTCCAATGTCTGTCCGAACATGAAGTGTAGGTTCATCAACTCTATCATGCATAGCGTGGACTATAAGCTATGACATCCCTACTCACGTCAAGAGTAGGTGTCGTAGTTGTTCCCGTCTAACCATCAATCCACCAGGAAGGGGGGAGTGTCGGGATCTTCACGTGCTTCTCAACCATCTCACGCACACAAGGTCTTGTGAAGGGAGGGTGGGTGGGAAAAAAAGAAGAAGAAGAGGCTGCAATAGAATGCAAGGTGGCTGTCCAATGGTGATGGTCGCCTTCTACCTGATCTCCAAGCCCCGTATAGCCCAAACAGTCTCCAATCAGCACCTCAATCAGCAAATCCTCGACGTCCCACTATCTCCAAGCTTCAAGCCACCTGGGGCTTTGATACCATGTCAGAATGCACAGTGGAAATGAAGACAACTGCTGTAGAGAGCAATACACAGATGAAAAAAAGAGAGAAGCTGTGTAATTATGCTATATACACCAATAAAATCTCAAAAATATACATGATGGAGTGTGGAGGCAAGGGGTCATTTTATATGGCCCTTGGCTGCTGGTCCACCAGCCCATAAACAGGCTGACAGCAGCCTGGCTGCTCATGACTGCCACCTATACCAGCAAATACCTGGCCGGCCAAGTGCATGCAGTCGGCCAAGACTACAGGACACATGTCAGGTAGAGAAGACATAGTTAGCCAGCATCTAGGGCAACCGACAGCCTATACACAGGTCCAAAAAAATAGGAAAATATACAAAGAGTGAGGAAAAATGGAAAGACACCAAATACGCGCGGACACACCCACAAAAGAGGCCCTGACATAGTGTAGAGACAGGAGATGACTGCTAACAGCAGTCATCGACCACATAGGCCTAACATCCAGGCAGCTCACAAGTGCATCAAGTTGAGCATGGAGGTGAAGCTCCTGACGGCCACCTAACCTGCTTTGATACCAAATGTAGAAAACAATGAAGTGGATGGAGGCTATGGTGAATCATAGAGAAACATGGCTATGGCTATGGCATAAACACAGAGAGAGAAAGAAAGAAAAGAAAGATATATTAAGCGTCTACTAAAGACCCAATGGGCCTATGAGACCAAAGTGATGCAATAATGTCCATGGCATATCTCATCATGGAATGGAAAATAAAACAAAAAGAAAACATGAACATAGCTATCTCACTGGGATGATACAAAACTGTCCACGGAAACTCATCATGGAATACTAAGAACATAGAAACATGAGAGAAACATCAGCTCCGAGTAGATGGTATACCACTCTCCAAAATATCAAGCATGGGGATGATGAGTATGGCCGAGAGGTCTCCCTCAGCTATGTCACGTGGAAAGGTAGCTCAATGGCAGAGGAGCATGTCTTGGATCTGGAGCTGATGAGGTAATCATGCCGACGGGGGGGTCGAGGGCGTCGGGCACGCTGGAGTGCAGAGGCTCGGTCCGAGGTAACTCCTCTCAGGCGAGGTAGGTCCAGAGCAGCTCGTGGAGGGTCCACAAGATCCACTATGTCAGTGTCCTCCACCTCCTGGGTCCGGAAGAAACTGGTGATGGTTGGCTGGCAAGGGAGGAGGCGGGGTGGCTGGGGCCGAGGCTCTCTCTCAAGAAGGTGTCCCTGTGTCTGCAGAGCTCAAGCAGGAAGAGGCCCAGGCAACGCTGGTCCATTATCCTGGAGAGTGGACCAAACCCCTCATGAAATAAACAGTGAAACCTCCCGCGGATCTCATAGTATATTGGGCAGCGGCATATGTAATGCTCCTCTGTCTCAACCTCTGTGTGGCATAGGTGGGATGAAACCCGTATCTGGCCAATTGCAATTCGCATGGCATGGGACATGTGAACACTCAAGTAGCTCAGCTCTGCTGGATGAATCCATTCTCAGTGAGTGTGAGGAAGTGATCTCTGTAGAAGTGCATCTTCGTGTGGGGAGCTCTGGAGGTGTGATCCATGTGCAATGTATGTAGAGGCTGAGAAGATCTAACCAGATAACCCGATTGGTATCCTCGTGAGATAGCCGGAGAAAAGGGGAGTCCAAACTATACTGAAGGGGGGGTAGGCGGTCCATGCAGAGCCCATATACTGAGAACCAAGTGGAAACTAGTACATACCATACTCCAGAGTGCCCCTCAAGTGCTAGCTATCTGGAGGACTCCAGGGCAAGCCTCGGGTACCTGTGGGGATCCATGTGACTGATGTGATGGAGGTATGTGATTATCTCGAAGAGTGCATCCACTACCATCGAGGCTGTAGCAAACTTTGCCTGGATAATCTGGTGTGGGACTGATGGTTTGCTGCGGATCACATGAGAGAACATCATGACCTGGGGCCTCTCAACTCGCTACCAATCCTCATCAGATAAATCTGACCCCAAGAAGACTGCTCCATACATCAAGGTTGGTGTGACGAGGGTGTCAAAAAGCCAGCCCTTCATCCTGGGCTCCTGGAAATGTGCCTGGAAGCACTGCCGCTCAAGTGAGATCAAGGCTGCATATCCCCGCATCACTCTGGCATGTGTTGCGGGAACCATGGTAAAGCATGGGCCACTGAAAGTGACACCAAGGTAAACATAGGATGAGACAATCTCCACAAGATCCCCTCTATATGTGAAGCTCAATCTGGATGTGAAGGGGCGAGAGGTATTGAAGACCATTATCTTGGTTTTACCAAGGTTAACTAACAGAGAGGTCCCACTGAGTGCAAAAGTCATGTAAAGCATCCAACTGTCTCTGAAGCCCTTCGGCTGAGTCTGAAAGGGGGACGATGTCATCTGCATAAAGTAGTATGGGGATCAATATGCCTGTTGCCAGTGTGGGACCAGCCCCGCCTAATCCATCAATGAAGCTCGAGATCTCGTCAATGTAGAGGCTAAAAAGAGTGGGTGATAGAGGGCAGCCCTGTTTCACCCCAATAGTGCTAGAAATCTTATGTGATGTACCTCCTGGGGCTCTCACTCGTCCAGTGATGACGGACTCATAGAGGGCGATAATGCTCCAAACCATGTCAGATGGGACTCCGATCTCCTAGAGACGGTGTAGGAGGCAAGCTCGGGGTACAGTATCAAAAGCTTTGCAGAAATCCACAAAGCAACATTAAATGCTCTGATGTCGTGCTCTACCCTCCTTGTGATGATGGCACGGAGGGTGAAGATGTGGTCAAGGGTAGAGTATCTCCTCCAAAAGCCAGCCTATCCTGAGGCTCTGCATCCCTGGCTCTCTACAAATGAATGAAGCTCTGCCTCTAACACTAATCCATAGAGAGAGAGAGAGAGAGAGAGAGAGAGAGAGAGAGAGAGAGAGAGAGAAATGAAATGAAATGAAATGATATATTAACGTCTTCAGAAGGCCAAAATGACCTATGAGACCAAAAAGGTTACAACAATTGGTGGATCTGATACAATGTCTGTGTAAGAAAAGTTAAAAACAACTAAGCAACTAACTGAGAGAGAGAGAGAGAGAGAGAGAGAGAGAGAGAGAGAGAGAGATAAAACACGACTCAAAATGAGAGTGGCAAAATGATTCAATTGCTTTCATAATTATCATCAAGAAGATTGCCTTTAAATACGCTCCATGCATGATGCTAATACAACTTAACATTTGTGATTAGGTGTGAGTTTGTCTTTTCCCCTAAATTAGCTCCTTGATTCTAGGAGAGGTAGATGCCCCTTTGACTTTTGCATTCAACCAAGACATATAGTCACTAGGCAACTATATAGATTGTAGATTTACCTCTATATTGTTGTAGGCTTTAGGGCCAGTGGCTCCTTGGAGACTATTGTCTTAGTGGGAAAGTCATGCTGTAGAGAAGAAGATTCTATGTTAGTTTGGGGCTTGCCCATGAGATGGGAGGACTTTACAGAATAGAGGCTTATCTAGTGGGTATGTATATGGATATGCACCTTCCCCTTCCTTGTCATCATCAAGATTTGGGGGTGGAGGGGATTTGATGGTATTCAGAAATGTATTAAGTTCTAACTATTCTTCATGAGATACAACAATAGAATATTCAATATGTTCTAGTGACAAGTCATATACCACAGATATCAAAATTTATTCTAGACATTTATAGATTTTTTGATAAAGTTTTAAGATATCGTTTAAGATATCGTAAGGGTGGTACAAGGCACTTTCATGAAGACTTAGGTATGTATATGTATCATAGGCCTCTACCCACCCTTGGGGGTCTGGAACCAAGCAAAAGAGTAGAGAGAGTTTCAAAATTAGCAAGGATGGAGGGAAGGTTAGGAAACAAAAGAGTTCTAGAAGCTCTTCCCTATCATCCAAAATTTATTCATTAATACTCTACACCATGATTTGAAATTACAAACTATACGATGTATAGCATATGTATACATGGCCGTATAGTCAGTAAGATATAATCATTATGAAAAATGGCCATTATTATAGTATGATCAGCATCCCTATTACAGTTCTGTTGTATTAGGGCAAGGTCACCCATGGTTAGATCCTTATTAATTCTAATATCATTTTATAAGGAGAGTGAGCAAATAAAAAGGTGGAAGTTTGAGAAGGGGCCCATGGAACCACTGGGAGTAAAGCCAACTGCAAGGCACACTCCACAAGGTTCTTCACTTGTACATTAAGCTCTTCTGGCTATCGCTAAAGCTACTGGCTTAGCTGCTGTTCTAGTTAGGCTATCCTTTTCTATTAAGAGCATTGTGATGGATATTGTGTCATACTTGGTTGTACTTCCTAAGCTGCTTGTACATATGCCTTCAACTGTAATAATGCACGTGCAAGTGCCTCCTTCTTTGTTTGTAATTCTTCCTTTGATTCTTGGCGAGAGGTGGTGAGGTTTGCTACCACTTGGTGGTGGCTATCAATTGCCATGGCCGACTATTCTTTGCTTTCTTTGAGTTATGCATTATGGGCTCTTATTGCCTATGCATGCTCTGCCTATTTAACTCCTCTCGCTCCTCCTCAAGATACTCTAAGAAGAGGGCTCACTCTTTTGTTATGCAACCAACAAGGCACCCCCTCCAAGGTACCCCTTTTGAGACATGACACATGGGAGTGACAGAGCTAGACCAACAAAACCCACCTGGATTGACAACCAATGAAGCAGTGACCTTGTCATAGACGTAGCCTTGCCCTCACAAAGGTGACATGGCTTTCCCCTTAAGTAGCCTTCTTTCACCCTGTCACATGCAGCCTGCCCTGGGGTACACAGTGACACACTGGCATGATCTTCAGTGCAACATTTGTATAGAAGTACAACCTTTTCTAGGATTATTTGTCATATGACGTGACCCCATTGTGAGCCCTCAGTCCCCAGGGACAGTCAGGCACAAGCTACATAGGTTAGTCTCTAAGCTTTAGAGGTCAGTCTCAGTTGTCAATCCTCTTAACCCACTTGGAGAAAGCATCATTCAGGAGCATGTATGTGTCAGCCTTAGCATAAGTTGCATGTAAAGCATTGTAGGTGCATTCACATAGTGAGGGGGCTAGCCCCAAGGCCAGCCCCAAGGCAACCCCAGCTTGGCTAGCCTTGCAAAGGCAGCCAAGGCCTTGCCTCACAGTCAGGAAGCACCCGACCAGGTATTGTGGGCAGCCGACTATGCATATGGGCAATCATGAGCATTTAATGAGCCAGCCAACTGGATATGCAGTACCCAACTAGCATTTAATGTTGGCCGACTGGCTTTTCACAGTCATGAGGGTACTATCAGCAGCCGACTTGGCTTTTCTCAATCGTGGGACTGTTTGCTTCAGCCGACAGCCTCCTAAAGGTAGTTGATTGCTATTTGAGGGGGTGTAAAAAGCATGGCCTTATTTCCCCAAAGCATATACAGATATTCAAGTGAAAATCAATGCTCTGCAGTCCTGCTCATCTCCAGGCAACAAGGAAGTTACTCTACATCTCAGCCAGCATACGTGCAGTCCTTCAGTCAATGGCCAAGGAGAGTCTTCAGCAGAGCCTTGGGATAGCTGGATACTCCACCGACGTTTGGGCCTCCTCATCCTTGCGTTGGGCATTTATATCATTTGTACTCAACATTGTACAGCATTTCTCCAAAGAATAATATAAGCAAATACTCCTGCTGCAAGAGAGGGCCCTTCAGTGGGTAGTGTCATCTTCTACATTCTGCATTCTCTATTCTCTCCCTATTCTCTAAAGTTGATGCTACATATTCTCACCACAAAGCTATAAAGAAGGTCCTATTGCGCGTTATCACGATAACCTTGGTGCATGTAACATTGGTATCAGAGCATTAGGTTGGTAACCCAACTCAGGTACCTAAAGAAGTGAGAGCATCCCCGGTGGTGGATGGTTATACTTCGGTCAGGAAAAGAAACCCAGGCCTCCACCATGTCAAGAGAAACATCACATCACGAAGAAAGCCAGCAAGAAGGAATGGAGGCACAAAGCTTCCAAACATAAAAAGCACTTCCGCCAAGCACAGAAGAACTCTCGAAAACGATGATGGAGCAAATAAATTCTCTGAAGATGTAGCTTGCCGTTGAAAGGAGAAACCCAAAGAAGGCATCTCAGATCTAGCACAAGTCTTGCTACATATCGAAGAACAATGAAGAAAAGATGACAAAGCAAAAAGAAAAGCAGACGAAGAAAGAGAATTGAGACGTGCAGAGGAACAGAGGGATAGGGAAGCCACACGCAAATTTGAGGAGGAAGACCAACGTTGCACAGAGAAGGCCGACCGAGAGTTCTAGCAAAGACTCAACTGGGAGGCTGTGGAAATCCAGAATCAACAAACCATGGCACAAATTCTGGTGACTCTCCCTCATCAGCCAACTCCTTCCTTGTCCTCCACCACCCCTACCACCACCGTCATATGAACCTCTCCAAATTTTAGTAAGTATGATGGTAAGTGTGATCATGCTGCAGTTACTCAATTTATTCAATAATTTGAAGCACATTTTCCATTAGCTAAAATCACAGATCCACAAGACAGAGTCCATGTGGCCGCCCCCCAACTCACTAGGGGAGCTGTTACTTGGTGGCAACATTGGTCACAACTTCACACCGACCCCATCACAAACCAAGTCCATTTTCATTGGAACACCTTCGTGGCTGATCTCAAAGCTCGTTTTCTTCCACCACAGTACATGACCAATCTTGAGGATGAGTTTTACAAACTCACTCAAGGTGGTTCCCCTGTTTTGACTTATTCAAACAAGGTCATTACACTGGCCCAACAATTGGGCATATCAGAAGAAGAGAAGCTCAAGCAGTTTATTCAAGGTCTAGACACTACCATTAGGTACCCATTGTGGAATTTTGATCCTCGGACTTATGCACGGGCACTGACCCTCACTCAGAATCACGAGCTGATGCTGAATGGAGGTAAGCCCAAGTGGGTACAGTCTACCCCAAAGCCCCAACATCAGTCATCCACCCAGCAGTCATCTACCCAGGATAAGGGGGCTCAGAACAACAAAGACCAAAAGGACCAAAAGAAAAATTATTTGGGTCAATCAGGTCATAAGAAAGATTCTACGCCCAAGAAGACTCATGAGGAAAAAGCTAAGGAGGGCATAATTGGAGGTTATCTACAGCCTGATGAACACACGGTACCGGACAGAGAATAGTTGTTTCTTCTCTCACACTGTGGGACACGGGAAGAAAGATTGTCCTAAATTCCAGGTTAAAAAGTCTGCTAAGGCATCCACTTCCACAGTCGAATGCCATTCAGCTTTTACCCTCTTTGAATTCAATGCCACCAATGGTATTTGATGATAAGTAGGAGGGTGAGGTTGAGGGCAGGACAAAGGCTCTCATCCGTGCCTATGGCACTTCAAAGAGACAGTAGTTTATTGTCCTCTTCGACATGGGCAATTGAGGATGCCATCTCTCCACAGTTGGCTACCAAGATGAGTTGTCTACAATTTGAGTTTCAGGTTCAGCATGCCACATTTTAGTGGGATTCATTGTCCCCCCTCTCTTACGGTGTGACATGATCCTCGGGATCCAGTGGTTTAGACAGTATGCACCCATTCCTGATTGGAGGGAGGACACTTTGACCATCATTGAAGGCTTTCCTGAGCCTCTCATGATTCGTAGGGATCGGAGCATTCCTGGCAGGCCCAAAGAGCGATCAAAAAAGGAGCAGAGTGTGCATTAATGTACGTCCACTCTCAGTCTAATGGAGTTCAAGTAACACCCACAAGGGAGCACTGGATGGCTGGTCTTTTAACTCAATACAACAACATCATGTTGTTGCAAGACGACCTCCTACCCACTCTCCCACCTAGTGGACTTGAGGACCATCGCATAGAGTTGGTTCCTAGTTCAGAACCTCCCAGCAAGTTTCCCTACTGCCTTTCTAATGCATTGGAGAGCGAGCTAGAATTGCAGTTAGCTCAGTTACTTCGGTCTGGTGTTATTTGACCATCCTCCTCACCATTTTTCGCTCCCATTCCGTTTGTCCAGAAGAAAGATAAGTCTGCACGATTATGTGTGGATTACAAGGCGCTCAACAATCTAACAGTGAAGAATAGGTTCCCCATGCCTAGAATAGAGTACATCCTAGAACAACTCAATGGCGCAAAGATTTTTTCTAAGATAGATCGGTAGCCACCATCACATTCGGATCTTCAAGGCCGACATTCCAAAAACGGTCTTTAGGACTGATTGTGGCCACTAGGAATTTGTGGTGATGCACTTTGATCTCACCAATGCACCAACGATGTTCAACAAAATGGTGTCTCGGGTCTTTTGGGATCTCAATGTCAAATGCGTCTTCATCTTCTTAGATGACATTCTTATCTTCTTAGGGATTGCAAAGCAACATGAGCGAGATTTGGCATGGGTTTTACAACTCTTGCAAGACAATGAGTTGTTTATCAATGCTAAGAATAGTGAGTTTGGAGTACAAGAAATCCATTACCTGGGATACATCATCAGTTCTTAAGGTATTAGCCTCGACCCTAAAAAGGTACAGGCCATTCTCAGTTGGGATGTTCCCACTACAACCTAGGAAATCCGCTCATTTGTGGGCCTTTGTCAGGCCTACATCACACATATAGACAAGTTTTCTGATCTTGCAGCACCTCTTACTTACTTGCTCAAGGGTGTGAAGACTCATCGTCAAAAAGTGTCTCTCTCACGGGCAAAGCTCTAGAGGCATTCCAAGCCATGAAGAAAGTTTCCTCTGAGTCTCCAGTTTTGAAGCGTCATGGGATGATTCTTTCGAGGTGATTACTGATGCCAATAATCTTGCCATTGAAGTTATTTTACAGCAAGATGGTAGGCCAATGGCTTATTATAGCTGCAAGTTGAATAACACCGAGAAGAATTATTCAGTGTATGACAAAGAGCTCTTAGAGGTGATGACCACTCTTAAACATTGGAAGCACTTCCTTTACGGGAGGGACTTCACATTTAAGACAGATCACCAGGCACTTAAATGGTTGCAAACCATGCCTAGTGCTCAATGGAATGACATGCAGTCCTCCCGATGGAGTCAATTGTTCCAACAGTTTGGGGGAATGATTGAATACGTTTCAAGCAAGCATAACCCCATTGCCGATGCTCCTAGTTGTATAAGGACACTATTCAGACATTGCAGGAGTCCATTGTGCTTGAAATTCAAGGCAAAGACTTAGACAGTATGAAGACAGTATCCGGATTCAACAAAGTTCAGGACTCAATATCAGTTGGCCCTCAGCTCCGACCTTGGCTATTACAGTACACAAGATGGATGGTTGTTTTTCAAGAACCGCCTTTGTGTACTCAAAGACAAGCGTCAAGTCCTTCTCCATGATGCCCATGATTCTCTGGTTGGGGGTCATAGGGATATCAACAATACCTTGGAGAAGTTAGAGAGGTTATTCCATTGGCCTAAGATGCGCCGGGATGTCTACCAACATGTCCAATCATGCCAGATATGACAAAAAGTGAAAGTACCTCATACCAAACAAGCAAGGTTGCTACATCCTTTGCCTATTCCTGAGGGACCCTTTCATGACATCACTATGGACTTCATAGGCCCTCTTCTCGCCTCTCAGCTGGATCTAGAAACACACAGTGTATGACCATTGTTGATAGATTCAATAAGTTTTGCATGCTCATTCCATGCAAGTAAACAACCACAGCCAAAGACATAGCTCGCTTGTTCATTCGATTTTGGTACCCCATTGGTGGTTTGCTACGGACTCTCACATCATATAGAGATCCAAAATTTATGTCCCACTTTTGGAGAGCATTGTTTGACAATTTTGGGACTAAGTTGGAGTTGTCCAGCACATTCCATCCTCAAATAGATGGCCAAACAAAAATTTACAATCAACTGGCATTTGATGTTCTCAAATCATACTACCATAACCAGCAATCGAAATGGGAACAATATCTTCCTTTGGTGCAGGCAATCCTAAATGATACTCACTCATCAAGTATTGGCCAGACACTGTATGAGGTAGCATTTGGACGCCGTTTCTCATCTCTTTTGACGAGACATGTGTCACCATCTCTTGAGACCAATAAGACCACTAAGACATTCTCGAAAATCATGGAGTCAGTTAAGGAGCGCCTTACCAAGGCTCGGGAAGCACATACCCAACAAGCCAACAAATTCAGGCGAGATGTCCACTTTAAGGAAGGAGATTGGGTATATCTCTGCATCATGAAACAACGGCTAAAGCAAGCAAGCAAGCGTTGTCCTAAACTCTCATTTCGAAGTTTCAGCCCATTTCCAGTCATTCAGAAGTTGAGTGCTGTCTCTTTAAAGTTAAAGTTACCGAAAAAAGTTGGACTATGCACAATATCTTTCATGTTTCTTGGTTGAAGCCATATGTAGGTCCAACATTCCAGGATATCTCAGAAGAGCAACAACCAGATATGATTGACGAAGCTGAAGTTATAGCACCAAAATAGATTCTCCTCCACATATGGAAGCATGGATCCGGTCAAAGAATACGACAATTCTATACGAAGTTTAAGGATTGCGGAACCCATGAAGCAGTTGGCGTGATGAAGGGTTCTTTCAAGAGTACCCCCCGTTGTTGGCGGACTACTTGGAAGCTCTAAACCTGCTGCCAAGTTAAGCACGAGGGAATGTCACGTGCACCCTGCACCGGGGTACACAATGACACACTGGCATGATCTTCAATGCAACATTAGTACAGAAGTAAAATCTTTTCTAGGATTATTTGTCGTATTCCGTGACCCCATTGTGAGCCCTCAGTCCAAGGAAAATTAGGCATGAGCTACTCAGGCCAGTCTCTAAGCTTTAAAGGTCAATCAGTTGTCAGTCCTCTTAACCTACTTGAAGAGAGCATCATTCAAGAGCATGTATGTGTCAACCTTAGCATTAGTTGCATGTAAAGTATTGTAAGTGCATTCACATAGTGAGGGGGTCAGCCCAAAGGCAGCCCTAGCTTGGCTAGCCTTGCAAAGGCAGCCAAGGCCTTGCCTAACAATCAGGCAACACCCGACCAGATATTGTGGGCAACCGGCTGTGCATATGGGCAACCGTGAGCATTTAATGAGCCAATCAACTGGATGTGTAGTACTCGACCAACATTCGATGCTAGCCAATTGGCTTTTCACAATCATGAGCGTACTATCAACAACCGACTTGGCTTTTCTCAGTCATGGGACTGTTTGCTTCAACTGACAGCCTCCTATAGCAACCGACTGCGGGGGTATATAAAAAGCATGGCCTTATTTCCCCAAAGCATATTCAGATATTCAGCAGTGAAAATCAACACCACTCAGCAATCCTACTCATCTCCAGGCAACAAGGAAGTTATTCTACATCTCAGCCAGCATACGTGCATTCTCAATCATCTGGACTTGCATCAATGGCCAAGGAGAGTCTTCAGCAAAGCCTCGGGATAGCTGGATACTCCAGCGACATTTGGGCCTCCTCGTCCTTGCGTTGGGCATTCATATCATTTGTACTCAACATTGTATAGCATTTCTCCAAAGAATAATATAAGCAAATACTCCTGCTTGCAGAGGGGGGCCCTTAAGTGGGTATTGAGACCCAATTGGTGTCATCTTCTACATTCTACATTCTCTACTCTCTCCCTATTCTCTAAAGTTGATGCTACATATTCTCACCACATAAAGGTATAAAGAAGGCCCTATTGCGCGTTATCACGATCAACCTCGATTCATGTAACACACCCAGCTCTTTGTTTGACAAGAATGCGAGCATTGCACATTGCTATCAAAGGCATGACAAAGCACGTCACAAAATTGCTACAAAGTAGTTTTTATGATCTTAAAGCCTGGAAGAAGGCACTCCAAGGACGGGCTATCTGAGGAGGGTACTATTTCCCGTTATGACTTGTACTCACAATTCCTATGTAGAGCAAACATGCTATTACATATATGCTTTTTCAATGGAAATTGTCTTTTTCTCTTTGTGGCCAATTGAGTGAATTTAGTTTATGTGAATATTTTTATTTCATGTTCACATTCTTTAGCAAGTGGTTAACCTAAAAAGACTATAATTTCTTTCAACCACTTTTGAAGATCATGCATCTTGACTTTGTGTCTATCTCATCACAATGTAAGTTATAAAAGAATCAATTGTACTTCAAGGGGGAACTTCACTTATCGTGATGTGAAGTCGTCTACAAGGTCAATACTCATACCTAAGTGGACTGCTTTGCCTTAATATATTTGTCATTGCTACAAGCAATATGAAACCCAAGTTGTGAGGAAAGAGAGAACAGAAAAGAAGGGAATCTTTATTGCTCTATTTTTTTCAAGTTTATTAGCCACCACCCCATATTTTATCATGAAGTTAGTCATCCATGTGAGACAGTAAACCATACTAGCAAGTGCTCTTCCCAGACAATTTCTCTACAAGACAAAGTGCTATCAGTCATATATAACTTAGAAAAATGATATTGTTATTGCATTAGGTTTTGTCATCAAGATTAGGAGCATGTAAGAATCTATGGCACTAGCTCAATCTTTCTACAACCATGGGATATGGGCTCAAGATATAAGTGAAAGTAGACCAGACGCTAGATGAAGCCCAGTCGAACTCATGTGAGGTTTTAACTATGGTTACACAAAGTATCAGGACCCTATCTACCTAGCGCAACGAATTGATTGGTAGGTGTGAGCGCTTGATGAGAAATGTCAAAAGAATATGAGAGAATCTACATATCAGATATTGGAAAACAAATAGCAGCCTAACTAGATGGAAGATACCTTTAAATAGTGTCATAATTTGTAACCTTTTTCTCTAGAAAAACTTATAAGTATTTTGTGCCAGAATTTGGCACATCTTGCAAGCATGTGTTACTTTAATGTTTGTGGGCTTCTTTGATTGGACATTGACCATATTATTCAGCTTACATATTACCACCGAGTATGACTTTTCCCAGCTATAACAAAAGACTAAAGCTAGGTGGTGCACTGGCTAGCTCCTCTATTGATGATCTTTACTACTCAAAGATGATTTATGTCCAAGGCAAGAGTTCAAGGATAGAAGAGTCAAAAACTTCAGATAAAACATCATGCCATATCTTCCCACAAAAATTATCTAACAATGTCTGCAAGAATTGTGTACACGTCTTCGCAACTCTTGTCAAATCAATACATCTATCTACCACAAAACAGCTTAGGATTCTAAGAGCCATAAAGTTCATGAAGCATTCTTAGGTCATCGAAGCAACCCTGTCTTAGGTCATGAAGCATTCTTAGGTCATCAGCAACAAACTGTTCACGAACAAAGTGCCTCTATATGACCGTGGGTTCCTCCAGTGGAATCCCAATCCTGCCATGCAACCTCTACAACCTAACCACCTCACAAGCAGCATCTCAAGCAGCCCAGTACTCTGCCTCTGTCGACTGCCTCTTACTCCTCCGTAAAACTGCTCCTCGGCCTGAAGTAGATCTCCTCGTGTCCGGATCTCCTCTTCAAACTGAGTCACTCCAACCATGGAGTCGGACTCCATCAATCAATCCCCCTCCTGGGTAAAAGAGTCCATGATCCTTCGCATGCTGCAAAAACCACAAGATACGCAATCCTGCCTCCCAAAGAGTCATCTGCGACCATGAGCTCAACTGCCTCATCAAGAAGCTCACGTCCAATCTGGTGTCCATCAACCAAATCAATGAACCATTCTGCTTCCGAGTCAAAGAGGCATCACACTACTCACAAGGAACAACACCTGTTACGGTGCAAAGCCAAGTCCTGGAAACCTGCTAAAGACCACGCACGGCCTTCTGAAACCTATCAACCACCCCCTCTGAATCCGGAACCACAAAGCCTAGAGAATTCACCTCCTTCTACAAGTAATCAACTGCCACCTACCTGGCTTTTCGAGAGGTTCCCGTGGAAAGAACATCCTCATCTACAGGAATTTCTTTGTCCCGAATACGAGACATCAGAGCGTAAGTTACCTGTTCAGTTTCCTCTGACTGACGAACAAAAGAACCACCAACATCAATACTGGAAAGTTCCTACCAACTGTTGCCATCAACTAGCAAGCTATCCACCATATCTCGTCCCGAAAAGCCTGCACCTGTAGCGTATCCACACTTAAGTGGCCATTACCAGACTGCCACTCATCACAAACCGGAGGACCTAGGAGAGAGAGTGCTGAAAGCTTGTAAACTCCATTCTCCACTCCGCCTTCCCAAACCACGATTCGGACCATTCTTGCCCTTGCTTCTTCTCAGAGGTGGCCAATGTATCAGATGGATGTAAAATCTGCGTTCCTTAATGGTGACTTGCAAGAGGAGGTGTATGTTAAGCAGCCTCTAGGCTTTGTTGTTCCAGGATCAGAAGGGATGGTTTACAGGTTACGTAAGGCCTTGTATGGTCTTAAGCAAGCTCCCACGGCTTGGAATCAGAAGATTGATTCCTTCTTTGTTCGGATTGGTTTTCAGAGATCGGTTGCAGATCCCAACCTATATCTCTTTCGGGAACGCGGCATGGTTACGATTATCATCCTTTATGTGGATGATCTCATTCTCACCGGCGGTCATGTGGAGCACATTGGCGTGACGAAGACTGCCTTGTCAAAGGAGTTTGAGATGACCGACCTAGGCTTACTCCACTTCTTTTTGGGATTGGAGATCTGGCAGACCCAGAGGGGGTTTTTTGTATCTCAGCAGTGGTATGTTCATAAGTTGCTTGAGGCCTTTGGGATGGAGAACTGCAAGCCTATTACTTCGCCGATTGTATGTTCATAAGTTGCTTGAGGCCTTTGGGATGGAGAACTGCAAGCCTATTACTTCGCCGATGGACCCAAACACAAAGTTAACTGTTAATGATCCTTGTGAGCCAGTTGATGCCTCGCAGTATCAGAAGTTGATTGGTTCATTGATTTGATTGCTGAACACCAGATTGGACTTGAGCTTCTCCGTGGGGCTGTTGAGCTCTTTTATGCAGACGCCATTGAAGTCTCATTGGGACGCAGGATTGCGGATCTTGCGGTATCTGCAGAGTACGAAGGATCTAGGGCTCTTTTACACAGGAGGGGATGGAGTCAGACTCCAAGGATGGAGTAGGAGATCCAGACATGAGGAGATCTACTTCAGGTTATAGTTTTACCCTTGGCTCAGGAGCAGTTTCTTGGAGCAATAAGAGGCAGCCAACTATTGCCCTATCTTCGACAGAGGCAAGGTACCGGGCTGCTTGTGGTGCTGCTTGCGAGGTTGTGTGGCTGCGGAGGTTGCTAGGCGAGATTGGGTTTCCACAGAAGGAGCCCACAGTCATCCAGTGTGATAACCAGAGTTGTATAGCTATTGCTCGGAACCCAATCTTCCATGCCCGGACCAAGCACATAGAGATACAGTATCACTTTGTACGTGAGAGGATCTTGGCTGGTGACATCTTGCTACTTTATTGTTCGACGGAGGACAATGCGGCGGACCTTTTCACGAAGTCTCTAACTCAGGCTACGCTCAGGCGGCACTCCAGCTCCCTAGGGTTGATTTCACAGGAGCTGAGAGGGGGTGTTAGAAGTCACCTCCTGTCTTTATCAGACACCAGGGCCTTTGTTGTGGGTGTGCCCGCCATGTATAGGTGTTTTCTCATTTTTCCTCACTCCCCGTATTTTTTTCCCATTTTTCCCTATTTTTCCCATGGTGTGGGAGGCAGTTTTCTGCACCCCGGCTGATCCAGATGGTGGCCGACTGCTGGTCGGATGATCTGGTTGCTGGCCGACTTCCCTGTGTGGTCCCCGACCTCTCCTGCATACTGGCCGACTATGCGCAGCTGGCCGACTGCTCGAGTGGGCTGGTCGTGGACATGTAGGCCAAGTCGGCTGTTTTTGCATAGGCCGACTGCATGTATGGGGCCATATAAAATGGCCCCATGGCCCCCACATCATTGTATCCAGTTTTCAGATTCGGGATCTTGTGTATAGAGAAGAGTTACACGCCTATCTCTCTCCTTCTCTTGTGCTGTCTATTTTCTGCACTCTACTTGCTCTTGTGGTCTCAGATTTGGTCATCATCTCCGCTGCGTATTTTGGCAGCACTGTGTAGCCGAGAGGGCTGTTGTCCCATAAGCTGAGGTAAAATGCTAGTATGCTCTATGTAGCAGAGAGGGCTGTTGTCCCATAAGCAAAAGTAAAACGCACGTGTAAAATGCTGATGTGCTGGAGCTGACAGGCACAAATGATGAAGCAGATGGAGTGCAGACGCCGGCAGCAGCAGCAACAACACATATGGTACCTGATAGGGTCAATGAAGTGGTACGAACTGCTGAATGATGAAGCTATGCTATATATAGCATGTGCGCTAGTGGTCGATCCAGTGAAAGGACAGTCAACCAGCAGCAAGACACAAAGACCATGAATAAAAAATCCCCTTTTTAGGACTGGATAAAATGCCATTTTCACACAGCACTATATCTGCACATGCCCAATATACTAAAGATTCGAGACTGATACCATTGCCTATGTAACATGCGGAAGCTTTGGAGAAGAATCGGTAACTTCAATACTCAGAAATCAGCACTCTTTTCGCCTCGGAAATTAACACACAAACTAAAAGGAGATGTGCAGAAAATAGAGAGAGGGAGAGAGAGATGGAGAGCACACAGTATTGGGTCCCGAATACCCTCTGTAGGGCCCCCACCACGGATGGTGTATTTGCTTTATTAGAATGATGTAAATTTGAAAGTGTCACGTGCATCCCGCACTTGGATGCCACATAGACATTTCTGTACAGAAGGTGCAGGACCTGGGATGGTGAACTGGTCCCATGTGAGCCCAGTCCGGGACGAGTCAGCCAGGGATCCATCTCAGTCGTCCGAGGTCAGGTGTGCATTGTCCTGCACATGAGTCCAAGGTCAGGTGTGCACTGTCCTGCACATGAAACAGTGCCAGTCCGCGCTGTGAGTCTCCCTCTAGAATGATGTCAGTGGTTCTGTGTATCTGGTTTGGTACCGGATGCCAGATCACTGAGTAGATTAGGTTTAGGACAAGGGGCCAGCCCATAGGGCTACCCCGGATCTGAGTGTGGAAATGGGAATGGTGTAGAACCACCCCCATGAGGGCCAGGAAGGCCCAGGCTGAACCCACCAGCCATGGAGGGGCTGTAGGACAGCCTTAGGGCACAGATAAGGCAATCTCCAGGAGATTACAGCCTTTATATGGCTGTAGGGCATGTATGGGGCAGCCCATACAGGTTGCCCAGCCTTGGGATTGTGGACAAAAGTGGTGTCCAGCCAATCAGAAGCAGGCGCATCACTTTCAGCCTGTTAGGAAAAAAAGGTAGTATTTTTTGGGATTTAATTCAGCATTTATTGCTGAATTTCACCAGTCGTGGGACATAGCTTCTTTTTTCAGCTGGCCGACTGCTCCTCAAGAGGAGTATAAATAGTGGAGGCCATAATCCCATCATTCATCTCAGTTTTCACCAAGTGCTCAAGCCAATCAAGGGCCAGTCAAGCCAAGGAGATTGCCAAGCAAAGGGGTGGAGTTCTAAAGGTCAAGGGCAGGATTTTTCCAGCCCAAGAAAAGGTCAAGTTTTCTGTATTTGTTTTCAGATTTACATCATTCTAATAAAGCAAATACACCATCCGTGGTGGGGGCCCTACAGAGGGTAATTGGGACCCAATACTGTGTCCTCTCCATCTCCCCCTTCTCTCTCTATTTTCTGCACATCTCCTTTCAGTTTGTGCGTTAATTCCGCCGCGAAAAGAGTGCTGATTTCTGTGTTTTGAAGTACCGATCCTTCTCCGAAGCTTCCGCATATTACAGTGGTATCAGAGCCTACTTCAAGGACACAGATTCAGCAAAGAAAACCAGAAAATTTTTTCGCTCGTGTGGTTGGTTTTTAGACGCCGGTGGACTACCCCTTTCAGAGTGACTCCTGTCCCTCGAAGGACGGTTGGTTTTTAGCCTCCGGAAGCCTCCAGAAGTCTCCCACACAGATAGTGGATGGTCAGATTGCGTTCCGAAAAGGAATTGCATTTTCCCGCTATGGCGAGTTTCGGCGACGAGAGAGAACCAGAACCATGGGACCAGAGTGCACCAGGCAGCCCAGCTAGGGCACCCGGCTTGAGTGTCACAGACATGTTCCAGCAGATGATGCGAGCAATCGCAGACCAGACATGAGCAGAAGGTGCGGATTTTGGCTCTGGAGGAGCGTTCTCGCTCTCCAGCGTCGCGTTTTCCATCTCCTCCTCCCTCTCCTTCCGTATCCCAGATACCAGATCCTCGTCACAGGGACCCTCTCGCGGGCTCAGAGCCGCAACCAAGCTCCCTGCTTGAGATGCAGATGCGTGCATTGGAGATTCGACAACGAGAAGACGACGCCATGCGACGAGTGGAACACGAGCGTTACCTCAAAGCTTTGGACGCCAGATTGACACCGGCGGCGCCCTCGAATCATTTTCCCGAGAAAATGAATTTCAGTAAGTATAATGGTAAACTCGATCCCACTACTCTTTATTCATGGTTACATCAATTTGAAGCTTACTTTGCCACAGTTAGGAAAACAGATACTGACAAAGTGATCTTAGCTAGTTGGTACTTGGAAGGTGAGGCCATTCCTTGGTGGACTCAGTGGGCTCATGCCCACACCAGAGCAGGTATGGCAGCTTATGTGTGGGACGAGTTCGTCCGCGACCTTACGCAGCGGTTTCTACCGCCCCACTACCTTGAGCGACTCGAAGACGAGTTCAGGGGAGCGCGTCAGAACGCGCAACCAGTCCTTCAGTTTGCCAATAAAATTTCGACCTTGTGTCTGCAATTAGGCTTATCTGATACGGACAAGAAAGGGCAGTTTTTGTATGGCCTAGACACGCAAATCCAATGGAAGGTGCGTATGTTTAGGCCAGCCACCTTTGAGGATGCACTCTCGCTTGCGCAGAGTGCAGAAATGAAACACAATGGTGGCAAGCCCAAGACTTCCCAGCCGGCTTCTCCCAAGGCTAACGCCTCGGGGGGCAAAAGCCAGAACCAGACGGGGTCTTCCCCAGGACAGAGCCCGGGAGCCTCTGGCTCCAAGAACTTGAACAATGCGTCTAAGCTTACTCCAGACCAAAAAGTGGAGGCAGGCAAGACAGGTGGCAAGTTGAGTGCTGAGGAGCTTTCTCAGTACAGGAAGGAGGGTAGATGTTTCTTTTGTCACACAAAAGGACATACTTCTTGGGATTGTCCGAAGAAGCCTCCAAAGGCCGCCGCCGCCTCCACAGCTTCCGTGGTGAGCACAGCTCCCACACAGACCCCAGCGGCTACCCCTAGCTCTTCAACCCCCGGTGCTTCAGTTGGAACAATTATTAGCCGGGAGCTCGAAGATAAGCAGAAGGGCGCCCATGACCAGGAGTATGAGCGCAACGAATTGCTCAAGTCCTTTGGCTACATAGGTGGCCAAAGAGTCGTCGTCTTGTTTGACAGCGGCAGCACGGAGGATGTGATCACGGAACAGGCCGCTAGGCGTGCCCGTTTTGAGCTGACTCCGGTGGACAAACAAGTTGAGGGTTTTAGCACAGGTATGACAACGAGCGTCAAGTATGAAGCTCTAGGTGCTAAGTTAGTGATTCAGGGCATAGAGTTTGTGCGTGACTTTATGGTTGCCCCTCTTGTAGGAGCAGACATAATTTTGGGTATCCAGTGGTTTCACAAGTTTCTTCCTGATGTCAAGTGAGACAAGCACACGTTCCAGATCGATCGGAATGTGTCAAACACCCCGGTGACCATTAAGTGTGAGCCAGGTATTCCAAACTTTCCGCTCATAAGCCACTTGCAGGCTAAGCGAGCAGTCAGGAAAGGCGCACAATGTGCAATGATTTACATCCAGACAGCCCAGACGGTGGCCAGTGCTTCCAAGAAGTACTCGGTTCTCCATGAAAAGTTCCAGAAGATTTTTCTTCGGGACAGTCTCCCTCCCCAGCTCCCCCCATCCAGACCGGAGGATCACAAGATTGACCTCCTCCCAGGCTCGGAACCCCCGAGCAAGTTTCCGTATCGCCTTTCTAAGGCAATGGAATCGGAGTTGGACCGCCAACTCCAAGAATTGTTGCAAGCTGGCTTCATCCGCCCCAGCGTGTCGCCATTTGCAGCACCGATCTTGTTTGTCAAGAAGAAAGATGGGTCTTCTCGGTTGTGTGTCGATTATCGTGCACTCAACAAGCTGACTATCATGAGCAGATTCCCGATGCCTCGAATTGACTATATTCTCGAGAGGCTGAATGGAGCTAAGGTGTTCTCCAAACTGGATTTAAAGAGTGGGCACCACCAGGTAAATTGTAGAGGGGGACATCCCCAAGACAGCCTTCCGTACAGAACGGGCCCACTATGAATTTGTGGTTATGCCTTTTGGATTGACGAACGCCCTAGCTACATTTAACCGCATGATGATGCGTATTTTCCGGGAGTTGATTGGAGAGTGTGTGTTCATATTTCTGGACGACATACTCATATTTTCAGCTACAATTGAGCAGCATGACATTGATGTGGAGAAAGTCCTTAAGTTGCTGGAAAGCAACGAGCTCTATGTCAATGAAAAGAAGTCAGAATTTTATCTGTTCCAGGTACATTACTTGGGATATATAATTAGTGCTGAAGGCATTCGACTTGATCCGGCTAAAGTGGCCGAGATTGTTAACTGGGAAGTACCTCAGACCGCTTATGACATTAGATCATTTGTGGGTATATGCCAGGCATATTCCACCCACATTGACAAGTTTTCTGATCTCTCGGCAGACCTCACCGATCTGCTAAAGGGAGTGAAAACAAGAAGGCAAAAGATTCGAATGACTCCACGAGCGTTGGAGGCATTCCAGAACCTCAAGGTGGCTTTATCAGAAGCGCCTTGTTTAGCCCTTGCCTCGTGGGACGAACCATTTCAAGTGATCACCGATGCGAGTAACATCGCAATTGGAGGTGTATTGCAACAAAATGGTCATCCGGTAGCTTACATGTCTCGTAAGTTACTGCCCGCCGAAAAGAACTACTCAGTCTATGATCGTGAACTCCTAGCAGTTATACAAGCCTTGAAACATTGGAAACATTTCCTGTATGGCCGTGACTTCGAGGTTCGCACTGACCATCAGGCATTGCGCTGGATTCAGACGATGCTAAGTGCACAGTGGAGTGATCGACAACACCGCTGGAGTCAGATATTCCAGCAGTTCGGTGGTATGATTGAGTACCTTCCAGGAAAGGCCAATCCAGTGGCCGATGCTTTGAGCAGGAAGGGACAAGTATCTGCGATTTAGACCACTAGACTTGACCTTGTTGGTACAGGACTAGAAGACATGAAGCACACGTACGCGGATTCCGAGGAATTCGGTACACAGTGGGAACAGGCATTGAATGCCACAGGACCATGCCATTTTCTGATACGCGATGGTTGGCTTTTCTACAAAGGCCGACTATGTGTCATGAAATCATTCCGGGCAGCTCTTCTCCATGATGCCCATGACGCCATTACAGGTGGTCATAGGGGCATGAATTCGACTCTGGAGAAATTAGAACGGCAATACTATTGGCCAAAGATGAGGCGTGATGTGTTTACATATGTACAACGCTGTGACATTTGTCAAAAGGTGAAAGCTCCTCGTGGAAAGAAGATAGGGTTGTTACAGCCTTTGCCAATTCCTGAGGGTCCTTTCCAGGACATTTCGATGGACTTTGTCACAAATCTGCCTCCCAGTCCGAGTAAGCGTAATACACAGTGTTTAACTATTGTTGATAGGTTCAGCAAATTTGTTATGCTTATTCCTTGCAGGGCCAATGTGACCGCCGAGGATGTTGCCCAGCTATTCATTCGGCATTGGTACCCGATTGGCGGGATTCCTAGGACCATAGTGTCAGACCGAGATGCCAAGTTTACCAGTCATTTTTGGAGGGCATTGGTTGATAATTTTGGTACTAAGTTGAATTTTTCCAATGCATTCCACCCACAGACAGATGGCCAGACAGAGATATACAACCAGTTGGCCTTTGATGTGCTGAAGTGTTATGTCCACGATCAGCAAGGTAAGTGGGAATCATTTTTGCCTTTAGTTCAAGCTGTTTTGAATGACTCTTTTTCTTCAGCTATTGGCAGGACTCCATATGAGGCAGCGTTTGGAAGGCCTTTCCAGTCGTTGTTAACCAGGACTTCGTCTTCAGTACCGGAGGCGAACAGAGTGACGGAGTCTTACCAGGAGATCCTAGAGTCCGTTAAAGACAGATTGGCTAAAGCGCAAGAGGCCTACACTCGACAGGCCAATAAAGACCGAAGGGACATGAAGTTTTCAGAAGGGGATTGGGTGTATCTTCGGATTATGAAGCAAAGATTGAAGCAGGTGGGCAAGCGATGCCCAAAGTTGTCTTTCAGGAGCTTCGGACCATTTCCCATCCGGAAAAAGATTAATGAGGTGTCTATGCAGTTAAAGCTACCTCCGAGTTGGACTATGCACGATGTATTTCATGTCAGTTGGTTAAAGCCATATGCAGGTCCACCCCCTTCAGAGGTCAAAGACGAAGCGGAACCAGACATTATTGATGAAGCAGAAGTAATGGTTCCAGAACAGATCCTTTTGCACCGTTTCAAGCATGGCTCAGGCCGAAGACTACGACAGTTCCTCACGAAGTTTCAGGACCGAGGAACTCATGAAGCGGTATGACTCGACAAAGAATTTTTCGAAGACTATCCGGCATTATTGACGGATTATTTGGAGGCTATGCAGCTTCTGTCAAGTTAAGCAGAAGGGGATGTCACGTGCATCCCGCACTTGGATGCCACGTAGACATTTCTGTACAGAAGGTGCACGACCTGGGATGGTGAACTAGTCCCATGTGAGCCCAGTCCAGGACGAGTCAGCCAGGGATCCATCTCAGTCGTCCGAGGTCAGGTGTGCATTGTCCTGCACATGAGTCCAAGGTCAGGTGTGCACTGTCCTGCACATGAAACAGTGCCAGTACGCGCTGCGAGTCTCCCTCTAGAATGATGTCAGTGGTTTTGTGTATCTGGTTTGGTACCGGATGCCAGATCACTGAGTAGATTAGGTTTAGGACAAGGGGCCAGCCCATAGGGCTACCCCGGATCTGAGTGTGGACATGGAAATGGCGTAGAACCACCCCCATGAGGGCCAGGAAGGCCCAGGCTGAACCCACCAGCCATGGAGGGGCTGTAGGACAACCTTAGGGCACAGATAAGGCAATCTCCAGGAGATTACAGCCTTTATATGGCTGTAGGGCATGTATGGGGCAGCCCATACAGGCTGCCCAGCCTTGGGATTGTGGACAAAAGTGGTGTCCAACCAATCAGAAGCAGGCGCATCACTTTCAGCCTGTTAGGAAAGAAAGGTAGTATTTTTTGGGATTTAATTCAGCATTTATTGCTGAATTTCACCAGTCGTGGGACATAGCTTCTTTTTTCAGCTGGCCGACTGCTCCTCAAGAGGAGTATAAATAGTGGAGGCCATAATCCCATCATTCATCTCAGTTTTCACCAAGTGCTCAAGCCAATCAAGGGCCAGTCAAGCCAAGGAGATTGCCAAGCAAAGGGGTGGAGTTCTGAAGGTCAAGGGCATGATTTTTCCAGCCCAAGAAAAGGTCAAGTTTTCTGTATTTGTTTTCAGATTTACATCATTCTAATAAAGCAAATACACCATCCGTGGTGGGGGGCCTACAGAGGGTAATTGGGACCCAATACTGTGTCCTCTCCATCTCCCCCTTCTCTCTCTATTTTCTGCACATCTCCTTTCAGTTTGTGCGTTAATTCCATCGCGAAAAGAGTTCTGATTTCTGAGTTTTGAAGTACCGATCCTTCTCCGAAGCTTCCGCATATTATAGAAAGAAAATACAGAAATCTTGGACCTTTCTTGGCTGGGAATTCCCTGCCCTTTACCTGAAATCCTTCATCCCTTTGCTTAGCACCCTCTTGGCTTGTCTAGCCTCTTATGCTTGAGCTCTTGGTGAGAAAATGAGATGAATGAATGGGATTGTGGACTCAACCTTTTATACTACCCCTACTACAGCAGTCGGCCAGTACTACTACAAGCGGCCAGCAATAAATATTCCCACGACTGCATTTCCAGCATTAAATGCTGAAAATATTCACATAAAATGCTGAGCATCACTTTACTGCATGGCTAGGCACTCATGCGCATGGGAAACAGGGCTGGGCACTTAGGCGCCTACTGCCTAAGGCTGGGTACTGAATACCCCCTTTTCTGGAGGCTGGGTGTTAGACATCATCCCCTACTTGCTGGCTTCCTATTTGGTGTCCTATTTTAGCCTCTAGGGCTGACCATGTTAGTCAGAGGGGCTGGTCACCCCTCACTCATATTTTACCCATATTTATTCCCCATTTTATGGTCTTGGGATTTCCCCCAGTCGTGGAGGTATTTATCCCTAGTCGGCTGCCTTCATGTAGAGGTATATATAGCCGGCATGCCTCCCTCACATTATGCTGCTTGCATTGCTTGCCTAGCTTGTCTAGCTGCAGTCCCTCACTTACGAGGTTCTCCCCTCTTGCTCGGGACATGTATTCCTTTTGATGATGATATTGAGAGCAGGTTCTCACCTGTGTTTCCTCTCCATCTTTCTCTCTCTCTCTCCCTCCTGTGTTTCCACTTTCCCTTCTTCCGCTGCACATTCTATCATGGTATCAGAGCGCCGGTGATTTTCAGCGTTGGATGCTCCCTCCTATACCTCTTCATATCTGCGTTTTTTCCTGCCCCTGGAAAGACCTACGTTTTTGCATTTACAGCAAGGACAGCAGCACATAGGTTGCTGCGTTTTTCTTCAGGTGGCTGTCTACAGCAGTTTGCAGCAGTTCTCAGCATTCATACCCCCCCTGTAGTGCTGATCGCCTATTTTGTAGCCCTTGTTTGGCTGCGTTTTCTTCTCCAGTGGACACAGATCACTTGTTGCAGAGGGGGTTTCTTGATTGGATTGTGGCTTTGGAGGCAGTTTGGTACTTGAGGAGGATTCTAAATTTCAGATTTCAGTCAGCGTTTTGCTGATTTTGGAGCATCTATACCTGTGTTTTGTTCTTGGCCTACACAGTTTTCCGGTTTCTACATGTTCCTTGCCTTCTGTTGGCGGTGGAGTGCTATTTTTGCTGGATAGCAGTGTTTTTGGCTGCGTTTTGCTTCCCACAGGAGTTTTCTACACTCAGAGGGGGCCTTTCTTGTTGAGATATCGAGCTCGTCTAGTGAGGCGGTGGCCACTGATGACCCGCCTGGGGGATAGGCCCCACATTTACACCACTGGCATGGTTGGTGAGATCATGGGAGATATGCGGCCAGTGGGATGACAGGCTGTGTGACAGCCATTCTAGAGACTGGCATAGTTATAGCGCCAGCTCATTTAGTCGGGTTCACATTATAGAGAACCCGTGTATGTATTTGGTTGAGTACCTTTCATATTGTGTGTACTCTTATTCTTGTATATGGTGTGTTGAGTGTTGAGTAGAGAAGAAGAAGATTTTCAGCCTCTCACCTTGTGTGTTCTCTATTAGGGTTTTGTGAGTGTGTGTGTGTGCTTGCAAGAGCTCAAGCTCTCTTCCCCCCTGCATCTTTTCATGGTATCAGAGCCTGGTTCGTGCTAAGGGCTGAGCTGCAAGCAAGAGAACCACAGGAAGCGGTACGAGGGTAAGAGCTGCAACTACTCTTCCCTATTTGTGTTGGTGACTACACCCTTGTCGAGAGCTCTACGGGAGGCACCGGCAAACGGTCTCTGATTGAGGAGCTTTCTTCGCGGGAGTAAAGCTATTAGGCAACTATATAGTCCTACGGACCGAATTTTCGGGCCGAAAACGCGTTTCGGGCACGTCTGGACCTCCGTTTTTCAGAAAGCAGGCGATTTCGAGCACTGCGGGTAAGTCATCGATTCTCTGCAGAACTCTGTTTTAAGAACTGCAGGAAGACAGATTGATTGTGCAGACACTGTGGATGCTGCAAAGAGGTCTACAGTTGCCATTGGGTGTATGTATGCACATTGAAGTCACTGTTGGTGACATTTGAGAGTACTACAGTACCGCTGTGCAGAAAATACAGCAGTTTGTGCAGAAAAACCAGAGTGCAGTTTCTGGTAAAATCGTGTGTTTGGCAAGATATCAAATGATGGGATAACTCAGATTGTGGCTGAGAAGCTCGACAAGAATAACTTCCATGCTTGGAGGTTCAGGTTGACGAATTTCCTGATGGGAAAAGGCTATTGGGACTACATAGAAGGTGAGCATGAAGAGGCACCAGAGATACCCGATATAAATCCGACTGCTGCAGATGTGAAAGAGTTTAAAGACTGGAACCAAGGAGCCAGGAAGGTTATGTATTGGCTATCCATTAGTATACAGGACACCATGATTGGGCACATTCAGGATGCCAAGTCCCCCAAGGTGCCATATGAACGAGAGCCTATTTGCTGCCACCCGTGTATGACCAGAATTGTGTCTTATCCATGGGACTGTCACTTCATGGTAGGACTGATATTTTTGCGACCTTGTCTATGGGATTGTCACTCGATAGAAAGACCCATGCCAGGATGTGTGTTCTGCCTATGGGACTGTCACTCCATAGAAAAACCAAGACTTCACATTTCAGTCGCGCCAGTTTTGTGCCCGACAAGAAATCCTTGTACCAGTTTCATGAAAGGGAGATTTCATCCATTACATGTGCAAATGCATTTATGTTTGTATGCATAAACTTGTTTTCGCATGACTTGTTTTCGTGTGTTTGCTTGCTATGACTTGTCAGTACACTGGACAGGGACGCCGCCCTCACCTTTAGAGGAGCCAGTGAAGGTCATGTGGGTATGAGGAAAAACAAGGAGCAAAGCTAACTTGGGAGCACCTGGTATTTCTCCCACCGCGGTGCTTCACCGTGCCAGGTGTTAGTACGGGGGTGCCTATTTGTGCACAGTCCCAAAAGACCAGTGAGGGCAGGTGTTCACCCAGTGAAGGTGGGGAACTGCCTGTGATTTGGTCTACTACGACAATTGATTTTTCATCAACAAAATCTTATTGTCTTTCAGTTGTTCTCACTCCATGTTATGAAGGAATCTGGCCATGAGGCCCATGAACACTTGTATATATAAATACTCCTCTGCTCCACTCTTCTTCTCTCAAAAGCCAGCTCCTAACAAAGATTTCTCTCCCTACTAAACTATCACCTTGAGGTTTCACATGTCTGGACTTGCTATAAATGAGGTTTATTTAGCGAGCATAAACTGAGCTACCATTCATGTGGCACAATAGCCTTTATTTGATTAAAAGGGATGCCTTCGCACACGAGGCTAGATTTTTTTTATTTTATTTTTTTTTGTATTGTGAGAGTTGGTACTGAAAGTACTTGGGTAGATTCGAACCCACTACCTCCACATCGAGAGGTAGGGGCACTACCGCTACACTATAGTGCAGGAGGCTAAGGGCACCACGGAGTCCACACATCAGTGATGTAGTTAACCTTTGACTATCATTGTGCAACCTAAACTCTATTTTATTGAAGAGAGTGGTCATTTGAACACACATGGATGCTTAAACTAGCTCCAGCCCTCTGCACCAGGCATCATGGACGACGCATTGCAATACCATTGCACTTGTAGGTACAATGCATCAATGCTTGACAGAGAAAGCATGGCAGCTACGTTGAGATGCCAAGCTTACAAATGTGGGAGTAGGTTAATTTGCAGGTAGACCATGCATTTTGAAAGGCAGTATACTCGTCATGAGAAACCCCTTTACCTGAATCAAATAAAGGAATACCACATAAGCTTTAGCTGCTTTACAGCCTTCCTGGAAAGTGAGGCGAGTACTTCTAAAGGAAATGATATTTTTACAGAACTGGCAAAAAAAAAACTCAATTTACATGGGAAGAGCCTAATCCAGACCCCATCAACAGTACCCTCACTTTATGGGTTTCTCCACAGCACAAGAATTGATCCATTCAGACAGCATCAGGTTCCATGCATATAAAGCCAGGTGAAAAGACTAGTTGTATCAGCTCTCTCGCTCGAGAATTAGAGTGACCGGACCATCTGCAACAAAGCTCGACTGTATGGCACCCATTGTTTCAGCCCAAGTTCTGCCCTCAACGTCAAACAGTAAAATAACACGTTGGGGAGCCCTGAGGCCAAACAGGTCAACTACAATGTTCACCTGTGATGTGCAAACACATGGGCGTGAGCATCTTGTACGGCCGCCAAGAGCAAGGGGGATGTATTGAAAACATATGCCAACCTCAAACTGAAAATAGAGATCACTACATGGGCATATGATTCTTTGTAGTAAAAGAAATAGTACTCACTGTGGTAGTTGCAAGTAACAAATCCCCCACTTTCACTCTGCCACCATACATGACCTTTCCGTGGCTGCCTTCTCTACCTCTTTGGCTTTCAAACAGCTGGTTGACACGAGCAGCACGGTCAGCATTGCCATTGGGAATGAGCTCTGCTACGAAAATACGCCTGGTAGCCATCTTGCTGAGCTCAAAGACAATCCCCATGGGCTTGGGGAGGGTTACCTGAATACATGGCATATAACGGGCACACATGAACCCCCTTATGATCTGGGTGAACATAGCTCAAAGACGATCCCCAGGGGCCTTGGGCAGGTACATAGCATGTAAATAGCATGTAAAGGGCACACATGAACCTCCTTATGCATTGAAAAAAAAAAAAAAAAGCCACAAGGTCTTGCTCTTACCACCACGATGTTGCTCGAAGGGCCCAGCTTCCTTTTGATGGGAAAGGCTCGCTCAACGAGGTTTCCGACGGGGCCCACTCCGACCTTCACCTGCGCCGGCCGGGCGTCGCTGCTGCTACTGCTCTTGTCGCAGGACAAGACGTGAGGAAACCTAGTGTTTGGGAGTGGATTGTGGCCAGGCTGATCCTGCACCACCACGCCGCCCAACCTCATCACAGCAGCCATCCTCGTATCCTGGCCGGTTTTCCCACTTTCTTTTCATTTTTCTTTTTCTTTTTTTAAGACGTGGTACAATGCCATGTTTCACCAAACTAGTTAAATTTTTTTAAATGTAGAGGATATGAAACTAGTGATCGCCATGTGATCATTAATCAATGCCTAATGTTCACGAGCTTGATTTGAAGGTCTACTCCATGCTAGACATGTGGCATGCCCTAGCTCTTCCTCCTCCCCACACCCTTGCCTCTTGTGTGCACACAAACAGAGAGGTGCCCCTCCCATCCTAGCAACCCCTTGCCTGTAATCTTGTCCTTGTAACAACTCAAGACACACCATATTCTAGAGACTATGCATGAGCTTCAATATGCACTCCTTAGGACAATTCATTTTGTGTTTCTCTTCGCGCGCAGGTCCTCCCATCCTGGCACCTACAGTCCTATCCCTGCATCTAGTGAGAGAACAAACTTCAAAGGCTCTATCATGCCTGTCTATGGTGCGAGTGAGAGAGAGGTTCCGCACACACGCACGCACGCACAGTCCCCCCCAAAGAGAACGTATATGGGCATGCACACGAAAGGGAATTTTGGAGAAAATCAAGGAATTTATATTTAAGGAAGATTTATTGAAACATTTGAAAATGAAAAAACAAGGCTTAAAGAAAATCATACAAAAAAACAAAGGCTCTGTCATGCATGCCTATGGTACGAGTGTGAGAGAGGTTCCACACACGCGCGCGCGCACACACACAAAGAGAACGTATATGGGCATGCACTTAAAAGGGAGAAAATCAAGGAATTTATATTTAATGAAGATTTATTGAAACATTTGAAAATGAAAAACAAGGCTTAAAGAAAATCATACAAAGTAGGGAGGAGCCCAAGGGCAAGGAGAGCAAGGTGAGAGTGCAGGATAGGGACAACAAGATAAAGCTATAAATACCCAAAAAAAGGGGGGGGGGGAAGAGATACAAATTAGACCTCTACAAGATATGCTTGATGAGTTCTAAATGTAGAGAAGAGTTGAACCTAATCCAATTCCAGTCTACAGAGACTGAAATTGCAAGATAGGGCCAACAAGATGAAGCTGTAAATACCAAAAAAAGGGGGGGGAAGAAATACAAATTGGACCTTTACAAGATGTGCTTATTGATGAGTTTAGGATGTAGAAGAATTGAACCCCCTCCAATTCTACTCTACAGAGACTGAACCATCCGTATACCTTCATCAAAGGTTGATGACTTGTGAGAAAGATTTGATTCTAGAGGTTATGCTCCAAATAATGTACCATATCCAGTTTCTATGCGGTGAAGGAGGTCAAGAAATAATCAATGTTTCTATGTTATGGATCTTGATTAGTAAGAATAGGGGCCTATTTGGAACCGACTAGTGCACCACTTCTAGTTTCCATGTGAAGGCTAAGAAATGATCAATGTTTCTATGTTACTAATCTTAATCGGCAAGAATGGGGGCCTATTTGGAAAACGAACTAGTACACCATTTTCTAGTTTAAATAGGAAGCCCCATTCTGGGGGGCTATCTTGGAACCAAATAAGTCATGACTTCAACAACAAACTAAATGACAAGTGGCAGGACTTGAAGGGAAAGTTCCTAGCTTGGGACAGAAATCACAAGTTGAAGGCCTGGTTTTCTCATATCATAGAAGGTAACTCTTTTCACATATCTTTGTCTTGCATCTTTTCCATGAGAATTTGCATTGTGTGTGATTATCATGCTTACTTGTGGGTATGATACGCTATAGCTTATTTAATAATGGCAACTCACCCTTATCTTACTTGTGGGTATGATACACTATAGCTTATTCAGTAATGGCAACTCGCCATATCAATGTGAGATGCCAATTCGTTAAGGTGGATGAATCTCAAGAGGGAGGGCTTGTACTTGCCTTAATATCAACCCACAAGTAAGATCACTACTTATTATACTCTTTGTAGTGCTGGTTCTTACCTTAAAATCTCAATAGGGAGAGTCGGTACTTGCCTTAAAATTAACCCACAAGTAAGATACACTAGTTATTATACTCTCTGTAGAGTGCAACTTTCCTTTAAGATCTAATCACACTGCATTTTGGTTTTAAAGACTTGTTCGAGCGTATGTGGAGCCTTCATATGGACACACTGAGTCTTCCTCTTTCAAAAATTTGGCATGGTGGACAAATCCTCACTTCTCGAGCTGTTGTGTGAAGAGGATAAGAGATGGGAGATGGTGATAGTAGAAAGAAAGAATAGCAACCCATGGTACACAACATTGTGGTTGCCATCCTAGTGCAGAAGGTATCTATCTATGTATCTATGTAAAGTAGAAATGTATCTATGTGGAAGGTATCTACATAGATGCATAATGTTCTCATTCTTGTCTTTAAAGAATGATGATTTTTGGATGTTACTGGTCTTCAAGATGAGACTCAAACGATGAGGAGTGGCAAGTTCACTAAGGATGTAAAGCACATGGAAGTTCGCTTTCGTGGTCAAACCTACAAAATGGTTCTTGTTTCCAATCCCACAAATGGAGATGGATTGAGATGGATTCTTCCATCTTTTATTTAGTCATGATTGGAATCAAAATGGGGCACTTTTGAGGGTAGATATTAGCCTTATCTTGTCTCAACCCTGATAGGTAATAAATATTTCTCTCTCTAGGCACTAGTTGTGCAAAGTATTTCTATCATTGATGCTAATAATTTTCTCTACTTGGCCACGATAATAGGAAGAAGGAGCTTTTACAACATATGATTATCAAAAGTGGAAAGGATATGGTTGCATCTGTCAAGTATTAAGATAAGGAAAAGATTTGACTCTATGTGAAAAACAAGACATATTGGCAGTGCTTGCTTGAGAGCGAGGCAATTCCATCATCAAAAAATACATAACAAGTGGATACGATCTTTTTGTAAAACCAAGTGGTTGTTGAGGATGTCATATAAGGTCAAGGCATGGAGAGACATGAGAAAGAGGGAAGCATGTACCTCTCAGCATGGGCAAATAGAGCATACCTATTTATTTGGGATACATCAATAGAGACATGTCTATTTTGGATACATCAATATGTGTCCTTGTCACTAAGCAGAGAGTCTTTCCCTCACATAGTGGTAATGCACCTCAATGTGCTTAGTGTGAGCATGAAACACTGGGTTCCTCGTAACTACTAATGCACTCTGGCTGTCAGTGACAATGGTAGTGCGAGATAACTTTCCAACACACCCAAATCAGCCATAAGACGTCTGAGCCACACACACTCAACTGTAGCTGTAAACGCTGCCCTGTACTCGGCTTCATAGCTGTAAACGCTGCCCTGTACTCGGCTTCATAGCTGGAAGTGGCCACTGTAGGCTGCTTCTTGCTGAGCCATGATGTACATGAATCACCAAGGCGAAAGCAAAACCCACTAGTGGACACTCGTGTGTCATAACATCCAGCCCAATCTGAATCACTAAAAGCATGCAGCTATGACTCACCCCCTTTTGGATAAAACAATCCAAAATATTGAGTGCCCTGTAAAAAGTGGAAAACCCGCTTAACAACTTGCCAATGCTTCATACATGGGCTATGCATAAATCTGCTCAACTGTGAGACCGCATACTGTATATCTGGTCTCGTGTTGCATACATAAAGAAGGGATCCAATAGCCCCTTGATAGAAACTAGCATCAAAAGAGTCTCCTACATCTTGAAGACTAAGTCGAGTACCTGTCTCCATAGTTGTAGCCACAAGTTTACAGCCTTCAAGATTAAACCTCTTCAATAGCTTCTATATATGTTTAGACTGCAGCATAACAATGCCATCATTGCACTGCATAAACTGAATCCCCAAATAGTAATGCAAGGGCCCCAAATCTAACATCTCAAACAATGACTGCAAATCAGCCTTAAAATCTTGAAATCTGATCTATATTGGGTCCCGTGAGCAGCATGTAATCAATGTATAGAACGATGACAAAAATGTGTCCTTACTCCTCTTCACATAGAGGGTACTCTCTGTTGGACTATTGCAAAAATCATTTGCAACCAAGTATGCATGAATCTTCTCATACCATGCTCTAGGAGCTTGCTTAAGGCCATAAAGAGCTTTTTTTAACCTGCATACTTTAGACTCTTCTCCTTTCACATCAAAACCAGGAGGTTACGATACATACACCTCCTCATGTAAATCACCATTCAAGAATGCGGTCTTAATGTCCAATTGATGTACATTCCACCCATGATATGCTGCCAAAGCAATGAGACACTTAATGGTAGTCATACGAGATGTGGGTGCAAAGTTCTCATCATAATCAATGCCCTTTTTGGGCATACCCCTTTGCAACAAGTCTGGCCTTGTAACGATCAATGCTACCATCTACTTTGCGTTTTGACTTATAAACCCACCTAGTACTAATGGCCTTCTTGCCACCATGAGGTAGATCTGTCAAATACCAAGTGTCATTCTTGAGTATAGAGTTATACTCGTCCTGCATATAGCATGCAATGATCATCATCATGTGCTTCCTCAAAGGAAACAGTTTCCTCCTCATTACATAAAGTAGAAATGAGAACATGATCCACATGAGAATAATCTACATGATGAGAACCGCACGAGTTCTGCTAGGTAAAGAAACTGCCAACTTGCTATCCCTCACTGTCTACAACAAGCCATTTCGGCATACGCCTAGATTCTTCTATGGCTACTCTCTCCTCATCCACTACATCCTCAATAATTGCCTCATTAAAAGGCTGACTTTGCACTTGCAAAGGATGAATTTCAGCACTTGGTTGAGCATGCAATTGCTCTACATATGGCTGGCCTCCATTAAACAAAGGTAGGAGCGAATCAAACATGTCCTATGAGCATACATTCTGCTATTTTTGCATGAAAGCATAAGCTGAACTGAGTTTTCGACAAAAACAACATCTATACTTACCAAAATCCGCTTTAAGGCCGGATGGTAGAGTCTATATCCCTTGCTTTCTAAACTATATCCCACAAATATGCATTTAACTGCCTTATCATCAAGCTTACTGCATTGTTGGTTAGCCACAAGAGCATAATCAAGACAACCAAAAACTCGCAAATGAGCCACAGAAGGCTTCCTGCCATGCCAAGCTTCATAAGGAGTTTTAGACTGCAAGGCCTTGGTAGGGCATTTGTTCAACACATAGTTTGCACACATAGTTGCCTCTAACCAAAAACCATAAGGTAAATATTGGACTTTCACCATACATTGTGCCATCTCCATGAGAGATCTATTATTCCTCTCAGCCACACCATTTTGCTGAGGTGTGTATGGCACTATACATTGATGCCTTATGCCTTTTTTAGCCATATATGCATGAAATTCCTTGGACATATACTCCCCCCCTCAATCTGAACGAAGGGTGCCAACTTTACATTCACATGCATTTTTAGCCATGGATACGAAGTGCCTAAAGCACATAAAAACCTCTAACTTTTGCTTTAATGGATACACTCAACTATATCTGGAGGAGTAATCATCAATAAAAGTGACGAAGTAGAGATATCCCCTAATAGATGGTGTCCTCATAGGACCACATACGTCACTGTGTATAAGCTATAATTTCTTAACAGCTCTCACAGATCCATCCTTTGGAAATGATGCCCGATGCATTTTACCAAGAACACACATACATGTCTAGTAGGGGTCTCAAGAACACACCCCTCACATGTATAAGCTATAATTTCTTAACAGCTCTCACAGATCCATCCTTTGGAAATGATGCCCGATGCATTTTACCAAGAACACACCCCTCACATACATGTCTAGTAGGGGTCTCAAGAGTTGGCAACTCAGACACCATATCATGCCTTTGAAGGCATAACAAAGTGCCATAATTCAGATGGCCAAATTGTGCATGCCATAATTCTGCATCACTTATAGCATGAGTCGTAGAGATTGAGCAAGCATCATGTTGCAACTTCTCAAATACATCCATCTTGTATATGCCATGAAACAAGGTACCTGAGGCAATGATAGAATAACCATCATTTCTATCTTGAACTGTACATCTGTCATCCACAAATTTCACTGTCAAGCATGACAAGGCTACGGCTGAGACTAACAGCAAGTTCTTCTTAATGCCTGGCACATATAAAACTTTCGAAAGAGTAAATGCGCCCCCATTTACAGCAGTGAGCACAACTCTACCAACTTCTTTGATAGGATATGAGGAACCATTTGCACATGTGACGGTTCCTGCACTTCATACAGATTCCAGAGATGAGAATAAACCTTTTTGTGAAGTAATGTGCTTACTAGCACCATTGTCAAAGTACCAAGCATCCGACTCTGCTACTACTGACATGCATACATCATGATGTATAGTCCATGCCCAATCATCTTGAGCAAAACTTACAAATTCCTTCTTCTCTGCACTTGATGCAGATGCACCACAGCCATGCCTGATTCTTTCTTTTTCTCCTTCTCTAGCCTTTTCTTACACTCATGTATGTAGTGCCCTAGTTCCTGTAATAGTGACACTTGCCCTTCTTTTTAGGCTTATCACCTTCTTTCTCTGCATCCTTACCTGAGGATTTTGTTTTTGGCTTATAGCCACCATGCAAAGAAGCTTTACCTTTGCCTTTCTGATTGGCAACAAAAGCTTGGTCACCAACTCGCATATTAGATCTGTTTTGCCTAGACTGCTCTTCTTGTTGCAAGAGTACTGAAACCAGCTCATCAAATGTAATGGCATTTGGATTTCCCTTCATCCCATGAGTCTAAGGGTAACTTTTGCCTTTCTGATTGGCAACAAAAGCTTGGTCACCAACTCGCATATTAGATCTGTTTTGCCTAGACTGCTCTTCTTGTTACAAGAGTACTGAAACCAGCTCATCAAATGTAATGGCATTTGGATTTCCCTTCATCCCATGAGTCTAAGGGTAGAGGCAAAAAAACTCTAATAAGAATTCGGCAATGCATTGAGAACTGTGGGCACCGATGTACTATCAGGATATATCTCATCCACACTAGCAAGCTACTCCTTAAAATCTTTGATCTTGGTCAAGAAGTTGTCCATTGAGTCTCCCTCATTCATGTGCTTAGACTCCAATTGTTTGCGCATATATGCAACACGTGCTTCATTGTGCACCTGGTATAATGTAGCAAGTGCATCCCATGCTACCTGTTTTGAAGTCTTACATGATCGAATATGAGGAATAATGCTTCGCTTCACAGAAGTGCAAGCAATGCATGTGTATGTGCATGTGCATGTGCATCTGTTCCATCCCATCTTGTTTGAGCAACAGTGGGAGGTGCTGGTGGTGCATGTGGAGGAGCCACATCTTTATCAGATTCTACTTCAGATGTTTCTGCAGCACTTGGTTGCACTGGTAGTTATGAAACAAGACGAGTTTCACTACCACCCACTAATCACATTCCAAAGGCCTTTAGCAACCAATACATGCCTCATCATATAGGACCACAATGGGTAGTTAGTCCCATCAAGTTTGTCCTTAGAAGCAAACAACATGTTGAATACATCACTACTACCAGCCATGACTTTCTACCAAATGCAAATCTTTCAACACACTGCAAGTACTCAGTATTCACTAAATGCAACCTTGGATGGCTGCCAACTGACTGAATCACCTGTAAAGTGTATGAAAATTAACACAGACTAGAGAATAGAGTGTTACTGGCAAAAGTATAATTGTCGATGTTGTTGAAGACACTGTAGATGCTGTTGCACACCAAATCTTTGCCGGCCGCTACACGGCCCAAACACCCAAAATCGAGCAAAACCAATCCAAAATGATGCCTCTCCAAATCGTCTATTGAAACCTTGTGGTGCCCAAAACGCACCCGAAATGCATCGGCGGACTTATTGTTGGAATTAGGGTTAGGGTTGCAACAATGCACACACACACACAAGATAGAGAAGCTTGAGAGCACACAAACTCACTAGATTAGAATGAACAAATGTGTGCCAGATAATACAAAAGATAAGTACACATCCCAAAATGAGTAGATAAGAAGGTGTACATACGCACGAGGAAAAAACCTCTAGGTGAGGGAAAAAGTATCCCGGCGGTCCTAAGTGTGTTCACACACATCACTACCATATAATGCTACACTAGATACATATTATTAACTTTATGACATTTTGTGCTCATGACTATTTTGATGTAGAGAACCCCTACATCACATTACAACCAGGTCTAGTGGAGGGGGGGGGTCATCTATCAAGAAAAGACCATCAGATAAGGTGGTCTTTCAAGACACGAGAGATGTGAACAAAAATTAGTGGATTGATTTCCATGCTCTAAGACCACTTCTGCTACTCGTTGTGACAAAAGACACGATCATATACTGAGTACCCATCTTCTTGTTGTTGGTTATGATTATCCTTATTTTGTAGCGAACTTAAGCAAGCTATGATTTATTTGATCCATATTTAATATGGTGTGTGCACTACTTGGATGTGATTAGCAAGGATATTATACAGTTACACTAGAGTTGTACCTGTATCTTTTTTTGACAAAGCAAGCATTAAACAACATATTTTTTATAAATAAGTCATTAATATAGTTGAAGTGGATTGTTTTGTTCATGGTTAATGACTTCTTGAAAAAGATGAAATCTAGTGACCTGCCACACAATGGTAATCCATGTACTAAGGTGTCTCACTTGGTATGGAAACATTTTCCCATAGTCTAGCAATGGAGCTCATTGGTAGTGCTATATGCCCAAAGCAAAACATATTATCCCCTGAGTAGTTGAATCAATTTTACCACATTCTCATGGTAGATGAGGAAAGGTACATGACATGCTCACCCTCAAAAACATTTTGGCTACATATTTATACATGCACAGAAGGAAAAAAAGTATCATCCATTAGGTTCGTAGTTTACAGATGGGGGTATTTTGGTGCAAAAATTTTGACCTTCCACACACATGGATTGAGAGATGTGTGCAGAGGTCTCTAATAACAAGCTCTTTCCACAAAACAAAAAGATCAATGCTCATAAATATGATGCAAAATGGACACGTGGAAAAACCTTACTTATTAGGAGTGGAGAGATGGGAGTACTTACATGGGTCAGGCCCGATATAATAATGATAATAAATTACTATGTTATTTAAGTTCAAGGACAACAAATAAGGGTTTTATGTAAATTATTGTATATCCTCTCATGCCCTTTTGTTGCTTCTAATAGGTGGATAATCAAAACATTCACTGAGCCTAGTGAGATCGCCACTCATCGATGTTTTTGTAGGTTATGGTGGGATGGCAAGGCTTTACCACTCGACTTATTTCACCATTTTCCATCCTTAGAGATTGTCGACATGTGCTTATGTCACTGATGATGATGATAGTGATAAGTGGTAGCATGTTCCCATTTGTGCAAACTATAGAGTTTAGATCTAACATTTGTAATAGTAACTATTGAGCCCTTTTCTTATCCTTTGGATCTAAATGATCTTAGATATGACCACACGTTCTCTTGAGGGGGGCTGATGTAGCAAAGGCAGTGATGATAGCAAAATGCTCATTGATACACACACACAAAGAAATGCCTACCACATATTTTACGAGGGTGAAAATGGTGACAGTGTTGACGTTCGTAGCCTAGAGAGCATCAAAGAGGATACAGGGGCGTGGTAATGTTACTGTGGCTTCTAATCATGTCTTTCATACTTATGATCATTGTACTTAATTGTGCTAGGATTTTGGCATCTATTGACCTAGGGATAAAAAAGTATATAATATTGGGAATTGTTGTACTTTGTTTGATTTCTTATGTGTGTTGATGAGTAACGATTGAATATTGGTATATATAGATTGTTTTTCCCTACGCGATGCTACATGAGTTATCCTATGCGATGGTATCTCCCTACGTGATGCTACATGGGTTATCCTTGCATGGCCAATCAGTGATCATGAATTTAGCATCCTTTAGGTACGCATGAGGTTCAATGGGATTTAATCAAGAAAAGTCTTGTCTTATCATATATTTGCATCAGTTGGAAGAGGATGAGAGTGAGTGTACTGGGATGATTTTTGGGATTTAAAGTTGGTGT
This sequence comes from Cibotium barometz, assembly GCF_041138505.1. Lineage (NCBI taxonomy): Eukaryota > Viridiplantae > Streptophyta > Polypodiopsida > Cyatheales > Cibotiaceae > Cibotium > Cibotium barometz. The sequence goes on from NC_141087.1 coordinate 45,252,159, forward strand.
AAAAGAGGGCTATGATATGGATGAAAGGAGATTTTCCTTAGCATCCCCCCCTCCAAAAAAAAGGAGTACAATATAAAAATGGAGCAAACATTAAAAAAAGCTCTCAAAAGTTATGGAATTGTAAAAAAAAAACTTGCGAGCAATAAAACGCTCACAAGGAAATAGCACCCACCGTAAAAGAGGGAGACAATCTATAGCTAACATTCACATTAGTGGGTTCCAACCCATAGAATTTTGGGATTATCGATATCTCTAGCTCCAAGATTTGAAGTTTTAAAAATGGACAAGTTATGAGACTACTTTATGAAGGCTAGTAGTTTTATTGTATGCACATTACCTAGAAAAACAATGGTGAATGAGTGTCCTTACTTTCAAGAGTAGGAAGTATTATTATCAAATCTATGGCAAAGTGGGCAGCCATGCTATCTAAAACTACTGGCATGGAGAAAGGAGGCATCCAATAGCTCTAACAAAGGTTAAAATGTCCACATATGAAATTCTAGAATCCTTTGCCAAGGCCCAATGAAGCCTATCCAAGGGGTATGTTTACAAGACCCCAAAGAGCACTAAGCACTAATTTCTCCTTAATAAACCCACACAGCCTAGCACAACACTAATATCTAGCATGAATGGGGAAATAGGCTATGAGGATCAAGGGAAAGATAACATCTTGTAATACATGTGAGAGATGAGAAGGGAGGTTATTTTCTAGTCTATGGAATAGAGCAAAACATACATCACAAAAACTAATGAAGTATTTTGGATGTGGTGAAAATCATAGAGGTTGTTGGATGCCCAAACAAGGTATAAATGGTTGTGTGAATATTATGAAGTGAGCCATATCTATCTCAAGTGTCAATGTAAGCATCTACTTTAATTAATCCATAACCACCACAAGGGCATTTACACCATTGAAATGTGAAATTTCAAATTGTCAAATCTTTGTGTGCCATGGGGGAGGCTCATAGTAGTGCTTCTTGAAGCCATGCTCTAAGGTTTGCACTAGTGTCCAAATCTTGGCATTACTCTAGCTTAGGAAATTATTTAGCCTTACAATGCTCTAGGAGCATGCTCGAAGATTTGGACCAATGTCTAAATCTTTGTGTGTCATAGTTGTGCTTTTTGGAGACAGCCTAAGCTTTAGATTAGTATCCAAATGTTTATATGCCATGAGGAAAGCCCATAGCAGTGTTTGTGTGTGCCATGGGAAGACCTACAATAGTGCTCTCCAAAGTCATGGCCTAAGATTTGGACTAATGTCCAAAGCTTTTTGTGCCTTGGGAGAAAACCACAGTTGTGCTTTTTGGAGATATAACCTAACATTTGGACTAGTGTCCAGTAAAGCTAGACCTTCACCTCATGTGCTTCTCAAGTGAGGTGTGAGTACTAGACTTGAGAACACAACTTTATGGCTAGTGGAGAGTTTTCAAGTTCTTGCTTATGGACCCAGCTGAGTTGGGCATTCAAGTCAAGCTCTACCCTTGTGGTCTCCCCACTGGTGGTGTGGTGTCCACACTTTAGGTGGTGGTGTTGGCACCCGTCTGGCTAGAGCTACATATTGGCATACTTCTCTGCATGTGATCTTGAATTTAGGATGTGTGTGTGTGTGTGTGTGTGTGAGAGAGAGAGAGAGAGAGAGAGAGAGAGAGAGGCCTATTTTACTTTTAAGCCCTTCCACATTAGTAGCTACAAGCTGCTCACATTGCCCTCAAAGAAAGAAATTTTAGGCACATCAGTCTCCATAAATTTGAGATGAAAAAAAACCCGCCACACGGCATGTAAAAAGGCCATCCCAATGGCTTTTTTATGCATTGTGGTCAAAGAAATTTTGACATCACATTTTTTTAAAATTTTGTGACAACATCACATGCCAAGTTTTCTTTATTTTTGTGACAGCATCACATGATCCATAACCCCATTAACAAACACATGCTCCATGTATCACATGATGCGAGGTTTTCTTTATTTTTGTGATAGCATCACATGCTCCATAACCCCATTAACAAACATATGTTCTTTTTTAATTGTGACAACATCGCATGCATGCTGCATCACATGATGGGTTTTCTTTATTTTTGTGATGGCATCACATGCTCCATAGCCCCATCAATAAACACCTATTTTTTTAATTTTGTGATAGCATCACATGCTCCACCCATCATAACATTAAACCCATGTTAATAAAAACTTCCTCAACTAGATCTTGGAGTTGTTTTCCAGTCTCCTTGGTGACTTCTAGAAACTTTTACAGTGATAATAAAGAATGTATATTATCTCTTTTTGTATTTTCTACTTACTTTAGCATCCTAAATGAATGAATGATTTTCTACTTACTTTAGCATTCTAAATGAATGGTAAGAAGATGAAACCTTTAAGCCACATGCTTCAATAAAAGGTCTTTGCATACGGAAGGCCATGTTGTAGGAGTATAAAATCTCTCATATTGCTCTTGAAAAAGGAACGCTGTGGACTTTTGGTCTTCCCGAATCTCCCAAAGAGCTCTCATGTCGTAGTCTCTTCTTCAATATGCGTGCCTTGTTGGTACTCGCTAGGCAACTCTAGGTTATCTTGGTCTTCCTTGAGTCACTCCACAATGCTTTTTCCCCTTTCTTATTTGAGAAGCATGCTTGGTGGGCCTTGCCTCTTCAGCTTACGCTTCTCCACCTTGTGCTTAACCTTCTTCATTCTTAGGATCAGACTCTGTGCTTTTCGAATCTTCATCGCTCTTGTAAACTACGAATTTGCTTGGTTTCCCTCAACGTTCTGCATTAGATGGAATAGACCCTGCTATCTGACGGAGTGTTTTCCAACCAGTGTGACAAGTCTTGATGCATTTTGGGTTGAGGAGGGAAAGCCATCATGAAAGTTGTGACCTGACCATGGTGGTGTTTTATCACCATCTGCTACCATTCAGGCTCTTTGTGCTACTAGTTTTTGTGGAGAAGGGACTCTTCTTTATGCTTGCTTAGTCCTTGCCATCACTTGTGTTAGGGAGCTATGTGAATAATGAGAGTAGTGATGCCTTTAAATAGGAAAAGTAGGTCCTTTAAGACTTGGGTTTTGGTACTAGTCGGGCCAAAGATAGCAAGCTCAAAAGTAATTAATCATCATTTATCTTACAACACGTACAATTAATATTGACACTTTCTTTCCCATTAATGTTTCGCACATAAATGAAGATGACTTCAAAGAACTACAAAATTTTTAAAACACCTCCAAATAAGGTTTAAGAGATGCTAAAAATAGTCAAAACAAGTACATCTATAAAATAAAGATTCTTGAGCCGTGGTGAAGTGAGTGACTAATGATTATGAATCCATTTGGATCCTTGGCAGTGCATTGAAGACGCCACATTGCATGATTAATAAGCCCTGAACTGTTTCTCCACTTTGCTTGGTTTCTTATCTTCTTTAATTCCTTTCTAATAGCTTTGGCGATTCTTGATCTTTGAGCCCTTTCCATGCTAATATGTCTTCTCATTGTACACCGAAAGAACCAATTGAACATCTATATAAGATAACTACTTCTTACTCTCCCACCTCCATGTCGAGTGTTTTTGAAATGCACTCCTCGAGCTTGATGGTGAGACTTCTCCATACCCTTTATGCTCCACATCTTTAACGAATACGAACCATACTTGTCCATAAAATATGAGCCATGAACATACAAAATGTTCTCTAAAAAAAGTAAGAGTATAAGAAAATGTGTAAAACAACCATGTAATGAGTAATATTCATTTCTCCCCATGAACTGCACATAAGCTTTTTGAAATCTTCCACCAATGTGTGAGAAATTTCCGATCTATAAACGATGTTATGGTATCCTTTAGCATCAACACCACCAATTTATCAAAAGTAAACCAAACTTTTGATCGTGTGAGTTAACCGAATCAGGATTCTTATCTTGATCAGTGGTGCAATGACAAAAGTTCTTCCATAACTCCCATCTTGCATTGGATTGTTTTTCTTGGTCATGCTTAAAAATTTCATTGCCTTCACTCCACTCATTGATACCTTGTGCAACATCATGTGTCACACTAGAATTTTGCTTATACTTCTTTATCTTAACTTTGCCACCATACACACCCAATGAGTTCAAAAACGCTTCAATCTTATAGATGGATGTATCTCTTCTTTTTGGAGGATGCATGGTGTAAGTAAAGCCAATGGCAGCTTCAAAATCTTATCAAAGACATGCATAAGAAAATGGAGTGTACAAAAGTGAACATTATCTAGGGGAATTGGAAATATTGCTTTCCAATTTTTGCCTTACGTCGGCATGAAAGGGCCCCATCTCTTGACCATTGTATATTATCACTATCCTTTATAACTCCTAACTAGCTTTCATGCAAAATGGACATGGAAGCAATGTTGTTGGTGTGCATATCACAATTATACATACACTTAATAGTTTTCAAATGATGGGACTTTATTTTGGCGAGCATTTTTTAGGAGCACTTTTTGAGAATCGGGCGAGCGGATTCCAAAAAGATTCCCCCCTCCCCCAAGATAGAGAGGGCCTCCTACAATTGAGATTATTGGTTTGAACTGAGAATAAAACCTAGTTTTTTAATGTACATCTTCCAATTATAGAAATTCCAACCCCCCCTCCATGAAGAGAGAGGGGCGAAGCAAGTTAGAGAGAGCAACATGACATAATTACTTTGGCGGGAGTGAATGCATAAACACATGTCAACATCACATTCTCTACACTGGGGTTATTGGTTCAAACTGAAAATAAAGCCAAGTTCATTCACGTACACCTTCCAAATACAGAAATGTGAAAACCAACATCACATCCTCTACGTTAAGGTTATTGGTTCAAACTGAAAATAAAACCAAGTTCATTCACGTACAACTTCCAAATACAGAAATGAGAAAACCAACATCTTTACTACTATGGTCCTCGCTTGTTCTCCGAGGCACAAAGTAAGCGAATGGTGTTCGTACCCTTTTGTACTTCCTCTAGCAAGACACACTCAGACGATTCATCAATAAAATCATGGACTCGCCAAATTGCAATTAAGCCCACCATTTATCCTTGACTTGAGAAAATTTTTCATCATTTTCAGCAAGTGGAAAGGATGTGAGACCTTTCCATGCTTGTGCACCATCTATGGTCTTCTGCTTGATCTCCACATCGGTGGCCTCCCTCTCGATACGTGCAGCAACTTCAATGCTAACATTTGATGAGGCCATCACAAACAAAAAGAAGGAGGGTTTAGGTTGTTTTACTCTTCTAACAAGGCTTGGTGGGAATGCTGTATAACAAATTGCTTTGGAGCTTGTTTCTATATTTATAGTAGTGGGAGAGATTCAACACTCAAAATAAAAACTATATTTATTTTTTAAATGTTATTTATAAAGTTTTCTTTCCTCAAATTTTGGCACCACAATAAAAAATGCATATTTTGAACTTGTTTTGGGAAAGAGCGAGCATGTATTTAAAGGAGATAGACCTCTATAATGAGGTGACTTCCACAAAGGTTACACTCAATTAATTATCCTTGCATTCAAATTTCTAAATTAGGGTATGTTCTCCTACGAGACAAGGCATTGTAAAGCTCAAGGTCAGATAGGGTAGGTTGGTGGATGAACATATTCTCGCTCTGGCTTAAGCCTAGCACACGTAAATAAATGAAGTACAAGTGCTTGCATGCAAGGTACGCTTCTTCTTGGTGTCTCTATCTGCAAAATCTGGACATGTACAAGACGGTTCGTCTTTCACATGCACATCATATTTTCCCATGTGCATCATCCCCATGCGATTCGATCTTGAAAACTTCATACTTGTGCTCCACTCTCTGCACTTCTTCTACCACCATAACTTTCATTTTCAAAGCAACCTTTATTTTCTTGGCTGCTTCCTCTGATATTGACGTGCGGTACTTGACTCTTATGCCATTTCACATGCTTGACCCACTAGCCTCTATGTTAGTAGTGGACCCATATGGCGGATCTTTTGAAGTTACAATTGTAAAGAACCTTGAAGCCCCACTACTACGCGATGGGCTGGGCACAACACCTTTTGCATTCTCGCACTCCTCCTGGTATCCACCTTCCCACAATGAATATACCTCCTCGTTTGTGAGGTTCATTCCTATAGCAACTAGCAATATCTTGGGTGGTGGACTGGGCTTTAGGTCTATGTTGTTGTCCACTATATAGCAATGAAGCACGTGGTCAGGGCAAAACCATATCCATTGTCTTATTAGACCATTAGGGTGCTTTGCGATAACCTTCAAAGGAAGGTGCAGGCACACCCTTAGCAGATTTGACTATGTGTTGCCCACACCTCTTACCCCCAAGAGGAGGCGTTCTGCTACATGTGACCTTACTGCCAATGCATGTCCTTCAAATTGCCCATATTGCTTCATTTACCTTGCGCTCAATGACATTGACCTTTGTGACTTCTACAGTTCTTTCTGGAGTTATTCTTGTATCATGTTCTTTGAAATTGATCTTCCATGTCCTCCTAGAATACTTTTGCGATCTCTTACATGTGTGTTGTACTCTGGTCGATGCGTGGTCTCATCATCAATATCAATTACCACCCTTGATGGTCTCTTATGACGTGCACTCTCTTTGTCCTCACCAGTGAGAGGGGTAGGCGCCCTGTACATGGGTGTTCCTTCAGTTGCCTGATTAACTGTTTGGACCACTTAGGGAGGGCTTGTAGAGCACCGTTCTTTTAGTTTCTCCAAGCTTGGGCCTCTCCTTATGTGCTTGCCTTGAGTATAAGATATTGCCTTTATGCTTTGTAAAATTGCATTCGCCATATTGGTAGTACATGCATCGTAAAGAGAACTCTTGCGTCTATATCCTTCCCCTGCCAGCCAACTTCCATGCTTTCTTTCTACTATGTTTGTTCTTGGGGTATTTGGATCATCATTACTTCTCTCTATCGTTGTCATGATTGTACCCCAATGTGCTATGCACACTTCCCACCAGCTCAACCAAGAGTCCATTGTTGACAAATTCCTGTCCATCACATGACCATTGTGCCTCCATTGACGTATCAATCGAGCCTCCACTAATGCAGCTTCACTGGTAGGAGCCTGCGCCACTTCTCATAGATTGCTTTGTGCTCTTCTTGAGATGTAACACACACATACTTTATTGTGTGGGCAACCATGATTTGCTCCCAATGAAATAGGCAAGACCTCTCCCTACCTGTCAAGACGTTTTTTCCACCATTGACAAACTGCATTCCAGTTTGCCTGAGCTTCGTCTGCCCCATGAAACCACAGAAATCTTCCCTCTCACAACCATTGTTGTCCATCACTTCATTAATGCATTCCCAGAACAGACATTAAGCATCCATATCCTCCTCTTTCATTTCACATGTCGCAATGGTGAGAGAAGATCCTACATGCTGTGTGAAAACGATAGTTATTTAAGAGGTTGTACAATTAGCTTGCTCTAACCACCTAAATACTCTACATTGGTAATTTTTTGCCTTGGATCATATACATGACAAGCCATGGTCACCCAAATCTGATGTTTGTCGGGTGCGATCGAATTGTATCCACGCATGTCGCAGGTCGCCAGAGCCAGTCCATCGCATTCTATTCACCAAATCCAACCCTGAAGCGGGTCCCCAATGGTGGACGTCTTGAAAACATAGCACTTCTCACCTGAGGACCCTTGACCTGGGAACCTACTTCCATGGAAGAAGTCATAAGTGCACTATCGCTTTAACTTCAAAAGTGCATCCAAGCCAAAACTCTCCTTTAAAGGGCCTTGCCAGTGGGCTACAGCCGACTGACCTCCAAAACCTAAAAAATAAATTGTTCAAATATTACAATGCATCTTATCAAGATTTTAATAACTATTTAACACCAACCAAATTTACCAACCAGATTAGCCTACCAGTTGTCTTCCACTAGTGGTCCCATCTCCTCTGCAATGTTAATGAACTCTTGTTCCCCAATGAAATGAGAGGAACCACCTTCTTGCACTAGTGCTGCCATGACGATTTCTTTTGCCACACATTTGAACCTTCCTTGCCCCAGCATATTGTGATGCACCCCTAGCATCGTGGACATCATTTGCTTGGTCCTATCAGTTAGTGCCTTTGATGTGGCTGCACGTACATTATGTTGATGGGTGCCGATGTGGATCATTAATCTGCTCATCGTCTCGTCGAAGGGCATCACATAATAGATGTAGCAATTGCATGTAGCAATGCACATCGCTGGAACTGAGCAGTAATAGCAAAGGAGCTTCCCATACGCATTGTTGCACTCCTCTCCAATTGTTGGTGCCTTTAGCATGCTTCCCATAAAATGTGATGTATTTGACACCCTGTGGTTCTTTAAATGCGGGAAAAGTTCATTAACACACTTCAAACTACCTAGACAATGGCTTCACCAACATACCCCAGGGAAGGCAATGTTAAAGGTTTGTGGCTTTAACCACTAGTGGGCTCCATGGAGTCCATTCTTGGGCATGTTCCCATGGTCGATGGGGGAACTCAAATGCAATATCACCATTGTATTATCTAGGAATCTCCACAGCCTTAATAACGTCTTTGACATGTGTTTCCCTTCTTCATGCTGAAAAGGTATTCTAAAATGCTCTTACCTTGTCCTCTTGCAACACTAGATGAGCCTAATGCATCGGTATCCTTGTTATCTTGAAAGGAACTGCATAAATCTATCACATTCTTCAGAGTTGGAAAACCTCTGGGTGAGCTGTTTAAGATGGCTATTGGTTCTGGGTTTGACTTCAATGAAGAATCAACTATTGCCGAGTAGTTGGCTGCTGCTGATAGAGAGTCCTCAAGTATGTAGAACTCCTCTCCCTCATGATTAGAGGTTGCCTCGAGAGAGAGGTGCAACTCTTGGGTCCCCATACTTACTAAGGCTTCCAATCTGCAAAATGAGTGGGGAGCTACTTGCTCATATAAAAACTTTGCACTCACCACAACCCGTCCATTGATGAAACTCAGTTCTTTCTTAGAAGATGGGAATGTGATTGTGTAACTCATTGTAAAGAGGAGCAAAAATGTACACAAGAACAAAAAAGAATGGTACAATAGGTAGGGAGTACACGAGTAGTGAATGGTGACTAAGACCCTTAAGAAAGTTGACCGTTTTTTATTAGACTGTTATAATTTAATTATTTTATTATTATTTTAAAATAAAATTAAAAAATCTAAAAAAATAATTTTTATTTTTTTCATGAAATTAATATCCAGTCATCTCTCTCCTATTTCTCTCCGTACTCTCCTTCATCATGGTTTACAATATAAACATCAAAAAACATAACCATCTAAAAAACTCGACACAAATACATTAAAGAAGCTGACACTATGAAGTTGCATTATGAAGTTTCTACATCAAAGACGTATTATGAAGTAATGCCAACATTGTTACAAACCTCAAAACTAAGTAGGAAAGACACTCATAAGTTTCTACGATGGGCAACCATTGATTGGGCCGTATTCCTAATTAATTGCTCGTTCTCATCGTTAATGACTCTATATGTCCTCCAATAAGCAACTACACTTGATATTTTGAGCTATTACAAACCTCAAAACTAAGTAGGAAAGACACTCATAAGTTTCTACGATGGGCAACCATTGATTGGGCTGCTGTATTCCTAATTAATTGTGCGTTCTCATCGTTAAAATGACTCTATATGTCCTCCAATAAGCAACTACACTTGATATTTTAAGCTCAAACATATCTATGGTTGCCAAGTCGTTCTCCTTTCCTTGGATTATTTGCTTCAATTCCAATAATAAACTCCCTGAATTCTCTCTAGCTTGGTACAAGTCGGGATTGATTGAGTCCTTCTTGTACATCTCATCAAGCGCCATATATCCTTGCAAGATGATACACTCCATGGTAAGCTCCTCTAATGATAGTGTGGTCATGATGCGTAAATAAACATTGAAGTGGGCGTTTGGGAGAAGCTAAAGAGGCACTTGAGGAAGGGGCACTCAAAGAGGGAGCGCTTGATAGAGGTTCAAGGTGGAGGGGACACTTATGGAGGGCGTGAGAGGAGGTGGAGTGCAGGGCTCAAGAGGAAGGCCGAGAGGAGGAAGTGAGAGGAGGGCCAAGAGGGCATGAGAGGAGGGCGGAGAGAGCGTGAGAGGAAGACCAAGAGGTCTCAAGAGGGCCGAGAGGGCTAAAGAGGGTTGAAATAGCCATGCGTGGCCTCTGTGAGGCCCACGCATGGCAGCTAAGTGTTAGACCCACGATCGTGGGCATTACATGTGGCATCCACGTGGATTGCGCGATGGCCCAGTCCACGTGGGTGCCACACTCGGTACATGTGGCGCCAATTAGATGGCACCACGTGTGCCTTGCTGGCCACATGGCACACCGTAGTGTGCCATGTGGTATGCACACTCCACGTGGCAAGCCTTTAGCTTAGCACGTGGACACATGGTTACACGTGGCAGTGCCCACGATTGTGGGCCTCACACGTGGCTAAGCACGTGAGCGTCACACTAGGTACACGTGGTGCCAATTTGGCCACATGGCACATCGTAGTGTGCCATGTGGTTTGCACAATCCATGTGGCGAGCCACATGGACACGTGGCAGTGGGTATTACACCTGGCGAGCCACATGGCAATGCCACGTGGACTATTTAGTCCACGTGACAGGGCGTGGCCACGTGTAAGGCCCACGCTCGGGCATTACACGTGGCCACTCCATGTGGCGACGCCGCATGTAATACCCAATGCCGGCATTACACGCGGTGGCCTCGTGGCCTTTGCCGCCCGCGTGGCAAAGGCCACGAGGCGTGTGGCCTTTGCCGCATGTGTGGCCACATCCATGTAGGCCAGCCACGTGGCCATGCAATGGCCCACGTTGTGTGGCCATGTGGGTGGCTGTGCAACGGCTATTAAGTTGTTGCACAGTGGCTATTGAGGGCTCACAAAAGAGCCCTCAATAGCCTCTCGCTCCCCCCCTCTCCCTCGCCCCTCTCTCTCTCTCTCTCTCTCGCTCCCCCTCTCTCGCCTCTCTCTCTCTCTCTCTCTCTCTCTCTCTCTCTCTCTCGCTCTCTCGCTCCCTCTCACTCGCCCTCTCTCTCTCCCTCTTGTCCCCCTCACTTGCCCTCTCTCTCCCCCCCCCCCCTCTCTCTCTCTCTCTCTCTCTCTCCTCTTTCCCTCACTCCCCTCTCTCTCCCCCTCCTCTTTCCCTCACTCCCCTCTCTCTCTTAACCCCTCAACAGCCGTCATCTCTCTCTCTCTCTCTCTCTCTCTCTCTCTCTCTCTCTCTCTCTCTCTCTCTCTCTCTCTCTCTCTCTCTCTCTCTCTCTCTCATTTCCTCCCACACAGTCGAGATCTAAACGGTTGTAAGCGGTCTCAACAAGTGCGCCTCAACGATTGGATGCGGTCGCAACACCCTCTAGTAATAACGGTCCTCACTTGTCCTCAACGATTAAATGCGGTCGCAACAAGCGCGCCCTCAACGATTGGATGCAGGCACAACAGTTGGAACACCCTCTAGCAATAACGGTCCTCACTTGTCCTCAACGTCGAAGGAAGAGTTCTTAATCATCAAAGTTCTCCAAGTAGACTTCATATGGATAGCATAACAATTCCAATAGCATCACATGTAATTGGAATAAAAAATTAACGTAGTTTAAATACTAATTTAAGATAACTTTAATTGCATCACATGTTGAATGACAAAAGACTAATTTAAGAAGTATTGATGGTAATATGGATGTGTATTCAAGATAAAATGCCTCCACGGACTCGACGAAAGGGTTCACTGGATCACAAAGATGAGATCATTCTCTCGCAAGATGTGGGCATATCACAAGTGGCCACATCAGGCAAGGTGACAAACACCTCACAATTGCAGCTGACTATGGAAGTTGGTTCTTCAACAACTGTTGACAATTGTGTGGCCACTAGTAGTGCCACGATTGTAGAAGAAGAGGATTATGTGAAAGATAGTTTCGGCCAAGTGGTTGATCGACACATCACGACAAATCAGGTGGAGAACCACTTGGTCGACAAATCAGGTGGAGAACCACTTGGTCGACAGCCAAAACCGCCTTCTTAGAGTGCCGCTTTGTCACGTCTTTTTGCAAACCCAGCAATCCGTACGAACGAAGATTCTGTCGAGGGGCTGATCAGAAGCATCAAGGAGAGAAAGTACCAATTGACAATGGCGGCATTCATTATCTTATAGGGATTCCCAGACAAAGCCCCCATTCCATTTGACCATCGAAGTGTAGCCGGCCACGATCTATCATTGTCAGGTGAATTTGACATGATATTGGAGGAGACCAAAGGATGGAAACGCATGGTTGGCAAGATGTTCGTTGTTTGGGATGGCAACCATCGACTCAAATCTTGGCTAGAATGGGTGAATGCCAATCGAGTCGAAAAAGAGAGGACTCCCAAGGTGAATTGCAGAGTGGTCCAGTTCCTTTAAGGAAGAGGAGGCGGAGTTCTTGTTGGTGCTACGCATGATCAACAAGTGCATTGCACAATGTGTATATGAAATGAAGAAACGTTGTGTATGTCATCTTTTGCCTTGTTTATAATGCATGCAAATTTTTCACGGTCACTACCATCATTCGTGTGCCGAACACGATGGCACATGATATATTTATGATGCAATGTGTGGGTCTTGCCGATCCACAATCGTTGTCAAAGTTTAGTGATGCTGATCGTACATGGGCCCAGAAAGCGCTTACTCATTGGGGACCCAACAGATCCAAGTGTTTGAAGCTTCCCATGGCACTCTTGTCCACAATTAGTTTTCAAGGTGTGCGCATTGCAGTATGTTTTGATTTCGAAATATATTTCTTAATATTTTCAATTCGAAGTATGTTTCTTAAATAAATATAAATGCATTGCAGTCGGAATTCGATGCCACGTTCCAGGCCAAGATCAGTGGCTTGCCTAAGCAAGAGAGTAGAGAATACACGATGGATGTAGAATTGTTCGACAAGAACTATAGAGATGCCCTAAAGGAGACGGAGGCACTCTTCACTAAAAGGGGACATAAGCTGGCACAAATTGCCAACCCCGACTGTGGGAAATAGTTCTTTAAAAAAGTGATCTCGTACCAAGGGTGGGGTGAAAAGGCTAGCAAATTCACTACACCGAAGCTAGCCAAGATTGCTCGAGCACATGTTTCAAATGAAGAGTCAGATCTTTAGCTCTCTTGATGCATTACATTTTAAAAAAAAATTATTAGAAACCTAATGCTTGTTTACAATGCAGGAAATGTAGGCTACTTGACATATTGGCTAGTGGCGAGTTTGTTATGAGGGATGCGTAGATTCCGCCATCCGACAGAGCCTTCTTCGTGTGGATCCATAGTCACATGTACTAGTTCCAATTGACCGAGTACATACTTCTACACAAATCTGGAGGCGACTGGCTCACCTGTAGTAGTAGTTGGCATACATGAAAGAGCCACAGAAGACTCTGGAGTAGGTATCACAGATGCCCTGAAATCTTACAAGAAGTCTCATTTTGAGAAGGCATTTGTTAGGTGGAAAGGACAACTGCATGCTACCTTGGATCCTGGGGCTAGCAACCACACCTACCATGCACATCATCACGCCTTTTGTATAGGTATAGAGTGTCTCAACTCTTTTTCTTTTTTTTTTTGCCTTACACGGTGAAGAAGCTCTCCTGCTTCTAGTGTATGTGATCGGGTCTACATTCCCGAGCACCCTTCAAACGCATGGGTGTTATCTCAGGTGGAGATAAGACTGTACCCCGAAGAGTTGATCGATGAGCTTTAGGGCAAGGATACATGGATAATTTGTCCATGGTGGGTAGACTACCCAGAGGGGGAGTTTCCTCCAGAGAAGGCAGAGTACGTTTCCTTGTGCACAGTATTTAATTTGTACAAGGTATGAAGCCTATTTTTTGGGAGTTCGCAGTTCTAATGTTGGTTGAATGCAATGGCCAGAAAGGCAAGAAGCCTGCCAACTGAGCAAGAATTGACCCCCATGAAGAAAAAGGGTAAGAAATCCACACTCCATCGTCCCAAAAAAGGTCACGGCCAGACTGGGAAGGGGATGACTCAAATGAGGAATCTAAGGACAGCCATTCCAAGGATGAAGAGCATGAAGATGAGCGGCAATCCCATGCACAAGGCAAAGAGCAGGTGACCCCTTTGCATGGCAAGACCCAAGAGCAAGGGTTGTAGAGTTTAAAAGATGACGCGGCGGACCTCTTGGGATCTAGTATGTAAACTTAACGTGTTAAAGCATTCATTAGATCATTTATTCATCAACGCTCATAACATGTATTTGGTATTGTGTAAATGTAGACTACCGTCCCATCGTGGGGTGAACCCTTGCACTTACTTTTGAGCTCGAACATTGATCACCTCCATCTCGCGCTTATGGGAAAGCGAAAAAAAGGTACGATCTCTCAGAAGTGCGAGTGACTCTCCATTCATCGTCATTATAGCGTTTGCACTTCCTTACATGCTTTGTTGTTCCAGGAATCTTGTAGTATTGCAATGATTCATGGGATCTCTGATGAGGTGGGGAAGCATGAATGCCTTCGATAGCCTTGGAGGCATGCGCTTGGTGTGGGCTGATTTTCCTACAGATACGTGTCTCCACAAGGGCGCTTTAGTAGAGGTTCCTCGGTGGAATGTTTTTCGGGAGATACTTGTGGAGTCGGCTTATGCTTGTTGCAGAGTTCCTACATGCCGATGGCACTATGGCGTGCACTCTACGTGCAAAGCACTTGGGGATTGCTATGCGGGAGGTAAAAACTTGGAACTTCACATTGCGAAGGAATTTGTTCTTGCGTGTCCCACGATATCTCTCTATCATGTCAAAAGATGGCCAAGAAGAGGTGAGTGCAGGATTCTTTGATTTTTGTGAAAGTCAAGCTCAATGATTTCCCTCCCTAAAGTACTTACTAGTGTGTACAAGTAGGTGTTTGCTTTGGTCATCTCGCTATCTTCATGCACCCCAGTGAGAGTACGTCCACTTGTTCAAAGTATGATAGGCGGTGAGGCGAGGTAGGTGCAGATTGCGGAGGTTTTGAGGTTGGCGATGATATCTTCTTGGAGCCGAAAGCACAAGAGGAAACCTCTCCATACCAATTAAATGCAGATAGGGATCCCATCCGATATACTGTTGAGCATACCGAGCCTTTTACAAAGTAATCATGTGCATGATTCAAGTAGTGAAATCGTTATATAATCAATGTCTTAAACATTGTCGTCCATTTGTACATATGGTAATTGTGGGCTTCTACTATAGCAGGTGGTTACTCGGGACGTTCACTGATCACAAGAACACTATCCTAGATTACTTTGCTGTACTGGGTCCATGGCTACAGTGTGCAGGACACTACAACAACATTGCATCAACATGGAGAGCGATGAGATGTGCCTTAGTTCATATCTACGACCACTTGCCATTGTGCATGATGATTTGGGTAACTAGTTTTTCAGGGGTGAGGTCAGTGAGATTGTTTGACGAGAACAACAAGTGGACATAGGGGCATATCATCCAGCACTCCCGGTACCCATGAGCCCAACATAGTCTAGTGCTTCGTCTCATGGCCACCTGGTATTCAATAGAGCCCCAGTATCGACATAACCTGCCACATACATCCCCCGTAGCTTCATTTGCAGTTCCCTCATGGGCACCCCACGACCTGATTTTGCAAGGCCACTTTTTCCACCTGCACTTGCACCATTTGGTAGAGGTCCCTACCCCATACCACCTCCCTTCTTCCACTGAGGAGTTCGACATCTGTACTGATGTATTTCAGTAGCTTGTAATATTTGAAATATATTGGTTTTATACATTATTGTTGTTTACTCATATTATGACAATGGCCATGTTTTTGCTTCTTTCATGGCTTAGATTTTTAAGAGAGATGATGCAATTGGAGTGAGATCTCAACAACACGAGAGAGAGAGAGAGAGAGAGAGAGAGAGAGAGAGAGAGAGAGAGAGAGAGAGAGAGCGTATGATGGAGACTTTAAAACAATGACAATTGTGATTAAAGTTTTTTTTAAATGCTTAAAATAAGAATTCTAGCGCTCAAAAAAGTAAATTTTTATTCCTTTTGAAGTTATAAAAATAGTAGAGATTTCCATGTTCTTCTATACACTCTTCTTCTAGATGCATCCCATACCACTCTCCCCTTATATCTTCATATTGCAATAGAGTCCTTGTGAACTCTATGGTTATGGCTTCATCTAGTAATCCCTCTAATACTACAATGTTTGCAACCATCTTAAGTAAAGCTGTTCAATCTTTCATGCAACTCAAAGAAAAGGAACCCAGATCGGATGTCGTTTTGGAGGCATGGACAACATCTGAAGTAAATGAGCTCTACAAGAAGCTGAAAACATGCCAAGCGGGTAGATTGCAGACAAGAACATGCTAGAGGTGAAAGCAGCTTCAGCCCCATTAGGATGTGGATAGCTTTTGGCATCATTGAAGAGGCAAAGGAGGATCCTCTAAGAGCTAAAGTTTACACCTTCATTCGCAAGCTAAGGTAGACGAAAAAGGTGAAGATAATAGTTGAGGCCCAAAATGCTTTCATATGGTATCTTTGTAAAGAAGTACAAAGGATCGTGTCATGTCGTAGGTGTTTGCCATGTAATGTTGTGGCCTTGTAAGTTTGATAGGGAATATAAAATGGAAGTTTAAGATCATAATATGGTGACTTTGTAAATGAGTTGCAATGGTAGTTATGCATTGATAGTTGTAAATGAGTTGCAATGTGTATAGTGCTCTTGTATCCATCCACTCCTCTCCTCTACTGTCACAACATGAGTCATAATGTTTGAGACCATAGAGAGCTAGTAGACACTTAGAAGTGTAGAGAGAGAAACCGCTCGCCTAAACACCAAAAAGCGCTCGCTCAAAAATTCTCACAAAAAATAAAACCCTCAAATCACCACCCATGTGTCAATTAACCTTGAAATTCCCAACTCCCTCTACATGGAGAGTCTTGCCCAGCAACAACTTGCTAGCAATGATGTCTTGATAGGGTGTTCTTTCAAAAACCCATTGAAATACATTGTGGGTTTCTTTATGGACTTCAAAAACTACCAACCATCATTTTTTTTCTTGCACACTAAAAGGTTGATTCTTGGACTTGTCCTTTGCATAATCCATTGCAAAGTTCATCAATGTCAAAGTAACTCTTTTTATCTTGTAGCCTTTCATAATCTAGTACTCATCTAGAGTCAATACAAACTCAATATGATTTTTGGAACCTACAAATGCAAAGACAAAGACACAATTTAGGAGAATTTTGATGGGACAAGCACATGAAATGAAGCTAATAAAATATGACGAGAATTTTACCTAAAAACGACACTTTATAAAAGTAAGCCATGGAAGACTGTAACTTGATCAAATCAATAAAAATATTATTGAACCTATCATAATCATAAGTAATTATTGTCTCTACTTTTGATCCTATAACCTCCAAACAGTCTCCAATAAAACTTGAAATTGATGAATTCTGTCTTCTCCTTGTAACTATGTGAACTTAGAAGAACTTTATGCTTTATATTGTTTCGAACAAGTGCATTTTTTCTCACTGTAAAAATTGCTTTATAGCCTTGACAACTAACACTGGCATTACCACGTGTCATATGCACTTCATCCACTTCCAAACATGACAAGACATCACCTATAACTTTGTTTAGTGTTTCTTGAGACAAAGTTCCTAGTGATTAGGATCTCTCAAGATTTACCTTTGTAACAACAAAATGCCATTAGGTGATCTCACTACCTCTATAACAATGAAATTTCAAAAGTATCTTGACATCATGTATGTTAACGTTACTATCAGTAGTGTGAGATAATCAAGTCATCCACATAAATGACTAGTAACATAATCCCTCTATTTGTCTTTTTCACATAAAGTGAAAACTCTGCATTGGATATCTGAAATCCAATGGTAACAAAATACTCCCCAATCTTATTTGACCATGCTTTGGGAGCCTACTTTAAGCTATTCAAGGCTTTACATAACCTACACACAAAATCTGGATATGCATCGATCTCATAACCTGGTGGCTACATCATGTAAACTTCTTCTTGAAAATCACCATGTAAGAACATATTCTTTACATTCATATAATGTAAAGACCAACCCTTCACATAGTAAAGGTAGCTCCCATGGTTTCCATTTTCACAACCCGACCAAATGTCTTCTCATAGTCAATGCCACATGTCTGTGCATAACCCTTGGCACTAGTCTTGCCTTATACCTATACAAATCCATTTGACTTATGCTTAACCTTGTACACCCACTTATATCCAACTGCCTGCTTATCCTTAGGTAGAGACATTGATTCCCATGTCTCATCTATATCCAATCATACGATCTCCTTGTCCGTGGCATCATGACATCTTTCCATTTTTTATTTCCAAGTGCTTGCTTAAAACAAGTGGGTTCTATCTCGTGTATTGCTTTAGCCATGTAAGTATAGTGATGGATTGTATATGGATCATATCTTAACCTATCAACAGGGTATCTAACTCAAATAAACCTGCTTATACCTATATCATTTTCGCGTGTCATCACAAAACAGCCCTAGTTCTCTATGCAATAGGAGTAACCCATTGACATAGAATGCCAACCTCCTAATCATCAAGGCTCTGCTTACAACCACTAGAATCACCGCCTGCATAAGAGTTGACATAACAAGAATAAAAAGGTGAATCTACCTTTTCCTCCCTTACATGATACGTGTAGTACCACGAGATAATGCATCTACATTCCTTGCATCTATCCTCAACATGCCTGACCACCATGAACTAACACAAAATCCACTACTTGAGGAGGACTCTCCATTGTGATTAGTACTCTACATGTGGAATAACATCATTACTTCTTACATCTTCATCTTCAGTTGCCTTCATTCGTGTGCATACCAGCTACTCATCTCATCAACAAGAGGACATCTATGCTTACTTGCATCTCACAAGTGGTAGGGCTATAGCATCTATAAGCTTTATGCTCCAAAGCATAACCAATGAAGATGCATTTCTTTATCTTTGGATCTAACTTAGTTCTCACTTCATTGGAAGCATGTGTATATATAATACAACCAACCACTTTCAAGTGAGACATATCTAGTTTTATGCTTATTTAGTGTCATACCATGAACAATTGAAGTGATGGGAGCCTTGTTCATAATGTAAACAACAATTGGTACTACTTCAGCCTAAAAATAATGGCATATTCTTTTTAGACATCAAGGCATGATCAACTTCTACAATGTTCCTATTTTTTCTTTCTGTAACATCATTCCCTACTTTCTTAGGAAATCACTGAACTCATTCCAGAAATATTCTTCCCCACCATCCGATCTTAGGCATTTAATCTCATTGGAGAAATATTATTTCCCACAATCCAATCTTAGGCATTTGATCTGCATATCTTTTTCTTTCTCAACCAAGGCTTTACATCTCTAAAAGTGAGCAAACATGTCACTTTTCTCTTTCATGAAGTAAACCTATACTTTCCTAGTGTAATCATTAATGAACGTAGCTTAGTATTTACAACTTGCACAATTATTGTAGTCTTGGTTCCCCCCCATACATCAAAATGTATAACATGCCAATGGACTTGCACGGATGTGCTTTTCATATGGGAAAGCATGTTTGGCATGCTTATCAAGTTGGTGGCATGCTTCATATACTTTGTGCATACCATCAATCTTAAATCCTACAACAATAGTTTGGGCCTGCATAGACTTTAGTCATTGTATGACCATTGTATCCTTCAGATGACGATCTATCTCTACCTCTACCTGTATTTGAGTAGAAGACATGCTCATGTGAATTTCTAGAGGATATTTATCTTCTCACGAATGGGGAGATAAATCAATTCCTAAAAATCAAGAAAGTTCTCTCTAATTCAAATGGAGGTTTGAAACTAACTGTATTCCTTTCCAAGACCATTTAAGGTCACACGACGATACCATATCATCGTCATCTACTATAGTGAGCTAGTAGAAGCAAGGGCATCTGCAGGTCCTTTACCCTTTACCAAGTGGTCATTTATACTCGACTTCCCCCTTATCATACGGTAAGTAGAGGAGAGGGAGAAGAGAGCTTCCACATATTCTATTGCAAGGGGAATGCCGTTGTGTATTGCTTAATGTCAAAATTGCTTACATACATATGGCTAGTGTTCATACTTGGCCGGCCATGACTAAAAATAATCCATCACTACAATAGAATGAGGGTGTAGCGTTGAAAATAGTAGCGCTTTATAACTAGAAGGGTATAGAGATGTCGGGTCCATTTCATAACTAAAAAAGCTGCTATTTTTATAAAACGAGATCGCTGCTCAGCAATGAAAATAGTAGAGCAGCAAAATCTCGCTACTATTTTTGCTTACTGAGTTGCAATAGAACTGCATGACAAAAAAAGCTAGGGCAGACTTGGGAGTCATCACAAGACTCCCCTATCTGCCCCAATTAAAAAAAAACAATACAAATACAACAAATACAACAAAACTAACACAAGTTCATGTCCTACTCATCGTCATGGACACATGTAATGTAAAACTTTACAAATACCAAAAAAAAAAGATAATTACAATTCATGGTTGGCAAATGTTATAATTCTATTCCAATACTTAGAGAAATTATATAAGTGTATGAGTCCAAAAAGGTTATATACAAAATAAAGCATAATGAAAATCTATGGAGTTAGGGACTACATTGAGAGGGTTTACATCTCATGCATTTCGATTATTATTGTCCCTTGTAGCTCCACCCTCTTCTCTCACATTTCCATTACTTCTTGCTTGCACATTTGCACCACCGTTTGTAGTAACAACGTTTCTAGTAACATGATCCTAAAACATAATAAAACTAACATGTGTAAATCAGTTTTGCAAAAACAAAGAGGAGTAACACCGTTTCTAGTAACATGATCCTAAAACATAGTAAAACTAACACAAGTGAAAATCAGTTTTGCAAAAACAAAGAGGTTATGGTTTTAGGAATGTACTTACTTGCCATGCTTGTCGAGCATGTCTTTCAGTAGTAATAATTGATCCTTCATCTTACACCTTTTTTAAAGAGAGCTTCTAAACCCCGTTGTAATGCAAAATCATATTCATCTTACATAGGGGGCGATCCACTGCTGCTTCAAGCTATAGACATATAAACAAATGAATATTACAATTATGTTGTTATTTAAAGTAACCTTCTTTAATCAAAAGATAAGATATAGTTTGAGGCTAATATATACTTACAAAGATTGTTACTCCTCCTTCACGTGTTATATCGTGCCCAAGTTATTTGCTATATATCCAAGAAGAAACATAAATACTTAAAACTCTTATGCATACTCTTAGGCATGCCTAGTTAGCACCCGGCATGCATTGGAAGATATCGACATGCATTGGAAGCTATTGGCATGCTTAGGTAGCAGCACTCGGTATGCATTGGAAGCTACCAGCATGTCTAGGAAGCACCCGGCATGCATTGAAAGCTACCGGCATGCCTAGGTAACACCCGACATGCATTGGACGCTATTAGCATGCCTAGGTAGCACCTATTGGCATGCCTAGGAAGCACCGGGTATGCATTGGAAGCTATCGTCGGCATGCCTGCATTAGAAGCACCCGACATGCATTGGAAGCTACCAACATGCCTAGGTAGCTACGGGCATGCGCATTAGTTGCACCCGGCATGCATTGGAAGCTACTGGCATGCCTAGGTACTCCCAACATTTATTGGAAGCTACCCGACATGCTAATGTATAGGCCTTATGCATAGCTCTCTAAAGACTATGCATAGCTCTCTAAAGACTATGCATAGAGGCTTGTGGCTAATGCGTAAGTGTCATGCATAAGATTTATACATGAGCCTTATGGATGAGGTTTTGTGTACAAGTCTCATGCAATCATGCATATAGCTTATGTATAAGCCTCATGCATGAGGCTTATGCATCTGACTAATGCATAAGTCTCATGCATAAGCTTTATGTCCTAGCCTCATGTATGAGGCTAATGCATATGTCTCATACATATGGCTACCTCTTGAGAGATGCATAGAGGCTTATGTCCAATGCGTAAGCCTCATGCGCATAAGCTTTATACATGAGCGTTATGCATGAGGCTTTGTGCACAAGTCTCATGCATGTGACTTTTTCATAAGCCTCATGCATAAAGCTTATGTATAAGCCTCATGCATGAGGCTTATGCATACAGCTAATGCATAAGTCTCATGCATGAAGCTTATGCACTAGCCTCATGCGTAACCTTTATGTCTTAGGCATATAGTCACCTCTTGAGAGAGCATAGCTCTCAAAAGGCTATCCATAGAGCATGCCTATAACATGTAAAAGTATAAGAGAAGAAACAAACCTTATAACATGTAAAGTATAAGAGAACATACAAGAAAGAGATATCTTACCTTGTGAGGCTCATATGTGTTGAAAACCTACAAAATCAAACCAAATTAAAAAAAAAAGTATTAATAACAAACCCTAACATTAAAATCCTAAAACTTACAAATCCTATAAACATGTAAAAACATAAAAGAAAAAACATACAAGAAAGAAATCTCTTACCTTATGAGAATTGTATGTGTTGAAAACCTACAAAATCAAACCAAGTTAAGGAAAAAAAGTATTAAGAAAAATCAAGCTTTAATGGAGAGCTCTTAATTAGGGAAAAAGAAGAAGGAAAAATACTCTTAATGGCTAAGCTTCAATAAGAAGGGAAAAAGAAGAAAAGAAAAACTTAAAAGCCAGGAAAGAGAATGGAAATACTCATAAGAAAGCTTTCATGGAAAGCTTGTTTGCATAGGAGATGAAAGAAAAGAGAAGACATACCTTAGGAGGATAGGGTAGGAGAGGTAGAAGTGATATATTTGACATAAACCTGCAAAAAAACTCAGAGTACCAAGTTTAGTGCATACAAAAATAAAATGGCACGACAACAAAAGAAGCGGGATATTTTTACAATATAGCAGTGTTTTTTCACTATTGAGCAACGGTTCTTCACTATAAAAAATGTTGGTGAGCAGCATTAATACCCCTGACATTTCCCTTCCGAAAACGCCTCGATGTGTTGTAGTGCATGGCACTCTATTCTAGCCATCAAAAGGGTACATCTATGGAGTTCAATGACTTCTCCATTTTACATTAAGCACGAGGAAGACTAGCTTTATATGTTCCAACTCTTCTTATAAAAGATAAGTTTTTGATTACATAAAGATAACACAAAATTTAGGATAGTGGAGGCCATGTTAAATCGGAGTGGTTTAGTAGTAAAAAAGGTGGCTGGTGAAAGAATCAGGGTATGAGCGGCCTATAGAGTGTAAAATGCGAGAAGCGTGAGTAAGTAGTAGGCCACAAAGAGCGAAAATGACAAGTTGATGGTAGGTTAGAGTAGGGCTGTATGGGCCGAGAAGCATGAGCAGCATTTCGTGAGGCAATAGGAACATGATTAGGGTGACCTACATTTCCAATAGAGCAGAGCTGAGGATGAGGAGGAGATCGATGGTGGCATCGGGGTAGAGAGAGAGAGAGAGAGAGAGAGAGAGAGAGAGAGAGAGAGAGAGAGAGAATTCGGGGTAGGCACAAGTTAGGAAATAATTCAGCGGTTCAATAGAAAACAAAAAGATCTACATGCACCAGTCTAGTCTAACCTTTTGGCCTCCAGAAAACCTACTTTTTTCCTTCTGCCTGAGCAAGGGGGACCACATTTTCATATGATGACACGTTACTTGTGCACAAAGTTAAAAATTCTAGGAGCTGTGATAAAAGATTCGCAAGTTAATTAATATGGTCCCTTTGAAATTGGATGTTAAAAAATGTAAGTACATTCAGATAGGAACCCTAAGTAAAACCCTTGGGTGATAGAGCTAATGGCAGCTCTGGCAACCGTAGCAGGGTTTGTGCATATTAGTGGTGGTGGTACTCAGAGCTGTTCCGCCTCCTCCTGCTGCGTTGCTCGGAGCTTCACAGCACACTCGAAGGACAGGAAGAAGGAGAAGGAGATGGCTGTGACGCGAGCTTTATTCCTGCGAGCCCCTTCGTGGCTACCCCGCCCGGCCACCTTGCCTCCCGCCCTCCACCCACCACAGCAGCAGAGACGCCTCTTCTGCCTCCGTGCCCTGTCCTCGCTCGCTTCCGCCGCTGAGCCCGTTGCAGAACCGGCTAACTACATCCCCGGCCGCGCTGACAACGCCGGCACTTCGCAGTTCGCGCAGAGGGTCGGTGCAGCCGCAGGTTTGCACATTCCTCTAGGGTGTAGGGTATCTCAGTATCCTTTAGGTTTTTAGGATTTAAAGTTTAATTCTCTCACCTTTTCTTCTGCGGTTTAGGGTTTCTCATTCCTGTATTTCCCCGCTGTGTTCTGTTAGCTGTGTGAAGTCCCTTGCGTAGAAGCTGCAACATATAATCCCTAGCATGTGCATAGCAGATGCCGTGCCATTAAGGCCTTGCACACAGAGAAACCATTCTCGAAAGCTTTTGGGGAAGGCTGCATACATGTATGGCGCAACAGGGTAAGCACCTCATTACACAAGTTTTCAGGGGGTGTCATTTGGCCATTGTGTAGGAGCAACATAGATGGAAATGGCCTTTGCCACGGATGTCTACAAGCTGGCTAGCATTTATACTCTAATGGGTGGTGGAAGTTAAGTGATATTAGTACTACTTCGAGAGGATAAAAACAGCACCAATGCCCATCACATGCAATATCTACACAGCTAGAAGGTGTCTTTAGTACACTAGTCCACCCTACTAAACCTTGGAGGTGCAAATGATAATGCATTATTGTTTCTTGATATCCTTATCCCACTAGGTTGCCCAGGATATTTCAAACAGTTCTAATACGCAATGGCTAGGGCTTTGTGGGGTCCAATCGTTGGCTACAAAGGGTCCAATCGTTGACATTTGTAGCCAAGAAGCTGCACATGGGATTGTAAGTGTTGATTGGAGGCTGCATGGTAGGTGTGCTTTGTGAAATGATTACCTTTTTAGCTTTCGATATGTGGTGGTGAAAGTTGTAAGCTTTTCATGAAAGGTATTTCAAATAGGTAGGCATAATCCATAATGTTTGTTGAAGTACTAAAGGAAAGTAACATGTTTGTAGATGGAAGATTATGCTTGAAACATGGGCGGGTGCAACTCTGATCACTTTCTATATATATTGATACCAAGTTCTACACCCACTATTGGGCACTGATGATGTTAGTGGGGATGTCGTAGTATTCAATCCATACTATGCATGATGGAGTTGGTGGTTTATTGTCTTGTGGATGACTACCATGAGGTTATAAATTGCACATTCTTATAAGGTGAATTTGGGCATGTTCTTGGATTCATTTAGGTATATATATATGATCACTTTCTGTGTTTCTATGGCTTCTTGGATGATACTTGTGTCAATTTGTATGATATAGATGAGCTATGAGAAAAGAGATATAGAAGAGAGAGTGAGAAGCATGCAGGCTATCAAGCTAGTGCGTTACAGTAGGGGTGGTTTGCGGCACACCTCACTCGTGGTACATAGTGTCACTTGCATCTTGCACTTGGATGCCATGTGGACATATGTATACAACAGGTGGAGGACCTAGAGTGGTAATTGGTCCCTTGTGAGTCCTAGTCTAGGACGAGTTAGCCAGAGTTCCACTCTAAGCGTCCAAGGTCATGTCTACAAGTCTCGTACATGGTCTTGGTTAGGTGTGCAAGTCCCGCACATGGAGCAGTGTAGAGGTGTATTGGGCTCTGCTAGGAACACCAGTCATAGGTTTAGAAGGTCTTGTAGCATACATTTTTTGGCAGTCACGATGGCCAACCCAAAAGGCCTTAGGGGCCTTGCCTACAAGAAGGGTAGCCCTGTGGGCCACCCTAGGGGCCAAGGAGGCCCCATCCAGCTCAATGTCCTTTCTTATAAGGGGAATTTGGGCATGTTCTTGGATTCATCTAGGTATATCTTTATGCTGTATTAGTGGACATGCAAATTTCACATTGTGAAGTTTTCGTCCAAGTTGTAGCCAGTTGATATTGTGTTATTTCTTTCTATCTTTAGTGGTGCATATGTCCTATCAACTACCTTTTTGTTGTAATAATTCTTTCTATTTGTTATAATTCTTAGTGTTAGGCTTCATTATGGCTGACTTTGCCTTGTATCTCTGGAGCTCTGATAGATACTAAGTACATAGACCTTTGTATGAATGTATGCCCTTATGTGTGTGTGCATGGGGGCGGTGTGTGGTTGGGGGAGCTCCTTAAACGTGGACTTGAGGACACTACTTCGTACTTACGCTTGATGGGTGTGTATGGTGGTATTCGACTCTAGGGACTTTGCATGTGGAGTATAGTCAATTAACGAGAATGGGAACGAGAACGGCATGTAGGGATTAGGGAACGAGAACGGGAATAGGAACGCCATGTCAACACACCCATACACACACACACACAAGTTATTGATCTTTCATTTAAAATATGACAAATATGATACATTATACATAGCCATTGATCACGAGACTTGAGTACTCAAGAAAAATAGAAATAGATTGAGAATCTAGATTTCACAATCAACTTGTGAAACTTCAAACAATACAAGGAGAGGCCACTGCGCAAGAGCTACAAAGATAAATGCAATGCGCATGAGCAAATCCCAAATGTCAAATGACAGAAAACTAAAAGATGGAGTACAACATATCAAATGTCAAGATTAGCAACTAAATCATCATCAAATGCTTTGGAAGAGCTCCTAATCTCATCATCATAGTCCATGCCTCATTTGCATTACATCATCATCTAAATCTGAAGAAGAGTGGGAATCAACGAAACCCTCGGCCTCTGGACTGTAGAGCAGACTAAGTAGCGCAGATTTGCAGACATAAACCAAATCACATGTTCTTTTTATAGCAAGTTGGTTCGGCTTCTTTGAGGCAATGTGGCTTAAATTAGTCAATAGGAGAGGATCTAGCTCCGTGGTTCAAAATACGAATGGCAAGATGATGAAGCTGAGGAGTACCTGCTCCATAATTCTCCCACCGTAAGGCAACACCCACATTACATCTGTCTCTTGCGCATCTATTGAAACAAATCTTCCTTGCTTGCTTCTATGTCACTAGTTGGGCATTCTCTACGCTTCCGAACCTATGGGTGGGCTCCAGAGTGTGGACATGACACCTCGTGGGAGGCACCTCATGGTAGGAGACTAATGTCTACACCAGGGTAGGCTGGATACGAGAGGCTGGGGATTTTGTTCCATGCCCATGTTTAGATTACGGTATTTCGGTTGGCTTGGAGATGTAATATCTACGTTCGAATGATTGCGTGCTACCAGCTAAACGAAAGGGAGATTAACCAATACATTCTTATACACAGTATACTTGCATGCTTGGAATTCTGACCTAGCTTGTGGACAGCTGGTAGGTGTGCCTCTAATTCTTCATTCAAGAGTTATGTTTAAATTTTGTGTTTTGTAGGTCCACACCTCATTTAAGTGTGGGCGGACAAGTTATAAGTGACTTTCGTTCACACTTCGTTAATGTATCAGCGGACAGCTTATAAGGGAGTTTGGGCACTCCGGTCGGTTAGGCTAGTAAATAGGCACCGAAATTATTAATAGGTGTGGACAAGCACTTATGGGAGAGGTGTGGCCTATGATGAGGTTGACCAGTGGCCAGCCATTATAAATTTGGAAACCTCAACTCTCTCTCCCGCCCTCTCTCTCTCTCTCTCTCTTTCTCAGAAGTGGACACCAACTTCTAGTGTGCATAAGGAAAGTGGCAAAACTAGTCCAAGAACTTGCATTTTTGCTTGCTCTCTTGCCTCTCTAGCTCCTGGAACAACCGACAAATGGATCCCTCATTGCTGCCGAACCGTTGGGAGTCCTTCTACACTGCCATTTCATGGATATCTACATGTTGAAAATGATTTCTCTCTACCTACTCTACATCCGCATGCTTAACCATTAAGGCCTTCTATGGCTCGGTTGTTAGAATACGCAGCGGAGATGATGACCAGATCTGGGAACACGAGCAAAACGCAATGCAGAAAATCACAGCACAAGAGAGAGAGAGAGATAGAGGCGTGTAACTCTGCTCTATATACACAAGAAGATCCCGAGAATACTACTAAATGGAGTGGGGGCCATGGTGAAACTCGCGGCGGGTGCCCGGGGGACTAGGACCTTTGACACACTTGTTGATACCATCAATGCATATTAAAACATTTAAACATGGCCACAGTCTTAACACATATCCATCATCACTTTGCATAAAACATAAAGGTGGACAAAACATCCACAAATGCTGAAAATGGAGCTTGCACGTGTGACACCGCATAGAGGCCGGAATGGGCCGACCCCCCCCTTGGAGTATTTTATTACCGAAGGAGAATAATATCATGTACAAGCTTTGAGGGCCTTACTCTCCCCACGGGAGATGCCGGATTATCCACATACAAATGCCATAACACAGCCCAACACAAGGCTACCAAGCCGGAACATAGGCTGTAGAAATGCCGAGCCAACAATATAATCCATATAACTCCGTGTGGGTACTGATTCTTCCCCAAAAGCCACGGGTCTTCATGCAATAGAGTTGGTACAGCAAGTACAACTTTCCATTCAGCTGGTACAATAGGTACAATGGCTGGTACAGCAAGTACAGTGGTTGGTACAGCAAGTTCAGTGGCTGGTACAGCTGGTATGGTGGTTGGTACAGCCGGTATAGCAAGTACAAATGCTGGTACAGCCGATACGGTGGCTGGTACAGCAGGTACAGTGGCTGGTACAGCTGGTATGATGGCTGGTACAGCAGGTACAGCAAGTACAAATGCTGGTGCAACAAGTACAATGGCTAGAAATCATAATAAATGATTAAATACCCTTGCCTTCAGTATTTCTTCGCGATGGAAGCCTTCAAAACAGTCCCCAACAGCCGGTATTCTTCATAGGCAGCCTTCAAGAGAGAGAGAAAGAGAGTAGCCATCATTAGGGCAGCCTGTAACGGTGGTAGAGGCTAGTGTGCAACAAGAGAGCCTCTATTAATGAAGAGAGAGGGCTCCAATTTATAGATTTAGGCCTCCCATGAGCTAAAATGGCAAGAGAAGGCTACAATGACAAGTGGAGAGCCACACAATAGCTGAAGTGACAAGTGTGAGGCCACTTGTCTCACTTTGGTCCATTTTCTAACAAGTGTCAGGCCACTTGTCTCACTTTGGTCCACTTTCTTGCCACATGTCCCAATCTGAGAGATGGGTCCTTCCATAAACTTTATCTCTAAAAATATCCCAACTAGTAGACATTTTGTCATAGGCACTTTGCCAACTCTTGGTATCTGCTCAATTCCAGATGTAATGACGCGAACAGAATTTCCATCGGAGTCGGGCCAAAAATAGCAACTCTCCTAAATTTTAGGAGTGTGGTTCTTTGTATTCTAGGATAATCCCCCATTCCCAAAGCTTGTACTTTCCAAATATTTAAACATCTTGGAGTCCACAGACCCCTTTCAGACCTGGAAATGTCCAGGCTAGTGACATCCTCCCCAGCTTCTTAAAAGTTGTCCGCAACTTTAAGCTTTAAGCCATATATTCAAGATATAATCATGTCCCATCGATTGGGCGAGACGAGACAGTCTCAAAAATCCAATATAACTGAAGAATCCATGTCCCAAAGAAATGGGCGAGACTAAATAAGTCTCCATAATACCAATATCAAAATCATGTCCCAAGATAAATGGGCGAGACAAAAACAGTCCCATAAGTCCAGATATCATAATCATGTCCCAAGATAAATGGGCGAGACAAATCAGTCCCATAAGTCCAGATATCATAATCCATGTCCCAAGATAAATGGGCGAGACAAATCAGTCCCATAAGTCCAGATATCATAATCCATGTCCCAAGTAAATGGGTGAGACAAAATAGTCCCATAAGTCCAGATATCATAATCCATGTCCCAAGTAAATGGGCGAGACAAAACAGTCCCATACGTCCAGATATCATAATCCATGTCCCAAGTAAATGGGCGAGAGAAAATAAGTCTCCTGCCAACAAGACATCGGTCCACATGACCCTTGGCATAGACATAAGTCCCGTCATGTCCACTTTACCACTTGCACTCCGTGTTGGTACTCTGACCACACACCTTGGATGAGAGGTGGGTTCAAGTAACAAGATAAAACAATCACTCGTAGGCATAGATAACCTGGTGTTCCATAAGCATTTTTACTACACATAGTTTATAGGCATTTCGGCCACCAATAGTTTGTAGGCATTTCGGCCACCAACTCACACTACCCTCTCAAGTGCCTATGTTCCCTTCCATCTGCTCTCTATTGTTCCACCCACACATGGTAGAGAAACAATCTTCAAGAGAGCACGTAGGACAAGAGAACACTACACAGGGTATGTTATTGCTTGTCAATACCCTTTGAAGTGCCCATGTTCCCTTCCATCTGCTCTCTATTGTTCCACCCTCACATGGTAGAAACAATCTTCAAGAGAGGACGTAGGACAAGAGAACACTACACAAGGTATGTGAATCATGAGTTTCATAAGTCCAATGCATCCCAAATAAAGGAAGCCAAAAAGAATAATCCATCCCAGTAAAAGGGAGCCATAAACATAATCCATAAACCTGAGGATGGATCCAAATCCGTAGAAAAGAAGTCCAGGAATCCATAGACCTGTATACCATAATCCTTATATACCATAACTCTTACCACATACTCCGTGCTATCCACACACCTTGGAGTAGAGGTGGACTTTATCCATAAAAGCATCATATCCATGAGATATCCAAAGATTTCTTCTCTATAAACTCGGACAGATTCGTCCATAGAAATTGCTTGTGAAGCCCAATATCTTTATAAATCTCGTCCAGGAAAGAAATCTCCATGGATATAATCCATCCCAATAAAGGGAGCCATGAAAAGAATTCATTCCATTAAAGGGAGCCATAAACAATGTTTCCCTGAAACCATCTCAAGGCAGACAACAACACCTTTCTCCTTGCATAGTTATACAAGGGTTAGTGAACATCAAAAACACTTCATAGTAAATAGCCAAAGCACCAACTTTGCAAACTCAAAGTATACTTAGCTTTTCTTTGCCAGGTTGGTCATGAAGCCAAAAGAAATATCTCGTCACCATATCCTTAAGATATCCTTAGATATATCTCCATATAGCTTGCCTGTAAGCTTGATAATATAATCCACAATATCCATATAGAAAGAGTGCTAAACATGTGCACATAAAGCCAACTTCACACTTCCACGATAAAATTATGTGAATTCATAAATCCTTAGATCAACATGTTGTCTACTGCTCATGCTCTTGCTTCATAAGCTATGAAGCGGCTGGCCATGCTTAACAGCAATGATGGTAAGTGTGGTCCCCACTTGAGATCTTTTCTCTTCCTTATTGATAGAAGGAAGCCTCCGATTCCAAGAAAGCCTATGCTCTGATACCAATGAAACTCGCGGCGGGTGCTCGGGGGACTAGGGCCTTTGACACACTTGTTGATACCATCAATGCATATTAAAACATTTAAACATGGCCACAGTCTTAACACATATCCATCATCACTTTGCATAAAACATAAAGCTGGACAAAACATCCACAAATGCTGAAAATGGAGCTTGCACGTGTGACACCGCATAGAGGCCGGAATGGGCCGACCCCCCCCCCCCCCCCCTTGGAGTATTTTATTACCCAAGGAGAATAATATCATGTACAAGCTTTGAGGGCCTTATTCTCCCCACGGGAGATGCCGGATTATCCACATACAAATGCCGTAACACAGCCCAACACAAGGCTACCAAGCCGGAACATAGGCTGCAGAAATGCCGAGCCAACAATATAATCCATATACCTCCGTGTGGGTACTGATTCTTCCCCAAAAACCACGGGTCTTCATGCAATAGAGCTGGTACAGCAAGTACAACTCTCCATTCAGTCGGTACAGCAAGTACAATGGTTGGTACAGCAAGTTCAGTGGCTGGTACAGCTGGTATGGTGGCTGGTACAGCCGGTATAGCAAGTACAAATGCTGGTACAGCCGATACAATGGCTGGTACATCAGGTACAGTGGCTGGTACAGCAGGTACAACAAGTACAAATGCTGGTGCAACAAGTACAATGGCTAGAAATCATAATAAATGATTAAATACCCTTGCCTTCACTATTTCTTCGTGATGGAAGCCTTCAAAACAGTCCCCAACAGCCGGTATTCTTCATAGGCAGCCTTCAAGAGAGAGAGAAAGAGAGTAGCCATCATTAGGGCAGCCTGTAACGGTGGTAGAGGCTAGTGTGGAGCAAGAGAGCCTCTATTAATGAAGAGAGAGGGCTCCAATTTATAGATTTGGGCCTCCCATGAGCTAAAATGGCAAGAGAAGGCTACAATGACAAGTGGAGAGCCACACAATAGCTGAAGTGACAAGTGTGAGGCCACTTGTCTCACTTTGATCCATTTTCTAACAAGTGTCAGGCCACTTGTCTCACTTTGGTCCACTTTCTTGCCACATGTTCCAATCTGAGAGATGGGTCCTTCCATAAACATTATCTCTAAAAATATCCCAACTAGTAGACATTCTGTCATAGGCACTTTGCCAACTCTTGGTATTCGCTCAATTCCAGATGTAATGACGCGAACAAAATTTCCATCGAAGTCGGGCCAAAAATAGCAACTCTTCTAAATTTTAGGAGTGTGGTCCTTTGTATTCTAGGATAATCTCCCATTCCCAAAGCTTGTACTTTCCAAATATTTAAACATCCTGGAGTCCACAGACCCCTTTTGAGACTGGGAAATGTCCAGGCTAGTGACACATGGGGCCTTTTTATATGGCCCCAAATATTGAGTCGGCCTGTGCTAAAGGCAGCCGACTGACCTTGAACCTCCATGACCAGCAAATACAGCCAGTCGTCCAGCTGTTAGCAGTCGGCCATCTCACATATGGAGTCGTGGACCAGTACCATCAGTTGGCTAGCTACTGGGTCCTCCTGCCATCTCAGGGCTGCCTCCCAAGCCACAAAAATAGGAAAAAATAGGGGAAAAATACGGAGAGTAGGGAAAAATGAGAAAACACCTCATAAGGGCGGGCACACCCACAACAAAGGCCCTAGTGTATAAAAATAGACAGGAGATGACTTCTAACATCCCCTCTCAGCTCCTGGCTGTGAAACCAACCACAGGGAGCTGGGGTGCCGCCTGAGCAAATCTTGAGATAGCGACTTCGTGAAGAGGTCCACCGTACTGTCCTCCGTCGAACAGAACTCTAGCAAGATGTCATCAGCAACGATCTGTTCACGAACAAAGTGCCTCTGGATGACCATGGGTTCCTCCAGTGGAACCCCAATCCTGCAATGCAACCTCTGCATCCTCACTATCTCACAAACAGCATCACAAACAGCCTGGTACTCTGCCTCTGTCATCGACAAGGCAAAAGATGACTGCCTCGTACTGCTACGTATAACTGCTCCTGGGCCTGAAGTAGATCTCCTCGTGTCCGGATCTCCTTCCCAAACTGAGTCACTCCAACCGTGGAGTCGGACTCCATCAATCAATCCCCCTCCTGTGTACAAGAGTCCATGATCCTTCGCATGTCGCAGAAACCACAGGCTACGCAATCCTGCCTCCCAAAGAGTCATATGCAACCATGCTTTTTTTTAAATTTTTGTCTTAAGTAATTTTTTTATAATGTTGGGCTCTCTCTCTCTCTCTCTCTCTCTCTCTCTCCGCGCGCGACTTGCAGCCCAAACATCCTCTCTCTCTCTCTCTCTCTCTCTCTCTCTCTCTCTCACGCGATTTGCAGTCACCTCTTCTTCTCCTCCTCCTCCTCCTCCTCCTCCTCCTCTCTCCCCCAATTTCTCACAAATTCCCCAATATTCCCAATTCCCCAAATTCTCAATTGCCCAATTTCTCATAAATCGCCAATTTCTCATGAGTCACAATTCCACAACTCCCCAATTGCCCAATTGTGACCACAATTGCCTAAGCTTCAACCATATTTTAAGTGCCTAGCTAGCACTAGGCAGGCCTACAAATAATTCTACAAACTACAAGTTCTAAACCATTTTATTGTATTTGTATAGAAAAAACTACGAAACCTCCGCGTTTCTTAGCTGAAAGACAAAACGTTTTGCCCCGAAACGTCAAAAACCCCGAAACGTTTCTGGTGATTATGGTCGCATGGTGAAGATAGGACCCGGGAAAGTCACTCCAAGGTAGAGGTTTGATGTGACTATCTCAACTACGTCACCTTTGTATGTGAAAGTTTGTCTGAATGCAACCTGCTAGGAAGTGTTAAAGATCCTAATCTTGGCTTTACCCAGATTCAGTGTGAGATTCCTCTCGCCGCAAAAAGTCTGCAAAAGCATCCAAGAGTCTCTGCAACCCCTTTTAATGAGAGATAAGAACTAACTGCCTGATCAGGAAGCTCCCGTCCAATCTGGTGTCCATCAACCAGATCAATGAACCATTCTGCTTCTGAGTCAAAGATGCATCACACTGCTCACAAGGATCAACACCTGTTACGGTGCAAAAACAAGTCCTGGAAACGTGATGAAGACCACGCAAGGCCTTCTGAAACCTGTCAACCACTCCCTCTGAATCCGGAACCACAAAGCCTGGAGAAACCACCTCCTTCTGCAAGTCATCAACTGCCACCTGCCTGGCTTTCCGAAAGGTCCTCGTGGAAAGAACATCCTCATCTACTGGAGGTTCTTTGTCCCGAATACTACGAGACATCAGAGCATAAGTTACCTGTCCAGTTTCCTCTGACTGACGAACACAAGAACTACCAACATCAGTACTGGAGAGTTCCTGTCAACTGCTGCCATCTACTGGCAAGCTATCCACCATCTGGTCCCGAAAAGCCTGCACCTGCAGCGTATCCACACTTAAGTGGCCATTACCAGACTGCCACTCATCACAAACCTGAGGACTTGGGAGAGAGAGTGCTGAAAGCTTGTAAACTCCATTCTCCACTCCGCCTTCCCAAACTACCTGGCCTGTTGCTTTGTCCCGGAGAGCAACAAAGTGCTCATCAAACTCCACCCGTACGCCAGTCTTGCAAACCTGATGCACTGGCAACAGATGAAAACCAAGTGACGGAACATACAACACCTGGGAGGAATGCTTTCCCTCTCTGCCATCGGGAACTATCTCCATCCTGCCCTTACTGTGAACTGGGATAGTGGATGTATCCTCAGTAAGAATGTGACCAGAAAGCCTGTAGAGATCCTGTAAACCGGAACGGGAAGGAGTCATGTGCTTGGAAGCACCACTATCTAGAATCCACTCCCGAGTATCCGTTGCGGAGAGTCCTCCAATCTCCTCCTTGCCTGAAGAAAATGAAACATCGGTGTCCACCACCTCCAGGTGCACAAAAGCCGGAGTCTTCATGATTGCTGCCGAGGAATCTTCACCCTTCTCGGTCCTCCGCTTGGGACAATGCCTCCAATAGTGGCCTTTCTCGCCACAATCATTACAGGTCCTCTCTGCCTTTAGTTTCTCGCGGTCAATAACGGACTTCTTCTCAGAAGACTTCTCCGACGAAGCCTTCCCTTTGCCCGTGTTACGGCCTTTCGACCGTTGGCCAGTTAAGGCCTCCGACCCTCCACCCTGAGGAGGGTTCGTGAATCGTTCCTCCTGGTCCAAGACCATGGGCACAAGCTCCTCCCACGGGATGGTAGCTAAGCCTGCCACTGGTAATCAAAGACCAGTAAAATGCTGAGTACTGAGAGGGCAAGTGTGACATCAACGTTATGGCCATGTCCTCTGACGATATCTCCTTCCCAGCCTAAAGAACTTCCTGTTGAAGAGCCTGCAGCTTGTTAATATGCTCTCGCATCGTCGACGACTTTGCAGGGCTCATAACCCGCATCTGTACTTCCAAGGAAATCCTCTTCATGGTGATACCCTGTTGTAAAGAGAGGCCAAATGCTGCCATAAGCGTCATATGCTTTACATGATTGATTACCTGCGGTGCGCAGTTGAGAAAGATAAACGAACGGACCCTGGCGTTGACACGATCCCACATCTGTGTCTGAGCCTCCCGATCCTTTCGGATCGACGGTAACTCCCCTTCTTCTACTTCCGGCCGTGGAACCCCAACAACGACGAAATCAGCGAGGTTGTAAGACTCCAGAACAGATTCCATGATAACCTTCCATATGTCGTAGTTGTTCCCGTCCAACTGACGGTCCACCGAGAACGTGGGGAGTGTCGGGATCTTCACATGCCTCTCGGCCATCTCAAACAGATATGCCATTGCGGGGATGTACTCTGAAAAGGGTGGGTGGGGGGGAACAAAGAAGAACTAACACCTGCAAGTGGCTGTCCAGCAAATCAGCCCGCCGTCCTCTTGCTTCTCCTCTTCCCGAACAGTCCCAAACAGTCCACCAATCAGCAACACAACAGTCCCCCTCTTGCTCACACAAATCCCAAGAACTATCTAGAGCCTAGGCTCTGATACCATGTCAGAATACGCAGCGGAGATGATGACCAGATCTGGGAACACGAGCAAAACGCAGTGCAGAAAATCACAGCACAAGAGAGAGAGAGAGAGAGATAGAGGCGTGTAACTCTGCTCTATATACACAAGAAGATCGCGAGAATACTACTAAATGGAGTGGGGGCCATGGGGCCATTTTATATGGCCCCAAATACCCAGTCGGCCTGTGCTAAAGGCAGCCGACTGGCCCTGAACCTCCACGACCAGCAAATACAGCTAGTCGGCCAGCTGTCAGCAGTCGGCCATCTCACATATGGAGTCGTGGACCAGTACCATCAGTCGGCCAGCTACTGGGTCCTCCTGCCATCTTAGGGCTGCCTCCCAAGCCACAGAAAAATAGGAAAAAATAGGGGAAAAATACGGAGAGTGGGGAAAAATGAGAAAACACCTCATAAGGGCGAGCACACCCACAACAATGGCCCTGGTGTATAAAAATAGACAGGAGATGACTTCTAACATCGGCTTGGCATACACATGCTTGTGCATGGATTCCAGTGGAGCATAGCTGTTTGTGACAAGACACTGGGGATTGGAAGTGAGGATCTTCGCGACAAAGGCTGTGGAATCAACCTCTACTTTGACAAAACATGTTTGCAAATGTTTTCATTGCATGGATGTCATTGGAAATCTGGCATGTGATGCCCATGAAGCTTGTATCTTGAGAAATCCTTGAGAATACAAACATATTACAAGGGGGGTTGGCCGTTTCTGGCCCTATTGTAGTGCCATTTAAATTTCAGCATTGCTATCTCATTTGTTATAAGGTGAATTTGGGCATGTTCCTGGATTCATGTAGGTATATCTTTAAGCTGTATTAGTGGACACGCAAATTTCAGATTGTGAAGTTTTCCTCCAAGTTGCAGCCAGTTGATAGTGTGTTAATTCTTTCTATCTTTAGTGGTGCATATGTCCTATTAACTACCTTTTTGTTGTAATAATTCTTTCTATTTGTTATGATGCTTAGTGCTAGGCTTCATTATGGCTGAGTCTGCCCTGTATCTTCGGAGCTCTGACAGAAACTTAGTACACAGACCTTTGTATGAATGTATGCTCTTATGTATGTGTGTGCACAAGGGGTGTGTGCGTGTGGGAGCATATGTTGATACCAAGTTCTACACCCACTATTGGACACTGATGACGTTAGTGGGGATGTCGTAGTATCTAGTCCATACTGTGCATGATGGAGTTGATGGTTTACTGTCTTGTGGATAACTACCATGAGGTTATAAATTGCACTTTCTTATAAGGTGAATTTGGGCATGTTCTTGGATTTATCTAGGTATATATATATATATATATATATATATATATATATATATATATATATATATATATATATATATATATATATATATATATATAAGCAAATTATACAAGCAAGCATCACCACAAGAGCACAAGGCTAGACTCAATTGTGATAATGGGATTATATGTTTTCTCATTAGTCAAAATGACTTAAAAACAAACTTCATATTTACAATGCCATGCCGCCCAAGTAATGTCCGGGAGGCCAACAACTAGAATAAGCTGATTTCCTAGGCTATGTATATGCTAGCAACATGACACAAGTCATAAGTATTCCAATGATCATTCCGCATTACGTAAGCCATAATCTCGGTATTCCAATGATCATTCAGCATTATACAAGTCATAATCTCAGTATTCCAATGATCATCTGACATTCCACAAGTAAGCTCAGAAATATATATTGCTATCTCATTTGTTTTTGTGCCATTTCATCTTGTTTAATAGTATCAATAGTTTTAAGTGTGTGTCAAGATTGTGCTCAGGCTTCAGCCCTATGGGGGCAATTACATTCTATAAATTGATAGTTGATCTTTAATAGAATCATAGACCTCCTTCGGAAGGATCTGGCACCAATTTTCCCAATACTTTCTCTTAGCCAATGGCCATCTACGACCTCCTCATCAGTCTAGTTTGTTGGCCGCACCCCTGGAACTCTGGATCTAGCACAAAACCAGTTGCATGCAAGGGTGAATGATAGTTATCCTTCGAGTTTGGGAAAGTGCTCTCAATTCCTCTTGCCTTCGCTCATTAGGCTCCGCCTCTCTAATGTGCTCTATCATCTTATCCATGCCCTCGTAAACCTTGCTAATGCAAGTTTGCATGTTGTCCGCAATCCTTAACATGTGAATGATGGGCTTCACAACAACATTAAGATGGACCACATCAGCCCAAAATGCATCATGAATCACATTATTGTAGCATGCTCTGCTTGTTAACTGAACGAGAGGTGGGCCAATTAATCCATTGATCACTCACCACAAGCTGTTTCAAAACATTTTCTGTCACGTGCATCCCGCACTTGGGTGCCACGTCGACATATCTGTACAGAAGGTGCAGGACCTAGGATGGTAAACTGGTCCCCTGTGAGCCCAGTGTGGGACGAGTCAGCCAGGGATCCATCTCAGTCGTCCGAGGTCAGGTGTGCATTGTCTTGCACAGGAGTCCAAGGTCAGGTGTGCATTGTCCTGCACATGAAATAGTGCTAGTCCGCGCTGTGAGTCTCCCTCTGGAATGATGTCAGTGATTCAGTGTATCTGGTATGGTACCGGATGCCAGATCATTGTGTAGATAGTTAGGGTTTGCTTTTAGGAATAGGGGCCAGCTCATAGGGCTACCCCAAGTCTTAGTGTGGGCATGGGGATAGTGTGAAACCACCCCCATGAGGGCCAAGAAGGCCCTGGCTGAACCCACCAACCATGGAAGGGCTGTAGGACAGCCCTAGGTTTCATGTGCATGATCAATGCCATGTACCTTCGCAGGGCTAGTCCAGAGGAAGGCATCTAGAAAAAAACAGATAAGAACCAAAAGTTGGAGCAAGGAGAGCAGATAAGGTAAATGATTGAACTGGAGCCAGGAAACGGAAGGATGCGTTGTTGGCTGAAGCTGAACCAAGGAAAAGGGACAGTCGGCTGCTTACAGAAGGTGGGCGGCTGGCCAACCAGAGGGCAGCGTTGAAATTTATGGATTAAAGGGGGCAAGATTGCTGGCCGACCAGCAGTCAGCCAGTTCCCACAAGCATGCCAAAGGCCTATAAATAGGCCAAGATGCTCATAGTACTAGCATTCAACCCTCTAGGGGTTTGGGTCAGTAGGAGTCCCATAGGGGGATAGTTTTGGGTGTGATTCACCTTTTATTCAAGGCAGCCTAGGGCTGTGTTTAAGAGTACCTTTTTGTATTATAGCAATATACTGAATTTCCAACACATCTCTCTCTCTCTCTCTCTCTCTCTCTCTCTCTCTACTCTCTCTCTATATCTGCGTTTTGCATCAGATGTTTTCCAGTAGTGTTTAGGGCTGAAAGAAGACTCCCAGAGCTTCTGCATGTTACATTGGTATCAGAGCATCAGGCTCAGCAAAGCTAAACATTGATTCAGTCCCATATGATGGTGTACAGGTCCAAGGTACAGGAAAGTACACGGATGCGAAGCTCAAGGCAAGGAGCACAGAATCGGGAAGAGCTCCCAGGAGGTTTGCAAGGATGGATGGATGACAGAGGGACTTCGGGAAAGGATTGGGATGATGACAGTCATCCAAGAGCAGGTTGGATTCTCGTCATCAAGTTTAGCAGAGGGGGATGCCATGTGCATGATCAATGCCATGTACCTTCTCAGGGCTAGTCCAGAGGAAGGCATCCAGAAAAAAACAGATAAGAACCAAAAGCTGGAGCAAGGAGAGTAGATAAGGTAAATGATTGGATTGGAGCCAGGAAACGGAAGGATGCGTTGTCGGCCGAAGCTGAACCAGGGAAAAGGGACAGTCGACTGCTTACAGAAGGTGGGCGGCTGGCCAACCAGAGGGTAGCGTTGAAATTTATGGATTAAAGGGGGCAAGACTGCTGGCCGACCAGCAGTCAGCTAGTTCCCCCAAGCATGCCAAAGGCCTATAAATAGGCCAAGATGCTCATAGTTCTAGCATTCAACCCTCTAGGGGTTTGGGTCAGTAGGAGTCCCATAGGGGGATAATTTTGGGTGTGATTCACCTTTTATTCAAGGCAACCTAGGGCTGTGTGTAAGAGTACCTTTTTGTACTATAGCAATATACTGAATTTCCAGCACATCTCTCTCTCTCTCTCTCTCTCTCTCTCTCTCTCTCTCTATATATATATATATATATATATATATCGCGTTTTGCATCAGCTGTTTTCCAGTAGTGTTTAGGGCGGAAAAAGACTCCAGAGCTTCCGCATGTTACACTAGGGGCATGCCAGGGGCAGCCGACAGTTCATGCAACACTTATATGGCTGTAGGGCAAGTATGGGGCAGCCCATACAGGCTGCCAGCCCCCAAACTGATTGCAAAACAGTGCCCAGGGGTTTTTAGGCGCCTAGTGTCCAGCCATCAAGGGAAATGATATGCAGATTTTATGTGATTTATTCAGCATTTAATGCTGATTTTACAGTCGTGGACATAATTTATGGTGGCCGCCTGCAATAAGAACTGGCCGACTGCTGTTTATAGGTAGTATAAATGGGAGGCCCATAAGCCTTTGTGTTATCTCACAATTCACCAAGTGCTCAGGCATACAAGGGCTAGGACAACCAAGAAGTTGCTAAAGCAAAGGGCTGGAGGACTGCAGGTCAAGGGCAGAGATTTCTCAGCCAAGAAAGGTCAAGTTTATGTATTTTCTTTTCAGATTTACATCATTCTAATAAAGCAAATACACCATCCGTGGTGGGGGCTCTACAGAGGGTATTTGGGACCCAATACTGTGTCCTCTCTCTCTTCTCTCTCTCTCTCTCTATTTTTTGCACATCTTCATTTAGTTTTGTGCGTTAATTTTGTCGTGAAAAGTGTGCTGATTTCTGAGCATTGAAGTTACCGATCTCCCCCGAAGCTTCCGCATGTTACAGTGGTATCATAGCCTACTTCAAGTGCAAAGATTCAGCAAAGAAACCATAAATTTTTCTCGCTCGTGTGGTTGGTTTTCAGACGCCGGTGGACTACCCCTTTCGGAGTGACTCTCGTCCCTTGAAGGACGATTGGTTTTCAGCCTCCGGAAACCTCCGAACGTCTCCCACACACATAGTGGATGGTCAGATTGTGCTCCGAAAAGGAAGTGCGTTTTCTTGCTATGGCGAGCTGCGACGATGAGAGAGACCACGAACCATGGGACCAAAGTGCACCAGGTAGCCTAGTTAGGGCACCAGGCTTGAGTGTTGCAGAGATGTTCCAGCAGATGATGCGAGCAATCATAGACCAGACGACCAAGTTGGAAGAGTAGAAGGCGCAGATTGAGGCTCTGGAAGAACGTACCCGTTCTCCAGCGTCGCGTTTTCCATCTCCTCCTCCCTCTCCTTTCGTATTCCATATTCCAGATCCTCGACACAGGGACCCTCTCGCAGGGTCACGACCGCAACCAAGCTCTTTGCTTGAGTTGTAGATGCGTGCATTGGAGATCCGACAACGTAAAGACTAAGCCATGCGATGCGTGGAACACGAGCGTTACCTAGCAGCTTTGGACGCGAGATTCACATCGGTGGCGTCCTCGAATCATTTTCTCGAGAAAATGAATTTCAGTAAGTATAATGGTAAACTTGACCCCACAACTCTTTATTCATGGTTGCATCAGTTTGAAGCTTACTTTGCTGCAATTAGAAAGACAAATACTGACAGAGTGATCTTAGCTAGTTGGTACTTGGAAGGTGAGGGCATTTCTTGGTGGACTCACTGGGCTCATATCCACACCAGATTAGGTATGGCAACTTATGTGTGGGACGAGTTTGTCCGCGACCTCAAGCAGCGGTTTCTACCGCCCCACTAGTTCAGGGGAGTGCGTCAGAATGCGCAACCAATCCTTTAGTTTGCCAATAGAATTTCAACTTTATGTCTGCAATTAGGCTTATTTGATACGGACAAGAAAGGGTAATTTTTGTATGGCCTTGACACGTAAATCCAGTGGGAGGTGCGTATGTTTAGGCCAGCCATCTTCGAAGTCACACTCTCACTTGCACAGAGTGCAAAAATGAAGCATAATGGTGGTAAGCCCAAGACTTCCTAGTCGGCTTCTCCCAAGGCTACTGCCTTGGGGAGCAAAAGCCAGAACCAAACGGGGTCTTCCCTAGGACAGAGCCCGGGAGCCTCTGGTTCCAAGAACTCGAACAATGCGTCTAAGCTTACTCCAGACCAAAAAGCGAAGGCAGTCAAGATAGGTGGCAAGTTGAGTGCTGAGGAGCTTTCTCAGTACAAGGAGAAGAGTAGATGTTTCTTTTGTCATACAAAAGGATATACTCCTTTGGAGTGTCCAAAGAAGCCTCCAAAGCCCACTGTTGCTGCCTCCACAGCTTCCGTGGTGAGCTAAACT
Source organism: Cibotium barometz (assembly GCF_041138505.1). NCBI lineage: Eukaryota > Viridiplantae > Streptophyta > Polypodiopsida > Cyatheales > Cibotiaceae > Cibotium > Cibotium barometz. The sequence goes on from NC_141087.1 coordinate 45,294,934, forward strand.
CCCACACAGACCCCAGTGGCTGCGCCTAGTTCTTCAAAGCCCGGTGCCTCAGTTGGAGCAATTATTAGCTGGGAACTAAAATATAAGCAGAAGGGCATCCATGACCAGGAGTATGAGCGCAACGAATTGCTCAAGTCTTTTGGCTACATAGGTGGTCAGAGAGTCGTCGTCTTGTTTGACAGCGGTAGCACGGAGGATGTGGTCACGAAATAGGCTGCTAGGTGTGTGCGTTTTGACTTGACTTCGTTGGACAAACAAGTTGAGGGTTTTAGCACAGGCATGACAACGAGCGTCAAGTATGAAGCTCTAGGTGCTAAATTAGTTATTTAGGACATAGAATTTATGCGTGATTTTATGGTTTCCCCGCTTGTAGGAGGAGACATAATTTTGCGTATTCAATGGTTTCACAAGTTTCTTCCAGATGTCAAGTGGGACAAGCACACGTTCCAGATTAATCGGAATGTGTCAAACGCCCTAGTGACCATTAAGTGTGAGCCAATAATTTTGAACTTTCCGCTCATAAGCCACTTGCAAGCTAAGCGAGCAATCAGGAAAGGCGCACAGTGTGCGATTTCGCCCCAGCGTGTCGCCGTTTGCAGCACCGATCTTATTTGTCAAGAAGAAAGATGGGTCTCCCCGTTTGTGTGTCGATTATCGTGCACTCAACAAGCTGACTATCAAGAGCAGATTCCTGATGCCTCGAAGTGATTATATTCTCGAGAGGCTGAATGGAGCAAAGGTGTTCTCGAAACTTGATTTAAAGAGTGGGTACCACCAGGTGAGGATTGTGGAGAGGGACATCTCCAAGACAGCCTTCCATACGGAACGGGCCTACTATGAATTTGTGGTCATGCCATTTGGCTTGACGAACGCCCTAGCTACATTTAACTGCATGATGATGCGTGTTTTCCGGGATTTGATTGGAAAGTGTGTGTTTATATTTTTGGACGACATACTGGTATTTTAGCTACGGTTGAGCAGAATGACATTGATGTGGAGAAAGTCCTTAAGTTGTTGGAAAGCAACGAGCTCTACGTCAATGAAAAGAAGACAGAATTTTATCAGTTCTAGGTGCATTACTTGGGATACATAATTAGTGCAGAAGGCATTCGACTTGATCCGGCTAAAGTAGCCGTGATTGTCAATTGGGAATTACCTCCAGACAGCCTATGACATTAGATCCTTTGTGGGTATATGCCAGGCATACTCCACCCATATAGACAAGTTTTCTGATCTCTCGGCGGATCTCACCGATCTGCCAAAGGGTGTGAAGACAAGAAGGCAAAAGATTCGAATGACTGCACGCGCGTTGGAGGCATTCAAGAACCTCAAGGTGGCTTTGTCAGAAGCGCCTTGTTTAGCACACTTGTCTCGTGGGATGAGCCATTGCAGGTGATCATTGATGCGAGTAACATTGCAATTAGAGGTGTGTTACAACATAATGGTCATCCAGTAGCTTACATGTCTCGTAAGTTACTGCTCGCAGAGAAAAATTACTCAGTCTACGATCGTGAACTCCTAGCAATTATACAGGTCTTGAAACATTGGAAACATTTTCTTTATGGCCGTGACTTTAATATTTGCACTGACCATCAGGCATTACGTTGGATTTAGACAATGCGAATGCACAGTGGAGTGATCGACAACAGCGTTGGAGTCAGATATTCTAGCAATTCAGTGGTATGATTGAGTACCTTCCAGGAAAGGCCAATCCAGTGGCCGATGCTTTGAGCAGGGAGGGATAAGTGACTTCGATTTAGACCACTAGACTCAATCTTGTTGGTACAAGACTAGATGACATGAAGCACACGTACGCGGATTCTGAGGAATTCGGTACACAGTGGGAACAGGCATTGGATGCCACAGGACCATGTCACTTTCTGATACGCGATGGTTGGCTTTTCTACAAAGGCCGACTGTGTGTCATGAAGTCGTTTAGGGCAGCTCTTCTCCATGATGCCCATGACGCCAATACAGGTGGTCATAGGGGCATGAATTCAACTCTGGAGAAATTAGAACGGCAATATTATTGGCCGAAGATGAGGCGAGATGTGTTTACATATGTACAACTTTGTGATATTTGTCAAAAGGTGAAAGCTCCTCGTGGAAAGAAGATAGGGTTGTTACAGTCCTTGCCAATTCGGACGTTGTCACGAATCTGCCTCCCAGTCCGAGTAAGCGTAATATGCAGTGCTTAACTATTGTTGATAGATTTAGCAAATTTGTTAATACTTATTCCTTGCAGGGCCAATGTGACCGCTGAGGATATTGCCCGGTTGTTCATTCGGCATTGGTACCCAATTGGCGGGATTCCTAGGATCATAGTGTCAGACCGAAATGCTAAGTTTACCAGTCATTTTTTTTTTCCGGAAATTTACCAGTCATTTTTGGAGGGCATTGTTTGATAACTTTGGTACTAAATTGAATTTTTCCAGTGCATTCCACCCACAGACGAACGGCCAGACAGAGATATACAACCAGTTGGCCTCTGATGTGCTGAAGTGTTATGTCCACGATCAGCAAGGTAAGTGGGAATCTTATTTGTCTTTAGTTCAAGCTGTTTTGAATGATTCTTTTTCTTCAGCTATTGGCAGGACTCAATATGAGGCAGCGTTTGAAAGACCTTTCCAGTCGTCGTTGTTGACCACGACCTCGTCTTCAGTACTTGAAGCGAACAGAGTGACGGAGTCTTACCAGGAGATTTTAGAGTCAGTAAAAGACAGATTGGCTAAATTGCAAGAGGCCTACACTCGACAGGTTAATAAAGACAGAAGGGATATGAAGTTTTCGGAAGGGGATTGGGTTTATCTTCGGATTATGAAGCAAAGGTTGAAACAGGTGGGCAAGCGATGCCCAAAGTTGTCTTTCAGGAGCTTCGGACCTTTTCCCATCAAGAAGAAGATTAATGAGATGTCTATGCAGTTAAAGCTATCTCCAAGTTGGACTATGCACGATGTGTTTCACGTCAATTGGTTAAAGCCATATGCAGGTCCTATCCCTTCAGAAGTCAAAGACGAGGCGGAACCATATATTATTGATGAAGCAGAAGTTATGGTTCTAGAACAAATCCTTTTGCACCGTTTCAAGCATGGCTCAGGGCGAAGACAAAGACAGTTCCTCACGAAGTTTTAGGACCGAGGGACCCACGAAGCGGTATGGCTTGACAAAGACTTTTTCAAAGACTATGCAACGTTATTGACGGATTATTTGGAGGCTATGCAGCTTCCGTCAAGTTAAGCAGAAGGGGATGTCACGTGCATCCCGCACTTGGATGCCACGTCGACATATCTGTACAGAAGGTGCAGGACCTGGGATGGTAAACTGGTCCCATGTGAGCCCAGTCCAAGACGAGTCAGCCAGGGATCCATCCCAATTCTCCGAGGTCAGGTGTGCATTGTCCTCCACAGGAGTCCAAGGTCAGGTTTGCACTGTCCTGCACATGAAACAGTGCCAGCCCGCGCTGTGAGTCTCCCTCTGGAATGATGTCAGTGATTCTGTGTATTTGGTATGGTATCGGATGCGAGATCATTGTGTAGATAGTTAGGGTTTGCTTTTAGGAATAGGGGCCAGCCCATAGGGCTACCCCAAGTCTTAGTGTGGGCATGGGGCTAGTGTGAAACCACCCCCATGAGGGCCAGGAAGGCCTTGGCTGAATCCACCAGCCATGGAAGGGCTGTAGGACAGCCCTAGGGGCATGCCAGGGGCAGCGGACAGTTCATGCAGCATTTACATGGCTGTAGGGCAAGTATGGGGCAGCCCATACAGGCTGCCTAGCCCCCAAACTGATTGCAAAATAGTGCCCAGCCCCTTGTTTTCAGGCGCCTAGTGTCCAGCCATCAAGGGATATGATGCGCATATTTTATGTGATTTATTCAGCATTTAATGCTGATTTTACAGTCGTGGACATAATTTATGCTGGCCGCCTGGAATAAGAACTGGCCGACTGCTGTTTATAGGTAGTATAAATGGGAGGCCCATAATCCTTTGTGTTATCTCACAATTCACCAAGTGCTCAAGCATACAAGGGCTAGGACAACCAAGAAGTTGCTAAAGCAAAAGGGTGGAGGACTGTAGGTCAAGGGTAGAGATTTCTCAGCCAAGAAAGGTCAAGTTTCTGTATTTTCTTTTCAGATTTACATCATTCTAATAAAGCAAATGCACCATCCGTGGTGGGGGACCCTACAGAGGGTATTTGGGACCCAATACTGTGTCCTCTCCATCTCTCCCCCTCTCTCTCTCTCTCTCTCTCTCTCTTTTGCACATCTTCATTCAGTTTTGTGCGTTAAACGCATGTGCAATGGGTTATTTAAGGCATCTGTAGCCATAAGTGGCTTTTATGCTAAAAAAGAATGCCGAAAGTTGGGTGCCTTGTTAGTTTGGATATTAGCTTCCTTTTTTTTGGTACATACACATGAAAGCATGCATGCTTGATGCGTGGGCTAAAAGTCGACCTCTGTGAGTTTTGCCTTTACAAAAGCTGAAGCTAACATGATCCACCCACTCATAACGATCATCTCTATCTTTTTGCATGTTGGGTATTTCGGAGTCTCTTGTGTTCTGTATGTCTTATCTAGATAAGATAATTGTGTGCTATGTGTCATGTCCCCATATGTTATGTGAGTCAAAAGATAAGGTTTGCAACCTATAAAAGCATGTACTTCGTGTACTTCAAATTATCAATCAATACAATACTCATTGAGTCGTGCAATCATTTCGCTTTACACCCACTATTGGGCACTGATGACATTAGTGGGGATGTCTTAGTATCTAGCCTATACTTTGCACGATGGACTTGATGGTTTATTGTCTTGTGGATGACTACCATGAGGTTATAAATTGCACTTTCTTGTAAGGTGAATTTGGGCATGTTCTTGGATTCATCTAGGTATATATATAATCATTTCGCTCTAGAGCATTGTTACATTCTCTCTCTCTCTCTCTCTCTTTCCCCTCTTCGCTATTCCCCCCGCGCTGTTCTGTTCTGTTCTGTTCCGCGCCCTTTCCCCACCCACCCTTAGTAGACGTTAATACAGCTTGCTTTCTTTCTCTCTCTCTCTCTCTCTCTCTCTCTCTCTCTCTCACCTCGCTATTCCGCCTGCGCCCACCCCTCCCGCTACCTGCCTGCGCCCCCCCCCCCCCCCCCGCTGTTCTGTTCTGTTCTGTTCTGCGCCCTTTCTCTTCGCTACCTGCCTGCGCCCACCCCCTTTCTCTCTCTCTTCGCTATTCCGCCTGCCTGCGCCCCCCCCTTTCTCTCTCTCTTCGCTATTCCGCCTGCGCCCACCCCCCCCCCCCCCGCGCCGTTCTGTTCTGTTCTGTTCTGTTCCGCGCCCTTTCCCCTCTTCGCTATCCCCCCCCCCCCCCCCCCCCCCGCGCCGTTCTGTTCTGTTCTGTTCCGCGCCCTTTCCCCACCCACCCTTAGTCGCGCCCTTTCCCCACCGACCCTTAGTCAGGCCCCCAAGGCAGCAACATAACTCTCTCTCTCTGCTGAATCTCCTCTCTTTCCCTTTCCCCTGCATGACTTGACCCCCCCTCCCTGTTGTTTTGCTGCTGTTTCGTGCTGCTGTCATGGATTAATTTTCAGTCCATTGGCTGTGGGAAGTTCTGCAAAAAGTCATGGCCAAGACCGGGTTTAAAGAGGAGCTCGTGAAGGTAGAAGACAAGCTCGGCACAATTATCAAAGAAAACAAAAGATGGTTGACTCTTCCGTTACCGCAATCATAAACCGCCTCTCCAAACTCGAGAAGGGATTTGACAAAATCCAGGAGCTCGAAGAGAGATCTTCCAAGCAAGAGGCTGAGATTTCAGCCTTAAAGGAGGAACTAGTGGAGGCCAAACTGCATGCTAAAGTCAAGCGGCTGAAATCTCAGCCCTCAAAAAGGAGTTGGAAGCCACTTCAAAAAGCAGGCTTGAGGATGGAGAATTTCAGCCCTCCTTGATTGAAGAGCTGAATACCATCAAGGAACAAATGAGGATCATTCGAGAGGAGGAGGAGCAACATAAAGAGAAGACATCTTCATGGGTGGAGGTGATCACAAAGACACAAAAGAAGATGGACGAGGCCGAGAAATGGATCGAGGTCGCCAAGAAAGGGAAAGGTAAAGAATCGCCACCCATCCCCACTCCCACCATCATCAACATGACCCTTGAAGAGGAGCAAAGGAGGAAGACCCGGGCCTTACATGTACGAGTGTCCGGTCTAAAAGACCGTGATAATGCGGAAGGGGAAACCAAGGAGCTCTTCTCTATGATGGGCATTGAAGCCACGCACACAAAGGCATGGAGAGTGGGAAAGAAGAGGGAAGGTAGTGGCGAATCTTCTTCTAAGGAGAGAGCACTTATCATTCGTTTCCCCTCCATGGAAGCCAAGAAGGACTTCTTGAAGAGACGTCCTACACTCAAGCAAACGGGAATATTTCTTGGAGATGACCTCACACTCTCGCAACTTGCCCACATGAAAGAAGTTATGCCCGAGATAAGGGCAGCCCGAGAGAAAGGGAAAGTCGCCTTCTATAGAGATGGTAGAGTGGTGATTATGGAGAGGCGCTCTTCATGACGGCGCGAGACCTATGGGACTACACTCAAAGTTGCTACTTGGAATTGTAATGGATCTCTACGCCTTGATGTAGGGGCTTTTGATGATAGTTTCACTGGGAGGGACATCATCTTCTACTGTGAGACGCATCAGGCTCCTGGACAGTCCATGCCACATGTTAGTGGATACCGATGGGAGACAGCTTGTAGACAGGAGACTCGTTCAGAGCATAGAGGACGGGGCTCAGGAGGAGTGGCAGTATTGTTTAGAGAGGAGCTACAGCCACTGATACATATAGTCCGCAGAGATGAGCAGGCTAGGTACATGTGGGTTAGACTGAGGGCAGAGACCGGCAGATATCTCTACATTGCTATATGCTATTTTGCTCCTAGTACATCAGTGTATGCATCACCTAGCGGGCAGTCTCCCTTTTCTATTTTGGATGATGACATTTGGGAGTTCTCCAGGGATGGTGACATCATTCTCTTGGGAGACTTCAATGCCAGGACCGCCCATAGCCAGACAGTATTTTATGATACCTCAGAGGAGATGTTGAGGGAGCTTGATGTTAGGGATATGGGCCTATCTAACATACAGTGTATGGGCGGTATTTGATAGACATGGGGACTGCACATGGATTGGCCATCCTGAATGGCCTACAGAGATTCCCAACATCGGGCGGTTTCACTAGCTTTCCACATCGGCATGGTGCTAGTACAGTGGACTATGTTATGGCTCAGCCCAGTCTCATTCCCTCTTTTCAGGATTTTATGGTAGGCACTAGGCCGGTTGGAATAGCAGTGGATCATGCTATCTTGTCCTTCACTCTCACATTTCAGTTCAGCACCGCTCCATTGGGACAGGTCTCCACACACACTCGTTATACCTTTACGAGGGAGACTGACACCGTATACACGGATGAGATATACAGACGCCTATGTGCCGAGGAGCCGGGACGGCCATTAGATGAGCTCACTCAGATATTGATAGAGACGCTTCATGCTGCAGCATCAGAGGCATATCCCCATAGTCAGCCTACACGGAGACGATCTGGGAACATGCCCCAGAACAGTTGGTATGATGAGGAGTGCAGAGAGATGAGGATCAGATTACAGAGAGAGGTGCTCATGGGTGTTACCACTCACAGACAGTCACGGATTACCTTCCGGCACCTAGTGCGACGGAAGAAGAGGGCTTATCTTGCTCAGTTAGAGAGGGATTTGTACCAGTTGTTTATGAGTCAGGACTCAGGCGAGGCATGGAGACTATTCCATGAGCATTCACCATCACCAGCCATTACCTCCACAGAGATTTGGGGTGAGTATGCAGCATCCCTGTACACAGCACCAAGACAGCCGCCCCTGCCAGACCCATCGGAGCCATGCCCAGAGACGTGTGCTTTCTTTACTGCTGAGATGGTAAGGAAAGCTATTGACAGGATGAGGACTGGGAGAGCATATGATCATGATGGTTTGGTAGCAGAGCACTTTATTCATGCCAGAGATATGCTTGCAGAGCTTATTGCTATGATGTTTAACCGAGCCATGTGTGAGGGTTTTCCTGAGACTTGGAATATGTCCACGATTGTGCCTATCTTCAAGTCAGGGGATCCCATGCTTCCTGGGAATTATCGTACCATCATGATTGGTCACACATTGGCTAGATTATATGCATCTATTCTTGAGCAGGAGTTGAGTAGATGGGCAGAGAGAGAGGGCATACGTGCATCAGGGCAGGCAGGGTTCAGGAGAGGTTTCTCCACTCTTGACCATATCTTGACACTCAGAGCTATTATTGAGGAGGGCAGATTATATGGCAGGAGGATTTATTGTTGCTTTGTGGATTTCCGCAAAGCTTTTGACACAGTACCGAGAGCCAGACTGATGCGCAGACTACAGGAGATGGGAGTGCCCACAGAGCTGATTTGGGGAATCATGGCTTTATACAGGACAGTTGTGGGGCAGGTACGTACTACCCAGGGTATATCTGAGATGGTTCACTCCACTATTGGGGTGAAACAGGGCTGCCCCCTTTCCCCTACCTTATTTGGGATGTATGTGGATGAGGTTTCGGACTATGTAGAGCGGGAGGGTGACAGAGGAGCACAGCTAGCAGGGACATGGATTCCGCTGTTATTGTATGCTGATGATATTGTGCTGATCTCAGATTCTCCAGAGGGGATGCAGCGTCATTTGGATGCATTGCACATGTTTGCAGAGGACAGTGGATTGTCTGTTAACCTTGGTAAAACCAAGGTGATGGTGTTTAACACCACAGCACAGTGGGTTAGGAGGTCAATGCCCACCTTTACATATGGTCAGGAGACAGTGGAGTATACAGATGCATATACTTACCTTGGTGTGGTTTTTAGTGGCCCACTATTTTCCTTGAGGAGAGCAGCGGAAACCAGATTGACCAGAGCTTATGCAGCATTGGGGAGACTAGAGAGGATGTGTTCGCAGGTTCAGTTTCAGGAACCTCGAACAAAGCTGTGGCTCTTTGACACTTTGGTCACTTCAGCCATGCTGTATGGAGTGGAGATATGGGGACCCTCAGTGGATCACCACAGCCGAGCTGGTAGCACTGATGGATGGAGACGTATGGAGAGGTCCTTGGTTTCTATGATTTCCCGGATGATTAGGGCCAAGGCCTCCGTACCACATGATATTATCCGTGCAGAGATGGCTGCCCCCCCATTGGTAGTAGAGGCACTCACTCGATCAGTCTCCTTTATACATAGCACTTGGGCTCTCCCTAGAGACAGATATGCTCGCTTAGCCCTGGAGTCTTCACGACAGTTGGCATCACAGGGAGACGGATCATGTTGGTATGCACAGATGACAGCTTGGTTCCAACTGCATGGCTTTAGTATGGACAGGCTACCTCCATTTCAGTACTCCCTGGATGCACCCTCCCTCTCTCTCACACGGGCAGAGATTACCAGACTTATCAGGCAAGACTTGACTCAGCTGGACACTAGGAGGACATGGATACAGCCGACACACGAGCTTGGTACGAAGATGGCTTTCTATAGAGATCATCTTCTCCAGCTCACGGAGGATGGGTTTGTGATTAGACCCAGCTACATGGATACTCATCTTTCTCATGGGGTACGGTGTGCTATTGGTCAGATGCGCACATCCTCACACCAGCTAGAGATTGAGACTGGCAGATTCAGAGGAGTACCAGCTGAGGCCAGGATTTGTCAGCTATGCCAGATGGAGCCAGAGACAGAGTTACATTACATATGTCACTGTCCAGTATATTATGAGATACGAGGCCGTTTTCACTGCCTGTTCAGAGAGGGCTTTGGACCACTTTCTAGAGTCATGAGATACCAGGATCAGAGATGCCTCGGATTGTACTTGCTGGAGCTGCGTAGACATAGAGAGGGTCTCCTGAGAGGGAGGGGATCAGAGAGGGAGAGACACCTACAAAGGCAGATTACAGACTTCTTTCGACCAGAGATTGAGCAGTCAGGTCAGCAGGCATTGCAGCTAGCCCCAGAGTACAGCCGCACCAGAGGTACACTGATTGATCGGGCTATAGAGCTGGGGCGGTCCAGGCGTCCCAAGATGAGAGGCCCATCTCGACACCGGCGGAGACTACAACAGAGGATCAGGATCATACTAGCACGGCATGGGAGACGTCCAGTCAGAGTACTCACCATGGAGGACATTGAGGATATCCGCCATCGACCGATGAGAGACATCTTTGGATAGTGATGTGTATGATGCTTACCTTTGTTGCTGGAGTTTTCCTCCTAGATGTTATCCATTAGGCGTTCCTGGTACCGTACTTTTCCTCATAGTTGTTTCAGTTTCAGTTAGTTGTTTAGTTGTTTTTAGCTTTCCTTACACAGACATTGTATCAGATCCACCAATTGTTGTAACCTTTTTGGTCTCATAGGTCATTTTGGCCTTTTGAAGACGTTAATATATCATTTCATTTCATTTCATCTCTCTCTCTCTCTCTCTGTGTCTCTCTCTCTCGTCGAGATGGAGTATCACTCTCCATGGTTGGAACTACAGTAAACCCTAGATTTCTGACATGGTATCAGAGCTGTATATTAGGGTCCCTCTGTTTTTTAGGTTTTTTCCAAGAATTAGGGTTTTCTACGTTTTTTGTTTCCTCCACCTAGTTGTTGCCTCCAGCAGCTCCTCTCCATCGCCGTCACTATCTACTGGTTGGTTGCCATTTGCTAGCTGCTCGCCATCTACTACTCCTAGTGCTGCTGCAACAGCTGCCTTCTGGCCGCCTCTTCAACACCGACAGTTGTAGGCTTTTAGCCTTATCAAAGTCTATGTCCACTTGTAGCTGCCTTCGCATATCTCTTACCTCAGCCGAGGACACCTTCACCTAAACATGTGTTGTTGACAGCTCAGCAGCCGACTATGCCTTTTGTGCCTTTGCCTCAGCTCCACCCGACTTGCCAGCACCCCGGCCCCGTTCTCCTGCCCACCCGCTCGCCGTATCATATTCGCGCCCACTTGCTCGCCGACCATAGTTGCACCTCCGCCGCCTTCTCCTCGTTGCTTGTTGCACCAGTTCTTCTGGACCAACTGATTTCTCTCCAGGGCTGCTCCACTGCGCATACCCTTGGCACCTATTGCCTCGTTGGTCAGCTTTGCTCTAGCTTTGACACCCCACATGTCCTAGCCTTCTTACATTGCCTGATCATCAACTTTGGAGGCTTCGCCCTCTGTTGCAGCAACAGTTGCCATCATCGGTTACACTACTATACCTTCAAATGGCAGGTTGAGGCTTTCTTAGATCAAGGTGATAATCCTCTAATTAAACTCTCTTGCAATTGTAACGCGCGGAAGCTATGGGTAGTCTTCTTTCAGCCCTAAACACTCTTGGAAACCTTCTGATGCAAAAACGCACCATCTGATGCAAAAACGCAGGTAGAGAGAGAGTAGAGAGAGAGAGAGTGAGAAGTGCTGGAATTTCAGTATATCTATTGTACAAAAAGGGTACAAATCTGTACAGCCATGGGCTGCCTTCATAAAAAGGTTCCTAACCCTAAATTCTGTCCCCTATGGGACCTCTAAGTGACCCACACCCCTAGTGGGTGGAATGAGTAAAACATGGAGCACTTGGTGCCTTTTATAGCACTCTTGGACAAGGTAGGAGCTGGCCGACTGCTGGTCGGCCAGTTCTGAATTCATTAAATGGCTTTTCACTCAGCCGACTTGGTTATCTTGGCCTTTGTCTTCATGCGCCTTCAGCCACCTTGCTTCCTGGTTCAGCCGACAGCTCCTGTACTCAGCCGACTGCTCCCTGGTGCTTCTCCAAGTCCAACCTGTCCACTACTGTATCTTGTGCTCCACAGTCTGACTCTATCTGGTTCATAGTCTTTATCTGCTTGCCTCTTCTGGATCTAGTCCTAGAAATGTCCATGGCATCTGTGATGCACATGACATCCCCCTCTGCTAAACTTGATGACGGGAATCCAACCTGCCCTTGGATGACTGTCATCATCCCAATCCTGTTCCGAAGTCCCTCTGTCATCTTCCATCCCTGGCAAACCTTTTTCTCTGAAAATCCGATCTGTTCTCCAAACCACTCTGTCTCTGATGAAGATCTATGCATCTGGTCTTCCTCTAGTCCACAATCCATTCCTGCCCTGGCTCTGGACACCGTCTTGGTCTTCGTTCCTGGAACTGAGTCTGGCACTCTCACATCACCCTTGGAGGATCAACCTCCCTTGGGACCGTTCCCTTAGAACCCATCTGGCTCACGAAACTGCCATCCCCATCTGGCACTGTGGAACACCACCAACAAACCTCCTGGGAGTTCTTCCCGATCTGTGTTCCCGCCTTGGGCTTCGAATCCGTGTACTTTCTTGTACCTTGGACCTGTACACCATCATCTGGGACTGAATCAGTGTTTAGCTTTGCTGAGCCTGATGCTCTGATACCAATACGCGGATTCCGAGGAATTCGGTACACAGTGGGAACAGGCATTGGATGCCACAGGACCATGCCATTTTCTGATACGCGATGGTTGGCTTTACTACAAAGGCCGACTGTGTGTCATGAAATCATTCCGGGAAGCTCTTCTCCATGATGCCCATGACGCCATTACAGGTGGTCATAGGGGCATGAATTCGACTCTGGAGAAGTTAGAACGGCAATACTATTGGCCAAAGATGAGGCGTGATGTGTTTACTTATGTACAACGCTGTGACATTTGTCAAAAGGTGAAAGCTCCTCGTGGAAAGAAGATAGGGTTGTTACAGCCTTTGCCAATTCCTGAGGGTCCTTTCCAAGACATTTCGATGGACTTTGTCACAAATCTGCCTCCCAGTCCGAGTAAGCGTAATACACAGTGTTTAACGATTGTTGATAGGTTCAGCAAATTTGTGATGCTTATTCCTTGCAGGGCCAATGTGACCGCCGAGGATGTTGCCCAGCTATTCATTCGGCATTGGTACCCGATTGGTGGGATTCCTAGAACCATAGTGTCAGACCGAGATGCCAAGTTTACCAGTCATTTTTGGAGGGCATTGTTTGATAATTTTGGTACTAAGTTGAATTTTTCCAGTGCATTCCACCCACAGACAGATGGCCAGACAGAGATATACAACCAGTTGGCCTTTGATGTGCTGAAGTGTTATGTCCACGATCAGCAAGGTCAGTGGGAATCGTTTTTGCCTTTAGTTCAAGCTGTTCTGAATGACTCTTTTTCTTCAGCTATTGGCAGGACTCCATATGAGGCAGCGTTTGGAAGGCCTTTCCAGTCGTTGTTAACCAGGACGTCGTCTTCAGTACCGGAGGCGAACAGAGTGACGGAGTCTTACCAGGAGATCCTAGAGTCCGTCAAAGACAGATTGGCTAAAGCGCAAGAGGCCTACACTCGACAGGCCAATAAAGACCGAAGGGACATGAAGTTTTCGGAAGGAGATTGGGTATATCTTCGGATTATGAAGCAAAGATTAAAGCAAGTGGGCAAGCGATGTCCAAAGTTGTCTTTCAGGAGCTTCGGACCATTCCCCATCCGGAAAAAGATTAATGAGGTGTCTATGCAGTTAAAGCTACCTCCGAGTTGGACTATGCATGATGTATTTCATGTCAGTTGGTTGAAGCCATATGCAGGTCCACCCCCTTCAGAGGTCAAAGACGAAGCGGAACCAGACATCATTGATGAAGCAGAAGTAATGGTTCCAGAACAGATCCTTCTGCACCGTTTCAAGCATGGCTCAGGCCGAAGACTACGACAGTTCCTCACGAAGTTTCAGGACCGAGGAACTCATGAAGCGGTATGGCTCGACAAAGAATTTTTCGAAGACTATCCGGCTTTATTGACGGATTATTTGGAGGCTATGCAGCTTCCGTCAAGTTAAGCAGAAGGGGATGTCACGTGCATCCCGCACTTGGATGCCACGTGGACATTCTGTACAGTAGGTGCAGGACCTGGGATGGTGAATTGGTCCCATGTGAGCCCAGTCCGGGACGAGTCAGCCAGGGATCCATCTCAGTCGTCCGAGGTCAGGTGTGCATTGTCCTGCACATGAGTCCAAGGTCAGGTGTGCATTGTCCTGCACATGAAGCAGTGCCAGTCCGCGCTGTGAGTCTCCCTCTGGAATGATGTCAGATGTGCTGAGTATCTGGTTTGCAACTGGATGCCAGGCCTCTGTAGGCATGTAGTTTGCATGTAGACATGGGGCCAGCCCATAGGGCTACCCCAGGGCAAGGTTTTGCATTGGCATACTTAGTATGGGCATGGGGGAGGTATAGAACCACCCCCAAGGGGCCAGGAGGGCCCAAGACATTGCCCACCAGCCAAGGCAAGGGCTGGAGGGGCAGTCGGCCAGCTCCAGAGCCTCTGGACAGGCAGCCGACAGAGGGTAAAACCCTAGAACAGCAGGCGGCCAGGTGTGGGGGGCAGTCCCACACCTCTGCGCAGCATGTCCAGCAGCCAGGGTGCTGCCCAGTGTCATGCGCAGGCTGGACAGGGTCTAAACAAGTGTGAAAACACTTTATTAAAGTGTGAACACAATTTAATGATGAAACTCAGTCGTGGGTGCTTCCTGAAACCAGCCGACTGCATGAAGGGAGGGGTATAAATACCCCAGCCCATAATCCCATTATTCATCTCATAATTCACCAAGAGCCTCAAGCATTCAAGGGCCAGGACAGCCAAGGGTTTGCTAAAGCTAAGGGGTGAAGGACTGAAGGTCAAGGGCAGGTTTTCCAGCCAAGAAAAGGTCAAGTACTTTGTATTTGTTTCAGATTTACATCATTCTAATAAAGCAAATACACCATCCGTGGTGGGGGCCCTACAGAGGGTAATTGGGACCCAATACTGTGTCCTTCTCCATCTCCCCCTTCTCTCTCTATTTTTTGCACATCGTCTTTCAGTTTTGTGCGTTAATTCCGTCGCGAAAAGAGTGCTGTTTTCTGAGTTTTGAAGTACCGATCCTTCTCCGAAGCTTCCGCATATTACAGCAATCTTAAAAAATTGGGGGGTTTTTAAAAATCCAGGTAAAAATCATCAATTTGAAGCTATAACTTCAGTGAAAAATTGGGGCTTTTACAGAAATTGCTCTCTACTTCAAAAATTGAAAACCTCAGAATTTAAGGGTTTTACTCAAATTGGCGTCTTGAGCCAAAATTGAAGGGTTTGCACCTGTTATATTTTGGGGTTTTTCCAAAATTGGCCATCTGCATTAAATATGAGAAAAAATTGAAGAGCCCATAACGTTCAATATTTGGTCCCAAAAATTGATGGTTTCTCACAAAATTGATGTCTCCTACATCAATTATTAGAGGCGGCAGCTCTGCCTTGTGAGGCTTTTCAGCAGCACTGGAACTGAGTGTCAAATTGCTTGGCTTCACCAACTATCTTCTGGCCATCGCTCCAGGCGACGGTGTCTTGGAAGAGACGCCACATTTTAGCTTGTGTTTAAGACATAGTTTGTCTCTATTAACAAGATAGAGAACTTTCGACGGTGGTTTAAGCTGGAGATGGGAAAAGAAGAGCCTAGATAACTATTCCAGTCCACTTCAGCAGAGGAGCAAAGGCATGATTATTTTGTCTTAGACATGGCAAAATAGCGCATTCTACGAACCCAACGTAGGAGGTAGTCATTCTATTCCCAGGATATGTTTGGAGCATAGATTTTTGTCTTTTGTTCAGTTGCCTAGTTTGGATACACAGGCTGATATCCTAACTTGTAAGGTCAAGAAGAATCAGTATATGTATTGTATAGTCCTCAGTTTCATAATATACTCAAATACACTTACAGGCCGGCCCGTACACTAAGTTTTGGGATCCGATCAGTTGTCGGCTGTATCTCTCTCTCCTCTCTTCTCTTAATGTTCACACCGCGATAATTGTCACATGCACCCATGTGTTGAGGTGCTATGTGACACACTGGCTCATCATCAAGGCTACATTTGTACAGAATTAGAACCTTTCTTAGTACGCCGTGACCCCATTGTAAGCCCCAGTCCAAGGACATGTCAGGCACGAGCTATGTAGGTCTTTCCAAGCCTTAGGTGCCAGTGTCTCTCACTTAAACCCATTTGGAGAAATATAAAACATGCATTTAGTATGCATATAAGGCATAGGCATAGGCAAGCCTTATGGCCAGCCTAAGGCCTTGCACATGGGCAGTTCATGGCCCACTAAATGGGGCCAACCAAGGGCCATTCATAGCCACCAAAAGGCCTGTTGGCCAGCAGCAAATGCAGCCCACCCGCACGTATGAAAAGTGAGAGCATTTAAAGCTAAATCAGCAAGTTGTGAGGAATATAAACAGGCTGACAGCTGCATATGGTGCTATGTATTTGTGTGATGATCGATGGCTGACAGCTTTATAAATATCAAACCTTGTCACTATGGTTGGCTAGATATATTTTCTTGTTTTGTGGAAAAAATCTTTTGCCTTCGATTCTTTTCAGGGCCCGGCCACTTTAGACAGTTAAAAGTCGGCGGTCAACTTGGAGATCTGGTTGTCTCATCTCTTGGCATTGGAACGTTTGGGGGTAGTGAGTATGAAGAAGTGGACAAAGATTATATTAAGACAATAATAAGAGGCTTCAACCTCGGCATCAATTTTATAGATACGTAAGTATGCTTCCGCATCATTGGAATGTCAAATTTTTAAAGCCAGAGGTTCTGCCATTACTCTTGCAAACGTCTGGACGTCTTCTTTGTGCATTTATGGTGTTTTGGTGGATTTTTGCAGAGCAAGCAATTATCGCAGCATGCACAGTGAGCTGGCAGTTGGCCAATGTATGGCAAGAGCTATAAATCAGGGGATTATAAAGAGAAATGAAGTTATTGTGTGCACTAAGGGCGGTTTCCTCTCTTTTGATTATAGAGAGAGTGTTGAACCTCGTACATACATTGAAGACAAATATGTCAAAACCGGACTTTTTCAATGGGATGAATTTGTGGGAGGTGTGCATTGCCTTTCAACACCATTTGTAATGAATCAGGTTAGTTTTGGTGCAAGCCAGCAAAATGCTTATTTTCCTGTAAATTATGTTTTTGATTTTTTACTGTATATGTTTTAGTTGAAAGCATAAGAAGGTGTCCAAGCATGATAATCTCAAGGCATTCGCTCTGAGAACTTCAGGTTCAGGGTCATCAGTATTCTTGCAAAGTATGATAGCTCTCAAGATTAATGTCTCCCTCTCGGTTGAATCCGGAGCTAGGGTTAACTCAATAATCTCTCTTCAGTAGTTCGGTCATGGCTAGGAGGATTCAAAAGACACTACAGCAGCAGTCCATGTAGACGATTTATGTATGATTCACTCAAAAGTGTACATGTAAGCAATGGTATTACATAGAGGTTGGGTTTTTAGTGCTCTTAGAAAGGAGCTGGTCTGACTCAATCCACGGTCCTAGAGTGTCTTTTAACCAATTAGCCCCTTGAGCCATACAGTTGGGTAGCGTGCTGGTTGCTCGTTCCTTGGGGATAGAATGAACAATGTAAGACTTCAACGTACTAGCATTCCCAAGTATTCTACCCTAATCCTTGTAGTGATGTTGAATATATACAATGAACTGTCCATACAGCTACTTTAACCTCTTCCCAAAAGCTGTCAAAAAGGTTGATCTCCATAGATCTCAGCCCAAGTTCGCTGTAAACTTGTCTCTCAGCCCAAAACGCTAGCTCCAGGTCTGTTTCCAGCTCCTTCACACCTTGAGATTAATGCTTCTTTGCTGGAGAGGTCCTGGAATTAAATGAGGTATCTTCCCGTGCCATTGTCTAGAGGACTCCAGGGCTAACTGGGAGAGGCGATCTCTGTCGATCGTGTAGACATGTTGTATGTATGTGACGGTGTGAAACATGGCATTGAGAGGGGCTGATCCAAACTCAGCCAATACTATGGCATGTGGCAAGAGAGAGAGACAGAGATCCCAGAGCAAAACCCTACTATGCATATTACAACCCAAAAAGCCAGAGCTGCCATGACAGAAACCCTAAAACATAGAGGGGAAAAGCCCTAAAACTCAGGAAAGCTGTAATACAGAGACGCCATGAGAGAGATCTTAGATGTATAGAAAATCCTCAAAAATGTTAACATAGACCCTATAAGGCTGATAGAAATCTAAAACGCAAGCAGAAACCCTAAAAATGCAGGCAAAAACCCATGAAAGCAGAGGGAAACTCTAAAAGGCAGCAGGTGGAAACTGTATAATGCAGGCAGAAGCCCTAAATCACAGGCGAAGCAGGCAGAAACCCTAAAACATAGGGTAACCATGAGCATGAGAGAGAGAGAGAGAGAGAGAGAGAGAGGGAGGAATAAACCTTTTCATGTGCATGATTAATTCAGCTAGAGATCAGCAGGAGGAATTTAGGGTTGCAGACGATTGATGTATACTACATTCATAATCCGGAGATCGAACTTGGCATCGTTTCTCGGCAGACAGTTCTCTCACGAATGAAAAGCCTGTTTGCAGCTCTTGAAAAGGCTGTAGCAGATGGAAAGATCTCAATGTACGGTGTATCTTCTTGGAATGCTTTCAGAATGTCGTCGGGATCCAAAAACTATCTATCACTTGAGGAGCTGGTGAATTTTGCCAAAGATGCTGCTGGTAAATGCTTGCACCCTAGTTAGCCTGCCTTCTAGGTTTTATGATCTGTGTAAAGACTCTAGAAAAGAGTGTAAAGACTTTAAACCAAGTTCTGGTAGCAGCCTTAATTCTATAATGCTAACTTATTGACGCAACAGGAGGAGAGGATCACCATTTCAAAGTTGTGATGGTACCCTTCAACTTGCATTTACAAGATGTTGCCAATAACCCAGTTCAGAACATCAGGGGTAGAAGGCTCCCTCTACTGCATGCTGCAGCACACCTTGGCATTAATGTGGTTGCATCTTCACCATTGTTTCAGGTGACGGGTTTGGGTTACTATACATAATACAGCTTTTCGCACAGAATATTCTGGAGTTTGTCCCGAGTTATGTATTGACTTTTTACCTCTTCTTTGGATGCAGGGAAGCCTTGTCAAAGGTATAGCTCCAGATGTGAAGGAAAAGTTTCCTGAGCTAGGGGATCTAAGAACAGACGCACAGTGTGCTCTCCAGTTTTCTCGGACTACGCCGGGTGTCATGACAACCCTTACTGGCATGTCAAAAGTATCACACATGGAAGAGAATGCTGCCATCATCAAACGCCCTGCCACAAGTCGTGGTTGACCTCTGTTATGAGATGATCTTGTGCTCTACTTGTGTATTCCTTTTATGAGACTTGGATTATTCCCAGGTTTAGCAAGTGGAAAACCTAGCAGGGAGTTTAGTGGAGAGCATGCACCTTGATTTTTTGGATGGGTTTTTTACCTTCAAATGTACGGTGTTGAGGGTCTGGAGATGAGTAGTGATGAAATGCTCGAAGCCCAGCTTCTACCAACTCCTGACTGGAGAGTGAAGATATAGTCAAATCCTATTTGGGGAGCAACTATTTTGAGTAGAGAAATACTTACGTCGATGTGTATGCTATTTTATATGGGTAAACAGTTTGCTCTATAAGCACTAGTTACGATGCCTGTTTTTTTAACAAAAATTGAATGTCTGTTTGCGCTAAATTGTTTGCTAAATATTACAAGCTTGTCCTTCTATTAATTCTGGAGCTATGGAGCTGGACTGGATTTTGAGTGAACTTTAATCTTCTAAATGTTACAGGCTCTTTCTTTAATTATGTTTAGAGCAGTTATTAACAGAACAATAGCTTATTCTCTTAAAATCAAAACAATAGACTCTAGGTGAGGTGTGGCTCTAAAAGTACCCTTGCTGTTTTACTACTTTCCATATCAAAAGAGAGTACTTCATATATATACCCCAGGGCCTCCGTCATGTTAGGCATCACTCTTGCAACTTTTTGTCTCACCCCATCTCACCCACCCTCTACATTTTTTAATGAAGTTTTTGTTCTCTAAACACGCACTACATATAGTGAGGACACCCTTTCAATATCCAATTCACTTGTCCAAACATAGCCAGCTCATCTGCTCAAAGGGATCACCATGGTTCCACCACATCCCCTTATGACATGTCTCGCAACATCAACTCACCAATTGAAAGGCCAAAGGAACAAGCATACCAAAAAAGTGGATGATGGTGGTGCCCAAGATTTCTTCATGGATGGGTAAGCAGTCCTATCAAGACCCCATATGAAGTTTGGGTCATTAGAAGAGCCTTGTAAGGCCCTGGCAAAAGGCTTGGATGTGGGGCCCTGAATTTGGTGAGATCAAAGCTTTAAAGGGTCCCAACAGAAGGCTCGCGTGTGGGGCCTTGAATCTACAAGCAAAAATTAGGTTTCGATATGAGAAGAGAGAAGAGATGCATGATAGGTGACGTAAGAGATGATTTTTATCGTTTATCACTTGTCTCTTGTTCATAGAGTTTCTCAATTAAGACTTTATGTTTGATGTACAAAGAGATGCATGTCCATACGTATGTGGATGTTATCAGAGCAAATATCCTTAATTTGGTCAGCCTATTTGATCCGTATGAAACATGCCCTCTTGATTCTATTAGTACCTTCTTTTACATTGTCCACACACACTCTTATTGTGCTACATACATATACATACATACATGGATACATTACCAACATGCACCACACTATGCATATTACTTACACTAGATATAACTTCCACACTACACACTGCTCACTATGCAAATACACAATCTTACATCATTTGAATGTCTTTTGTAGCTTTTTAGGGTCATAACATGCTTGCCGAGAGTGGATGCTAAAAATCTCATATTGAGACACACTAAGAATGTGGCCAATCTCGTATGGGCTGATCTTCCCACATCTCTTCGAGTGGCTTTTATTGGTTCTTGCACATGCCTTGAGTGGAAGATCTTTTCCACTAAGCTTGCTGTTGTAACCACATTTGCACATGAGAATCGAGGTTGGTATACATGTGACTTGGTAGAGCACTTTGCGACAATTCATTGAGTTGCCATGGTATACATGTGACTTGGTAGAGCACTTTGCGACAATTCATTGAGTTGCCAAAAAAAGCAAGGATTCGCACTTCATCGCGTCATTTGCTACATCTTTTTATGAGGAGACTAGAGATGAGGTATGACTTGTTTTGCGAGAGTATTATTTGGATATTCATGATTGTTATTACAAGGGGATGTGTTGAATGGATTGTAGATTGAAAATTTGTTGTTGGGAGCCTTCCATAGAAAGAACTATGGACTTCTAGTCATGGATTATGTTTTGGTTTAGAAGTGGATTAAACTTGGTAGTTTTCTTGATTTTAAAAAACTTGTATTGTTAATTAAATGTTTTTATAGAAGGAAATATTTAGTTATTAAGTTGATTATGCTTTGGTTTGGAAGTTGATTCTACATGCCATTTAGTTGATTCTACATGCCATTTAGTTGATCAAGTCTACATGTTTCTCTAAGATTAGGGTTCTATTTTAATCACATGAATTGCAACGTTTTTAAGTTGGTTATCCTAAGAATAGAGTCTTACTTTAAGCACACATTACTTGGTTTTTGAGATAATTATGCTATGATTTCACTAGAAACCATGACTAATGATTATGTTTTCATTGAGAACTAGATTACACTTATCAAGAATATATTTAGTATTATCCTTGCAAGGTTATATTTTTGAATTATTATTCATTATATAATCTTGGGGTATTTTTATATATAAGATTTGATCTTGATTCTTAAAACAAATCCATTAGTCTTATATAACTTCAAATCTTGACCATCCGTAAAAACAAATCCACTAGTAGGATATGTGTTTGTAAGCATATATATAGGCACATGTGTGGCATCCCTAGATGGCATTTGTAAAGGCATCTTGCCAAGTCGTTGATTTTGCATGCTTCTTATCATCTCCATTGTATACATAGGAACCATCCATAAAAACAAATTTACTCGCTAATAGTAGGAGAGCTGAAATCTATCTTTGCATGAAAACTATTCGTTACCCTAGGCGTAAAAAAATTGCGAAGCTCGCACCAAAATCAACTCCTAAAATAACTAGTATTATTAGACATTTTCTATGTTTCAATATTTTTTCAAACCTTAAATTTGATGTTTCAATTTTAATCTCTCTCCTTGGTGAGGGGTAGATCATCACTTGAGGATGATGGCCTATTGCCTCACCAAGTGCTGGTCCTTTCCCTATGTTTGTGGGGGGTGACACACACACACACACACACACACACACACACACACACACACATGAAAGGTTCACTTTTGTACACCTATACACACATACACATGTGAAAGGTTCACTTTTGTACACCTGCACACACACACACACACACACACACACACACACACACACACACATGCGTGTGAAAGGTTCACTTTTGTATGCCTATACACTCACACAAGGCTTATCTTTTTATTGGCAACCATTGGACTCACACAAGGCTTATCTTTTTATTGGAAAACCATTGGAGCTCAAAAACTATAAAAATAATATGATTTTTATGTACTTGTTTTTATGCAAGGATAGCCTTCTCTTACACTACTCTATCTTATCGACCAAACAAAATGGATGGTTCCCTTCTCGCTACCTAGGTAACTGCCCACATCATGCATCTTTTGCTAGGGATGCCCCAAAGCTCTTTAGTATTGAGAATACCAATTGTTTGAACCTATGGTATCTTTTGCTACTAGGGATGCCCCATAGCTTTATAGTATTGAGAATGCACCTAGTTGAAATAACTTTTTAGGTTTTCTTACAACCTATTACAGCCTTAGGAAGCATGGCGCACCCTTCTCTGGGTTAAACGAGTGTCTGTTTACCTTGATTTGTTTAGGCGCTAAGCGCACGTGAACGACCTTTGAGATATTTTTTCAAAAAACGTGAGTGCCACTGGTGTCCCATATGGGAGAGGTCTCAAAAGCACATGTAAACGTCCTTAGGATGAACTTTTCTAGAAAAAGTGCATGCCAGTAGCATCCCAGATGGAAGAGGAGGTCTCAAAACCTATTTTCCATCAGTGTCTCAAGTTGATTTTTTTTTCGAAAAGATTTTTCTTGTTTTGCAGCCCATTTTTGAATGTGTTCCAAAAGGAATTTGGAAAAACTCTTTATGAGAGAGCTGTCGTATTTTTGGAGTACTACAACTTTGTCTCTGAATTTTCGTGATTTTGTTGTTTAGACACTCAAAAACTAGCCCGAATATGGTTTGTTTTCATTTTTCAGGCTATTTTTGGTAAATTTTAGTGCTTTTAAGGGCCATTTTGCCTCGGTTTTCGGGTCGAGTTTTTGAGGCGGCTAGTCGAAGGCCAAAACGATGGATTTTGCTCTCGAACGCTCAAGACAAATTTTAAAGGACTCAATGTCGGTTTTCTGATGATGAGTGCTAGCACGCGTTCATCGGACTCATGGTCTAGGAGATATGAGCCTCCAAAAAGGGCTGTTTTTTATTTTTATTTTTGTTTTTGTGTGGACTTGTTTCACGATGGTAAAATAGAGGGTTTCATAGACATGTAATGAATCTCATGGATTTGTTAAATTTAATTTATATTTTTTGGGGTGCATGAGCTTGTTTCACGACGTGAACCAAACTTGTTTCATAAACGTGAAATAGATCTCATGTATTTTATTAAATTTATTTTATTTGGAGTCCCATGAAACAACTAATCTGTGAACCACTAATCCGTGAACCACTAATCCGTGAATTGCTAATCCGTGAACCACTTTTTTTTTTGTGGGTTTAAAGGAAAATTTGAATTTCCTTGTGTGGAGGGAATATTTTTTGAATTTAAAATTGTGTAGCTATGGACATTTTCCCAAAAAGGTAAGTGGGACTAAAAAAAGTCAACGCTTTTATGACACCCCCTTACATCCTTCATAATTGTCTTCCAAAATGGACAAATTGACAACTCATTGGCATCTTTTCATTTAAT
The DNA here is from genome assembly GCF_041138505.1 of Cibotium barometz. Classification (NCBI taxonomy): domain Eukaryota; kingdom Viridiplantae; phylum Streptophyta; class Polypodiopsida; order Cyatheales; family Cibotiaceae; genus Cibotium; species Cibotium barometz. The sequence goes on from NC_141087.1 coordinate 45,318,834, forward strand.
GCTCATTAGTCTTAATGAGTTATGGAAAAAAGTGCTTAAAATTTAATCAAAGATTAATCTTTCCACTAATCCTTTCTCCTTTTAAACTAAGAGCTCTAATTAACCTCTAATCACTAATTACTTCACACCATTGATTGGATAGGGCATGGAACTGCTAAGCTTTGTGCATCAACTAATGTGTAAATTAATACATAGTTAGAGATTGATTAAACTCTTAATTTTAGTCTCTTCTCTTAATGCAAAATTAAGCAAAAGAGAGAGAAATTTCTCTAATTGACGAAGAAATTGATGTAATTAGGTGTTTTGATGCATTTAGAGGCTTTCAAAACACTCAAAAACACTAATTTCGATCTCTTACATAATCAATTTTGATCCCAAAAAATACCTCTTCTAGTTGTTTTTGCCTCTTGAATTGGATAAATCACCCTTAATAACAAAACTAGTCAATTAAGAAAGATTAGTCGATTTCAAGGGTTTTTAAGAGTTTTTGTGAATTTTTTAAAAATGATTAAGCTACTCCTAATACTTGCTAACACTCTAATGTATACAAATCAAATAAAAAACACACAAATGAAACAAATTCGAGCTTTATGTTTAACTCTAAAGAGAGTTAAAAATCACTAAAAACATTCTATTGCATTTTTTGATGCATTCTATTGCATTTTTTGTAGTGGAAGCAAACAAAGCCTAATACAATCTATGTGCAAGCCCTAGAAACATTAAAATCTAGATTAATAACAGCGAAAACAATGATTTAAGCTTAAAAATCGTTCTTTCAAAAGAGAAAAAAGAGAGTTGTTTCTCACTAAATCACACACAAATCTCCATCAAAACCATGTCTTTTTCATGGGAAACCACTAATCAAGACAATGGGCAATGGGTAATGCGTAGATTAGAGAAAAATGATGGAAAAAGCCAAGGGATGATTCCTCGACGGTGCCAAAAATGTTATGGCTCACCCAAACCCCCCTTGAAACACATCCAACAAGAAGATTACCTGGTGAACCGCAACTGTTGTGAGGATCTTTCCAATGGCCGAGCTCGTAACTCTTGAGGTCTCCAAGCTCCACAACTCCTTGAGAAGCAATTCCACCGCGCCTCTCTTGCGAGCACTGTCACACCGTCGCATTGCACTACGTGCTCGTTCCTCCTCTCCTCTCCTCTCACTTCACTCACACACACTCACTAGCATGGATTAGAGAGAGATTAGCAAGAGCAAGACTCTATTGCATAGTGGGAGAGTTCTTTGTATTATGAGAGATTTTCACTTATATACATAGCCATAGTGTTCACACTCACTTAAACTGTGGTTGATTGGGTACTTTAGGCTCATAAGAGGTCTAATGCTATTACAATGACTATTCTCATAATATATCCATGAAGTACATAATTTTGGACTTCATCCTAACCTACTACCACAAGCTCTTGAAGTAAAAATTCCCATAAGTATTCCATCGGACCATTACAGGCGTGCGTCCAAGTTGTAGATTTGGACACCATTGCTTCATATCTTGAATGTATGACCTTTGGTGTATTTACCTTGATTCCTTGATATAAGATGATGGTAGTAGCTCTTGTTAACCCTAGGAATGGGTTAACAAATGTAATGATTCAACATTCCTCATGGACAAGATAGGATGCCTTTGGTTCTAATCATTGTGCAACAACCTTTTGAAAAATGGGGAATAGGCTTTGTTGGACCCATTAGCTGAGCTGTGCGTCAAAAGACATAAGCCAAATATATACTTGTTGCCACTGACTATTTTACGAAGTGAGCTGAAGCAAAAGCCACATGGAAGGCAGATGCTCATACATCTATCAAATTCTTATACGAGCATGTCATATTAAGATTTTGGTGTCTCCTAGAGCTGATTAGTGGTAAAGGCTCACATTTTATCAATGAGATCATTGAACATCTATTTGAATGGATTCTTGGTGGTGCATCAAAAATCATCACCATACTATCCCCAAGCCAATGAACATGTAGAAAGTAAGTCCTCTCTGTGGTATCTTAACCGAAATTGTAGTAGCTAGTCAATCGATTGGCAACACAAGTTAATAGTAGTGATGTGGGCCTATAGAACTTTATATAAGGTGGCGACAAGGCAAACTCCTTTTCAACTCGCTATGTCTACAAAATATCTAGTGCCAAGCTTGAGGATAGTGGTTAATAAACATCTTATAGGGTGAATGCTCTAGCCAAGAGGTTGATTGAGTTGGAGAAACTCGATGAGACTAGAGTTGTTGCTCTCCATGGGATGATTATAGAAAAGCTCAGATGCAAAAGGTGGTTTGACCAAAACCTGAAAACAAAGGAGCTAAAGGAAGGAGGCTTGGTACTCATGTACAGAGTGGATTCTTCTAAAAGAAAGAAACTAAAATATTAAGGGCTAGGGTCATTTAGAGTTGTGGAAGCTCACCTCGCAATGTGTAGCTCGCATATTGAAACCATTGATGGAATAGAGATTCAAGGCTACAAAAATATTATAGATCCTTAACCCAAGATATGTTGGAACAATTGCGATAAAAAAACAAGAAAAGCTGACACAAGAGCGACTCAGGGACACAAGAGGAGGTTAAAGTAAGGGCTACCAAAGCCAAGGGAAAAGCAATGTGCTAACACTAAGGGTGAACATGGCTACTTTAACCTTGATAGAAGAGGATGACCTTGAGATAGAGCCTAGTTGGATGCTCTATTGGCCATCTTCGGGAATATCTATGGAAAAGACATGTGAAGGTTGGTTCCCGAGCTCCTACCATGGAGGTGGTGGTGTTAGATGATCACGATGCTTCTTGCGTAGGTAGCTTAGATGTGATGGATGTAGATTATGGAGATACCCATGATGCTTTTTATGGTGATGCATGTGATAATGACAAGCATGCCATCCTTTGCTCCCAATCCACTTCGCAACCCATTGTTGAAATCCAACTTCTTCTTGTTAGCTTGTGTGTGTACACACTCCATGTGAACTCACCCTTAACCATAACCCTTCATGTACCCCATACCTTTTCACATTCACTCATATCCCTTCAAATCCCAATACATGCTTGAGTTATAACCATTTTCTTCTTGCGTTCAAGAGGCGTTCATAAATTAAGCAACTTATGAAGTTTTAATGGCAATCTCATTCTCTATATCTCTGTGTACTATTTGCTTAGTCTTGATACATGTGCAAGTGTGCCTTGTAGCATGCTTCAATAGAGCAATTGAAGGCATTTGTTTATAACACCACTTGGAGACCATGATGGGACTAAAACTGAAAAAGAATGGACAAGCACAAAGCTCATCTCATTGACAACCTCCTACACCGACAAAATTTTGGTATTGCAAATTGTAAGGGCTACATGTATTGATGTATGTAATGACATGAAGATGCATGACATTGGGATGACGATGAATGATAAATTTTAATGCCAAATGATTAGGCAAACAATTAGCTATTAGTATTAGATTATTGCAAATAGATAAGGGCACTCTTTGGCATTGAGATTTAACTCCAAATACAAAGAAGATGCTGCCAAAATTCATCCAAACCAAAAGGCCACACGTTGGGCATAAAACTTGATTTAGTCTCATAAACCCTAATTTTCTCATTCAAAGCAATTACACCCTTGCAATGTACTCAAGAAAAGCTATAAGATGAGCTAACAACCTTGTCAAATTAGGTTGGTGAAAGTCGTTCAAACGTGAGAGTTGTATTTTCTACATAATCAACTCTAGTCATCAAAGGAGGGTTGAGTTTTTAAATCTAGAAATGAATATCCTTGACCTAATCTCCAAGACCTACACGTCGATGTAAAGAACACCCCGATTGGAGTTCGTTTGGGTGGCATAGACTAGAAAGTGGACGTGCAACACAAATCCCAAAATAGAGATGTACATAGCACATGTAGAAAGTGTGATCTAGGGTCTCATGCACATTCCTCTCGTCATTGTGGATGCGGCAAGCTATAGCTCACTAAATTTGGATTCTTTTTAGTCAAATTATAACTAAATTGCATTTTTAGTAGTTTTGATCACTTAGAGCAAGGTACAAAACCCTAATTTAGTCCAAAATGGATGGGGTTGTTTTGGAGCCGCTTACATAGCTTCAAAGAGCTATTTGATAACTTCCTTTTGATTCAGGCGGTCATTTAGATCATCTTGGTGGATCATTGCATGGAGCTTTTGTCAGTACATGTGGTTATGCACGTGTAATTATGGATCATTGGCTCTTGGTAATTCCATTTAACCTAAGAGATTATGTGATGATTGAGGATGCATGGCTACACCATCTGTTCAATCTAAGAGGCATCATGTTTTGCAATTTTGGAGTTGATCCATGCAGTTTTTCCATTTGATCCAAGAGGTTACAAGGATCTTATGATGTTGGTGTTACTTGTGCATTGACACCCATGGTTTTTTGTTTGATCATGACAATGACTTGGTTTATTATATGGCATCATGAAACATTGGTAGTCTACGACTCCATATTTTGTGGGTCAATTTTGGCTTTTTGCACAACCACCCTTTGATTTCAAGGATGAAATTACTGTAATGCAAGAGTCATGGACGTGTAAATAATGGGCCAAGGGCTCGTGGACACCTCACTAATCTTGGCCACGAGGTCAAGTTTAGGTGGGAATGGTGATGCAAATAGGTGCCTACTAAAGTTTTGACTAGGAAGCCACATAAACTTGAACAGAAGCCACATGAACCTTCCCAACCCAATGCCCCAAGGGAAAAGTTGTTGTTATAGCAAACACATAAGAACACATCTCTAAATAGGATATGTATCCACAAGAACCTACTATAGACTCTATGGATTGGCTGATTCAGTGGATTGAACAAGATTTGTTATGTTCCAAGGATGAACTATAAGTGATGTACCAGTAAACCTCCTCCACATCAAGTTTCATCAAGGTATGCTTGGGTTTAGCCAAATAAAAGTCATGCCAAGTATAATGAAGCCAAGGAAGTTAAGAAGAGGCTGCAATCCCAACACTAGCTCCAACAAGGTGGACTAACATGCTAACTGAGTTTTAACACTACTAACATGCTAACTGAGTTTTAACACCACTAACAACCTTCGTGAAGCCTCTCCATTCAAAATTGGGACAAATTCAACACTCTGATTCATGCCTATGATTCTTAGCCCTGCAAAATCATATCACATAAACTTTGGCAAAATCCATATTCAAAGCGATCTATGAGCCCCACAATGTATAATGTCCCCTCTGAGACTTCACAAGCCCATAAATATCAATCCCCATTGCTGTGATTTTACAGGAATCATGTTCGTGATTCAAAACCCTGCAAAATCATGCCAAGCAAAATGAGACACAACCATAAAATTCTTAAGCCCCCAGATATGATGTGATTACTGATGCTTGAATTTCACCTCTTTGATGTATTTCATCCAACAAGATTCTCACCATGATTGGTTCGATGTGATCACAAAAATTGTCGGCATATGATCATGACACTCATACCCAAGCCAATTACCCAAGCCAATGGGATGCTGCCACATATCACTCCTGCATAAATGCCGAGCTACCATGATCCCATCAACTATAAATAGGTGACTTATCTTTCTAATTTTTTAACATCAAAGCTTTCGTCGATTTCTTCAAGCCGACTATCCTTCTGCATTGTTTTTACCACACACACATCTCTCCAGGTAGGAGCATCATATTCCTTCTTCATCATATTATTTTGTACTGTTCAATGTTTATCCAAACAAGCATGTGTGTTCATGTGTGCACTAGGAAACCCTAATTAAAAAAAAATGCAATTCTCTTCTCTTAGTTTATCTTATGGACATACAACCTTGTATATGAACTCACATATAAGGATAGGAACAACCTAAGCACAACCTTATGAAACCTAAGAATTATAATAATAATAATAATAACTTGAAAAAGCGTGATTCTATAGTTTGCATAATCACGACAACCCATGAAAGATCCCTGCCCCCTCCGCGCAACGAATTCCGGGGTATTAGCAGCGAAAGTAGCACTTCTTGCGCAGGGTAGAACCTCTCACTTAGGGCCTCACCCACGGATATCCGGACAAGAGACTAATCCCTTGGTTCTTCCAAAACCGAACCCGAAAAAACTTCCCTCGTCCCTCGCCCAATAGACATAGGTGATTCCTCCATGATATTTTATTCTAACGTAGTCAAGGTCATCACTAACCAAACTGATCCGATCGAACCCGTAAGTCATGGTCAGATCAAGGAAAAGTCTTGCACTTGGATCATAGAGTCCAATGCTTTTTTCCTTATCAAGAGGCACAGCCGTTGATTCTTTTCCATAGAGAACAAGGCTTATCTAGGATTTACTTCAACTATCATAACTTAACAGAATTGAGTCTCATTTTAGGGATCCATCAGTCCAGCCTAGCCCCATCCAATCCCATGAGTTAGCCAACTGCCCAACCACTGTAGTGATACGACCATTTAGAAATTTGGTTATGTTTTGTCCCGAGTACCAGGGAAAAGAGTTCCCATGTCCCCTCTAGTAGCCAGCGCTTCAAGCAAACTTCAAGATAGTCACACCACTTACACACCCAATATGAAATTGCCTGATTCACAGATTTAGCTATCTTTAAAACAATCTTTTAATGAAACCATAGTATCACTGATCATAATCCTGCAAAATATCCAGCTTGAATTCTAATTTCTAATCATTCCTTCATCGGTGTACCTATGGCATCATTGGCAACCAAAACGCTCACCACCTGTTCACTCATCAGGGGCCTTTTCAATAGTTCCTAGCTCTCATAGTACCCGGCAATATGATCACATAAAAAAATCGAGATGAACTCTCTGTTGAAGATCAGCAAGGTCAACCAACAGATCCATATAAAAGAGCCATGGACTCATCCGTTGAGGACCAGCAAGGACAATCAACTAGATCCATGCCCGAGTTCAAAAAACAACTCTAACACTGTTTGGGGCATCATAGCATATCGGAGGCTACACTCCAACCCACACACTTGTCAATCCGTGAATGCAACCCGGTTAGCGCATAGAGGCTATCCCGAATGGGAGAAGATGAGTTAACCACACACTAATGACTTCTAGTCCTACTCAATCCTTCTTCATCACTCAAGCAATCAATCTTACATAATCAAAGCATCAATCTAACATAATCAAAGCATCAAGATTAGGCTACACTTAAGCACAAAAATGCAACTTATGCAAAGAACCTAACATGCAAAGAGCTATCACACAAGCCTCAACTACACATCATTTCATGCACAAGCTTCATCACATGCACTCTACAACTCACAAATCAAAACATCATTAAGAAATCTAGATTAGCAAGTGTGTAGACCAAAACCTCATATCATTGAAAATGTAGAGAATAGAGAGTACAAGATTGAAGCAAGAATGGAGATGGAGAGCTTTGGGAGAGCACATGAGAAGGAGCTATGGAGCAAGCTCTCTCTATGAGCCTCTCAACCAAATGACCAAAGAATGCTCCCTCTCTCAAATGGGCCACCTTTTATACAAAAATTCTAGAACTCCCAAAAGTTCCCATGTGGGATTATTGTCAAGCCCTCTCCCACATTCATCTACAACTTTGAACTCTTTTCAAGAGCCCTAAGTGTCTTTTTTGTTGCATCCTTGTATTGATCTTCATGCAACACTCCCCCCTTCCTATTTTGCGCACGTCCTCGAGCGCGGTAGTAGCAAGAGCTGCAACAAAAAAACAATGGATACAAGTAAAGTCTTTTATTGAAAAAAAAGAAAAGAAAAGAAAAGAAAAACTAGCAATGATAATTTCACACGTGAGCATACAAGTGCAAGGTTGATTAAAGTTTTAATGAGTACTAAAATAGGTGAGTAAAGACTAGTCAAAGTGAGACTTAAGTGGTAGATAGTGCTATGCAAAGGCAAGTGTGCTTTGTACACCGCCGGTTATGACCGCAGTCTCAATGTCCTACAAGTATGTAAGTTATTCCTAAGTGGCAAACCTACTCCTAAATATGAGCAAAGGTGATTGGAACTCTCTTCATCATTTTTTTTCCTTTTTTTTTTCTCTTTGATGTGTGTGTAGAAGGTGATAAAGATTAAGGATCCATCCCAAAGAGACCCAAGCAATGGCCAAGAGACCTCCGCCAAGAGAATCTAAAGACCGCTAAGTATCTCAAGGGCGACAGACCCTTTTTCTTTCTTTTATGACATAAGGAGTATCCCTTGAAGATGAGGGCATCGGTCTCGAGGGCCCATAGTGTACCCCAGAGTCCTACCAACATCTATCAAGGCGATAGATTCCTCAGAGGTCTTTTTCTGAAGCTATTAGACATCAGTGTTCACCCCATGGAAACCAAGGCATCGGCCCCAAGGTGCTAAGACAACCCCAGGTCCTACCAAGCATTCCACATGGCTGTAGACACATCATGTCTCAATTCACTTTGGATATATATATATTTTTAGGGTATATTTTCGTAAATTTTTATTACTCCTAGCACCTAGCTCATATCGAAGAGGTAGCCACCACTAGGGATAACTAATATACCTTGAAAGCATAAGAACTTGGCATATTTCCTTGGTATATATCCTACACTGTCTTTAGATAGAAATATCTTTTACTAAGTCTTCTAAGACTCTAGAAATCACTCACCATATTTTAAGAACTAATCAAGAACTTAAACCAGCCAACATTGTGTGAACATGCAAACCATATATTCGAAAGATAAGAGCACATAAAGAAATAAAGATTAAGATTTGAATACACCTGTTGTAGTGCCCTGTTGACGTTGTTCGTTTGCATTGATGCATTGCTGATTTTGTGCAGATTGCTCCTCCTTGATCTTTGTAGGCGTACCATGTCTCCCCCCTTCCTAATTTGTGTGCACGATAGGTGGACTATTGGGGCGTGTTTGATGCTCTTGTTTTTTACGGAGATTTCTGTAAAATTTTTATTAACAAACAAGAAAAGAAAAGAAAAGAATAAAATTTGCTATTGGTGCCCATCACCGTCGAATATAGCCTAGGGGAAAAACCCAATGGGAGAAAAGTGCCCTGGCTTGTCGATCTTATTGTGGAGTCGCTGAGCTTACCCATACGCTGGTAGTGGAGATCATCTCAAAAAGAACATAATCCTCTAAATGCATAAGGAACCACACTATTCAAACATTGATCTACCAAAGAGCTTCATTTGTAGTGTTAATGCCTTATCTTTGGTATTAGGTATGTCCTTCTTGAGTGGAAATTTTATCAATTGTCTTGGAATTTGAGCAAGATAAGAGGATTTAGGCTTTGAAATGTTAGAATCTATGCTCAAATGAGACTCCTTTGGAGTTGGATTTATCTCAGGTACACCAGTTGATGATGGAATTGTGTAATATGGAGAATTTGGGACAACCGGTGATTCATTACATGTTTTAGGAAGATCAACACAAGTAGATATGTAGGTGCTATCACAGCCACCTTTCCTTTCCTGAAGAGTTTGTGTTGAGTTCTTTTGCACCCACTGATATGGAAAATCAAGGGTGGCTTTTGGAATCTTTTTGAAACACTCTTTTACCCCTAGCAAAGCATGGCATTTTGGAAGCCAAATTGCTGTTGCACCCTCATAATAGCCTTGTGCTTTAAGAACATGTTTTGGGACCCATCGACGAGTAACAATCCGAGGTTTAGGCTTGGAAATGATGTGCTTTTTAGGAGGCTTAGCAACTGGACTAGATGGTACAAGTTTGTACGCATCTTTGGGTAGCCAGATTGATAATTACTTCTTGCCTGGCCTTCTTTGAGCAGCAACTAGAGTAGTTGGAACATGCCAGCCATGGCCCTCACTTGAGTACTCATCAATTATCCACATCATTTGTTTTGGAGCTTCAATAACAGATTTTGAAAGTGGGTTGTGTAGGGTAGAAACACCACCCTTTTTACATGATAAAGCTTGTGGAGTAGCAGAGACTTCCTCTACATGCAATGTTGTTGTGGATGCATTCCTATAGTACAAATCATCTAGAAGGTCACGTGGTTGTACCATTCGTATAGGAATAATATCATATCCATCTGAGTCACAAAATTGAATTGGCTTCGGTAAAGCACATGTCGATAATGTTGCAAGGACATGACTCCATTCTAATGGATCAATTAAATGCTCAGGGAAGGGTTGTGGAATGTATGCCTCATCTGATACACTTCGATTACCCTTAAGTCTCTCAATGTTGAAATCCCTACATGAGGCTCCACACATCCACAGATCTTCTCGCCCATCTGACAATGTAACTTTTGAGACCTCAGATGAAGCAGAATCAAACTCATCTATTGGAGACCTTGTTACATCACGATATGAGTGATTCCTTAGGTTGACCCTTGTGATGACAGAATCATGTCGGAGGTACAAATAATTGTATCCCCAATCTTGAATCATTTGAAATTGTCGCATGAATGGTCTACCCAATATCACTTCATAGTTTGGATGTTTTTCAAAATCCACTACTGCAAAGGTGTGCTCATATTCAATCCCACATGTGGTGACCAATATGTTCTCAAGAAGCCCAAGGGGATGTTCTAAGCTTCCATCTGCTAGCTGCAAGCGCATCCTGGTACTCCTAATAGCTGGTTTGCCCCACTTTTCCCAAATGGACCTTGTCACAATGCCCACTCCTGTGCCACTATCAAGTATTGCAGTTGAAGATACTTTTCGCACTTCTAATGGGAGGGTAGCATTTCCCTGATCGTCCTCACAAAATTTTCCTACTTTGTTGATAGGAACTGGCATTACATGCTTTGTCTCGGGGGTGTATAGTACACTCATGGTGACCCTTTTGTAGCAATACCTGCTCTGACAAACATGTGGCAATATCATTCCACAACTCAGGTCGAATTTTTATCAAATCAAGCAATGGTAAGGTACAAGCCACTGGTGCTGACAAAATAGCTTGCACCATACTTATATCTTTCTCCTTTGTCAACCTTTTATGCATGGAGGGTATCCTCAAGGTTTGAGAACAGTTCTCATATTCTCCCAGATATGATGGTAAGGTTTTCATTGTATGCTTACTTCTAGGAGAAACAATTGTTTGAACTTCCTCTTGGGTGTCTAAATTTGTTTTCCGTGCCCCTGGTAAAATCCACCTCAGAGAATGGAGGCGAACTAATAGAAGACATGTTCTCATGAACTTTCTCATGAACTGCAGCCCACATCTCATTTGCCATGTCCTCATTAGCATCAATAACTTCATCATTGCATGGGAAGACAAGGCTAGGTGGTGGCAGATTACCCCCATTCAATCGGGTGTCAATTGGTGCAGACCTTTCGCTATGAGCTTGTGAAAGGAGCTCACTTTTCATTTCCCGACTTGATGACACTTCTGGTATGGTTTCTAATGTTGGCTTAAGAGAGGTTGGGCCCCGAGGAATAGGTGGTGGTGGTCCCTCAAGTATTGACTGAGCTTCCCTAATGAGTTGCTGATGTACAGCTAGATTGATCTTCTCCTCACGAGGGTTTGGGTATTCTTGAAGCTTCTTGGGTAGCTCAGATAAAGCTGCAATGCGACTTCTATGAGCATCAATGATGGCCTCTAGAGTCTCATTCACTTTATCCACAAAAACAGAACCCCCAGAACTATCCTCAGTCGTACTAGCCTCATTTTGTTTAACACTAGGCCCAGGTTGAGGTTGATGTTCCTCATGCACTTCTTGGGATGTAAAAGTTTTATCCCTCATGTTTTGTTTAGAGGCTTCTTGAGAACTAGTGGATGCACTTTTAGTTTGCTTGTTTCGGTTCTTCTTCCTCCTAGTGGTCTTTTTTCTATTGGACTGTAGGGTCTTGTCCACTAGATTTGTCTTTGCATCCCTAGTTTGAGGTGTCTCATCAGTCTGTATTTCGGCATTTCGTGTTTGTGATCTAGTCATGACTCTAAGTGGCACGACATCCTCATTCTCAGATGAAGGTGGTGATGGAACTGTGCCTACAAGGTTGAGTGAGACCTTTGGTTGAGAGGTGCCTTCCTCATGTGGTTTCAGCAGACAGTCTTTTGGGAAGTGTTCTACACAACACCCTAGACAATATCTTTCAATTGGTGGAAACTGTTGTACTGTTGTATTGGACCGAGATGCTTGCCTTGAGCGATGTGGACAATCACGAGCCCAATGGGGTTCTCCGCACTCATAGCAGGGGCCCATTGGTTTGGCCTCTACTTTCCTTGGCTGCCATTGACCTGAGGGGCCTGGAGTCCTAGGTTGGTAGCCGCCTAGCAACATTAAAGAGTTTTGTTCCCCTGGTTGAGTGTCCAGTGCTGGGCTTGGGTATGCGGGACTTTCAAAGATATTTTCTTTGGATGAATATGATACATATTCTTCCTCCACATAGCCTGGGTTTACCAATTCTCTACACATATTTGAATTGTCGTAGTCGACAACCCTCACAGGAGCAGTCCCTGGAGCAGGAGGTTGAGCACCAAGAACAGGTCGTGCTTGCTCTTGTGCCATAGGTGGCTTACGTTCAAAATTAGTATATTGTTGATACATTTGTGGAGCCACTCCACCCCTTGGCTGCTCACGTTCCTGTCTCATTCTCGCAATGCGAGTACATTCCTGTGTGGTGTGGGTAAAGTTCCAAGCACAAGCTTGGCACCACTTTTTTGTGGGTTGGTTTGTGACTAGAGGAGAAAAGGTGTTACAATCCTCTGTTTTATGGTTACCGCCACATGCTCCACAAAGATGAGGACCTGTAGGAAGTACACTCCTCATTCTCTGCTGTTGTTGTTGTGGCTGCATGGGTGGACGATAGGTCTGTCCCAATCTCCGTAGTACTAGGTTAGCTATCTGGTCTGGATTTACTAGCGCGCTAGACCCTGAACTTTGGTCGTCACCCCACTGATCTCTAGGTTTCACCTCTGGGCCAGAACCATCTTGGAACTTGAAGTTATCGGTGAAATCCATAGCATCATGGCAACACTCTTTTGTATGTTTCTTCGCATAGAGATGTGTATGCAGTGTTGAATTTTTGAGTCCTTTTAAGAAGAGAGAAATTAATCGACTTTGGGCGGGCTTCTCATCCTCTGGGCAACGATTAATGTACTGCTTCATTCTATTTACACAGTCTCTAACACTCTCATTCTCGCCTTGCTTGAAAGAGTAGATGTGTGCTACCGTGTCATGTTGAATTCCCATCAAGGAAAAAGCAGCAATGAATCTCTCTTCCAAAACTCGTAAAGAAGATTTGTCTGAAGCCTGTAATGCCTGAAACCAAGCCAGGGCTTTTCCCTCAAGAGTGAGTCCAAATCCTTCAATTTGAGTATGCTTATCAGCCACTTGCTCAGTTCGAACTGCTTGCCTAAATGCTGCTACATGGTCGTATGGATCTCCCGACCTTTCATACTTCTTTACCAGTTTCTGAAGAGTTGATCGCCTTACTTGTCTTGAATACTCATCATAGGGCCTACGGCCTCTCACTCTCAGTGGGAATTGTTCCTCTCTTTGGAAAGATGGTCCATATGTTTCCAAAATTGGTGTGGGTACCCTATTACCAGCCTCACCAAATCCCTCCAAAGATCTTGTCACCCGCATTTCAGGAGGTGCATTAATGGGAGGCCGAGTTGGCTCCCCTACCCTCAGATTGTTATAGTGAGAAAGATGTTGGTGTGGTGTGACCTGTGGTCACACATTTGGTGTAGGACGATATCTTGGTGCTAGAGTTGGGCTACTAGCAGTGGTCCACTTGGATGTTGAGGGTCCCTCTCTAGTGAACTCTCGTAGGGGAGGAGCAACAGTTTCTCCAAGAAAGGCTGTCTCTCCTGGTTTGGCTGTATTTGTTGAGAACACTTCCATGAATAATGGTTGTCCTTTCCACGTGAGTTCCCGAATCTCTTTCCAATCTAAGGTTCGGTATTCATTGGCCCATTTATCAATTATTCTGTTCATGTGTCTTGCAAGCTTCTCAACTACCACCACATGAGCTAGAGGAAGATCCAGTTGTGGCAATCTAGTTGTGGCATAATATCCCTCTAACGAGTCCTTATAGACCTCTTGAAGTGGGTTATCCTGTAAGACCTTTGTCACTGGAATTTGTCGTACAAACTCCCATTGGCTTTGAGCCCCCTGATCCATTTTGCTCTTGCCTTTCCTATCCCTTTCCAAATTTAGATCTACAAGAAGTAAATCATCTATGGATGGCTTTGAGGACTGGGCATTGGATGGTCCAGGCATGTCCGGCTCAATGAGCCAGTCATCTCTAGACTCCCTTACTCTGGAAAGTTCTGATAAGTCTAAGAACTCGATTTTAGAGAGCTCCCCTAATTTGTCCACCTTTTCTGGATGGTAGGTGACTTCGTAGCGAACACCATCTCCACCCATGTACATGTTACCCTGGTCATTGACTAGAGGTGCTCTATCAAGTTCTGAGAAAATGTCTGCGATCTTAACAAGATACCGTTGTTGTGGGTCTCTAAAGATCTCAGCTCCTTGAGCATTTGTGTAGACATATTGGAGTCTCACATTAAGTGTTAACCCCATGGTGTCGGCTTCAAATGGATTAAAAGATCTTGCGGGTGTCCTATTTGGGGCTAAGGGATGACTATTTGTCGGCCCTAGATTGTCCATGGACAATGAGCTAGTTGTTCTGGAGGAAAGGGTATCGGATTGGGATTCAGAAAGGGTTTCAGCAATATCTGCCAAATTGCCTACCGATTGGGTCCCACTTTCTTGCGTAGGTACTCTAGAAGGTGCCCTAGGCCCTATGGCAGAATCTACAAGACGTCCCGACCGCAAGTGCATAAGGTCAATTTTTTTGGTTTTTTTATGTGTTTTTGTTTTGTTTTGTTTTTGTTTTTTTTGTTTTTTTTATAAATATATATATATATATTTATATTTTTTAACCTACCTAATCACTAAATGCAACTAAAATGAGTATGTGTGGCGTAACTATCTATCCTATTTTTTTAAGTGATTTTATGTTTTTTATGTTTTTATTTTTTTTTAAACTTACACAAAAATTATGAATCACACTAAAAAAAATACTAATTATGCACAAAGTTACAAAATTTAAAAAATGCAGGAAAATACTAATTATGCAAAAAATTTAAATGAAGAATTACAAAATATGCACAAAGGTAGACTCCTAAAAACACTTAAAAATTTATTTTTTTATTTTTTTAAACTTTTATTTTATTTTCTTTTGTTTGTTTTTTTGTTTTTTTTAAAACTAATAAATTTCGTGCCTAATTACAAAAAATATAAATCTACTAATTATGCACGTAATTACAAAAATAAAAGTAAAAAATGCACGCTACTTTACTTATGCAAAAATTTAAATAAGGAACAATGGATTCAAAAAAATAAAAATTGTTTTTTTTAAATTTAATTGTTTTTTCTCTCTTTTTTTTAAAATTTTTTACTATTCTTTTTTTTCTTCTTTCTTTTTTTTAATTTCTTTTTTCTAAATTTAATTATTTTTCTTTCTTTTTTCTTTCTTTTTTTCTTTTTTAATCTCTTTTTCTTTTCTTTTTTTTTTAAAAAAATATTATTTTTTTTTTGTTTTTTATTTAAAAATACAAAAAAATATAAAAAATTATTAAAAAATAAAAAAATAAAAAAAAATCCACCTACCTTATTCACCGCTCGCCGCTCGCCGGCCTTCGCGCTGGCGCACCCACTCGCCCTCTTCGATGCACCAGCTCACCACCGCTTGCTCGCCTTTGCTTCCCACTGCAGGCGCTCCACTTCGCTTCCGCCGCTCTCCCTCAGCCCTCCTTGCTACAGCCAACTCCTCCCACTGCAGACACCTCACAGTGCTGCCGTCTTCTACTCCTTTGCTGTCAACTTCGCCTACTCCTCTGCTCTCGCCTATGCCAACGCCGCCCTGTGCTCTGCTCTGCTCTACGCCCACCTCTGCTGCTGTCGGCTGCAGGCTACGCCCGCCTCTGCTGTCGGCTGCAGGCTACGCCCGTCTCACTCCTTTGCTGTCGTCTATGCCAATGCCGCCGTCTCACGCCTCTGCTGTCAGCTGCAGGCTACGCCCAAGCTGCTCGCCGCCATCTCACTCCTTTGCTGTCGGCTGCCTCTGCTGTCGGCTATGCCAACACCGCCATTCGCCTCTTCCACCGCCGTCTGCGCCCACTCATACGCTTCTTCAGCTGGCCGCCTCCTCTTTGCCTTAGCTTTCAAGCTACGCCCACTCCTTGGTCTCCTTCCAACCGGTCGCCAGACGCCTTCGCTCGGCCACCTTAACACCGGCCGCCCACAGCAACCTTCTCACGTCAGTATATAAAAACATATATATATATATATATATATATATATTTTTAAAGGCCGCCCTCACTGCAGTGCCTTCGCCTTCTCACCCGCCTTGCTTTCTCTTTTTTTCGCTTGTGGCCAGCTTGTTTCCCTGCGGTTGCCCTACAGCCGGCCCAAAGCCTTGGCCCCTCCAATGAATATAAATAAATAAATAAATAAATAAATAAATATATATATATATATATATATTTAAAGCCGCCTCCAAAGATCTACCTCCCACAAGCCTTCGCTATAAGCCGGCCGCCCAACCGCTACAAGGTATATATATGTGTATAAATAGATATATATATATATATATCTATTTATTTTTCTTTGTTGCGCCTCCAACGACACACCTCCTACAGCCCCTACGTCGGAAAATACAAAAACTGAAATCACTTGAACCTACTTAATGGCGGGATTACTCTACCGCAATGGGGTTTTAATTTTTTTTTTTTGCTTCTAATAAAAAACAGAAAACACACAAGGCGCCCTTGAGATCACACACTCAATGCCCTTGCAAACTCTACTCTAATCTACCCTAATCCACGATTTTGCAATCAATGGAGCACTTCGTAAGAAGTAATGGTTAACACCCTTCACTAACTTAGGTGTGCGTTCCCCGGCAGCGGCGCCATTGTTTGGGGCATCATAGCATAGCGGAGGCTACACTCCAACCCACACACTTGTCAATCCGTGAATGCAACCCGGTTAGCGCATAGAGGCTATCCCGAATGGGAGAAGATGAGTTAACCACACACTAATGACTTCTAGTCCTACTCAATCCTTCTTCATTACTCAAGCAATCAATCTTACATAATCAAAGCATCAATCTAACATAATCAAAGCATCAAGATTAGGCTACACTTAAGTACAAAAATGCAACTTATGCAAAGAACCTAACATGCAAAGAGCTATCACACAAGCCTCAACTACACATCATTTCATGCACAAGCTTCATCACATGCACTCTACAACTCACAAATCAAAACATCATTAAGAAATCTAGATTAGCAAGTGTGTAGACCAAAACCTCATATCATTGAAAATGTAGAGAATAGAGAGTATAAGATTGAAGCAAGAATGGAGATGGAGAGCTTTGGGAGAGCACATGAGAAGGAGCTATGGAGCAAGCTCTCTCTATGAGCCTCTCAACCAAATGACCAAAGAGTGCTCCCTCTCTCAAATGGGCCACCTTTTATACAAAAATTCTAGAACTCCCAAAAGTTCCCATGTGGGATTATTGTCAAGCCCTCTCCCACATTCATCTACAACTTTGAACTCTTTTCAAGAGCCCTAAGTGTCTTTTTTGTTGCATCCTTGTATTGATCTTCATGCAACAAACACCTTGTTCAATGTCTCTTCCCCGACGCACGCGTGGGTATCTTTGGCGACCCCAGAGCCCAAGCACCGTATGGTCAGCACCCTCTAGGCTCCTTCGTAGGTCACCTAGCACTTCACTCATAGGCCACTTCCTTGGTCCCTCATCCACTGTACCGAAAGCTCACCATTTAAATCAAACCGAGGCTGGTCAAGACATCGGCCGACCTTGCTACATGAGACGTCCTCCATTGACTCTCCGTTAGCTGTTGCAACTTTATCACTTAGGTCTCCACGACCTCATTCACAAGATGGTCAAAATGCTTCCCTAGCATTCTTGACATAAAACAGTCATTTAAAAACAGGTTTCATAAATATAGTTTCTAATGAACTCTCATCTTTCCACATTGTTCCACATCATTTCTCGTTATTTCACATTCTTCTACATCAATTCACATTGCTTATTCCACATCCAGCCATATGTATTCCCATTGTCCCTTCATCCATTCTCATCCAATCACATCATATTACATCTCATCACATCTATCCTCATTACATCACATTACAACATATCCACATTGCATCTCATCCATTCATATCACATCACATCCATCTACATTCATTCAGATCCACATATCATCACATCACGTTCACATCTATTTACATTACTTCACATCCATTCACATTCATTTTAAGTCCACATCACATCATATCTCATCCATTCATATCTAACCATGTCCACATCACATCACATCTCATCTATCCACATCATATCTCATCCATTCATATCTAACCAGATCCACATCGCATCACATCCATTCATATCTTATTACATCACATTCACATCTCACCACATCTCACCTCATCCACTCACATCTCATCACATCCATTCGAATCCATCACACCCATTCCCATCCCACATTCATTCACATGCATATCTATCACATCACATCTCATTCTCATCCATTTACATCACATCACATCCTTTCACATATCATCACATCTCATTCTCATCCATTTGCATCACATCACATCCTTTCACATATCATTACATCTTATTCACATCTCATCACATACACATCCACATCCATTTACATCACATCACATCTTATCCACATAGAATTCAAATCCGACTTTAAATCCAACTAATTATGGGATTCTTTATAATTTGGTTAGCCCTCCACAGAATCTTGGGATAAAGATCCCTTCTACACAAGAAGAACATAAAGAACTCATTACCAGAGAATAATTCATTCATATTCTTAACACAATAATGGTCCATCAGACCAAAAATTTCATCTAAACATTCCTCCACCACGGGAATTTCAGTTATGCAGGTTCTCAATTTGTCATTCCTTAATTAGATCCACTGGGTCGAAGGTTAACATCAGCAATTTGTCAGCACAATCCACTAATCTCATAGTGATTTGTTGAAGTCATAATCGTCATTCCAATTACTAACATCATCACTGGGATTCGTCCCATTCATCCTAGGATCATCGTGGCTTTGTTCAACTTATCTTTTTTCAACCAGAATTTAGGAATCATCATCTTTCAATCAGAATCCAAATCAACTCATCAATTCTCAACCAGAATTCTAAAATCATATTAACCAACATTCGAATTCATCATGTGGATAGCATTTTTGATTACAATTTCAAGGTCTTAGATTTACTTGTATATATTGTCAGTAAAGAGCTGCAGATATACCCATGGTATATTCGGGTAGTCACTGTCCTTGGAGTTATAAGGTAAATACCATCATATCTAGGCCTCAAGTAAGTCAGGGATTCCATACAATTGCGGTACTTCCATGTAAAGACCAAATTTCCAATTTATGGATCTTTATTTTGAATATCAATTTGTATGAATTTCATCACACAATTACAATCTTTTACTGGTACATAAATTTTTGACATTTCTTGCTTCTCGGTTGATCCACTTTATCCAATTCGATTTGATACCAGTTGAAAGATCCCTTCCCCCTCCGCGCAACGAATTTTGGGGTGCTAGCAGCGGAAGTAGCACTTCTTGTGCAGGGCAGAACCTCTCACTCGGGGCCTTACCCACGGATATCTAGACAAGAGACTAATCCCTCGGTTCTTCCAAAATCGAACCCAAAAAAACTTCCCTCGCCCAACAGACATAGGCGATTCCTCCAGGATATTCTATTCTAACGTAGTCAAGGTCATCACTTGTGAGGCCCCCACCTCCTCTTCAGGATGCCCCATCTGAGGGTGCTGGCGAGACGGAAGCGGCGTTAGCCTGTCGCGCGGAGCATGGATCCACATTCGGGGCCTCGCCCACCACGGATGTTCGGACAAGAGACTAGCCTGGTGGTTCCTCTGAAACCAAACCTGGAAAAACTTCCCTCGCCCGAAAGGCATAGGCGATTCCACCAAGAAAATCATCTAATGGGAGAATTGATCTAACGAGTCAAAGTCTTAACTAACCACACTAATTTGACTGAACCCAAAAGTCACATGGTCAGATCAAGGAAGATACTTTTAGTTGGTCCATAGAATCACCGCTTTTTTCCTCCTTTAGCGAGGCATAGCCTGCTGATTCCCTCCCATAGAACAAGGGTCTTTCTAGGACTTATTCTAACTAACGTAACTTAATCATAATTATTTGTATTGCAGGAATCTCCCAATCGGCCTATGGGTTAGCCAACTGCCCAACCACTGTATTGGTGGGATTCTTTTATAAAAAATTTGGTTATATTTTGCCCGGGTACCGAGGAAAAGAGTTCCCAAGCCCCTTAGCTGGCGCTTCAAGCAAAATTTGGGTAGGCATATCACTTACACACCAATATGAAATTACCATTATAACAGATTTGGCTGTCTTTAAAACAATCCTTTAATGAAATCATAGTATTACTGATCATAATCCTCCAAAATATTGAGTCCATTGTTCTATAAAATATATCATTCAAACTCCTCGTTGAAGATCAGCTGGTCAACCCCAATGAGATCCAATATCAAAATTCCATTCATAAAAGTCATTCTTTCGGTTCATCCGTATCTTCCTCGACGTACACATGGGTGTCCTAGCAACCGCAAGCCCGTGCATCACTTGGTCAGAATCCTCTAGGATCCTACTTAGGTGTCCTAGTACTTCACTCAGGGACCGCTTCGTCGGTCCTTGCCCATCGTACTACCGGAAGCCCATAATTTTAACCATACCGAGGCTGGTAAAGACCTCGGCAGGCTTTGCCGCGAGCGACGTCTCTGTTGCGATGACCTCCCTTCAGCTGTTGTAACGAGTCTCTCCTTAGTTAATCACATACCAAATGCTTCCTCCAGCATTCTGGTGTAAAACAATCCTTTAAAGAAAACAGAGGTTCTATGCAAGTAGAATTTTCGGTTCGAGATTGGTTACACAAAACCCTTTTTCCTTAATCCAGATTTTCTTAATGAGAATCATTGATCTCTCATCAGGGTAATCTACCCATCATTTGACTGAATTTCCAGCGAGATTCTTGGTGATTTAGGTAAAGGGAAAACTATGCTAATTCAGCGGTAGTCTATTCTTTATATGAAGAATTTAAATTGGTCACGAGGTTTTTGCTTGATTCAGATTCGAGAGATGGGCAAGTAGTTTACTGGCCACCATTCTTATAGTCATAGTCTAACCAAAATTATTCGGTTTACTTCTAGCTTTCATTCCAAGGATTTTCTTCAGATAAATATCTACTAAACTTCTAACCGTAAGGAAAATTCCAACTTTATGAATTTCATTCCATGATAGATTAAGAATTGGTTCTATATGAGAATATTGGGTTTTTATAAAAATACTCTTCTTCCATTAATCTAATTTGGGTAAATATCAATTTGGTGATTTATCCACCTAAAATATATAAGAATATTCTTTTTACTAATTTAATTATCAACCCTAATTTTGTAGATGGAATTATGGTGAAAATTCCTCTGTCACCAAAATTTAATTTAAACCTTTCTCTACTTAAAATACCATAAAAAGTCTCCTTTTAATTAAATACAAATATCTATTTTTTTGAATATGCTTAAAATTCCTCTTTTTGCATTTAAATGATTGAATTCCAAATGTTATAGGAATTTCTCTTTTATAATAAAATAAATTTATCTAAAATTTCTCTTTTTTGAATTAAATAAAAATATCCATTATTTTAAATATGCCCAAAATTCCTCTTTTTGTATGTAAATGATTGAATTCAAAATGTCATGGGAATTTCTCTTTTATCATTTAAAAATTTATTATGCATAAAATAAATTTACCAAAAATTTTTCTTTTCTTTTAATTAAATATTTATGCATAAATACTAAAATTTATTTCACATGAATATGATGAAAATTATTCTTTTTACATAGGATATCCAATCCTAGAATATGGTAGGAAGTCCTCTTTTAGCATTATGCATAAAATAAGATATATATTAATTTCTAAAAATTTTACCATATCTTTGCTGCTATTACTGATAATTTTTTATTTTTTTCTTAAAAGAATAAAACATTGTAATGCAAATATGATAGAAGATCTATTCTTAAGCTTAAATCTAAACTATGAATTTAAATCATAATTTTCAACCATAATCATAAACTTAATTATGATTATTCTACTAGATTAAGCTATTTCCTTTATTCCTCTTTTCCCAAATTGATAGAATTATCTCTTTCTCATTTAGAATAAATTAAAGTAGTTTTTAATTACTTTTAAATATTCTAAAAGAATTTATCATTATTTTGTTATTATAAAAGCATAAAAATACCATTCTCTTATTCTCTAGCTTAACAAGCTTAGAGTTTGGTTTTGAAATAAGAATTTACCAATGAGAAGCATTCTTTTACTAAAGAATTAGCCATAGGAATGACTATTCTTTTTGGAGAGAGAGATATACATAAGAAAGCATTATAATTAAGCATAAAGATTAACTTTTTTTTGATTACACATTAAAATCCTTAGGGAAAGCTTGATTTGAATTTAAAACAACCAATTAGAAACTTCTCAAGCTTGAGAGGGGTTGAGAAGAGAAGTCATTTGAGAATATTATCAAAAAACCATAAAATTCATTCTTACCTCTCAAGGAGTAGCTTGCTTCTTTTTCTAGAAGTGAAGCCCCCAGCCAATCAATTGGTTTAGCAAGTGGAGAAGAGAGCTCCAAGAGTTGTTGAAGAGAGAGAGAGAAGCTCCAAGCTCTCCAAAAGTAGAGGATTTTTAAGGAATAATATAAAATATGATTATTTTAATGTAATATTGTCATGGTATAGCTCACAGATGAGAATACAAAAGAATGAGGGTCTATTTAAAGGTGAGGGAGGCCACTAACTAAGTCCAACTGGGTTCTAGAATTTTCCACCTTCAGTTTGATTAAATTTGGACAAGATTTGGACCAGTTTGACTCCCCTTTTGATCTAGTTTGATCTTGGAGATAGGAGAGATAAAAATATCACAATGTTTCTGAATAAAAAACCTTCCCACACATGTGAAGGAGGCACCTACCTCAAAGGTCTCCCTCTCTTTAGCAAGGTGTCAAAAATTTATCATTTCTCCAAAATATCTTATTTTTTAAGTAATATCTCTTAATTTTTAACTAATAAACCTTGTACTCAGTCAACTCTTCATCTTATGTGAGCATTTACTCATTTTTGGGTATTTTCTTTTATTCATTGGATTTTTTTCATTCCAACACTTGGATTAATCCTATTGGCCCATAGGAACCTTAATAGGACCATAATCTAGAGATTTCTGAAAATCTAGACCCTTAGGCTAAGGTCCCTTATATCATTTTTAATTGATTCCTAATGCACATTAGAGAATTTATTTTGAACTTTTGTTTTAGGGAAATATATTTTAAATGTTAAGAGAATTTTTATATCTAAAAATATCTCAATATCAAATTACCTCTCTCTAGAATTTTTCTTCTCTCGTGTGGCAAAAACAATATTTTCTTGCATTTTGAAATAGGGAATGATTACAGGGGATTGAGGTAAAAGCTTATTCATTATTCAGGCTAAGGAGGAATCTTACATCCTCTCCCACTTGAAAAATGCGAGATGTCCTATTCTTGGAAAGTGGGGGTAATCTTTTGCCAACTCTTCTTCTTTCTCCCAGGTGGCGTCTTCTAGAGGGAAGAACTTCCACTTGACTAAAAACTCTCTGAGGACTTTGCTCCTGAGAACCTTCTCCCAAACGTCAAGGATTCCTTCAGGTTGGATTACCGTCTAACCTTGAGTCGGAGAAATCAATTGTTTATCTCATCAAGCACGTGACTCGGACTGGGTACATATTTCTTAAGCAAATTGACGTGGAATACATTATGTACCTTGAGATGGGGAGGCAGAAGAAGTTTATAAGCTAGATCACCTACTTTCTTTATAATAGCATACAGTCCACAGTATCTGGGAGAGAGAGCTTCTTGTACTTCCCCAAAGATAAGGAAGTTCTTTTTGGTCGTACTCGAATGAAGACCATATCTGATTCTTCAAACTCTCTCTTTGATCTCTTTTTATTTGCATACTACTTTTGCCTATCTTGGGCTACCGTAATATCTTTACAGATTGATTTCATTTGCTGGCCCATGTCATCAAGCATTTGTCTAAACATTTTGACTCTGATTATTGGGTTAGACCAAGTCAATGGTGTAAGGCAATCTTATCCACATAGAGCTTTGAAAGGGCTCATCCCAATGCTTCAATGATAAAAAGCAATGTAAGTAAATTCAACCAGATGCAAATGGCTTAACCACTTCGTGGGTTCCCTGCCACCACAACCAGATGCAAATGGCTTAACCACTTCGTGGGTTCCCTGCCACAACATGACCTAAGAATATCTTCTATTACCTAATTCACTCTTTCAATTTGGCCATCTGTTTCGGGGTGATAGGCTGTACTGAGATCCAAGAACGTTCCTATTGCTTCAAAGAATGCAGTCCAGAATTTCGATGTGAACTTGGAATCTCTGTCACTTACTATCCTCTTGGGAGTAAGCCATGCAATATGAAGATCTCTTTAAGGAAAACTCTGGCAACATCCACTACAGTGTATGTCTCTTTCACTGGAATCAGATGGGCAACTTTGGTTAGTTTGTCAACTACCACAAAGATGGAGTTGTAACCTAATTACACTGAAGGTAATCCAGTGACAAAGTCCATACTGATACATTCCCACTTCATCTGAGGAATGTCTAGAGGCTGCAGTTTTCGTTGCATCTTGACTCTCTCTGCCTTGACTCTCTGACACATTAAGCATTGCCGCACATGATCAAGTACATCCTTTTTGAGTCGTGGCTAGAAGAAGCTTTTCTTCACAGACATATAGGTTTTTATAAACCCTGCATGTCCAGCTATCAGATGGGCTTCTCTAAGAATCCTTCCCTTTATTCCCTCATCATTGGGAATGCATAGCCGATTATTATAATACATGCATTCTTCATCCAATTTGTACCCCCAAGAACTCAACTCATTTCTTGAGGAGTCTTGCTTTCCTGCATCAGAAGGGTAGCAATAGGCACAAAGAATTTGTCCTACATGATTCTCTCCCTTGCTTCACCGATTAATGGATTTGACACCACTTAAATTGCAAGCAAGGAGGCTTTTCTGCTGAGTGCATCTGCCACCACATTTTCTTTCCCTGGCCGATATTTAAGTCCAAAATCGAATTCCTCTGCAGGGTTTGCATCCATCTCCTTTGACGCATGTTGAGATCCCTTTGGGTAGTAAAGATCCACTTCAGACTTTGATGATCTGTCATCAAGATGAACCTCTGTCTCCACAACTTTAGAGCATAAACTACTGAGAGTAACTCCAAGTCATGGACAACATAATTTCTCTCATGTGTTCTGAGCTTTCTGGATTCATAGGTCACTGCTGCATGACCTTCCTGCATAAGAGCACCGCCTAAGGCAAACCCATTGGCATCAGTAACTACTTCAAAAGCGTTGGTAAAATCTAGCAATTTAAGGATAGGGTTGGTTACTAAGGCTGTCTTCAGCTTATCAAAGGCACTCTGACTCATAGCAGACCACTAAAATAGGGTACTCTTCTTGAGAAGGTTAGTTAAAGGGGATGCTATCTGAGCATACTAGGGTATAAAGATCCTATACCATCCGGTTAATCCTAGAAATCCATTGACTTCCTGTACCGTCTTGGGTTTCGGCCAATCTCCAACTACTTGGATCTTTGCGGGGTCAGGAGAAATCCCATCTTTAGACACTATGATTCCCAAGTATTCCACTTGGTCAATAGAAAAAGAACACTTGCTCTTTTTTGCAAAGAGTTTGTGCTTCCTTAGGATTTCCAGGACCTTGCGCACATGATCTTCATGATCTGCAGCATTCTTTGAGTATACCAAGATATCATCAAAGAAGACAAGAACAGAATCATCCAAGTATATTCTGCATATAAGATGATTAAACGTCACCGGGGCATGAGTCAATCCAAACGGCATGACTCTGAACTTATAATTCCCATAATGAGTATTGAAAGCTGTCTTCGAGATGTCCTATTCCTTGATTCTGATATGGTAGTACCCGGATTTGAGATCTATCTTTGTGAGCATTTGAGTCCAACTTAACCGATCCAGAAGTTCATCAATCCTAGGGATAGGATACTTATTTTTAATTGTTAAATGATTCAATCCTCTGTAGTCAATACAGAGTCTTAACGTTCCATCTTTCTTCTTCTGAAAGAGAACGGGCGCACCACAAGGTGAGACACTTGGTCTGACGAATCCCTGCTCTAACAGTTGTTTTAACTGCTCCTTAAGTTCTATGGCTTTAGGGACTGGCATTTTGTATGCACATTGGGCTACTGGCTACTAAGCTCTAGGGGTTAACTTGATCTCACGATCTACTTCGCGAGATGGTGGCATCTCAGTCAGCTCTTCTGGGAACACATCTGCATACTCACTTAACCACTCTGGTTCTTTGGCCTTGCATTTTATATCTACCGGATTCATCTTAACGACATAAACAGGTTGGCTCTTTTTGAGCCCTTTTAATAATGTAGAAGCCTTGACTTATTGCAGCATTGGGGATCCAAAAATTCCAGTTCCTTGAACTTTATTTCCATGAAGGTCAAGGAAAGAGATGGTTCCATTGTGACAATGAATGTCAGCCTGATTCTTATGGAGCCAATCCATTCCAAGGATTCCATCATAGATTCCCAAGGGTAGGACTGTGAATTGCCACTCTCTTATGTTCCCATCTAGATTAAACAACTGAATAAGGCCTGTCTCAAGGTGTGTGAAAAGAATCTTTCCACTGGCCAGTTCCACTTGCATAGGTTTCCTTGATTTTTGATTTAGGACTAACTTATGCAGACATCCTAAAATTAAAAGAATGAGTACTACCTGAATCAATCAAAAGCTTGAATTGCTTACCTTGGTACTCTGCTGGAGTCTGAGAAGGACTAAAAATTGACGATAATTTCCCTGATGCTCAATTGTGGCATAGATCTGTCCTTTTTCTTCCTCCACTTCCTCAGCTATAGTGACGGCTCTAACTGCTGTAGTCTGAGGTGTGGAACTCTCTCTAGGAGTTTGGAGACTGCTTTGCATGGAGGCTACAGGCTGAGCTGGCACTCTTCTGGGGTTGCCCTGAACTCTGGGACCCTAGCTTCCTTGGCCCACAGAAGGAGATGGGCAATCCTTGAGCTGGTGCCCAAACCCCTGACATCCGAAGCACTTGTTCTCACTTTGAAGCTCTTCCCTCTGCATTGCTAGCTTCCTTGGCCCACAGAAGGAGATGGGCAATCCTTGAGCTGGTGCCCAAACCCCTGACATCTGAAGCACTTGTTCTCACTTTGAAGCTCTTCCCTTTGCATTGTTGAAAGAGCCCGAGTTTCTGAGAAAGAGCTTTGAGAAAAAGGTCTTCCTTCATTCCTAAAACTTTGTGACTCCAGATTTTGATTGGGACCTTGGTGTCTCTTTGGAGGCGGAATGTTGGAAGAACTTCCGAGTGTCTGGAATCTCTTGAAGGATGAGGGGGCTAGCTTTGGCGGGACTTTAACGAACGATGAAGGCTTTGGCGAAGTCCTTCGCCCATTCTTACAGCTTCAGCCATGGAAACTAGCTTGGCATTCTTGACCACGGTGTCTAAAGGTTCATTCTTTCCTCCCTGAATGAACTTATGGTAGCAAGAGGCGTGGAAATACTACCCTGAAATATAAATCCTCGAAATGGCTTGCGATTCTAGCTCTACTCGTTTGAGTTGTAGCGGAAGAGACGAGATGCTCGAAGGCGAAAGCAATCATATCTTGTGACTGGGTAAGATCGGGAATACCGGATAAGTGTGGAACTTCCATCTATAAAACAAAATTCTTTGATTAAAAATCCTCATTAATGAAGCTTAAGGAATGAAATTACAATACGTAAATGCTCTTTCTGAGTTTTTATTATAGATTTCTGATAAGAATTTATTTTTCCTTAGTATCTTTCAACAACAAAGCTCTGATACCAGTTGTGAGACCCCCACCCCCTCCGTGATGCCCCCTCCGAGGGCACTGGCGGTGGAAGCGGCGTACCGAGGAAAAGAGTTCCCAGGCCCCCCGCCGGCGCTTCAAGCAAAATTAAAGGTAGGCATACCACTTACACACCTAATATGAAATTACCATTATAACAGACTCGGTTGTATTTTAAACAATCCTTCAATGAAATCATAGCATTACTAATCATAGTCCTCCAAAATATTGAGTCCATTGTTTTACAAAATATATCATTCGGACTCTTCGTTGAAGACCATCTGGTCAACCAACGAGATCCAATATCCAAATTTCATTCACAAAAGTCATTCTTTCGGTTTATCCGTATCTTCCTCGACGTACACATGGGTATCCTAGCAACCGCGAGTCCATGCATCACACACCTGGTCAGAACCCTCTAGGATCCTACTTAGGTGTCTTAGCACTTCACTTAGGGACCGCTTCATCAGTCCTCACCCATCGTAGAGCAAAAGCCCACCATTTTAACCATACCAAGGCTGGTCAAGACCTCGACAGGCTTTACCCCATGAGCGACGTTCCTTGACGACTCCCCCCGCTAGCTGTTGCAAACGAGTCTCTCCTTGTTAATCACATACCAAATGCTTCCTCCAGCATTCTGGTGTAAAACAGTCCTTTAAAGAAAATAGAGGTTCTATGCAAGTTGAATTCCCGGTTCGAGATTGGTTCCACAAAACCCTTTTCCCTTAACCCATATTTTCTTAATGATGGTCTCTCATCAAGGTAATCTACCCATCATTTGACTGAATTTCCAACCAGATTCTTGGTGATTTAGGTTAAGGAAAAACTATGCTAATTCAACGGTAGTCTATTCTTTATGTCAAGAATTGGAATTGGTCACGAGGTTTTTGCTTGATTCAGATTCGAGAGATGGGCAAGTAGTTTACTGGCCACCATTCTCACAGTCGTGGTCTAACCAAAATTATTCGGTTTATGTCTAACTTTGATTCCAAGGATTTTCTTCAGATAAATATCTACTAAACTTCTAACCGTAAGGAAAATTCTAACTTTATGAATTTCATTCCATAATAGATTAAGAATTGGTTCTATATGAGAATATTAGGTTTTTATAAAAATACTCTTCTTTCATTAATCTAATTTTGGGTAAATATCAATTTGGTGATTTATCCACTTAAAATATCTAAGAATATTCTTTCTACTAATTTAATTATCAACCCTAATTTTGTAGATGGAATTATGGTGAAAATTCCTCTTTTGTTCACCAAAATTTAATTTAAACCTTTCTCTACTTAAAATACCATAAGAATTCTTCTTTTAATTAAATACAAATATCGATTTTTTTTGAATATGCTTAAAATTTCTCTTTTTGCATTTAAATGATTGAATTCCAAATGTCATGGGAATTCCTCTTTTATCATAAAATAAATTTATTTAAAATTTCTTTTTTTAAATTAAATTAAATATCCATTATTTTAAATATGCCAAAAATTTCTCTTTTTGTATATCTTTTATCATTTAAAACTTTATTATGCATAAAATAAATTTACCAAAAAATCTTTATTTCTTTTAAATAAATATTTATGCATAAATACTAAAATTTATTTCACATGAATATGATGAAAATCATTCTTTTTACATAGGATGTCCAATCCTAGAATATGGTAGGAAGTCCTCTTTTAGCATTATGCATAAAGAAAGATATGTATTAATTTTTAAAAATTTTGCCATAGCTTTGCTGCTATTACTCATAATTTTTAATTTTTTTCTTAAAAGAATAAAACATTGTAATGCAAATATGATAGAAGATCTATTCTTAAGCTTAAATCTAAACTATGAATTTAAATCATAATTTTCAACCATAATCATAAACTTAATTATGATTATTCTACTAGATTTAGCTATTTCCATTATTACTTTTTTCCCAAATTGATAGGATTATCTCTTTCTCATTTAGAATCAATTAAAGTAGTTTTTAACTACTTATAAATATTCTAAAAGAATTTACCATTATTTTGTTAACATAAAAGCATAAAAATACCATTTTCTTATTCTCTAACTTAACAAGCTTAGAGTTTGGTTTTGAAATAAGAATTTATCAATGAGAAGCATTCCTTTACTAAAGAATTAGCCATAGGAATGACTAAAGAATTAGCCATAGGAATGACTATTCTTTTTGGAGAGAGAGATATACATAAGAAAGCATTCTAATTAAGCATAAAGATTAACTTTTTTTGATTACACATTAAAATTCTTAGGAAAAGCTTGATTTGAATTTAAAACAACCAATTAGAAAACTTCTCAAGCTTGAGAGGGATTGAGAAGAGAAGTCATTTGAGAATATTAACAAAAAACCATAAAGTTCATTCTTACCTCAAGGATTAGCTTGCTTCTTTTTCTAGAAGTGAATCCCTCAACCAATCAATTGGTTTAGCAAGTGGAGAAGAGAGCTCCAAGAGTTCTTGAAGAGAGAGAGAAGCTCCAAGCTCTCCAAAAGTAGAGGATTTTTAAGAGAATAGAAAATATGATTATTTTAATGTAATACTGGCATGGTATAGCTCACAGATGAGAATATAACAGAATGAGGGTCTATTTATAGGTGAGGGAGGCCACTAATTGAGTCCAAATGGGTTCTAGAATTTTTGAGCTTCAGTTTGACTGAATTTGGACAAGATTTGGACCAGTTTGACTCCCCTTTTGATCCAGTTTGATCCTTGAGATAGGAGAGATAAAAATATCACAATGTTTTTGAATGAAAAACCTTCCCACACATGTGAAGGGGGTGCCTACCTCAAAGGTTTCCCTCTTCTTAGCAAGGTGTCAAAAATTCATCATTTCTCTAAAATATCTCATTTTTTTAGTAATATCTCTTAATTTTTTTAGTAATATCTCTTAATTTTTTAGTAATATCTCTTAATTTTTAACTAATAACCTTGTACTTAGTCAACTCTTCATCTGATGTGAGCATTTACTCATTTTTGGGTATTTTCTTTTATTCATTGGATTTTTCTCATCTTGGATTAATCCTATTGGCCCATAGGAACCTTAATTGGACCATAATCTAAGGTCCCTTATATCATTTTTAATCGATTCCTAATGCACATTAGAATTTATTTTGATTTTTTATTTTAGGAAAATATATTTGAAATATTAGGAGAATTTTTATATCTAAAAATATCTCAATATTGAATTACCTCTCTCTAGAATTTTTCTTTTCTCTCTGGGAAAAAACAAGGAAAAATAATATTTTCTTGCATTCTGAAATAGGGAATGATTACAGGGGATTGAGGTAAAAGCTTATTCATTATTCAGGCTGAGGAGGAATCTTACATCCTCTCCTACTACCTGAAAAACGCGAGATGTCCTCATCTCGCAAAGTGGGGATAATCTTTTGCCAACTCTTCTTCTTTCTCTCAGGTGGAGTCTTCCAGAGGGAAGAACTTCCACTTGACTAAAAACTCTGTGAGGACTCTGCTCCTGAGAACCTTCTCTTGAATGTCAAGGAATTCTTCAGGTTGGAGTACCATCTGGCCTTGAGTCGTCGGAGAAATCAATTGTTTATCATCAAGCACGTGACTCGAGCTGGGTACATATTTCTTAAACAAACTGACGTGGAATACATTATATACCTTGAGATGGGGAGGCAAAAGAAGTTTATAAGTTAGATCACCTACTTTCTTTATAACAGCATACGGTCCACAATATCTGGGAGAGAGCTTCTTGTACTTTCCTAAAGATAAGGAACTTCTTTTGGGTCGTCGTACTCAAATGAAGACCATATCTGATTCTTCAAACTCTCTCTCTGATCTCTTTTTATTTGCATACTACTTTTGCTTATCTTGGGGCATTTGCTGGTCCATGTCATCTTCAAGCATTTGTCTAGACATTTCGACTCTGATTAATGGGTCGGACCAAGTCAATGGTGTAAGGCAATCTTGTCCATACAGAGCTTGAAAGTGCTCATCCCAATGCTTTGATGATAAGAAGCTCTTTTTGAGCCATTTTAATAATTTAGAAGCCTTGACTAATTGCAACATTGGGGATCCGGAAATTCGAGTTCCTTGAACTTTATTCCCATGAAGGTCAAGGAAAGAGATGGTTCCATTGTGACAATGAATGTCAGCCTGATTCTTATGGAGCCAATCCATTCCAAGGATTCCATCATAGATTCCCAAGGGTAGGACTCTGAAAACTGGCACTCTGTAATGTTCCCAAGAGATGGTTCCATTGTGACAATGAATGTCAGCCTGATTCTTATGGAGCCAATCCATTCCAAGGAAAGAGATGGTTCCATTGTGACAATGAATGTCAGCCTGATTCTTATGGAGCCAATCCATTCCAAGGATTCCATCATAGATTCCCAAGGGTAGGACTCTGAACTGGCACTCTGTAATGTTCCCAAGAACGCGACTCATTTCTTGAGGAGTCTTGCTTTCTTGCATCAGAAGGGTAGCAATAGGGGCAAAGAATTTGTCCTGCATGATTCTCTCCCTTGCTTCGCTGATTAATGGACTTGACACCACACTGAAATTGCAAGCAAGGAGGCTTTTCTGCTGAGCACATCTACCACCACATTTTCTTTCCCTTGTCTATATTTAATTCCAAAATCAAATTCCTCTGCAGGGTCTACATCCATCTCCTTTGACGTATGTTGAGATCCCTTTGGGTAAAGATCAACTTCAGCCGTTGATCATCAAGGTGAACCTCTGTCCCAAAAGATAATGTCTCCACAACTTTAGAGCATAAACTACTGAGAGTAACTCCAAGTCATGGATACACAATTTCTCTCATGTATTCTGAGCTTTCTGGATTCATAGGCCACTGCATGACCTTCCTGCATAAGAGCATCGCCTACAATATTGAATTACCTCTCTCTAGAATTTTTCTTCTCTCTAAGGCAAAAACAAGGAAAAATAATATTTTCTTGCATTCTGAAATAGGGAATGATTATAGGGGATTGAGGTAAAAGCTTATTCATTATTCAGGCTGAGGAGGAATCTTACATCCTCTCCCACTTGAAAAATGTGAGATGTCCTCATCTCACAATGTGTGGGTAATCTTTTGCCAACTCTTCTTCTTTCTCCCAGGTGGTCTTTTAGAGGGAAGAACTTCCACTTGACTAAAAACTCTCCGAGGACTCTGCTCCTGAGAATCTTCTCCCGAACATCAAGGATTTCTTCAGGTTGGTCTGGCCTTGAGTCGGAGAAATCAATTGTTCATCACATCAAGCACGTGACTCGGGATTGGTACATATTTCTTAAGCAAACTGACGTGTGGAATACATTATGTACCTTGAGATGGGGAGGCAGAAGATGTTTATAAGCTAGATCACCTAATTTCTTTATAACAGCATACGGTTCACAGTATCTGGTAGAGAGAGCTTCTTGTACATCCCTAAAGATAAGGAACTTCTCTTTGGTCGTACTCGAATAATGAAGACCATATCCGATGCTTCAAACTCTCTCTCTGATCTCTGCTTTGAAAGGGCTCATCCAAATGCTTTGATGATAAGAAGCATTATAAGTAAATTCAACCAGATGCAAATGGCTTAACCACTTCTTGGGTTCCCTGCCACAACATGACCGAAAAATATCTTCTATTACTTGATTCACTCTTTCAGTCTAGCCATCTGTTTCGGGGTGATAGGCTGTACTGAGATCCAAGAAAGTTCCTATTGCTTCAAAGAATGCAGTCTAGAATTTCTATGTGAACTTGGGATCTTTGTCACTTACTATTATCCTGAGGGTAAGCCATGCAATCTGAAGATCTCTTTAAGGAAAAATATGGCAACATCCACTGCAGTGTATGTCTCTTTCACTGGAATCAGATGGGCAACTTTGGTTAGTCTGTCAACTACCACAAAAATAGAGTTGTAACCTGATTGCAATGAAGGTAATCGAGTGACAAAGTCCATACTGATACATTCCCACTTCATCTGAGGAATGTCTAGAGGCTACAATTTTAGTGGCATCTTGACTCTCTCTGCCTTGACTCTCTGACACATTAAGCATTGCCACATATGATCAAGTACATCCTTTTTGAGTCGTGGCCAGAAGAAGCTTTTCTTCAAACAGACATATAGGTTTTTATAAACCCTGGGATGTCCAGCTATTAGGCTATCATGGGCTTCTCTAAGAATCCTTCCCTTTATTCCCTCATCATTGGGAATGCATAGCCGATTATTATAATACATGCATCCTTCATCCAATCTGTACCCAAGAACTCAACTCATTTCCTGAGGAGTCTTTCTTTCTTGCATTAGAAGGGTAGCAATAGGGGCAAAGAATTTATCCTATAGCATGATTCTTTCCCTTGCTTCACTGATTAACAGATTTGACACCACTGAAATTGCAAGCAAGGAGGCTTTTCTGTTGAGCACAGTGACAGCTCTAATTGCTATAGTTTGAGGTGGAACTCTCTCTCTTTGGTTACCCCAATTCTGGGAGGGAGTTCGGAGATTGCTTCGCATGGAGGCTGTGTAGGCTGAGCTGGCACTCTTCTGGGGTTGCCCTGGTTTTGAAGATCAGGGACCCTAATTGGATTGATACAAAGAAGGAGTCTGTCTTTGAACTCTGGGACCCTGGATTCCTTGGCCCAACGAAGGAGATGGGCAATCCTTGAGCTGGTGCCCAAACCCTTGACATCTCTGAAGCACCTAATCTCAGTTCGAAGCACCTAATCCCAAACCCTTGACATCTGAAAGCATCTGATCTTAGTTCGAAGCTCTTTGCTCTCTGCAATCTTGAAAGAGTCGAAGTTCCTGAGAAAGAGCTTTGAGAAAAAGGTCTTCCTGCATTCCTAAAACTTCCTGACTCCAGATTCTGATTGGGACCTTGGTGTCTCTTTGGAGGCGGAAGGTTGGAAGAGCTTCTCGGTGTCTAGAATCTCTTGAAGGATGAGGGAGCTGGCTTTGGCAGGACTTTAATGAGATGAAGGCTTTGGCAAAGTCCTTTGCCATGCTTACAGCTTCAGCCATGGAAGTTGGCTTGGCATTCTTGACAAGGGTGTCTAAAGGTTTGTTCATTCCCCGAATGAACCTGGCCATAAGTTGCTCTTCATCTAGCGATGGTGATGAGTACTTGAGGAGAAGAGCAAATGTCTGGTGATATTCTTCAATAGTTTTGCTCCCCTGGTTTAGCTCTAAGAATTCATTTATCTTGGTTTCTAAAAATCCGAGGGGAAAAAATCTCTTTCTTAGATAGGCTTTGAGATCATTCTAGGACTGGGTATTCCTATCCAGATGGTTGGTGTCGCAATGGTTTCTCCATGCCACCCTGGCTATCTCCACAATCTTCAGCCTAGCAAGAGCCATTTTGCTCCTTTGGTTGTATCCGATGACATCAAAATATTCCTCCATGGCCTCAACCCACTTCTCCACAGCCTCGCCCAAGTTCTCCCCTTCACATTTGAAGGGTCGTGGTGGCTGAGTCCTGTGAAGAGCCTTGCGAACGTCGGGGTCAAGCTCTTCCTCATCAGTGAGAGAATCTGGATGTCATCCCCACGGTTCCCTTACCTTATAATTCTACCAAAAATGATACATTATTAAATTTTTTTTGATTTTGTCAACGAGATCCTAAGACTTAAGAGCTTCGAAAAATAATTTCTTAAACAAGATAAAAGATCTTATTAGAGATCTATGACATATGTCCAAGTAACAGATTTTGCTTCATCAATTCGTCATATAATAAACAATCACTTATATAACAAGGAATTTTTCCACAAAACATTTCTTTATTCATATAAAGGTTGCAATATGTACATAGAGCAGCATCTCGGCTCCAGAAAGTCAAAACCTCCTCGGGAAATGCATAAGACGACGATACTGGGCTACAGATATGCCCCGATTTAAACGTTCCCTTACTGCCAAGGGTGGTACTATCTTCTCCTTTGAAATAAAACGGCTAAGAAGTCTTTAGATATGGTAGGAAAGTCTAAAATCTCGAGGCATAGGGTGATACAAAATAATGCCATGAATAGCTTTTAGCCTCATTAGAATCATGGCCAACAAGATATTTTCCCTCAGCATCACGTGCTAGTCGCGCAAGAGGCGTGGAAATATTGCCCTGAAATATAAATCCTTGAAATGGTTTGCGAGTCTAGCTCGGCTCGTTTGAGTTGTAGCGGAAGAGATGAGATGCTCGAAGGCAAAAGCAGTCATATCTTGCAAACTGGGTGAGATCGGGAATACCGGATAAGTGTGGAACTTCCATCTATAAAACCAAATTCTTTGATTAAAACTCTTCATTAATGAAGCTTAAGGAATGAAAATACAATACGTAAATGCTCTTTCCGAGTTTTTATTATAAATTTCTGATAAGAATTTATTTTTCCTTAGTATCTTTCAACAAAGCTCTGATACCAGCTGCTGTGAGACCCCCACCCCCTCCGTGATGCCCCCTCCGAGGGCGCTGGGGCAGTGGAAGCGGCGTCAGCCTCTCGTGCGGGGCAGGGATCCACACTCGGGGCCTCGCCCACCACAGATGTCCGGACAAGAGACTAGCCCGGCGGTTCCTCCGAAACTGAACCCAGAAAAACTTCCCTCGCCCTCGGAAGGGACGAGCGATTCCACCAGGAAAACATCTAATGGGAGAATTGATATAACGAGTCAAAGTCTGAACTAACCAAACTAATCCGACCGAACCCAAAAGTCACATGGTCAGATCAAGGAAGAGACCTATAGTTGGTCCATAGAATCACCGCTTTTTTCCTCCTTTAGTAGCGAGGCACAGCCGTTGATTCCTTCCCATAGAACAAGGGTCTTCCTAGGACTTATTCTAAATTACGTTTGTATCGCAGAATCCCCCGATCCAGGATTCCTTTATAAACAATTTGGTTATGTTTTGCCCGTGTACTGAGGAAAAGAGTTCCGAAGCCCCCTAGCCAGCGCTTCAAGCAAAATTTAAAGTAGGCATACCACTTACACACCCAATATGAAATTATCATTATAACAGATTCGTCTGTCTTTAAAACAATCCTTTAATGAAATCATAGTATCATTGATCATAATCCTCCAAAATATTGAGTTCATTGTTTTACAAAATATATCATCTGGACTCTTCGTTGAAGACCAGCTGGTCAACCAACAAGATCCAATATCAAAATTCCATTCACAAAAGTCATTCTTCAGTTTATCCATATCTTCCTCGACGTACGCATGGGTGTTCTAGCAACCGCGAGCCCATGCATCACCTGGTCAGAACTCTCTAGGGTCCTACTTAGGTGTCCTAGCACTTCACTCAGGGACCGCTTCGTCAATCCTCGCCTATCGTACTGAAAGCGCACCATTTTAACATACCGAGGCTGGTCAAGACCTCGACAGGCTTTGCCTCGAGCGACGTCCCTCGAGCGACGACTCCCCGCGCTAGCTGTTGTTGCAATGAGTCTCTCCTTAGTTAATCACATACCAAATGCTTTCTTCAGTATTCTGGCGTAAAATAATCCTTTAAAGAAAATAGAGGTTCTGTGCAAGTAGAATTCTCGATTCGAGATTGGTTCCACAAAACCCTTTTTCCTTAACCCAGATTTTCTTAATGATTCATTGATCTCTCATTAGGGTAATCTATCCTTCATTTGACTGAATTTCCAACCAGATTCTTGGTGATTTAGGTTAAGGGAAAACTATGCCAATTCAACGGTCGTCTATTCTTTATGTCAAGAATTGGAATTGGTCACGAGGTTTTTGCTTGATTCAGATTCGAGAGATAGGCAAGTTGTTTAATGTGGCCACCATTCTCACAGTCGTGGTCTAACAAAAATTATTCGGTTTACTTCTAACTTTGATTCCAAGGATTTTCTTTAGATAAATATCTACTAAACTTCTAATTGTAGGAAAAATTCTAACTTTATGAATTTCATTCCATAATAGATTAAGAATTGGTTCTATATGAGAATATCGGGTTTTTATAAAAACACTCTTCTTCCATTAATCTAATTTTGGGTAAATATCAATTTGGTGATTTATCCACCTAAAATTTCTAAGAATATTCTTTCTACTAATTTAATTATCAACCCTAATTTTGTAGATGGAATTATGGTGAAAATTTCTCTTTTGTCACCAAAATTTAATTTAAACCCTTCTTTACTTAAAATACCATAAAAATTCTTCTTTTAATTAAATACAAATATCCATTTTCTTGAATATGCTTAAAATTCCTCTTTTTGCATTTCAATGATTGAATTCCAAATGTCATGGGAATTCCTCTTTTATCATAAAATAAATTTATTTAATTTTTTAAATTAAATAAAAATATCTATTATTTTAAATATTCCCAAAATTTTCCCTTTTTGTATTTAAATGATTGAATTTGAAATGTCATGGGAATTCCTCTTTTATCTTATAAAAATTTCTTATGCATAAAATAAATTTACCAAAATTTTTTCTTTTCTTTTAATTAAATATTTATGCATAAATACTAAAATTTATTTCACATGAATATGATGAAAATCATTCTTTTTACATAGGATGTCCAATCCTAGAATATGGTAGGAAGTTCTCTTTTAGCATTATGCATAAAATAAGATATGTATTAATTTTTAAAAATTTTGCCATAGCTTTGTTGCTATAACTGATAATTTCTAAAATTTTTCTTAAAAGAATAAAACATTGTAATGCAAATATGATAGAAGATCTATTCTTAAGCTTAAGTCTAAACTATGAATTTAAATCATAATTTTTAACCATAATCATAAACTTAATTATGATTATTCTACTAGATTAAGCTATTTCCATTATTCCTCTTTTCCCAAATTGATAGGGGTATCTCTTTCTCATTTAGAATTAATTAAAGTAGTTTTTAATTGCTTATAAATATTCTAAAAGAATTTACCAATATTTTGTTAACATAAATGCATAAAAATATCATTTTCTTATTCTCTAGCTTAACAAGCTTAGAGTTTGGTTTTGAAATAAAAATTTATCAATGAGAAGCATTCCTTTACTAAAGAATTAGCCATAGGAATGACTATTCTTTTTGGAGAGAGAGAGATACATAAGAAAGCATTCTAATTAAGCATAAAGATTAACTTTTTCTTGATTACACATTAAAATTCTTAGGGAAAGCTTGATTTGAATTTAAAATAACCAATTAGAAAGTTCTCAAGCTTGAGAGGGTTGAGAAGAGGTCATTTGAGAATATTAACAAAAAACCATAAAATTCATTCTTACCTCAAGGATTAGCTTGCTTCTTTTTCTAGAAGTGAAGCCCCCAGCCAATTAATTGGTTTAGCACGTGGAGAAGAGAGCTCCAAGAGTTGTTGAAGAGAGAGAGAAGCTCCAAGCTCTCCAAAAGTAGAGTATTTTTAAAAGATTATGAAAAATATGATTATTTTAATGTAATACTGGCATGGTATAGCTCACAGATGAGAATACAATAGAATGAGGGTCTATTTATAGGTGAGGGAGGCCACTAACTGAGTCCAACTAGGTTTTAGAAATTTTTAGCTTGAGTTTGACTGAGTTTGGACAAGATTTGGAACAGTTTGGCTTCCCTTTTGATCCAGTTTGATCCTGGAGAGAGGAGAGATAAAAATATCACAATGTTTTTGAATGAAAAACCTTCCCACACATGTGAAGGAGGCACCTACCTCAAAGGTCTCTCTCTCCTTAGCAAGGTGTCAAAAATTCATCATTCCTCTAAAATATCTCATTTTTTTAGTAATATCTCTCAATTTTTAACTATAATAAACCTTGTACTCAGTCAACTCTTCATCTGATGTGAGCATTTACTCATTTTTGGGTATTTTCTTTTATTCATTGTATTTTTCTCATCCCAACACTTGGATTAATCCTATTGGCCCATAGGAACCTTAAGTGGACCATAATCCAAAAATTTATGAAAATCTAGATCCTTAGGCTAAGGTCCCTTATATCATTTTAATTGATTCCTAATGCACATTAGAGAATTTATTTTGAACTTTTGTTTCAAGGAAATATATTTTAAATATTAGGAGAATTTTTATATCTAAAAATATATCAATATTGAATTACCTCTCTCTAGAACTTTTTTTCTCTCTAGGCAAAAACAAGGAAAAACAATATTTTCTTGCATTCTGAAATAGAGAATGATTACAGGGGATTAAGGTAAAAGCTTATTCATTATTCAGGCTGAGGAGGAATCTTACATCCTCTCCCACTTGAAAAATGTGAGATGTCCTCATCTCGCAAAGTGGGGGTAATCTTTTGCCAACTCTAATTCTTTCTCCCAGGTGGCGTCTTCTAGAGGGAAGAACTTCCACTTGACTAAAAACTCTCTGAGGACTCTGCTCCTGAGAACCTTCTCCCGAACATCAAGGATTTCTTTAGGTTGGAGTACCATCTGGCCTTGAGTCGGAGAAATCAATTGTTCACCTCATCAAGCACGTGACTCGGGCTGGGTACATATTTCTTAAGCAAACTAACGTGGAATACATTATGTACCTTGAGATGGGGAGGCAAAAGAAGTTTATAAGCTAGATCACCTAATTTCTTTATAACAGCATACGGTCCACAGTATTTGGGAGAGAGCTTCTTGTACTTCCCTAAAGATAAGGAACTTCTTTTTGGTCATACTCAAATGAAGACCATATCTGATTCTTCAAACTCTCTCTCTGATCTCTTTTTATTTGCATACTGGTTTTGGTTATCTTGGGCTGCCTTAATATCTATACGGATTGATTGCATTTGTTGGTCCATGTCATCAAGCATTTATCTAGACATTTTGACTCTGATTAATGGGTCGGACCAAGTCAATGGTGTAAGGCAATCTTGTCCATTCAGATCTTTGAAAGGGCTTATCCCAATGCTTTGATGATAAGAAGCATTGTAAGTAAATTCAACCAGATGCAAATGGCTTAACCACTTCTTTGGTTCCCTACCACCACAACATGACCAAAGAATATCTTCTACTACCTGATTCACCCTTTCAGTTTGGCCATCTGTTTTGGGGTGTGATAGGCTGTAGTGAGATCCAAGAAAGTTCCTCTACTGCTTCTCAAAGAATGCAGTCTAGAATTTTGATGTGAACTTGGGATCTCTGTCACTTACTATCCTCCTAGGTTAGCCATGCAATCTAAATATCTCTTTAAGGAAAACTATGGCAACATCCACTACAGTGTATGTCTCTTTCACTGTAATCAGATGGGCAACTTTGGTTAGTTTTTCAACTACCACAAAGATGGAGTTGTAACCTAATTGCACTGAAGGTGATCCAGTGACAAAGTCCATACTGATACATTCCCACTTCATCTGAGGAATGTCTAGAGGCTGCAGTTTTCGTTGCATCTTGACTCTCTCTGCCTTGACTCTCTGACACATTAAGCATTGCCGCACATGATCAAGTACATCCTTTTTGAGTCTTGGCCAGAAGAAGCTTTTCTTCCAGACATATAGGTTTTTATAAACCCTGGATGTACAGCTATCAGGGTATCATGGGGTTCTCTCAGAATCCTTCCCTTTATTCCGTCATCATTTTGGGAATGCATAGCCGATTATTATAATACATGCATCCTTCATCCAATTTGTACCCAAGAACTCAACTCATTTCTTGAGGAGTCTTGCTTTCTTGCATCAGAAGGGTAGCAATAGGGGCAAAGAATTTGTCCTACATGATTCTCTTCCTTGCTTCACTGATTAATGGATTTGACACCACTAAAATTGCAAGCAAGGAGGCCTTTCTGCTGAGCTCATCTGCAACCACATTTTCTTTCCCTGGCCGATATTTAATTCCAAAATTGAATTCCTCTGCAGGGTCTGCATCCATCTCCTTTCACGCATGTTGAGATCCCTTTGGGTAAAGATCCACTTCAGACTTTGATGATCTGTCATCAAGGTGAACCTTTGTCCCAAAAGATAATGTCTCCACAATTTTAGAGCATAAACTACTGAGAGTAACTTCAAGTCATGGACAACATAATGTCTCTCATGTGTTCTGAGCTTTCTGGATTCATAGGCCACTGCATGACCTTCCTGCATAAGAGCACCACCTAAGGCAAACCCACTGGCATCAATAACTACTTCAAATCTGGCAATTTAAGAATAGGGTTGGTTACTAAGGCTGTCTTCAGCTTATCAAAGGCACTCTGTTTCATAGTAGACCACTAAAATAGGGTACTCTTCTTGAGAAGGTTAGTTGAAGGGGTTAGTATCTGAGCATACCACGGTATAAAGATCCTATACCATCTGGTTAATCCTAGGAATCCACTTACTTCCTTTATCATCTTGGGTTTCGGCCAATCTCCGACTACTTGGATCTTTGCGGGGTTAGGAGAAATCCCATCTTTAGACACTATGAATCCCAAGTATTCCACCTGGTACAGAAAAAGAACACTTGCTCTTTTTTGCAAAGAGTTGGTGCTTCCTTAGGAATTCGAGGACCTTGCGCACATGATCTTCATGATTTGCAGCATTGTTTGAGTATACCAAGATATCATCAAAGAAGATAAGAACAAAATCATCCAAGTATATCTTGCATAAGATGATTAAACGTCACTGAGGCATTAGTCAATCCAAACGGCATGATTGTGAACTTATAATGCCCATAACGAGTATTGAATGCTGTTTTTGGGATGTCCTATTCCTTGATTCTGATCTGGTAGTACACCTGGGTTTGAGATCTATCCAGAAGTTCATCAATCCTAGGGATAGGATACTTATTTTTAATTGTTAATTGATTCAATCCTTTGTAGTCAACACATAGTCTTAACGTTCCATCTTTCTTCTCCTGAAAGAGAACGGGCGCACCCCAAGGTGAGACATTGGGTTTGACGAATCCCTACTCTAACAGTTGTCTTAACTGCTCCTTAAGTTTTTTGGCTTCTGGGACTGGCGTTTTGTATGCACGTTGGGCTACTGGCTGAGCTCGAGGGGTTAACTCTATCTCACGATCTACTTCGCGAGACGGAGGCATCTCAATCAGCTCTTCTGCATACTCATCACTTAACCACTCTGGTTCTTTAGCCTTGCATTTTATATCTACCGGATTCATCTTAACAACATAAATAGCTTGGCTCTTTCCTGAGCCCTTTTAATAATTTAGAAGCCTTGACTAATTGTAGCATTGGGGATCCGAAAATTCCAATTCCTTGAACTTTATTCCCATGAAGGTCAAGGAAAGAGATGGTTTCATTGTGACAATGAATGTCAGCCTGATTCTTATGGAGCCAATTGTTGAGATATCGAGCTCGTCTAGTGAGGCGGTGGACACTGATGACCCACTTGTTGGGGGATAGGCCCCACACTTACACCACTGGCATGGTTGGTGAGATCTTGGGTGATATGCGGCCAGTGGGATGACAGGCTGTGTGACAGCCATTCTAGAGACTGGCATAGTTATAGCGCCAGCTCATTGAGTCGGGTTCACACTATAGAGAACCCGTGTATGTATTTGGTTGAGTACCTTTCATATGGTGTGTACTCTTATTCTTGTATATGGTGTGTTGAGTGTTGAGTGAAGAAGAAGAAGATTTTC
The DNA here is from genome assembly GCF_041138505.1 of Cibotium barometz. Classification (NCBI taxonomy): domain Eukaryota; kingdom Viridiplantae; phylum Streptophyta; class Polypodiopsida; order Cyatheales; family Cibotiaceae; genus Cibotium; species Cibotium barometz. Next base: position 45,362,249 of record NC_141087.1, read on the forward strand.
AGCCGCTCACCTTGTGTGTTCTCTATTAGGGTTTTGTGAGTGTGTGTGTGTGCTTACAAGAGCTCAAGCTCTCTTCCCCCCTGCATCTTTTCATGGTATCAGAGCCTGGTTCGTGGTAAGGACTGAGCTGCAAGCAAGAGAACCACAGGAAGCGGTACGGTGCTAAGAGCTTCAACTACTCTTCCCTATTTGTGTTGGTGACTACACCCTTGTCGGGAGCTCTACGGGAGGCACCGGCAACGATCTCGGATTGAGGAGCTTTCTTCGCGGGAGTAAAGTTATAGGGAAACTATAACGTCCTATCGGACAAAATTTTTTGGATCGAAAACGCGTTTCGGGCGCGTCTGGACCTCCGTTTTTCAGAAAACAGGCGATTTTGAGCATTGCGGGTAAGTCATCGATGCAGAACTCTGTTTTAAGAACTGCAGGAAGACAGATTGACTGTGCAGACACTGTGGGTGCTACAAAGAGGTCTACAGTTGCCATTGGGTGTATGTATGCACATTGAAGTCACTGGTTGTGACATTTGAGAGTACTACAGTACCGCTATACAGAAAATACAGCAGTTTGTGCAGAAAAACTAGAGTGCAGTTTTTGGTAAAATTGTGTGTTTGGCAAGATGTCAAATGATGGGATAACTCAGATTGTGGCTGAGAAGCTTGATAAGAATAACTTCCATGCCTGGAGGTTCAGGTTGACGAATTTCCTGATGGGAAAAGGCTATTGGGACTACATAGAAGGTGAGCATGAAGAGGCACCGGAGATACCAGACATAAATCCGACTGCTGCAGATGTGAAAGAGTTTAAAGACTGGAACCAAGGAGCCAGGAAAGTTATGTATTGGCTTTCCATTAGTATACAGGACACCATGATTGGGCACATTCAGGATGCCAAGTCCCCCAAGGAGGCGTGGGACACCTTGGTAAAGCTCCATGAAACAAATACCAAGGTACGTAAGATACAGTTGAAGAATGAACTTCATACTGTGGAGAAAAAGAGCATGTCTGTGAATGACTGCACTGAAGATAAAGGGTATTGTGGAATCCCTTGCATCTATTGGTGTGTTAGTAGATGATGATGACAAGGTGGAAGTCTGTCTACGTGGTCTCGGGCCACAATACAAGGCATTCAAGACGTCTATTTAGACTCGGAAAAACATTCCCAACTTTACAGATTTGGTGTCTATGCTGATTATCGAAGAGAAGAGCTTGGGTGAAGACCAACAGTCTTCACAAAGCAAAAACAGTTCAGAGCAACAGGCCTTCTACACAAGTTCAGGAAGAGGACGAGGTAGAGGAGGCCGTGGACGCGGTCAAGGAGGTGGCCGAACAGGTAATCAGAATTATGGCCAGCAGCAGCAACAATAACAGTCCCAGAATCAACAACAACAACAACACGTAGGTGGAAGACGCAAATTCAGAGGTAGGGGAAGTCAAAGAGGCCGTGGAAATTGGCAAAGGCAATATAATGATGCACGTGAATGCTATTATTGTGGTAAACCTGGACATGTGCAGGTAGAATGCTATAAGAAGCAGGCTGACATGCAAAATGGGAAAGTGCAGCAAAACAACTATGCATCCTTAAGAAGAAATAATGAGGATAATGAAAGGTTGTTTGTTATGCAGCATGTCGTGAATGCCATGTCTGAAAATGTTGATGCAGCACAAAAAGATAATGTATGGTATATGGATTCAGGCGCTTCGAACCACATGACGAGTCATGGGGAGTGGTTCAAGGAGATGAAAAACCCGAAAACACCAGGTTTTGTGGAAACAAGGGATGACACTGCTCATCCAATTGCCCATGTTGGAGATGTGCCATTATCTATGCAGGATGGCAAAGTGAAGTACCTTGTAGATGTACTTCATGTACCGAACATAACAAAGAATCTGGTTTCAGTTGGCCAGATGATTGAGCAGGGTTTGCAGGTTCGGTTTAACCCTGATGGTTGTTATGTTGAAGACTTTAAAGACAAGTGCAGGTTGGTTGCAAAAGGCAACAGAGTGGGTAGAATAGTGCTGCGATGTTTGTAAATGGTTCAGGAATTGTTGCAGACACAGACATTTGGCATAAAAGGATTGGGCATGTAAATGTGCAGAGATTGAAGTCTATGCAGACAAAAGGAATTGTGACAGGGCTGCCAAAATTTAAAGTGGAAAGTATGCAGAAAATATGTGAAGCATGCCAATTTGGGAAGCAAACAAAGCATGTGTTTCCACGTAACAGATATGTGAGCAGAAATGCACTAGATGTTGTGCATTCAAATGTATGGGGTCCTACGAAGACCATATCTATGGGAGGCTGCAGGTATTACGTGACTTTCATTGATGACCACACAAGGAAAGTGTGGGTATATTTCATGAAGGAGAAGAGTGAGGTGTTCACTCACTTTCAGAATTTCATGAAGGAGAAGAGTGAGGTGTTCACTCACTTTCAGAATTTCAGAGTTTTGGTTGAAAAGAAAACAGGGAAATATGTAAAGTGCCTAAGGTCAGATGGAGGAGGAGAGTACTTCTCCAATGAGTTCTCTGAATTTTTGAAGAAGAATGGTATTCGGAGACAGTTTACATGCAGATACACTCCGCAGCAAAATGGAGTTACTGAGCTGAAAAACAGGCACATTGCTGAGATTGCGCGAGCATTGATGGAAGAGAAGAATATGCCACATAGCTATTGGACTGAGGCTGTTTCTACAGCAGTATACATCATGAACATGACTCCAACTGCTGCAGCCATACATGATGTAACTCTAGAGGAGAGGTTTACTGGCAGAAAACCAGATTTGTCTCATCTGAAAGTCTTTGGATGCATTGCATATGTGCATGTGCCAGATGAGCTGAGAACTAAGCTGGATCCAAAAGCTGAAAAATGTGTGTTTATTGGATACTCCCTTGAGCAAAAGGGATACAGGTGTTATAACCCTGCTATACGTGAGTTGAGGGTAAGCAGGGATGTTGTCTTTGATGAGATGAGCAGCTGGTATGCTGCTGAAAAAGAAGCTATTGGGGCTGATGTGAGTGTAAGTGTGGTTGCACAGAATGCAGGTCAGCAATCACAGTCTTTGAGTGGACCAGGAGAGTCCTCATCTAGTGGGTCTATTGATAGACCATGGAGTGGCAGGCTGCGTCATAATACCAGTCCTGCAAATGTGATTAGTACATCACATAAAGGAAAAGAGAAAGTGGTTGAGCCCCTTGGTATGCCTGACATTTCTGCAGGGCGTTCTCATGTTGATGGAGAGTCTAGTGGCTCAGATATGAGCCTTGATGAGGAGCTTGGGATCCCAGCTATGAGAACACCTGGTGTAAAGAAGGCTATGGAAGCCATGAATGAAAATCTGCGAAGATCAGGGAGAGTGAAGAACCCTGTGCAGAGATTTACATATGATGGTTATGTGGCACATCACTATGCATACATGGCAAAGGTTGTGCAGGTTGTAGAGCCCACATGCATTGATGAGGTTGTTGGAAATGTGTGTTGGGAGAAAGCTATGGATGAGGAGATGGATGCACTATATGGAAATGAAACTTGGGATTTAGTGCAATTGCCTGAAGGCAAGAGAGCCATTGGATGCAAGTGGGTGTACAAAGTTAAACATAACAGTGATGGAAGCATAAACATGTACAAGGCTAGATTAGTAGCCAAAGGATATGCGCAGACATATGGGATTGATTATGAGGAAACTTTCAGCCCAGTTGCGAAGATGGCAACGGTGAGAGTTGTGATAGTAGTGGTTGCGTCAAAGCAATGGTCTTTACATCAGATGGATGTAAAGAATGCATTCTTGCATGGGGATTTGCAAGAAGAGGTGTATATGTTGCAGCCACCTGGTTATGAGGATGTGGGTCACCCTGAGCATGTTTACAGGTTGAAGAAAGCCTTGTATGGCTTAAAACAAGCACCAAGAGCATGGTTTGACAAGATTTCTAAATATCTTGTCACTATTGGCTTTCATATAGCCAATGCAGATTTCTCATTGTATGTGAGACATGGTGATAGAGGGGTTGTGCTTGTTGTCATCTATAGATGACTTGATCATTACGGGGGACCATGATGCAGAGATCTTTGATGTAAAGATCTTGGTTAGGCAGAAGTTTGAGATGAAGGATCTGGGGGAGCTCAGATATTTCTTGGGCATTGAGGTGATTAGGTCACCACATGGTATTGGATTACTGTAGAGACAGTATGGCTTGGACATGTTGTCCAAGTATGGTATGACAGGATGTAAGCCTATTTCTGTGCCATTGGATCAGAATGGCAAGTTGAGTGCAGATTCAGGAGAGATCTTGGAGGATTCTACTATGTACAGGCGCATAGTAGGAAGTTTGATCTACATGACGATCACCAGACCAGATTTGAGCTATGCTGTTGGGTTGGTGAGTCAGTTTATGTAGGTTCCACGGAAACTGCATTTGGATGCAGTGAGACGCATACTGAGGTATGTGAAGTCTACTTTGCATTGTGGACTGATAGCCTCCGATTTCGGCACCGAAAAGGCTAGAAGATGCAAGTTTTCGACAACAATTCATCATTTTTACCCATGTCCTTATGGCATCTAGGCCTATGTGTACCTTGTTGCTTTATATTTTGCATGGCATATTTATTGTAAATGCTTGGCTACTATTAGCGGGATTTGTTGCAGATTTCGTGTGCTTGGAAGGCAAGTCATGGACTATTCTATGAGACTGGGACAGAGATATGTGTACATGGGTATACAGATGCTGATTGGGCTGGTAGTATCTCAGATAGAAGATCTACCAGTGGATTCATGTTTTCTTTAGGGAGTGCTGCTGTGACTTGGAGCAGCAAGAAGCAACCTACGGTTGCTCTATCCAGTACCACAGAGGCCGAGTACAGAGGAGCTGCTATGGCAGCATGTGAGGTAGCTTGGTTGAGAAAGCTCCTTGCAGATTTGGGTCTATCAGTGGATAGACAAGTTGTCATTTTCTGTGACAACATTAGCAGTATACAGCTGGCCAAGAACCCGGTCTTTCATGCTCGTACGAAGCACATAGAGGTCCACTACCACTTCGTCAGAGAGAAGGTCTTGGCAGGAGATCTTGACCTTATTTATGTCAGCACAGAGGATCAGGTAGCTGACATCTTCACCAAAGCATTGGATACACAGAAGCTCCGCAGATTCAGGGCTTTGCTTGGTGTACATGAGATGGAGTTGAGCTCGAGGGAGAGTGTTGAGATATCGAGCTCGTCTAGTGAGGCGGTGGACACTGATGACCCGCCTGGGGGATAGGCCCCACACTTACACCACTCGCATGGTTGGTGAGATCTTGGGTGATATGCGGCCAGTGGGATGATCGGCTGTGTGACAGCCATTCTAGAGACTAGCATAGTTATAGCGCCAGCTCATTTAGTCGGGTTCACACTATAGAGAACCCGTGTATGTATTTGGTTGAGTACCTTCTTTCATATGGTGTGTACTCTTATTCTTGTATATGGTATGTTGAGTGTTGAGTGAAGAAGAAGAAGATTTTCAGCCTCTCACCTTGTGTGTTCTCTATTAGGGTTTTGTGAGTGAGTGTGTGTGTGCTTGCAAGAGCTCAAGCTCTCTTCCCCCCTGCATCTTTTCACCAATCCATTCCAAGGATTCCATCATAGATTCCCAAGGGTATGACTTTGAACTGGCACTCTATTACATTCCCATCTAGATTAAACAACTGAATAAGGTCTGTCTCAAAAGATGTGTGAAAAGAATCTTTCCATTGGCCAGTTCCACTTGCATAGGTATCCTTGATTTTTTATTTAGGACTAACTTACGCAGACATCCTAGGGAAATAAAAGAATGAGTACTTCCTGAATCAATCAAAAGCTTGAATTGCTTACCCTGGTACTCTGCTAGAGTCTTAAGGATTGAACATTGATGATTATTCCCCTGATGCTCAATTGCGGCATAGATCTGTCCTTTTTCTTCCTCTAGTTCCTCAGCTATAGTGACGGCTCTAACTGCTGCAGTCTGAGATGAAACTCTCTCTCTTTGGTTACCCCAATTCTGGGAGGGAGTTTGGAGACTGCTTCGCATGGAGGCTACAGGCAGCGCTGAGCTGGCACTCTTCTGGGGTTGCCCTGATTTTGGTGCGGGGGACCCTGATTGGACTGATATGGAGTCTGTCTCTAAACTCTAGGACCCTGGCTTCCTTGGCCCATAGAAGGAGATGGGTAATCCTTGAGTTGGTGCCCAAACCCTTGACATCCGAAGCACCTGTTCCAACTTCGAAGCTCTTTCCTCTGCATTCTTGAAAGAGCCGGAGTTCCTGAGAAAGAGGTTTGAGGAAAAGGTCTTCCTTCATTCCTTAAACTTCATGACTCCAAATTTTGATTGGGACCTTGGTGTCTCTTTGGAGGCGGAAGGTTGGAAGAGCTTCGCGGTGTGTCTGGAATCTCTTGAAGGATGAGGGATCTAGCTTTGGCAGGACTTTAACGAGATGAAGACTTTGGCAAAGTCCTTCGCCATTCTTACAGCTTCAGCCATGGAAACTGGCTTGGCATTCTTGACAAGGGTGTCTAAAGGTTCGTTTATTCCCCGAATGAACCTGGCCATAAGTTGCTCTTCGTCTAGCGGTGGTGAGTACTTGAGGAGAAGAGCAAATGCCTGGTGATATTCTTCAATAGTTTTGCTCCCCTAGTTTAGCTCTAAGAATTCATTCATCTCGGTTTCTAAAAATTTGGGGGGAAAAATCTCTTTCTTAGATAGGCTTTGAGATCAATCCAGGACACTGGGTATTCATATCTAGATGGTTAGTGTCGCAATGGTTTCTCCATGCCACCTTGGCTGTCTCCACAAACTTCAGCCTAATGAGAGCCATTTTGCTCCTCTCATTGTATCCGGTGACATCAAAATATTCCTCCATGGCCTCAACCCACTTCTCCACAGCCTCGCCCAAGTTCTCCCCTTCACTTTTGAAGGGTCCTGGCTGAGTTTTGTGAAGAGCCTTGCGAACGTCGGGGTCAAGCTCTTCCTCATCATAGAGTGAGAGGATTTGGCTATCGGCCCACGGTTCCCTCACTTCATAATTTTGCCAAAAATGATACATTATTAAATTTTTATTTTGATTTCGTCAACGAGATCCTAAGACTTAAGAGGTTCGGAAAATAATTTCTTAAACAAGATAAAAGATCTTATTGGAGATCTATGACATATGTTCGAGTAACAGATTTTGCTTCATCAATTCATCATATAATAAACAAACACTTATATAACAGGGAATTTTTCTACAAAACATTTCTTTATTCATATAAAGGTTGCAATATGTACATAGAGCATCTCGGCTCTCCAGAAAGTCAAAACCTCCTCGAGAAATGCATAAGACGACGATACTGGGCTACAAACATGGCTTGATACAAACGTTCCCTTACTGCTGCTGCCAACAAGGGAGCTACTATCTTCTCCTTTGGAATAAAGCGGCTAAGAAGTCTATAGATATGGCAGGAAAGTCTGAAATCTCGAGGCGTAGGTGATATAAAATAATACCATGAATCACTTTTAGCCTCATCAGAATCATGGTGGGGCCAACAAGATATTTTCCCTCAGTATCACATGCTAGTCGCAAAGAGGAATGGAAATACTGCCCTGAAATATAAATCCTCGAAATGTCTTGTGAGTTTAGCTCGGCTCGTTTGAGTTGTAGCAGAAGAGATGAGATGCTCGAAGGCGAAAGCAGTCATATCTTGTGATGTGAGATCGGGAATACCGGATAAGTGTGGAACTTCCATCTATAAAACCAAATTCTTTGATTAAAAATCTTCATATGAAGCTTAAGGAATGAAAATACAATGCGTAAAGGCTATTTCTGAGTTTTTATTATAAATTTTTGATAAGAATTTATTTTTCCTTAGTATCTTTCAACAAAGCTCTGATACCAGCTATGAGACTCCGAGGGCACTGGGCAGTGGAAGGCGCGTCAGCCTCTTGCGTGGGGCAGGGATCCACACTCGGGGCTCGCCCACGGATGTCCGAACAAGATTCGGTTCATCCGTATCTTCCTCGACGTACGCATGGGTGTCCTAGCAACCGCGAGCCCGTGCATCATCTGGTCAGAATCCTCTAGGATCCTACTTAGGTGTTCTAGCACTTCACTTAGGGACCACTTCGTCGGTCCTCGCCCATCGTACCAGAAGTGCACCATTTTAACCATACCGAGGCTGGTCAAGACCTCGGCAAGCTTTGCCGCGCGAGCGACGTCCCTCTCAACGACTCCCCGGCTAGCTGTTACGAAACGAGTCTCTCCTTAGTTAATCACATACCAAATGTTTCCTCCAGCATTCTGGCGTAAAACAATCCTTTAAAGAAAACAGAGATTAGAGTGCAAGTAGAATTCCCGGTTCGAGATTGGTTACACAAAACCCTTTTCCCTTAACCCAGATTTTCTTAATGAGAATCATTGATCTCTCATCAGGGTAATCTACCCATCATTTGATTGAATTTCCAAATAGATTCTTAGTGATTTAGGTTAAGGGAAAACTATGCTAATTTAACGGTAGTCTATTCTTTATGTCAAGAATTGGAATTGGTCACGAGGTTTTTGTGCTTGATTCAGATTCGAGAGATGGGCAAGTAGTTTACTGGCCACCATTCTCACAGTCGTGGTCTAAAAAAAATAATCGGTTTACTTCTAACTTTGATTCCAAGGATTTTCTTCAGATAAATATCTACTAAACTTCAAACCGTAAAGAAAATTCCAACTTTATGAATTTCATTCCATAAAAGATTAAGAATTGGTTCTATATGAGAATATTGGGTTTTTATAAAAATCATGTTCTTCCATTAATCTAATTTTGGATAAATATCAATTTGGTGATTTATCCACCTAAAATATCTAAGAATATTCTTTCTACTAATTTAATTATCAACCCTAATTTTGTAGATCTAATTATGGTGAAAACTCCTCTTTTGTCTCACCAAAATTTAATTTAAACCTTTCTCTACTTGAAATACCATAAAAATTCTTTTTTTAATTAAATACAAATATCCATTTATTTGAATATGCTTAAAATTCCTCTTTTTGCATTTAAATGATTGAATTCCAAATGTCATGGGAATTTCTCTTTTATCATAAAATAAATTTATCTAAAATTTCTTTTTTTTTAAATTAAATAAAAAATATTCATTACTTCAAATATGCCAAAAATTTCTCTTTTTTTAATTTAAATGATTGAATTCCAAATGTCATGGGAATTCCTCTTTTATCATTTAAAAATTTCTTATGCATAAAATAAATTTACCAAAAAATCTACTTTTCTTTTAATTAAATATTTATGCATAAATACAAAAATTTATTTCACATTAATATGATGAAAATCTTTCTTTTTACATAGGATGTCCAATCCTAGAATATGGTAGGAAGTCCTCTTTTAGCATTATGCATAAAATAAGATATGTATTAATTTTCAAACATTTTGCCATAGCTTCACTCCTATTACTAATAATTTTTAATTTTTTTCTTAAAAGAATAAAACATTGTAATGCAAATATGATAGAAGATCTATTCTTAAGCTTAAATCTAAACTATGAATTTAAATCATAATTTTCAACCATAATCATAAACTTAATTATGATTATTCTACTAGATTAAGCTATTTCCATTATTCCTCTTTTCCCAAATTGATAGGATTATCTCTTTCTCATTTAGAATCAATTAAAGTAGTTTTTAACTACTTATAAATATTCTAATAGAATTGACCATTATTTTGTTAACATAAAAGCATAAAAACACCATTATCTTATTCTTTAGCTTAACAAGCTTAGAGTTTGGTTTTGAAATAAGAATTTATGAATGAGAAGCATTCCTTTACTAAAGAATTAGCCATAGGAATGACTATTCTTTTTGGAGAGAGAGATATACATAAGAAAGCATTTTAATTAAGCATAAAGATTAACTTTTTCCTAAATTACACATTAAAATTCTTAGGGAAAGCTTGATTTGAATTTAAAACAACCAATTAGAAACTTCTCAAGCTTGAGAGGGGTTGAGAAGAGAAGTCATTTGAGAATATTAACAAAAAACCATAAAATTCATTCTTACCTCAAGGAGTAGCTTGCTTCTTTTTCTAGAAGTGAAGCCCCCAACCAATCAATTGGTTTAGCAAGTGGAGAAGAGAGCTCCAAGAGTTGTTGAAGAGAGAGAGAAGCTCCAAGCTCTCCAAAAGTAGAGGATTTTTAAGGGATTATAGAAAATATGATTATTTTAATGTAATACTCGCATGGTATAGCTCACAGATGAGAATACAACAGAACGAGGGTCTATTCATAGGTGAGGGAGGCCACTAACTGAGTCCAACTGGGTTCTAGAATTTTTCAGCTTCAGTTTGTGGACAAGATTTGGAACAATTTGGCTCCCCTTTTGATCCAGTTTGATCCTGGAGAGAGGAGAGATAAAAAATATCACAATGTTTTTAAATAAAAAACCTTCCCACACATGTGAAGGAGGCACCTACCTCAAAGGTCTCCCTCTCCTTAGCAAGAAGGTGTAAAAAATTCATCATTCCTCTAAAATATCTCATTTTTTTAGTAATATCTCTTAATTTTTAACTAATAAACCTTGTACTCAGTCAACTCTTCATCTTCTGTGAGCATTTACTCATTTTTGGGTATTTTCTTTTATTCATTGGATTTTTCTCATCCCAACACTTGGATCAATCCTATTGGCCCATAGGAACCTTTATTAGACCATAATCAAGAAATTTTTGAAAATCTAGACCCTCAAGCTAAGGTCCCTTATATCATTTTTAATTGATTCCTAATGCACATTAGAGAATTTATTTTAAACTTTTGTTTCAGGAAATATATTTTAAATATCAGGAGAATTTTTATATCTAAAAATATCTCAATATTGAATTACCTCTCTCTAGAATTTTTCTTCTCTCTAGGTAAAAACAAGGAAAAATAATATTTTCTTGCATTCTGAAATAGGGAATGATTACAGGGGATTGAGGTAAAAGCTTATTCACTATTCAGGCTGAGGAGGAATCTTACATCCTCTCCTACTTGAAAAACGCGAGATGTCCTCATCTCGCAAAGTGGGGGTAATCTTTTGCCAACTCTTCTTCTTTCTCCCAGAGCTGGTGTCTTCTAGAGGGAAGAACTTCCACTTGACTAAAAACTCTATGAGGACTTTGCTCTTGAGAACCTTCTCCCGAACATCAAGGATCAGGTTGGAGTACCATCTGGCCGCCTTGAGTTGGAGAAATCAATTGTTCATCTCATCAAGCACGTGACTCAGACTGAGTACATATTTCTTAAGCAAACTGACGTGGAATACATTATGTACCTTGAGATGGGGAGGCAAAAGAAGTTTATAAGCTAGATCACCTACTTTCTTTAAAACAACTGATAGTCCACAGTATCTGGGAGAGAGCTTCTTGTACTTCCCTAAAGATAAGGAACTCCTTTTTGGTCGTACTCGAATGAAGACCATATCTGATTCTTCAAACTCTCTTTGATCTTTTTTATCTGCATATTGCTTTTGCTGATCTTGGACTGCCTTAATATCTTTGCTGGTCCATGTCATCAAGCATTTGTCTAGACATTTTGACTCTGATTAATGGGTCGGACCAAGTCAATGGTATAAGGCAATATTGTCTATACAGAGCTTTGAAAGGGCTCATCCCAATGCTTCGATGATAAGAAGCATTGTAAGTAAACTCAACCAGATTCAAATGGCTTAACCACTTCTTGGGTTCCCTGCCACCACAGCATGACCGAAGAATATCTTTTATTACCTAATTCACTCTTTCAGTCTTGCCATTTGTTTTGGGGTGATAGGCTGTACTGAGATCCAAGAAAGTTCCTACTGCTTCAAAGAATGGAGTCTAGAATTTTGATCTAAACTTGGGATCTCTGTCACTTACTATCCTCCTGGGTAAGCCTTGCAATCTGAAGATCTCTTTAAGGAAAACTCTGGCAACATCCGTGCTGCAGTGTATATCTCTTTCACTGGAATCACATGGGTAACTCTGGTTAGTCTGTCAACTACCACAAAAATGGAGTTGTAACTTGATTGCACTGAAAGTAATTTAGTCCATACTGATACATTCCCACTTCATCTTAGGAATGTCTAGAGGCTGCAGTTTCTATGGCATTCCCATTTCCTGAGGAGTCTTGATTTCCTACATCTTAAGGGTAGCAATAGAGGCAAAGAATTTGTCTTGCATGATTCTCTCCCTTGCTTCACAAGGGTGTCTAAAGGTTTGTTCATTCCTCAAATGAACCTGGCCATAAGTTGCTCTTCGTCTAGCGGTGGTGAGTGCTTGAGGAGAAGAGCAAATGGTGGTGATATTCTTCAATAGTTTTGCTCCCCTGGTTTATCTCTAAGAATTCATTCATCTTGGTTTCTAAAAATCCGGGGGGAAAAAGTCTCTTTCTTAGATAGGCTTTGAGATCATTCCAGGACTGGGTATTCCTATCCAGATGGTTAGCGTCGCAATGGTTTCTCCATGCCACCTTGGTTGTTTCCATAATCTTCAGCCTAGCGCGAGCCATATTGTTCCTCTCGTTGTATCCCAGTGACATCAAAATATTTCTCCATGGCCTCAACCCACTTCTCCACAGCCTCGCTCAATTTTTCCCCTTCACCTTTGAAGGGTCCTGGCTGAGTCTGTGAAGAGCTTTGCAAACATCGGGGTCAAGCTCTTCCTCATCAGTGAGAGGATCTGGCTATCGGCCACGGTTCCCTCGCCTCATAATTCTGCCAAGAATGATACATTATTAAATTTTTATTTTGATTTCGTCAACGAGATCCTAAGATTTAAGAGGTTCGAAAAATAATTTCTTAAACAAGATAAAAGATCTTATTGGAGATCTATGACATATGTCCGAGTAACAGATTTTGCTTCATCAATTCGTCATATAATAAACAATCACTTATATAATAGGAAATTTTTCTACAAAACTTCTTAAGGTTGCAATATGTACATAGAGCATCTCGGCTCTAGAAAGTCAAAACCTCCTTGGGAAATGCATAAGACGAAACTGGGCTAGAGACGCCTCGATACAAACGTTCCCTTACTACCAAGGGAGCTACTATCTTCTCCTTTGGAATAAAGTAGCTAAGAAGTTTGTAGATATGGTAGGAAAGTCTGAAATCTTGAGGCGTAGGGTGATACAAAATAACACCATGAATAGCTTTTAGCCTCATCAGAATCATGGCCAACGAGATATTTTCCCTCAGCATCACGCGCTGGTCGCAAGAGGCATGGAAATACTGCCCTGAAATATAAATCCTCAAAATGGCTTGTGAGTCTAGCTCAGCTTGTTTGAGTTGTAGCGGAAGAGATGAGATGCTCGAAGGCAAAAGCAGTCATATCTTGTGACTGGGTGAGATCGAGAATACCGGATAAGGGTGGAACTTCCATCTATAAAACCAAATTCTTTGATTAAAAATCTTCATTAATGAAGCTTAAGGAATGAAAATACAATACGTGAATGCTCTTTCTAAGTTTTTATTATAAATTTCTGATAAGAATTTATTTTTCCTTAGTATCTTTTAACAAAGCTCTGATACCAGTTGTGAGACCCCCACCCCCTCCGTGATGCCCCCTTCGAGGAAGCTGACGGTGGAAGCGATGTCAGCCTCTTGTGCGGGGTAGGGATCCACACTTTGGGCCTCACCCACAGATGTCCGGACAACAGACTAGCCCGGCGGTTCCTTCGAACCCGGAAAAACTTCCCTCGCTCGGAAGGGACGGGCGATTCCACCAGGAAAATCATCTAACGAGAGAATTCATCTAACGAGTCAAAGTCTTAACTAACCAAACTAATCTGACCAAACCCAAAAGTCACATGGTCAGATCAAGGAAGAGACCTGCACTTGGTCCATAGAATCACCGCTTTTTTCCTCCTTTAGGCGAGGCACAGTCATTGATTCCTTCCCACAGAACAAGGGTCTTCCTAGGACTTATTCTAACTAACGTAACTTAATCGTAATTATTTTTCCTCCTTTAGGCAAGGCACAGCCATTGATTCCTTCCCACAGAACAAGGGTCTTCCTAGGACTTATTCTAACTAACATAACTTAATTATAATTATTTGTATCGTAGAATCCCCTGATCCAGCCTAGTGCATGGGTTAGCTAACCACCCAACCACTGTATTGGTGGGATTCCTTTATAAACAATTTGGTTATGTTTTGCCTGGGTACCGAGGGAAAGAGTTCCCAGGCCCCCTAGCCGACGCTTCAAGCAAAATTTAAGGTAGGCATACCACTTACACACCCAATATGAAATCATAATATTACTAATCATAATCCTCCAAAATATTGAGTTCATTGTTTTACAAAATATATTATCAAGACTCTTCGTTGAAGACTAGTTGGTCAACCAACGAGATCCAATATCGAAATTCAATCCACTAAAGTCATTCTTCGGTTCACCCGTATCTTCCTCGACATACGCATGGGTGTCCTAGTAGCAACCCCGAGCTCATGCATCACCTGGTTTAGAACCCTCTAGGATCCTACTTAGGTGTCCTAGTAGCAACCTCGAGCTCATGCATCACCTGGTTAGAACCCTCTAGGATCCTACTTAGGTGTCCTAGCACTCAGGGACCGCTTCGTTGGTCCTCGCCCATTATACTGGAAGCGCACATTTGAACCATACCGAGGCTGGTCAAGACCTCGACAAGCTTTGCCGCGAGCGACGTCCCTTGACGACTCCACGCCGCTAGCTGGTTGCAACAAGTCTCTCCTTAGTTAATCACATACCAAATGCTTCCTCCAGCATTCTGGCGTAAAACAGTTATTTAAAGAAAATAGAGATTCTATGCAAGTAGAATTTTCGGTTTGAGATTGGTTCCACAAAACCCTTTTCCCTTAACCCAGATTTTCTTAATGAGAATCATTGATCTCTCATCAAGATAATCTACCCATCATTTGACTGAATTTCCAACCAGATTCTTGGTGATTTAGGTTAAGGGAAAACTACGCTAATTCAATGGTAGTCTATTCTTTATGTCAAGAATTGGCATTGGTCACGAGGTTTTTGCTTGATTCAGATTTGAGAGATGGGCAAGTAGTTTACTGGCCACCATTCTCTCACAGTCGTGGTCTAACCAAAATTATTCGGTTTACTTTCTAACTTTGATTCCAAGAATTTTCTTCAGATAAATATCTACTAAACTTCTAACTGTAAGGAAAATTCCAACTTTATGAATTTCATTCCATAATAGATTAAGAATTGGTTCTATATGAGAATATCGTGTTTTTATAAAAATCCTCTTCTTCCATTAATCTAATTTTGCGTAAATATCAATTTGGTGATTTATCCACCTAAAATATCTAAGAATATTCTTTCTACTAATTTAATTATCAACCCTAATTTTCTAGATGGAATTATGGTGAAAATTCCTCTTTTGTCACCAAAATTTAATTTAAACCTTTCTCTACTTGAAATACCATAAAAATTCTTCTTTTAATTAAATACAAATATCTATTTTTTTTGAATATGCTTAAAATTCCTCTTTTTGCATTTAAATGATTGAATTCCAAATGTCATGGAAATTTCTCTTTTATCATAAAATAAATTTATCTAAAATTTCTCTTTTATCATAAAATAAATTTATCTAAAATTTCTCTTTTTTAAATTAAATAAAAATATCTATTATTTCAAATATGCCAAAAATTTCTCTTTTTGTATTTAAACGGTTTAATTCCAAATGTCATGGGATTTCCTCTTTTATCATTTAAAAATTTCTTAGGCATAAAATAAATTTACCAAGAATTTCTCTTTTCTTTTAATTAAATATTTATGCATAAATACTAAAATTTATTTCACATGAATATGATGAAAATCATTCTTTTTACATAGGATGTCCAATCCTAGAATATGGTAGGAAGTCCTCTTTTAGCATTATGCATAAAATAAGATATGTATTAATTTTTAAAAATTTTGCCAAACCTTCAATTTTATTATTGATAATTTTTAATTTTTTTCTTAAAAGAATAAAACATTGTAATGCAAATTTAATAGAAGATCTATTCTTAAGCTTAAATCTAAACTATGAATTTAAATCATAATTTTCAACCATAATCAAACTTTTAATTATGATTATTCTAGTAGATTAAGCTATTGCCATTATTCCTCTTTTCCCAAATTGATAGGATTATCTCTTTCTCATTTAGAATCAATTAAAGTAGTTTTTAACTACTTATAAATACTCTAAAAGAATTTACCATTATTTTGTTAACATAAAAGCATAAAAATACCATTTTCTTATTCTCTAGCTTAACAAGCTTAGAGTTTGGTTTTGAAATAAGAATTTATCAATGAGAAGCATTCTTTTACTAATGAATTAGCAATAGAAATGACTATTCTTTTTGGAGGGAGAGTATACATAAGAAAGCATTCTAATTAAGCATAAAGATTAACTTTTTTCTCGATTACACATTAAATTTCTTAGGGAAAGCTTGATTTGAATTTAAAACAACTAATTAGAAACTTCTCAAGCTTGAGAGGGGTTGAGAAGAGAAGTCATTTGAGGATATTAACAAAAAACCATAAAATTCATTCTTACCTCAAGGATTAGCTTGCTTCTTTTTCTAGAAGTGAAGCCCTCAACCAATCCCTTTGTTTAGCAAGTGGAGAAGAGAGCTCCAAGAGTTGTTGAAGAGAGAGAGAAGCTCCAAGCTCTCCAACAGTAGAGGATTTTTAAGGGATAAAAGAAAATATGATTATTTTAATGTAATACTGGCATAGTATAGCTCACAGATGAGAATATAACAGAATGAGGGTTTATTTATAGGTGAAGGAGGCCACTTATTGAGTCCAATTGGGTTCTAGAATTTTCCAGCTTCAGTTTGATTGAATTTGGACAAGATTTGGACCAATTGGGCTCCCCTTTTGATCCAGTTTGATCTTGGAGAGAGGAGAGATAAAAATATCACAATGTTTTTGAATAAAAAACCTTCCCACACATTTGAAGGAGGCGCCTATCTCAAAGGTATCCCTCTCCTTATCAAGGTGTCAAAATTCATCATTTCTCCAAAATATCTCATTTTTTTAGTAATCTCTTAATTTTTAACTAATAAACCTTGTACCCAGTCAACTCTTCATCTTATGTGAGCATTTACTCATTTTTGGGTATTTTCTTTTATTCATTGGATTTTTCTCATCCCAACACTTGGATTAATCCTATTGGCCCATAGGAACCTTAATTGGACCATAATCCAAAAATTTCTGAAAATCTAGACCCTTAGGCTAAGGTCCCTTATATCATTTTTAATTGATTCCTAATGCACATTAAAGACTTTATTTTGAACTTCTGCTTCAGGGAAATATATTTTAAATATTAGGAGAAGTTTCATATCTCAAAATATTGTTGCCATATATATAGGCAGTGATGTGTGTGAACACACTTAGGACCGCCGTGGCACTTTTTCCCTCTTTAGGAGGTTTTTTCCCCCGGCTTGTATATACGCCCATCCTTCTAGGGCTAACTAATCTTTTGTACATTGACACAATCCAATACACTTTGTGTTGTGTGCATTCTTGCTTCTTCTTCTCCAAGCTTGGTGTGCTTTCCTGCAACCTTAATTCCAACAATTGGTATCAGAGCAGGCATCGGCTCCCAGGGCTACGCCGCCAGCACCCTCCGACTCACGTTCTCCGATTGAGGTGAGTTTTCACGAGCGCTTGCAGGTCCCTATACTCTGCATTTGAGGTCGTTTCGGGCTCCGTTTTTGCATTTCAAGTTCTGCACATGTGTTTTCGTTATTTTTTGTAAAAATTTCGACAGTGCAATTTTCTGCAAAACAGGCATACGTATTCTATTGTGGACCATGCTATATAGCACAAGTTGTTTTCTGTTCAATCTTTACTTCATTACAGGTAGCTTTTGCATCAGTTTCAGTCAGTGGCCATGGCTGATAACAGCAATGATGTATTTCGCATGTTGTCTGTTGGAGACAGCAACTACCCACTTTGGGCATACATGATGCAGCATGTTTTGGTTGCAAAAGGAGTGTGGAACATTGTGCAGGGTATGGATATACGTCCAGGTTCTGTGGATGTAGGATCTGTTGAGGATGTTGCAGGATCTAGCAGCTCTACTGTTGCTGCTGTTTTACCCACTGCTGAACAAGCTCGTTGGGATGGTAAAGATGCGCAGGCTCATGCCTTGATTGCACTTTCTGTCAAACGTAACATCACCCCACATATTTGTTCAGCTAAAACAGCAAAACAGGCTTGGGATATTCTAGCTAGTTTGTATGCAGGTCGTAACGAGGCAAAAATCTCTTACCTGCGTAAAGAGCTAGAATTGAAGATTATGCAGGAAGATGATGACATGAATGTTTTTCTTGCTGAGATTAAAGATCTCAAAGAACAGTTGATTTCTGCAGGTGAGATTATTCCTGATCATTCTCTTGTGCAGACTGTTCTTGATGCTTTACCTGAGACATATCAGACTTTTGCTTCCACATGGAGACTTCTTGCTGAGGACAGACCTGATGCTGTCAAGTATGATACTTTAGTCAACAAGCTCTTGCAAGAAGCGTAGTCCAGGCAAAGGCAGCGTGCAGTTGATCAAGCATTTATTGTTGCCCAATAGCAGAGAAGAAGTGGTAAGGTAGCCCCTTCTACTGTTTCTTCTCCTATTAGTAGGTCTGCAATTTCTTCTCCTTCCATAGGTAACAACAATAAGTCTGAGAAGGCTCTTGATAAAGGCAAGAAAAAGACCATGTGCATTTATTGTAAGGCAAATGATCATGTCATGAAGAATTGCCCTAAGCTAAAGGCTAAAGAGGCAAAGAAAAAAGAGTCAAATGCAGCCACAATAGCAGATGCTTCTACAAATGCAGATTCTACAAATGTTGTGTAAGATACAGAATGGGCGTTTAGCGTGTATTGCCAGTATGACCCATCTGTATATGATGCATGTTTGGCAGTTTTTGTTGACTCTCATGTTTGGTATTTTGACAGTGGTGCTACAAAGCATATTATCTCGCATCGTGATACGTTCACTTCTCTTGAGGCTGTCCCTAATGGGAATACTGTCACATGTGCCAATAATGCTTCTTACCTAGTGAAAGGCATTGGTAAAATTATGCTTACTACTGCAAATGGCAGCGCTTTCACACTTTTAGATGCTTTGTATGTGCCAGGGATAAAGAAGAATCTATTGTTTGTCTCTATGCTTGCTAGACTTGGACTTATAGTCAAATTTGTGGATGACAGATGTACTGTTCATGATTTGACTTCTGGTGATACGATTATTGTATCTGGCACCTTGTTTCGTGGGCTGTATAGGCTCAATTCTTATGACAAGTGTGTGGAAGATTCAGCAAATGCAGTTTCTGATGAAAAGGCAGTTTCAGATGCAAAACTATGGCATGCTCGTTTTGGTCATCTGAACTTTGCTAGTTTGCTGCGTTTGTAGAAATTTGATATGGTTGCTTCATTGCCCCCTCTTGAGGCACCATTGAAACATGCTTGTGAAGGCTGTATTTTGGGCAAAATGCAGCGTTCTACATTTCCAAAGGATGGTTCTGTGCGTGGGCCACTCGCAAATTGCAACTTGTACATAGTGATATATGTGGGCCTATGCAAACTCCGTCATTTGGTAAACACTTGTACTTCGTGACTTTCACTGATGATTACTCAAGGCATGCATGGGTATATCCACTATGAAGGCAAAGTCCGAAGTGTTTTTGTGCTTCAAACAATTTTTACTTATGGTTGAAAATGTATCCAATTGTAATGTGGGCACCCTCCATTCTGATCGGGGGGAGGAGTACATGTCTAAAGAGTTTGATGCATTTCTAGCTAGTCATGGAATAAAACACCAATGTACAGTGCTGTATACCCCTCAGCAAAATGGTGTTGTTGAGAGGAAAAACAGGTCACTTATGGAGATGGCACGATGTATGGTCAAGAGCCAAGCTTTGCCACATGCGTTTTGGCTTGAGGCTATCATGTGTGCTGCATATGTACTCAACAGGTGTCCCACTAAGGCCTTGCAGTCTATTACTCCATACAAAGCTTGGCATGGCAGGAAGCCTTCTATTGGTCACTTGCGTGTCTTTGGTTGCTTGGCCTATGCTTTAGTGCCTGTGCAACAACGCAAAAAATTGGATGATAAGGCTATCAAATGCATTTTTGTTGGTTACAGTGCTGAGAGCAAGGGTTACAGATTGTATCATCCGCAGTCTAAGCATATCTTGATTAGTCGAGATGTTGTTTTTGTGGAAGATGCTGTGCAGCCTTTGTTATCATGTACCAAAGAGACATGTGTGAGCTGATGGGATGTATTTGATACATTGTTACCTCTGTTTACAGGTGGGAATTCAAATGTAAGTCCTAATGAAGCAAATATTCAGCCTATGCAGATTTCAAACGACATCATAGATCAGCCTATTTCTGATGCAGATTTACAGGATGTAATTTCTGAAGATAGGGTTGAAAATGAGCAGGCTAGAGGTATGCCTAAATGGCTGGTGCAAACCTTGCGTGATAGTAAAATTGATGCACCTATGTCTAGTTATACTTGTTTAGGTTTTCAGCATGCCTGTTATGCATCAGATTGTTATGCTTTGGCTGTGTCTAGTATGTGTGAAGAGGAAGAACCTCTTTTATTTGATGAGGCACAAAAATCAGAAAATTGGTTGGCTGCAATGCAAAGTGAATATGATGCTATAATGAAGAATGGTACATGGTCTTTGTGTGATTTGCTTATTGGTAAAAAGGCCATTGGATGTAAGTGGGTTTTTAAATTGAAACGAAAGCCAGATGGTAGTGTTGATCGCTATAAAGCTAGACTTGTTGCAAAGGGTTATGCTCAAGAAAAGGGCATTGATTTTGATGAGACCTTTGCTCCCACTTGTCGTATGACTACCATTTGTAGCATTTGTGCATTGGCAGCTCATAATGGTTGGAATGTACATCAGTTGGACATAAAGACTGCATTCTTGAATGGAGATTTGCATGAGGAGGTGTATGTATCGCAGCCTCGTGGTTTTGTTCAGAGAGGGCAGGAAAACAAAGTGTGCAGGTTGAAAAAGGCTTTATATGGTTTAAAGCAAGCTCCACGAGCTTGGTATGAAAAGATACATGCATATTTGACTGCACATGGTTTTCAGAATAGTCCAATAGAAAGCACTTTGTATGTTAAACATGTGGATGATGTACATCTAATCATTGCTCTCTATGTCGATGACATGCTGCTCACAAGACCAAATGAGAGCCATATTGCTGATTTTAAGGCTGACTTGAATGCCTCTTTTGAGATGTCAGATTTGGGACATTTGCATCATTATTTGGGGATACAATTTAAGCAGTGTGATGGAGGTATTGCTTTGTGTCAGACAAAGTATATTGAGACATTGTTGCGGAGATTTGGCCTTGAAGACTGCAAGCCTATTGCTACTCCAATGGAGACAAGTTTAAAGTTGAGTCTTCATGATGCTGGAGATCACTTTGATGTCACACTCTATCAGACAGCTGTTGGTTGCCTCATTTATGTATGCATTACGAGGCCGGACATTCAGTTTGCAGTCTCACAGGTGAGCAGGTTTATGCATAGTCCAAGGTCTCAGCATTGGAAGGCAGTTAAATGTATCTTTCGCTACTTGAGTGGCACCATACATCTTGGGTTGTTTTATCCCAAGGGGGGATCGTTGCCGCCAGATTTGCATGCTTTTTCAGACTCAGATTGGGCTGGTTGCTATGACACAAGAGTGTCCACAAGTGGTTTTTGTTTCATGCTTGGTAGCTCATGCATATCTTGGTTGAGCAAGAAGCAACCTATTGTGGCCACTTCTAGTTGTGAAGCTGAGTACAGGGTAGCTTTCACAGCTACGGTTGAGTGTGTGTGGCTCAGACGGCTTATGGCTGACTTGGGTGTTGGACAGGAGTCTGCCACCTCTATCTTCACTGACAATCAGAGCGCATTGGCAGTTGCAAAAAACCCAGTTTTCCATGCTCGCACAAAGCACATTGAGGTGCATTATCACTATGTCAGGGAGAGACTCTCAACAGGAGAGATCAGCTTGGCCTATGTGCTAACACAGGACAACCTCGCTGATCTTTTCACAAAGGCGCTTCCTCGTGAGAAGTTCGAAGCTTTCCGCAAAGCTTTGGGCTTGCTCCCCTTTGTGGATTGATCTACTTCGGGCATGGCACTCCCCTATACATGAGTGCCAGCTCTCGTTCACACCATCACTCCCAGGGGGGATTTGTTGCCATATATATAGGCAGTGATGTGTGTGAACACACTTAGGACCGTCGGGGCACTTTTTCCCTCTTTAGGAGGTTTTTTCCCCCGCTTGTATATACGCCCATCCTTCTAGGGCTAACTAATCTTTTGTACATTGACACAATCCAATACACTTTGTGTTGTGTGCATTCTTGCTTCTTCTTCTCTAAGCTTGGTGTGCTTTCTTACAACCCTAATTCCAACAAATATCTAAATATTGAATTACCTCTCTCTAGAATTTTTCTTCTCTCTAGGTAAAAACAAGGAAAAATAATATTTTCTTGCATTCTGAAATAGGGAATGATTATAGGGGATTGAGGTAAAAGCTTATTCATTATTCAGACTGAGGAGGAATCCTACATCATCTCCCACTTGAAAAATGCGAGATGTCCTCATCTCGCAAAGTGGGGGTAATCTTTTTCCAACTCTTCTTCTTTCTCCCAGGTGGCATCTTCTAGAGGGAAGAACTTTTACTTTACTAAAAACTCTCGAAGGACTCTGCTCCTGAGAACCTTCTCCCGAACGTCAAGGATTTCTTCAGGTTAGAGTACCATTTGGCCTTGAGTTAGAGAAATCAATAGTTCATCATCAAGCACGTGACTCGGGCTGGTGGGTACATATTTCTTAAGCAAACTTATGTGGAATACATTATGTACGTTGAGATGGGGAGGCAAAAGAAGTTTATAAGCTAGATCACCTACTTTCTTTATAACAACATACGGTCCACAGTATCTGGGAGAGAGCTTCTTGTACTTTCCTAAAGATAAGGAACTTCTTTTTGGTCGAACTTGAATGAAGACCATATCTGATTCTTCAAACTCTCTCTCTGATCTCTTTTTATCTGCATACTACTTTTGCCTATCTTGGGCTGCCTTAATATCTTTACGAATTGATTGCATTTGCTGGGTCCATGTCATCAAGCATTTGTCTAGACATTTCGACTCTGATTAATGGGTTGGACCAAGTCAATGGTGTAAGGCAATATTGTCTATACAGAGCTTTGAAAGGGCTCATCCCAATGCTTCGATGATAAGAAGCATTGTAAGTAAATTCAACCAGATGCAAATGGTTTAACCACTTCTTGGGTTCCCAGCACAGCATGACCGAATAATATCTTCTATTACCTGATTCACTCTTTCAGTCTGGCCATTTGTTTCGGGGTGATAGGCTGTTGGGATCTCTATCACTTACTATCCTCCTAGGTAAGCCATGCAATCTAAAGATCTCTTTAAGGAAAACTCTGGCAACATCCACTGTAGTGTATGTCTCTTTCATTGGAATCAGATGGTGGGCAACTTTGGTTAGTTTGTCAACTACCACAAAAATGGAGTTGTAACCTGATTGCACTCAAGGTAATCCAGTGACAAAGTCCATACTGATACATTCCCACTTCATCTAAGGAATGTCTAGAGGCTACAGTTTCCATGGCATCTTGACTCTCTCTGCCTTGACTCTCTGACACATTAAGCATTGCCGCACATGATCAAGTACATCCTTTTTAAAACCTGGCCAGAAGAAGCTTTTCTTTTCACAGACATATAGGTTTTTATAAACCCTAGATGTATTGCTATCAGGCTATCATGGGCTTCTCTCAGAATCCTTCCCTTTATTCCCTCATCATTGGGAATGCATAGCCGATTATTATAATACATGTATCCTTCATCCAATTTGTACCCAAGAACTCGATTCATTTTCTAAGGAGTCTTACTTTCCTACATCAGAAGGGTAGCAAGAGAGGCAAAGAAGTTGTCCTGCATGATTCTCTCCCTTGCTTCACGGATTAATGGATTTGACACCACCATTGAAATTGCAAGCAAGGAGGCTTTTCTGCTGAGCGTATCTACCACCACATTTTCTTTCCCTGGCATGTTGATATACCTTTGGGTAAAGATCCACTTAAGACTTAAATGATCTGTCATCAAAGGTGAACCTCTGTCCCAAAAGATAATGTCTCCTCAACTTTAGAGCATAAACTACTAAGATCAACTCCAATTCATGGACAACATAATTTCTCTCATGTGTTCTGAGCTTTCTAGATTCATAGGCCACTGCATGACCTTCTTGCATAAGAGCACCCCCTAAGGCAAACCCACTGGCATCAGTAAAATAACCACTTCAAAAGGTTTGGTAAGATCTGGTAATTTAAGGACAGAGAACACTGCCATTGTGTGTGGTGGTGGTGTCTGTGCAAGAGGCGTTGATGTGGATGGCATGTTGAATCCCAAGTATTCCACCTGGTCAACAGAAAAAGAATACTTGCTCTTTTTTGCAAAGAGTTGGTGCTTCCTTAGGATTTCTAGGAACTTGCGCACATGATCTTCATGATCTGCAGCATTCCTTGAGTATACCAAGATATTGTTGAAATGTCAAGCTCGTATACAGCTGGAGGATAGCACATGGGTGCTGACAGAGTGACGGTATGGTAGATAGATATCGTGTGGTGTGTTTATGACCGCGTCCAGCTGGTCATGTGTGGTGTGGACATTACATTAGGTTTACTTTGTAGTGTGGACATAACACTATGTCGTGTTCTCTTTTGTGTGTGAGAGAGATGATGACTATGGCTTCTCTCCTTCTTTATGATTGATGGATATGGATTAGGGTTTGCTTCTCTTGTGTGTGCTCCCTCCTGCTTCTGTTTTTTATCATGGTATCAGAGCCTAGAGCTCATTAGTTGTGTTGTGAGAGTGAGTGAGAGAAGAGGGAAGAAGAAGAAGAAGTTGTGAAGATTTCCATTGAAGCTGTGGAGCAAAAGAAAGCTGTGGAGCTCACCTCGGTTGCAGATCTGAAGCTTGGCCTAACTGGTAAGAGTAGCAAAACTCCCTAGAGCGGATTGCAGGTGCCAAAGAGCAAGTTCAGTGAAGATTGAAGTGCATAAAGCAAGCAGAAAATTTTTGGTTTTGAAGCTTTCGTGGAAAGCTTTCTCAAATGTATTGGGGCAAATACAAAGGAAACATAGAGGTTCTCATGTATTGTGAAAGGGCACATGTATTAGCAACACTGGAGCAAACCATTGCATGAAACATTGATGTATTTCAGGAGATTTGTGAAAGAAAAATTCTGGTTTTTTTGACTCCTGCAAACCAGAGAATACATGCCCCGTGGAGGATCAAATGTGGCAATTCTACTCAAAATTGGAGCTTTCCCTTTATACCCATGATAGATTAGGTCATTGCTAAGAGACCTATCAACTCAAATGTGAATTGCCCCTCTTCTACAACCCTCTGGAGCAGGCGGTACATCTCTGTGCAGGTTCTTGGATAGGTTGAATACTTTTTGGTATAATTCACTCATTACTACTCCATTTGATGCCATTCAAAGCTTGGGGAGTTTAGCAAAGACATTGCTAAGGCATTGTGAAGCTTGGTTGCAGCTCATTTGATGTATTTGGAGCTCATTGAAGTCATTTATCAGAGGTGTGCAGGTTTGCAGAAAGTCTGTCCAGAAACAGAGCATTATTAATCAAGGCATTAATCCTTGTCTATATCAAATTGGCCTAATTCCTTTAGTACAAGTAGAGTCCTATGAGTTGCTAAACTTTTGATTCAAAAAGTTTTGAATTTGGATAAGATTTGAAGGAGATAGAGCATTTTTAGTGAGAGGTGTTACCTGACATATGCAGAAAAAGGGCAAACCAGGGAGCTACAAAAATTGGTGGTTCTCATTAACCTTGAAGAATTTGATCAAACCCTTCTAGGATATGTTGGAGCAATGTGTTATGAAGCCAATGAATGCATAAACATAAAATTTGAACAAGATTTGAAGGAATTAGAGAAAGATCTTTGACTGGTTCTCTGGCGAGAAAAAAAACCAGAAATTTTTTTGTGAAGAAGTATCATTTGTTTTCAACCTTGATCGAGTATACATTGTTGATGAAGCATTGTGGGATCCAAAAGCACATATATTGCAATCATTTGATGTGATTTGGAGAGATTTGGAGCATTACAGGTACTTCATACATTGTGATCAAAGGGGTACATCTACTACCTTGCCAACATGGGAGATCATCCGATACAAATTGTTGTGACAGAACTAACTTTCAAGTGTGGAAGTTTCGAATGAAGAGTTTTTTGAAAGGCAAAGGTTTATGGAGTCTCGTGTCGGATGAAGACCCGGAGCCATTCCTACCTCCTCAACCAAATAATGCTCAGTTTTGTTGGCTCACAAGCAATGGGTAGAGCGGTCTTCGAAAGTGTTGCATTACTTTTCAATATGTGTAACAGATGCCTTGCTTATTCACATCCAAGATGCAGATACACCGAAAGAAGCATGGGGTATATTGTGCCGAATGTATGAGACAGACACTGGTGCAAGGAAGATACAACTAAAGCAACAGATTCACAGTGTAACATGAAGGAATAGGAGTATACATGAGTATGTTCAGGAAATCAAGGGTTATGTAGATTCCTTGTCATCAATCCATGCCCCAATGGATGATGATGATTTGGTTGCTCTCACATTGCGTGGTTTAGGCAAAGAATACAAATCTTTTGACACTTCCATCTCAGTAAGGTTGGGAGGAATGCCAGACTTTAATGAGCTTGTGTCATTGCTCATTGTGGAAGAATTGAAGCTTGGACTTGGTGGTATGAATATTACAGGTGGTGCATCCTCATCCAGTAATGATGAGCATGCAAGGAATCAGGCTTTTTACTCATCTAGAGGCTTTCGAGGCAGGGGAAGATTTACTCCTCGAGGCCGTGGAGGACGTGGTTGGAATGACAGGTCAACTCAACCACAATCAAATCAGAATTTTCAGAATTCACAGTCATCATTTGGATCACGTGGGGTCGTGGATTTCAATCCCATAGGGGGAGAGTTGGAACAGGTGCTCGTGGTAGAGGACGATGGCAAGGTCCTCAACAAAATTTGAATGGGATTGAATGTCACTATTGTGGCAAACTTGGACATATGGCAAAAGATTGTTACAAAAAGCAGAATGATGTCAGGAATGGAAGACCACGACATGGAAATTATGCATCTACTAGTAACAATGATGGGAGTTCAAATCATCTTTTTGCAATGAAGCATATTATGGGGAGACAATGGATTCTCAGAATGCTGGAGATGAGTCATGGTATATGGATTCGGGTGCCTCAAACCACATGACATGTCATGGTGAGTGGTTTGAGAAGATGCAACCATTGGATACAAATGGTTATGTGGTCACAGGAGATGATACTCAGCATCTTATAACACATGTTGGCAGTGTGCCTTTGAGGATGCAGGATGCAACCATTGGATACAAATGGTTATGTGGTCACAGGAGATGATACTCAGCATCTTATAACACATGTTGGCAGTGTGCCTTTGAGGATGCAGGATGGAAATGTGAAGAATATGTCAGAAGTGCTATATGTACCATCCATTACAAAGAATTTGGCATCAGTAGGCCAAATGGTTGAGCAGGGACTACAAGTAAGATTCAATGAGAATGGCTGTTTTGTGGAAGACTTTAAGCATGGCTGTAGATTGATTGCCAAGGGCAAGAAGGAAGGAAGGTTGTTCAAATTGGATGTAGGCATACCAGAATTGAGCTCAGCCATGTTTTCAAAGAGCAATGGGATTGTGCAGGATATTGATATGTGGCACAAGAGGATTGGACATGTCAATATACAGAGATTAAAGAACATGCAAACAAGAGGCATTGTCAGTGGATTGCCTAGATTCAAATATGATGGACATATGCATGTGTGTGAAGCCTGTCAGTTTGGAAAGCAGGCAAGGTTGAGGTTTCCTAGAGAAGGAAATATGAGTAACAGGCCACTTGAGATAGTACACAGTGATGTATGGGGTCCTGCACAAAACCCATCTATCAAAGGCAGTCTATACTATGTGACATTTATAGATGATTTCAGCAGGATGACATGGATATACTTTCTGAGAGAGAAGAGTGAAGTGTTGGAAAAGTTCATGGATTTCAAGGCTCTTGTAGAAAAGCAATATGGCTGTTGGATTAAATGTTTGAGAACAAATGGAGGTGGTGAATATACCTCAAAAGCTTTTGAGCATTTCTTGCGGAAGCATGGAATAAGAAGACAGTTGACTTGCAGGTATACACCTCAGCAGAATGGTGCGGCTGAGAGAAAGAATCGAGTCATATGTGAAGTGGCAAGGGCAATGCTTAATGAAAAGAGCATGCCAGATTACTATTGGGCAGAAGCGTGTGCTACTGCAGTGTATATCCTGAACAAAACACCTACAGCAGCCATTCATGGAAGCACGCCAGAGATGCGGCTTACAGGTTACAGGCCAGACATTGGACATCTTAAAGTATTTGGATGCGTAGCTTATGTCCATGTGCCTGACGAAAGAAGACGGAAGTTGGATCCTAAGGCAGAGAAATGTGTATTTGTTGGATATGCACAGGATCGAAAGGCCTACAAATGTTATAACCCTCAAACTAGACAAGTAGTCATCTCACGAGATGTGGTGTTTGATGAGCTTGCTAGTTGGTACAAAGCAGAAGATGAGGGAGTCATTGACTCACTTGAGGCAGATGTGCCTGTGAACTTGCCACAAGCAAGTTCTAGTTCTACTACTATGTCCGGGCTAGCAGAGCAGAAGCTGAGAGTAGCAGTGTACGTCCATGGTCAGGACGTTTGAGGTATGAGAGTGTGAGCACTGGGAGTAGTGCTATGGATAAAGGCAAGAAGAAAGTTGAAGGAATTGGAATCACAGGTTATGAGTCATCTAGTTCTGAGAGTTTGGATGAGGAGCTTGGCATACCTGTTTTACGCACACCTGGTGCTAGGCAGGACAGATATGTGCCACCACATGCTAGAGTTACAGGTGTACAGAGTGACCCGCATGCATTGCGGAGATCCCAGAGAGTCAGATATCCAGTTGAAAGATTGACATCTCGAGATTTTGCTATGCACTATGCATACATGACATCTATGGTAAAGCATGTGGAACCTACATGCTATACAGAGGCTATTGGAGAGCATGTATGGGAGAAAGCCATGGATGAAGAGATGGATGCTTTGGACAAAAATGATACATGGGAATTGGCTGAGTTACCTCAAGGAAAGAATGAAATTGGTTGCAAATGGATGTATAAGGTAAAGTGCAAGTCAGATGGCAGCCTAGAGAGACATAAGGCAAGGCTGGTTGCTAAAGGATATGCACAAACTTATGGTCTTGATTATGATGAAACTTTCAGCCCAGTGGCTAAGATGGCTACAGTGAGGTCTATCATTGCACTAGCATCACAAAAAGGTTGGGCTTTACATCAAATGGATGTAAAAAATGCTTTCTTGAATGGTGAACTACAAGAAGAGGTGTACATGGAACAGCCAGAAGGATATGTACATCCAAAATATCCTACTTTTGTTTGCAGGTTAAAGAAAGCAATCTATGGTTTGAAGCAAGCACCTCATGCTTGGAGTGACAAGATCAGCAAATATCTTGTCAGTATTGGATTTGTGGTTGGAAATGCAGACTCTTCACTTTATGTGAAGAAGACACATGATGGTATCGTGATGATAGTCATTTATGTTGATGATTTGATTATCACAGGTGATTGTGGGAAAGACATTGATGAGGTTAAGGCCTCTTTATGCAAAGAGTTTGATATGAAAGACCTTGGTGATTTAAGGTTCTTTCTTGGCATTGAGGTGATTAGAACAAGCAAGGGTATATGGCTGGTGCAAAGGCAATATGCACTTGACATGCTGGCAAAGTATGGTATGACAGCATGCAAACCAATGTTGACACCATTAGAGCAAAACATGAAGCTTAGGGCTGATTTGGGTGATGAGCTTGATGATATCACCATGTACAGGAAAATGGTTGGTAGCCTTATCTACATGACCATTACGAGGCCAGATCTCAGTTATGCAGTTGGTTTGGTAAGTCAGTTTATGCAACCTCACTTGGATGCTGTGAGACATATTCTGAGATACGTCAAAACTACCGTGCATTATGTGTTGAAATGTCAAGCTCGTATACAGCTGGAGGATAGCACATGGGTGCTGACAGAGTGACAGTATGGTAGATAGATATCGTGTGGTGTGTTTATGACCGCGTCCAGCTGGTCATGTGTGGTGTGGACATTACATTAGGTTTACTTTGTAGTGTGGACATAACACTATGTTGTGTTCTCCTTTGTGTGTGAGAGAGAGATGGTGACTATGGCTTCTCTCCTTCTTTATGATTGATGGATATGGATTAGGGTTTGCTTCTCTTGTGTGTGCTGTCTCCTGCTTCTGTTTTTTATCATTATGGTCTTTTCTATGAGGCAGGAAAAGACATGCATGTCTATGGATATACAGATGCAGATTGGGCCGGTAGTGCATGTCTATGGATATACAGATGCAGATTGGGCCGGTAGTGCATATGACAGGCGGTCTACCAGTGGCTATGTTTTCAGCCTTGGTAGTGGAGCTGTGAGTTGGAGCAGTAAAAAGCAACCTACAGTTGCTTTATCTACCACCGAGGCAGAGTATCGTGGAGCAGCCATAGTTGCATGTGAGGCTATGTGGTTGAAGAAGTTGCTAGATGATGTCAGGATACAGAGTGATATGAGAGTTGTCATTCATTGTGACAACATGAGTAGTATTCAGCTTGCTAGCAACCCAGTTTATCATGCCAGGACCAAACATATTGAGGTCCACTATCACTTCATCAGAGAGAAAGTGCTAGATGGGCATGTTGATTTGACATATGTACAGACAGATGAGCAGGTTGCAGATATCTTTACCAAAGCACTTGGTAAGGATAAGTTCGAGTATTTCCGTACTAGATTGGGAGTCCTAGAGATGGACATGTCGAGCTTGAGGGGGAGTGTTGAAATGTCAAGCTCGTATACAGCTGGAGGATAGCACATGGGTGCTGACAGAGTGACGGTATGGTAGATAGATATCGTGTGGTGTGTTTATGATCGCGTCCAGCTGGTCATTGGTGGTGTGGACATTACATTAGGTTTACTTTGTAGTGTGGACATAACACTATGTCGTGTTCTCTTTTGTGTGTGAGAGAGATGATGACTATGGCTTCTCTCCTTCTTTATGATGGATATGGATTAGGGTTTGCTTCTCTTGTGTGTGCTCCCTCCTATTTCTGTTTTTTATCAGATATCATCAAAGAAGACAAGAACAAAATCATCCAAGTATATCCTGCATAAGACGATTAAATGTCACCGAGGCATTAGTCAATCCAAACGGCATTAGTTAATCCAAACGGCATTAGTCACCGAGGCATTAGTCAATCCAAACGGCATGATTGTGAACTCATAATGCCCATAACGAGTATTGTGAATGGTGTCGTCGGGATGTCCTATTAATTGATTCTGATTTGGTAGTACCTGAGTTTGAGATCTATCTTTGTGAGCATTTGGGTCCAACTTAACCAATCGAGAAGTTCATCAATCCTAGGGATAGGATACTTATTTTTAATTATTAATTGATTCAATCCTCTATAGCCAATACAGAGTCTTAATGTTCCATCTTTCTTCTTCTAAAAGAGAACGGCCGCACCCCAAGGTGAGACACTGGGTCTCACAAATCCCTCCTCTAACACTTGTCTTAACTGCTCTTACACTTGTCTTAACTGCTTCTTAAGTTCTATGGCTTTAGGGACTGGCATTTTGTATGCACGCTGGGATACTGGCTGAGCTCTAGGGGTTAACTCGATCTCATGATCTACTTCGCGCGACGGAGGCATCTTAGTCAGCTCTTCTGAAACATATTTGCATACTCACTTAACCACTCTGGTTCTTTGGCCTTGCATTTTATATCTACCAGATTCATCTTAACGACATAAATAGCTCTGCTCTTTCTGAGCCCTTTTAATAATTTAGAAGCCTTGACTAATTGCAGCATTGGGGATCCAGAAATTCCAATTCCTTGAACTTTATTCCCATGAAGGTCAAGGAAAGAGATGGTTCCATTGTGACAATGAATGTCAGCCTGATTCTTATGGAGCCAATCCATTCCAAGGATTCCATCATAGATTCCCAAGGGTAGGACTCTGAACTGGCACTCTGTTACATTCTTATGGAGCCAATCCATTCCAAGGATTCCATCATAGATTCCCAAGGGTAGGACTCTGAACTGGCACTCTGTTACATTCTCATCTAGATTAAACAACTGAATAAGGTCTGTCTCAAGGTGTGTGAAAAGAATCTTTCCACTGGCCAGTTCCACTTGCATAGGTTTCCTTGATTTTTTATTTAGGACTAAAACAGGGAATTCTTCCACAAAACATTTCTTTATTCATATAAAGGTTGCAATATGTACATAGAGCATCTCGGCTCCAGATAGTCAAAACCTCTTTGGGAAATGCATAAGACGATGATACTGTGCTACAGACATGCCCCGATACAAACGTTCCCTTACTACCAAGGGTGCTACTATCTTCTTCTTTGGAATAAAGCAGCTAAGAAGTCTTTAGATATGGCAGGAAAGTCTGAAATCTCAAGGCATAGGGTGATACAAAATAACACCATGAATCACTTTTAGCCTCATCAGAATCATGGCCAACGAGATATTTTCCCTCAGCATCACATGATGGTAGCAAGAGGCGTGGAAATACTGCCCTGAAATATAAATCCTCGAAATGGCTTGCGAGTCTAGCTCGGCTCTTTCGAGTTATAGCGGAAGAGATAAGATGCTCGAAGGTGAAAGTAATCATATCTTGTGACTGGGTGAGATCGGGAATACCAGTTAAGTGTGGAACTTTCATCTATAAAACCAAATTCTTTGATTAAAAATCTTCATTAATGAAGCATAAGGAATGAAAATACAATACATAAATGCTCTTTCTGAGTTTTTATTATAAATTTCTGATAAGAATTTATTTTTTCTTAGTATCTTTCAACAAAGCTCTGATACCAGCAGCTGTTAGACCCCCACACCCTCCGTGATGCCCCCTCCAACAAGGGCGCTGGCAGTGGAAGCGGTGTTAGCCTCTCACGCGGGGAAGGGATCGACACTCGGGGCCTCGTCCACGGATGTCTGGACAAGAGACTAGCCCAGCGGCTCCTCCGAAACCAAGAACCTAGAAAAACTTCCGTTGCCCCCGGAAGGGATGGGCGATTCCACCAGGAAAATCATGTAACGGGAGAATTGATCTAACGAGTCAAAGTCTGAACCAACCGAACCTAAAAGTCACATGGTCAGATCAAGGAAGAGACTTGCACTTGGTCCATAGAATCACCACTTTTTTTCTCCTTTAGCGAGGCACAGCCCGCTGATTCCTTCCCACAGAACAAGGGTCTTACTAGGACTTATTCTAACAAATGTAACTTAATCGTCATTATTTGTATTGCAAAATCCCGGGTTAGCCAATTGCCCAACCACTGTATTGGTGGGATTCCTTTATAAACAATTTGGTTATGTTTTGCCCGAGTACCGAGGAAAAGAGTTCCTAGGCCCCTTAGCCGCGCTTCAAGCAAAATTTAAGGTAGGCATACCACTTACACACCCAATATGAAATTACCATTATAACAGATTCGATTGTCTTTAAAACAATCCTTTAATGAAATCATAGTATTACTGATCATAATCCTCCAAAATATTGAGTCCATTGTTTTACAAAATATATCATCCGGACTCTTCGTTGAAGACCAGCTGGTCAACCAACGAGATCCAATATCAAAATTCCATTCACAAAAGTCATTCTTCGGTTCATCCGTATCTTCCTCGACGTACGCATGGGTGTCCTAGTAGCCGCGAGCCCGTGCATCACCTGGTCAGAACCCTCTAAGATCCTACTTAGGTGTCCTAGCACTTCACTCAGGGACCGCTTTGTCGGTCCTAGCCCATCCTACAGGAAGCGCACCATTTTAACCATACTGAGGCTGGTCAAGACCTTGGCAGGATTTACCACGAGCGACGTCCCTCGACGACTCCCCGCTAACTGTTGCAAAATGAGTCTCTCCTCAGTTAATCACATACCAAATGCTTCCTCTAGCATTCTGGCGTAAAATAGTCCTTTAAAGAAAACAGAGGTTCTATGCAAGTAGAATTCCCGGTTCGAGATTGGTTCCACAGAACCCTTTTCCCTTAACCCAGATTTTCTTAATGAGAATCATTGATCTCTCATCAGGGTAATCTACCCATCATTTGACTGAATTTCCAACCAGATTCTTGGTGATTTAGGTTAAGGAAAAACTATGCTAATTCAATGGTAGTCTATTCTTTATGTCAAGAATTGGAATTGGCATGAGGTTTTTGCTTGATTCAGATTTCGAGAGATGGGCAAGTAGTTTACTGGCCACCACAATTCTCACAGTCGTGGTCTAACCAAAATTATTCGGTTTACTTCTAACTTTGATTCCAAAGATTTTTTTCAGATAAATATCTACTAAACTTCTAACCACAAGGAAAATTCCAACTTATTGAATTTCATTCCATAATAGATTAAGAGTTGGTTCTATATAAGAATATCAGGTTTTTATAAAAATACTCTTCTTCCATTAATCTAATTTTAGGTAAATATCAATTTGGTGATTTATCCACCTTAAATATCTAAGAATATTCTTTCTACTAATTTAATTATCAACCCTAATTTTGTAGATGGAATTATGGTGAAAATTTCTCTTTTGTTCACCAAAATTTAATTTAAACCTTTCTCTACTTAAAATACCATAAAAATTCTTCTTTTAATTAAATACAAATATCCATTTTTTTTGAATATGCTTAAAATTCCTCTTTTTGCATTTAAATGATTGAATTCCAAATGTCATGGGAATTTCTCTTTTATCATAAAATAAATTTATTTAAAATGTCTCTTTTTTAAATTAAATAAAAATATCCATTATTTTAAATATTCTAAAAATTCATCTTTTTGTATTTAAATGATTGAATTCCAAATGTCATGGGAATTCCTCTTTTATTATTTAAAAATTTCTTAGGCATCAATAAATTTACCAAAAATTTCTCTTTTCTTTTAATTAAATAAATACTAAAATTTATTTCACATGCATATGAGAAAAATCATTCTTTTTACATAGGATGTCCAATCCTAGAATATGGTAGGAAGTCCTCTTTTAGCATTATGCATAAAATAAGATATGTATTAATTTTTCAAAATTTTACCATAGCTTCGCTACTATTACTGATAATTTTTTAATTTTTTTC
Organism: Cibotium barometz; assembly: GCF_041138505.1. Taxonomy (NCBI): domain Eukaryota; kingdom Viridiplantae; phylum Streptophyta; class Polypodiopsida; order Cyatheales; family Cibotiaceae; genus Cibotium; species Cibotium barometz. The sequence continues at coordinate 45,397,528 of NC_141087.1, forward strand.
TTAAAAGAATAAAACATTGTAATGCAAATATGATAGAAGATCTATTCTTAAGCTTAAAAGAATAAAACATTGTAATGCAAACATTGTAATGCAAATTTTTTTTCTTAAAAGAATAAAACATTGTAATGCAAATATGATAGAAGATCTATTCTTAAGCTTAAATCTAAACTATGAATTTAAATCATAATTTTCAACCATAATCATAAACTTAATTATGATTATTCTACTAGATTAAGCTATTTCCATTATTCCTCTTTTCCCAAATTGATAGGATTATCTCTTTCTCATTTAGAATCAATTAAAGTAGTTTTTAACTACTTATAAATATTCTAAAAGAATTTACCATTATTTTGTTAACATAAAAGCATAAAAGTACCATTTTCTTATTCTCTAGCTCAACAAGCATAGAGTTCGGTTTTGAAATAAGAATTTATGAATGAGAAGCATTCCTTTACTAAAGAATTAGCCATAGGATGACTATTCTTTTTGGAGAGAGAGATATACATAAGAAGGCATTCTAATTAAGCATAAAGATTAACTTTTTTTTTATTACACATTAAAATTCTTAGGGAAAGCTTGATTTGAATTTAAAACAACCAATTAGAAACTTGTCAAGCTTGAGAGGTGTTGAGAAGAGAAGTCATTTGAGAATATTAACAAAAAACCATAAAATTCATTCTTACCTCAAGGATTTTTCTAGAAGAGAAGCCCCCAACCAATAAATTGGTTTAGCAAGTGGAGAAGAGAGCTCCAAGAGTTGTTGAAGAGAGAGAGAAGCTCCAAGCTCTTCAAAAGTAGAGGATTTTTAAGGGATTATAGAAAATATGATTATTTTAATGTAATACTCGCATGGTATAGCTCACAGATGAGAATAAAACAGAATGAGGGTCTATTTATAGGTATGGGAGGCCACTAACTAAGTTCAACTGGGTTCTAGAATTTTCCAGCTTCAGTTTTGTGGACAAGATTTGGAACAATTTGGCTCCCCTTTTGATCCAGTTTGATCCTGGAGAGAGGAGAGATAAAAATATCACAATTTTTTGAATTAAAAACCTTCCCACACATGTGAAGGAGGCACCTACTTCAAAGGTCTCCCTCTCCTTAGCAAGGTGTCAAAAATTCATCATTCCTCTAAAATATCTCATTTTTTAAAATAATATCTCTTAATTTTTAACTAATAAACCTTGTACTGAGTCAACTCTTCATCTTATGTGAGCATTTACTCATTTTTTGGGTATTTTCTTTTATTCATTGGATTTTTCTCATCCCAACACTTGGATTAATCCTATTGGCCCATAGGAACCTTTATTAGACCATAATCAAGAAATTTTTGAAAATCTAGACCCTTAGGCTAAGGTCCCTTATATCATTTTTAATTGATTCCTAATGCACATTAGAGAATTTATTTTGAAAGTTTTTGTTTCAAGGAAATATATTTTAAATATTAGGAGAATTTTTATATCTAAAAATATCTCAATATTGAATTACCTCTCTCTAGAATTTTTCTTCTCTCTAGGCAAAAACAAGGAAAAATAATATTTTCTTGCATTCTGAAATAGGGAATGATTACAAGAGATTGAGGTAAAAGCTTATTTATTATTTAGGTTGAGGAGGAATCTTACATTCTCTCCCACTTGAAAAATGCCAGATGTCCTCATCTTGCAAAGTGGAGGTAATCTTTGCTAACTCTTCTTCTTTCTCTCCCAGGTGGCGTCTTCTAGAGGGAAGAACTTCCACTTGTCTAAAACTCTCTAAGGACTCTGCTCCTAAGAACCTTCTCCCGAATGTCAAGGATTTCTTCAGGTTGGAGTACCATCTGGCCTTGAGTCGGAGAAATCAATTGTTTATCAAGCACGTGACTCGGGCTGGGTACATATTTCTTAAGCAAACTGATGTGGAATACATTATGTACCTTGAGATGGGGAGGCAAAAGAAGTTTATAAGCTAGATCACCTACTTTCTTTATAACAACATACGGTCCACAGTATCTGGGAGAGAGCTTCTTGTACTTTTCTAAAGAGAAGGAACTTCTTTTTGGTCGTACACTCGAATGAAGACCATATCTGATTCTTCAAACTCTCTCTCTGATCTCTTTTTATTTACTGCTTTTGCTGATCTTGGGCTGCCTTAATATCTTTACGAATTGATTGCATTTGCTGGTCCATGTCATCAAGCATTTGTCTAGACATTTCGACTCTGATTAATGGGTCGGACCAAGTCAATGGTGTAAGGCAATCTTGCCCATATAGAGCTTTGAAAGGGCTCATCCCAATGCTTCGATGGTGATAAGAAGCATTGTAAGTAAATTCAACCAGATGCAGATGGCTTAACCACTTCTTGGGTTCCCTGCCCATAGCATGACTGAAGAATATCTTCTATTACCTGATTCACTTTTTCAGTCTGGCCATCTGTTTTGGGGTGATAGGCTGTACTGAGAGATCCAAGAAAGTTCCTACTGCTTCAAAGAATGCACTCTAGAATGTCGATGTGAACTTGGGATCTCTTTCACTTACTATCCTCCTGGGTAAGCCATGTAATCTGAAGATCTCTTTTAGGAAAACTCTGGCAACATCCACCACTACAGTGTATGTCTCTTTCACTGGAATCAGATGGGCAACTAAATCCTTCCCTTTATTCCCTCATCATTGGGAATGTATAGCCGATTATTATAATACATGCATCCTTCATCCAATTCGTACCCAAGAACTCGACTTATTTCCTGTGAGGAGTCTTGCTTTTGTGCTTCAGAAGGGTAGCAATAGGGGCAAAGAATTTGTCCTGCATGATTCTCTCCCTTGCTTCACTGATTATTGGATTTGACACCACTGAAATTGCAAGCAAGGAGGCTTTTTTGCTAAGCGCATCTGCCACCACATTTTCTTTCCCTGGTCGATACTTAGTTTCAAAATTGAATTCCTCTTCAGGGTTTGCATCTATCTCCTTTGACGCATGTTGAGATCCCTTTGGGTAAAGATCCACTTCAGACTACCCTAGATTTAGGTTTTCCTGTTATCCCCTGAACAGATATTACTTGGCCATGCTCATTTTCAAAAGTGATACTCCCCTGGTTACAATGAATGCTAGCTTTGTTTGCAATTAACCAATCCATCCCAAGGATTCCATCATAAATTCCTAATGGCAAGACTCTAAAGTGGCCATGAGTTCACTCATTACCCAGCTCAAAATCAAGGTTTCCTATAGAGTGGCGAGATACTACTTCTTTCCCACTGGCTAACTCTACAATCATCCTTCTAGCTGTTTTTTGACTCAAGTTTAATTTTTACAAACACCTAGGAGAGAAAGAAATGAATGGGTACTGCCATAATCAATCAAAAGCTGAAATGGCTTACCATGATGAGTGGCTAGGATTTGGATTACACCAAATTGTTTATTTGGACCTTGGTGTTCTATTGCCGCATGGACGGTGGCGCGCTCTTCTTCAGCCATTTCCAAGGTCGGTTCTTCACTTATAATACAGGCGGTCCTAGCAATTGCTCCTTCGCGGCCTCTGCCATGCCCACCGCCTCTTGCACTTTGGTGGATAGGGGTTCCACGGCCTTGATTTCCTTTGCTACCTTGGGGGAATGATGTTGCCATCTTGGGACAGTTGGCTCTAAAGTGTCCCGGCTCATTGCACTCAAAACACAGAGGGCCTTCTCTGGAAGAAGGAGCGTAGGAGCGGGGGACAAAAGAGTTGCCTTGTCACCCTCTGTTGTAGTAGGGAAAATTCTGTTGGGGTTTCTTGTAGGGTTGATCTTTAGGATTTGCCTCAAGGTAAGATCTCTTTTGATGCTTAGGTTTGTCAGTCTTCATTTCTTTCACAAGGGGCTTTGCTCGTATGAGAGCATCCTGTAAAGGCTTGGTCTCATTGCTTCAAGGCGGGAGTCTAAGGGTTCATTTAGCCCTGGCAGAAACGAGCCACTTGCTGGGAAGTAGTCATAGCTGGGGCATACTTCTGAAGAGTGATAAATTTGGAATAGTAGTCCTCAAGAGTTAAGCTGCACTGCCTAAGACTAAAAAACTCATTCATCTTTATGGATTCATGGGATGGGGGAAGATATCTTTCCTTCACTACCTGCTTGATGTCTTCCCACGTTTGAGAATGCTCGGTGACTTCCTTGTCACGGCACCACTGTTTCCACCAGAGTTTAGCATCTCCGATGAGGCGAAACCGTGTAAGCATAGACTGATTTGCTACTCCAATACCGACGGCAGAGAAATAATCGTCCATCGCCTCAATCCAGACTTCAGCATCCTTCTCAACCTTTGAACCTTCTCCTTTAAAGGAGGGAGGTTGCATTTGCTTGAGCAGGAGCTTCTTCTCCTGGGTATTAGTGTAAAGCGCATTGGGAAGTGGAGGGTGATCGTCCTAGCCATCATTGTAAAAACAATTTTAAGATTACAAGATTCATATTTGCACAATGCTTATTTTTGGAGAGTAAAACATTGAAATCATTTTATTTCCAAATATTTACAAGGACGAGTTTTATTACAAAGATCTAAGACTAATGTAATTAGTCTTATTGGCCATAAAGGGAAATTCCTAAGCTTGACTATGACATAAGGGTAGAGCGGTCCACATAGGTGAAATATGGGGGTTCCGCTGTAGTTTCTAAGACTCTAAAAACTGATGGTAAGGGTGGTAGACTCTGGATTGGGGTAGATCCCAACACAGCTACTCTATCAGCAGGTATAAGATCTACATCACTTGGTCATACACGTAGCGATCCTGAGGTATGCGAATCCCATCTATAGTCACAGAGGTGTTGGCCTTGGGGGTACCGACGAACCAAAATAAACGGATCATCTTCAACTTTTCAATCCAACGAATCCGCTTTAGGTCGGTGGTGGTAAGGTTCCCAATTCGATCTTCTCGGATGAAGAAATATCTCGGTCCACGACTCCAGAAATCTCTACCCCATCCTCTTTCAATACGAGAGAAATGAGGGAGGGACATCTTCTCTAATATCTGCACCATGGTGTCACGGAACTCGAAATTTGAGGAGTGACTAGCAGTCTTGAAGATGCATTGGAAAACTAGAAACTTTGAGTAGGCATCTTCCTCTTCCTACAATCATTCAAACATCAATTCAACTTGTTTGCTTTAGTAGGATGTTTTTATTAATTAGCATTATGTTAGGTAAAACATTCATTGCAAAACAGTTATTAAATGGCAATTCCTAGGAGCTAAAATCGGCTCTGATACCAATTGTAAGGTTTCCCCCCTTCTAAAATAGGAGAAACACTTAAGATAGTCCACTAAGTCTTAACTTGGAGAAAATTTCCTATTTATCGACACCTTAACCATGTAGAGATTCAAGGATACGATTCATAGGTAAGACCTAGTCCTATCCCGCAGGGGAAGCGTAATCTTCTAAAAGTCAAATCACCCATAGGGTAATTTATCATAAATTGGGCAACTACTAGACTTGATTTCTAGAGGCAACGCTTTTTTCCTCATCCATGCAAGGCACAGCCACCGCTGACCTAGTCTTCTAGAATAGAGTTGCCCAAGAACCTAATTATCTAGCATAGGGCTTTCACTTAATCTGTTGGAAAGCTACCCGACTAATCGGGTCCACCCGTCCGTAGGATGGTGCCATCGGGGCATTCCCATCCTCCCACTTTCCACCCTACTCATGCGTCAATTTGTTTTCTAATTAATCCTACCACACTGTTTCATAAATAAACATGTTCCTTAATTAAAGCCCTTTTCACAAGGTTTGTTAAGACATCCTTTTTACACAATACAATCATGCCGCCAAAAACAAGATATATATATATATATAAAGTTTATACATGAATCAATTCCATACAAGCCAAACCGGCTCTCTTATTCTTTTCCTTTATTCTGCCGATGATCTAGAATTCGGCCTTCCAGCCTCTACATGCTGGGCGAAACCCTACGGGACCATACACCCAGGGATTTCATTAACGTCTTCACAATTTCGTGATCACGTTAACAAAACCTAGTGTTAACATATTAAAACTTGCGATCACATTGTATATTCACATGACCTGAGAAATGACCTGCCGGAACCCACTAGTCCAGTAACACCACCGGGCTTCTATCTTTCTCGGCGGGCCCGCCGGGATACAGAGTTTTCCCGACGGGCCCGCCGGGAAAGACAAAATCCCGGCGGGCCCGCCGAGAAAAACAAGAAACACCGGCGGGGTATTATTCTGTATATAAACACTGCCCGACACCCATCGTACAACTTTTGGGAAGATAGTCCTTGTTTTGGGGGCGTGATATCTCTCCTCAAAGTACTTGTAGAGCTCTCGAGTTGCTAGAAGTGTCCTCTTGGGAAGAACGTCCTTATTTTAGGGGCTGTCGTCTTTCCTTGTAGGCACTCCTAAGGCTATTGGGCCACTCGTCCTTAGTTCTTTGAGCTGGGGCAGGGTGTGGTTCGTAGCTAATACTTGCGGAGATTTAGGGACAAATTTGGAGTCATTCAGCTTTGCATTTGAGCCACGTACGTAATCTACCTACCTCATTCTGCTTTATGAATGGTTTGATGGAGCCAAGAGTCCTGCTTAGGGGCTTGTTTTGGTTCTTGATACTTGATATAGTTTAGAGTAGACAAGGGTCTATTGTCCTATACTAGAGTATTGGGCAAGCATAGATCTTTGATTTTTTTTGTGAATGTTAGAGAAGGTCTATTGTCCTATACTAGAGTATTGGGCAAGCATAGATCTTTGATTGTATAAAGTATCCTTAATTGGGTACAAAAGGCATCCTTCATTGGGGGTGCAATGTGCATGATAGTCTCGAGGTAGTTTTGTAGTAAGACCTTGCAAGATAGTTTGAAGTAGTTTTATGTGATGTGATGATCTTTTGTATTTGTCAAGATAGTTTCGAAGTACTTTGTCTGCAGATGTATGTTTTGTCATACGTGAGTGATTTGTTGTTTTTTCATTTGTGTATTCATTGTTATATGCTTGGTTGAATAGGTTATTTGTTGAGATGGAGGACAATGTTAGATCCAGTGATACCTCCAATAGAGTCCAAATTTCAAATAGTAGAAAAAAAAAGGTACCTGGGATAGAGTGGCAATATGCAATTAACGTTGGTGATCGATTCATAGATTGGGAGTGTAAGCTATGCCATGCAGTAAAATCAGGTGGGGCGCCTCGACTAAGAGAACACTTTTTAGGCGGACCGAAGAAAAAGTCATGTACCCACCCCTCTGCACCTATAGTGGCCAAACGCATAAGAGAAGAAATTCAAAAGAAAGATTCAAGAAAACATGACACTCCTACCGTTAATGTATCAAGGCAGCAAGAACACTGTTGTTCTAATCTTCAAACTCCCGCTACATCGCCTACTTGTACCCCGAACGGCAACGTGCAACCAGAAAGTAATCTACCCAGTGCATCTTCTTGCAAGCGAAACTTTGACGTAGGAAATATACCCATGCGTCAAACTTCATTGCAAGAAAGCCTACGTCAAGGTCGACTCGATGATGCACAACTCGTCCTTGCTGAAGCGATTTACTTTTCTAGGAGTGCTATGATGATGGTGGACAGTGAGCATTGGAAGAGAGCATGGAAGAAAATTGGTGAGCTTGGACCAGGGTTTTCACCGCCTACGTACCATGCTATGCGAAATGATCTATTAGAGAAATGTTATGCGCATGTAAAAGAACGTGTACAAAGAATAATTCTTAGCAATATAGAGCTTTCTGGATGTAGTATAGTAAGTGATGGATGGTCTAATGTGCAAAGAAAACCATTAATTAATGTAATGGTTATTTCACCTAGAGGTGAGACTTTCATCCGTGCCGTGGATTCAGCTGGTTCAATCAAAACTGGGGCTTACATTGCTCAAGTCATTAGCTCTGTGATAGAGGAAGTGGGTGCCAAAAATGTAGTCCAAGTCGTCATGGACAATGCAAAAAATTGTAAAAATGCATCCAGAATCCTACAGCGACAATATCCACATATTTTTCCGGTAGGCTGTAATACTCATAGTTTGAATCTTGTATTAAAAGATTGGTATAAATCTGATGATACCAAATGGTTTGCCTCAATCGTCGACACTGCTCGCCAGCTTGTGAAATTCATGCTCAAGAGACAGAGAGTTTTAGATATGTTTCGACCTCGCATGTCAGTTATGTTAAAGCTTCCAGCGGAGACTAGGTTTTGCACTCACTTTTACACTTTTGAGTCTCTTCTTAGAAATAAAGATGCAGTTTGTGAAACATTTACATGCATGGCATTTCATGACTGGGAGAACACTTAACTTGAAAAAGTGAAAGAGAAAATCAAAGTCTTGAAGGGAGCACTTACGAGAAGAAGTTGGTGGAACAGTGTGATGGATGCATACCATGTAATGATGCCTGTTATGTATGCTGTACGAAGTCTTGATCAAAGAGCGCCTAATCTCGGAAAAGCATGGATGTAATGGTGGACTGTCCAGCGGAGTTTGGAGTGTCCTGAGAAATTAGAGCAGTCAATGGTGGAAAAGCAATGGCGTGTACCATTCTCCAGTAGACAAAGAAAAGTTCTGTTGAAGTACTTTCATGCTAGATGGATTGGAGCGCATTCACCACTGCACAGTGCTGCTTACATGTTAGATCCTGAATATTGGAATATGGATTTGATGTCCAACGTTGAGGTGGTGCAAGATTTTTATAAAGTGGTAAACACTTTCTATAGTAATGATGATGATCGTGTACAGTGCATAAAGGAGATGACCTCATTTCGGTTGAAAGAGGGTTTATTTTCCAACTCCCTTGTTCAACAAATGGCTAAAGAGCAACCTGCATGGAAGTGGTGGATGATGAATGGTGGTGAGCATTATGCTTTATTGCGCAACCTTGCGATGAAGGTTCTAAGTCAGTGCTCTTCAAACTCAGGCTCAGAAAGAAACTGGAGCATGTATAAATATATTCATAGTACTATTCGCAATCGACTTCTTGCAGATCGAGCAGATAAACTTGTTTACATGTACTGCAATGAAAAGATCTTGCGAGACATTGAAAGCGAAGAGTATGAAGAAGATATGCCCAGATGGATGTACAATTGTGAAGATGTAGCAGACGAGAACTTTGATGTTGGACGTACGTTGTGCACCACCCTTGAGATAGAAGACAATTTAGACATTGACTTAGATGAGCTTAATTTAGCAGACGAGAGAGTAAACGGTGAAAGAATTTTGGAGCAAGACACTGACATAGAGGAAGAAGTCACTTTATTAATTTAATAAAAAGTACTTGTACAAATGATCATATTTGGAGAAATTATCAATACAAAAGTAGAATTTGTTTTTCTTAGCTCTCATCTTGAAATAAATTGCGAATTGCACTAGGAGTTGCATCTAAAGGTCCTGGTGGTTTATATTCGCTAGCCATGCCGAACACTGTATAAATACCTTGATTTATTGGGACATTGCACAATGCACATGTGGAAGTATTTTGCATTTGTCTCACTAAACATATTAAGTGGTAATAGTGTCCACATGGTAGTATATACTGGCCGCTCCACCCATCGAATACTTTGTAACATACAGGACATTGGGGGGTGGAGGAACTTGTAGCCTCAGCAGAAACTCCCACAAGATCAGGATGTATCAAAAAATGAGAGATGTGGTTTCCTTGGCGCACAGGAGCAATACGTGAGGAGATGCTCTGCACATCTTGGCTGATCTTTGTTAGCTGCTCTTGAATCCCTCTATTGGCCGGGGGAGGAGTTGACGCTTGAGTTAATCGGTCAGCTTCTTTCTCCTTCTTTGCTAGCTGTGCCCCTAAGCTTTCTTTGACCTGGTTTAACTCCAGTCCAGCACCCTCCACCATGAGAGCAAGTTCTTCTCTTGTGAATGTCACTGTCTCTTCACGTATGTCGTGGGTGTTGACAGTGGCCTCTCTGGAGGCGAAGTCCACTGGAGTTTCTAGGATAAAGTGAGCATATAGCATTTTAGCAAAATAGAGTGGAGCGTCGGCGTTATGGAGAGGACGACCGTACACCTCCAAGAAAATGCGCTCGGCATTAGTTTTGATATCATTGTGAGTGCAACGAGAAATCTTCCATCTTCCCTTCTTAATCTCGCCATCTGGACATGGCCATATTTCCTTTATCATCTCTGTGGTTACGCGTTTGTTTATGTCTTTCCATTGAGCATAAGTTGGATTTGTCCATTTCGATAACCTGCATGCTATTCTTGTAGCTTCGCGGGCTGTCAGGCCATGTGCAAGGGCCTTCATTTGCTCGTATGCCTTCTTGGCTAACTCCTGATGCTCGTTCGCTTGCGCCTGCTCCATATCTGCATGAACGTAAATGACTTTAGGATTTTAATGAACTATAAAGATCAACTTAAGATAAATTGACCATTACTCTCAAAATCTTGAAGTCAAACACCACGAGAGGAGATATGTATTGCAAAGACTCGATGAGAAATATCCACTTGACTCCAAAAACACTTCAAACAATGCTCACACATCAAATTTTGAAGAGAAAACATAAACTTAAACACCACAAGAGGAGAGAGATGTTGCAAAGACTCAATGAAGAGAGAAACAAAATTTTGAAACATTGGACACATCAAATTTTGAAGAGAGAAACAAAATGCCATTCCTGAAACTTAATCTCTTGATACTGTATCATTACAAAGTTGGGGTGAATGCCACCGATAGCTCTACAAGAGGACGTTGTGCCCTCGTAGGGTCAGTCTTTAGTGATCTAAAAAATTCAACTACTTGCAAAATTGATTTTCGCTCATCGCGATTAGGCAGAAACATCCAATTTTTGACTCTATGAATAATAGTTTCCATGGTAACTTTGTCATGGGAACTATTATCCATCCACAACTCTTGCACTTTCTGCCAAAAGTCATATAAAGTTTGTAATAAATATCCCAAGGCAAAAACATCGGATGCAGGAGTGTATGCATCTGCCAAAAATGGATCATAAAGCTCTGGGGCTATCCATGGCCGTTTATTTCGCTCTTTGTCTGTGTGGGAGACTGCCTGTGCCACCTTCTCGGGGTTCTTGTTTGCTTCAAAAACAAAATTGAGAGACACCCGTTTTTTGGGCGCTCTCAGCAGCAACCCCCAATCGATAATACCTATGCGTGGCTTTAGCTCTTTTGTATAATCCAACACTACATTGAAAGGATGTAGGTCAGTATGTACAATACCTGCCATATGAGCTGCCGCTAGACCTTCCACCAGGGCATGCATAATATGTGGCATGTTTATTACTACCTCTTTTATTTTTGAAAGTTCTAGATGACTTAAAGGGATATTATCAGGCGGGGGTTGTCTCCATCCTCGATCCAAACGAAAAATGGCTCTGGTGAACTCACTGAATCTGAAGGGAACCTTCAGAAGAGTATCACCAAGAGCGCCGCCATTATAGTACGGGAAAATTGTGATCCAAGGAGCCTCTTTTGTAAAGGCAATGCATGGATGTAGCACTTGCATACCCTGCTCTGCCTGGAAGCTCTCGAACTTCGCGCTGCCTTCTCCTTTGTAGTGCTTTCCGCAAAAAGTGATGTGCTCCAGTAAAAATGATATACCTTTAATTGCATACTCTTTTACTGTTCCAAACACGCCGGAGCCTATTGTTCGTCCTTCGTAAAGTGCTTCGTGCGGGATGCCAATAAGATGTGTGCACATAGAATTGTAGATGGTACGATTAATGACACCTGTACCACTTGCATCTGCCTGACTGGACGTTGCAGCGACGTCCTGGGCAATGCGCACTCTTTTGGGGAGGGACTCTGCATCCAACGCCTTCATGCGCTTGCTCTTGGCTCTTTGCTCGCTCCATACAATGTCCCATAACTGTAGACGTTGCATATTGGCTTCAGGCGGGGTAGCATCTCTAAGATCACTGCATGCGACACGCATGCTCCCCAAAATGGTTCGTGTTATGTGCTGATGGTTGAAATCTGCTATCTTCTGTCTATCTAGCAGCTCAGCGTTGCCTCCGCTTTGAAGCCGACGTTGTGCATTTTCCCATATTTGGTCTATGAGATCTCGCATGAGTATCTCAGACTCATTGATCTTTTTGACGACATCATCAGTACATTGTGATACTGTGATGACCGCTTCAACGCGAATTGCTCGCAGAACAATTTTGCGCTCTTCGGGAGAAAGCATGTTGATCGTCTTCGTAAATCTAGCAAATAACACTAAACACAAAAAAACAGAATATCAAACATTACTGAAATAAATATCAAGCAGACGTGAGAAAACAGCAACAAGTATATCAATATCGTCAATGTTCATACAAAAACGGAACATCAAATAATTTTAATGAACTCAACATCATCCAATACATCATCAAACGTGAGAAAACAGTAATAAGTGTATCATTACTTATCAATGATCAAACAAAAACAGAATATATCAAACAACATTACTGAACTCAACATCATGCAATACATTATCGAACGTGAGACAACCGCAACAAGCGCATTATTACTTACGAAGTGTATACATTATCGAATGAGAGAGAGAGAGAGAGAGAGAGAGGGGGAGGAAGAGAGAGAGGTGTGACAGATAGAGAGTTGAAAAATTAAATGACATTTTTTATAGTTTTGTGAGTTCCTAAAGAGAGAAAAATTATGTTTTGTAATCCTAAAGCACTCCTCATCTACATACCTATCGTGATAGAGAGAGATGTGAAGTGTATCATGAGAGAGAGAGAGAAAGAGTTGTGAAGTGTATCATTGCGAGAGAGAGAGAGAGAATTGTGAAGTGTATCATGAGAGAGAGAGAGAGAGAGGAGAGGAAGAGAGAGTTGTGACAGATAGAGAGTTGTGCCAATTTTTAAGTAAATAGAGGGAGAAAAAAGAAATTATTAAGAAGTATGTATATTTTAAGAGAAATAAAAAAAATCATTATCTACACATCTATCGTGTTGTGAAGTGAATCATGAGAGAGATAGAGAAAGAGTTGTGAAGTGTATCATGAGAGAGAGAGGGGGGTAAGAAGAGAGAGATTCATATTTTTCGAGTTACGAATCACGATATTATAAAATAAAACGTTTAGACAATATGATGTAAACTTTGATCCATGAAATACTAATGCCGCGTTAGCAACCAAGTATCGCATGGATCAAACACAATAAAAACAATACAAGTCAAATCAAATAAATTTACGATATTTATTCGACCGCGTTAACGATCATATGCCGAAATACGCAAGCAAATTTACGACACTTTTTCGACCGCGTTAACGATCAAATGCCGCAATATGCAAAAAACATTTTATGCACTAGCGGACGACACCAACTTGCCGTGTTAACGACAAAATGCCGCCCGATTCTATGGGAATACCAATAGGATACGAACATACACTGGCCGCGTTACCGACTATATGTCCGCATTTGACAAAGGGAAGGGAAGGGAAGGTGACATCGCCATAACGATACTATGCTTGCCGCGTTACCGACTAGTACCGCTACGGCGTGTCATACTTACCATAGGACACAGACTAGCCGCGTTACCGACTAAGTGCCCCAGGGTAAGCACCATTCTGAAGAATGGCCTTACACACACACCAGTCGTGTGGCGGGCCACCCAAATCCTGCCGCGCATTGCGACAATGGGCGGCTGCCCGCACGAACTCACCCACACACACATCCCTCGTGTGGCAGACCACCCACATCCTGCCGCGCATTGCGACAGTGGGCGGCTGCCCGCACGAACACACCCACTTACACACACACACACACAAGTTTTCATTACCTGTGTATGCTGTCAGCAATGAAATCCCAAAGGGCCCCCCGGGCCCATATATATAGAAAATTGTACCCTGCCGGGCTTTATGACGACCCCGCAGGGGCCCGCCGGGCTTTTCTTTATCCCGGCGGGCCCGCCGGGTATATCAAAAGCCCGGCGGGATTTTTCCCGGTTACCAGGTCGCTTGCCACCGGCTTTTTTGAGAACATGTTAACATGTGAACATGTTAATAACATGTTCACACATGTTATTAACAAAAAAAATTTTGTGATCATGTGAATATAAAATCAGAGCATACACCTCATCCCTAGCGAGGACTCAAGCCGGCCTGTCGCCGTCTCAGGCTCCATCGCTCGATCCTCCCGCCCCTGAGAGGGATGTCTGCACACTAGGTGGGCTTATTTACCGCACTAGCCTAGGCCCTCAGAACTAGGCAGCATCATAACCTCTCGCCTCAATCGACGAACCTTATTCTCCCAATGGTATGAGGGATACCTTGGGCCATTCTCGGGCTTTGCTAATGACGCTGCGTGGCTACACAAGCACGGAACGGAGTTAGCGTTGAAGCCAGGAAAAACTTGCACTCTTTAAAGATAACAATTTCAATGCAATTTATTGAATACAGTATCACACAATTCGTAACTTCATACAATTTTATGTCATTATTTCAAAAAGGAAAAGATACACATTTATTAGCACTAATATAAAAAAAACTCTTCTTTAACATATAACCAAGCTAACCTGGCCACCATTTCCTTGAGGAGCTTGAAGAGGGAGGGTCGGCGGGGGGAGCATCTTTCCTAATCTCGTTGTTGCGTGCTCCTCTCGAGGCAACATTCTGACGTTTCTAGGATGGGGCCATCTTAGACATTGACTTGCAGGGCTCGCTGTCGTGGTCGAAACGCTTCAGTCGGATCTCAATTCTGAGATTGTTTGCTCACCGTATGAGCAAAAGACTATAGCGCATGAACCCTTTCTTAAGGCAAAAATCCCTTATTAAAGTCTACGCAAATGGGGGGGGGAATTGTGAGATGTCCTTAAGACAAAAACGTTTTGCAAAAGGGGAGAAGGGCTAAGGGCTGCTGTAAGTCTATTCACACGAGGGGGGGTGGGGGGGAGAGAAGAGTTAAGGACACTGCCTCCTAGCAAGAGGGAGAGAAGAGTTAAGGACACTGCCTCCTAGCAAGAGGGGGATGGAGGAAAATTGGCTTATCTAAAAAGAGGCAAATGAGGGGGTGTGAGAGGGGCGACTGTACTACAGCAAGTACACTGCACAGGGACGGACGACGGTACAGACGGTGGTACGACAGGGCATACGCTGCACTGAGATGCGTGTTGCTTGTGGAGCACCCCGAGGGTTTATATAGCTGAGGGGTGCGGGTACGGGCGCTGCGCAAAGCAAGGACGAAAGGACGGTGTACCATCAAAGGCTATGGATCAGTGGCCTGCATGGGTCTAGGGAAAAGATACGGTGTCAGTTGTCAGGGAAAGGAGTGGTACACGCATGTACCTTATCTGGTCTCTGGGGTAGCATGGGTGTCCACGTAGGGGTACGTGTGGACGACACGGTGGGCAGCCATCCTTTGGTTCTTGTGCGACCATCGTACGGGCACCCTAGTAAGTGTGTACGGCCTAAATTTTGGGGTGAGGTCCCCAAATTTGGGACTCTCGCCTCGATTTGCATGCCGGACCGTCTCGGGGGGCAAAAATTTTTTTAAATCCGAGGGGTTCTCCTCGTCGTTGTGGGGTTAAGACCGTTCATCAATCGGATGCCCGACCGTGCATTTATTAAGGTTTAAAGGTCGTCGCTTTTTAACTAAAATCACTGAAATTTACGTATAAGCTTGATCCGGTGTCCGTTTTGGATGCTGTAAAATCCTATATTAGGGTAAAATCGCACGCAGATTCTAAATTTGGGCTCAAAATTTGAAGATTCTAAGTAAAAATGACTCAAATAATGAAATCATTGATTTTTATACCATAAAAACTCATAAATTTATCTATTACATGAACATTTCTTTATTAGTGAAGATGGGTATGTTACAATAGCAGTTACAATAGTAGACCACTAAAATAGGGTACTCTTCTTGAATGAGAAGGTTAGTTAAAGGGGATGCTATCTGAGCATACCTAGGTATAAAGATCCTATACCATCCGATTAATCCTAGGAATCCACTGACTTCCTTTACCGTGTTGGGTTCCGGCCAATCTATGACTACTTGGATCTTTGCGGGGTTAGGAGAAATCCCATCTTTAGACACTATTAATCCCAAGTATTCCACCTCATTCAACAAAAAAAGAAAACTTGCTCTTTTTTGCAAAGAGTTGGTGCTTCCTTAGGATTTCCAGGACCTTGTGCACATGATCTTCATGATCTGCAGCATTCTTTGAGTATACCAAGATATCATCAAAGAAGACAAGAACAAAATCATCCAAGTATATCCTACATAAGACGATTAAACGTCACCAGGGCATTAGTCAATCCAAATGGTAGCATGACTGTGAATTTATAATGCCCATAACGAGTATTGTGAATGCTGTCTTCGGGATGTCTTGTTCTTGATTCTGATCTGGTAGTACCCGGATTTGAGATCTAGCTTTGTGGACATTTGGGTCCCACTTAACCGTTCCAAAAGTTCATCAATCCTAGGGATAGGATACTTACTTTTAATTGTTAATTGATTAATCCTCTGTAGTCAATACAGAGTCTTAATGTTCCATCTTTCTTCTTCTGAAAGAGAACGGGCACACCCTAAGGTGAGAGACTGGGTCTCACGAATCCCTGCTCTAATAGTTATCTTAACTGCTCCTTAAGTTTTATGGCTTAAGGGACTGGCATTTTGTATGCATGCTGGGCTACTGGTTGAGCTCCAAGGGTTAACTCGATCTCATGATCTACTTCGTGAGACAAAGGCATGTGGGGGAGATCATGACTACCTAGACCGCCTCCACCTCCACCTCCACCTCCACCTCCACCTCCATCTCCATCCACCTCGCCCTCCACCTCCATCTCCGCCTCCAGTGCCACCACCTCCTCCAGCGCCGCCGTGGGCTATCAAATCACCACCTCCATGCCTCATCTCCACTGCACATCTCCCCCCTTGCCGCCGTTGCTCCGGCCACTCCAGGCACCCAACTAGCATAGACCATCCCCCAGCTCCACCTCCATGACCGCCTGGACCGCCTCCTGGAGTGGTCGGAGCAACGGGGGCAAGGGGGGAGATCATGACCGCCTGGACCGCCTCCACCTCCATCTCCATCTCCATCCACCTCGCCCTCCACCTCCACCTCCATCTCCATCTCCATCTCCATCTCCATCCACCTCACCCTCCACCTCCATCTCCGCCTCCAGCGCCACCGCGGGCCGTCAAATCGCCACCTCCATGCCTCATCTCCACTGCACATCTCCCCCCTTGCCCCCATTGCTCCGGCCACTCCAGGCACCCGGCAGAGCTGGGGGATGGTCTAGCGCGCAGACCATCCCCCGGCTCTGCCAGGTGCCTGGAGTGGCCGGAGCAACGGGGGCAAGGGGGGAGATCATGACTGCCTGGACCGCCTCCACCTCCACCTCCATCTCCATCCACCTCGCCCTCCACCTTCATCTCTGCCTCCACTGCCACCACCTCCTCCACCTCCAACGCCGCCACGGGCCATCAAATCGCCACCTCCATGCCTCATCTCCACTACACATCTCCCCCCTTGCCCCTGCTGCTCCGGCCACTCCAGGCACCCGGCTCTGCCGGGTGCCTGGAGTGGCTGGAGCAACGGGGGCAAGGGGGGAGATCATGACCGCCTCTCCACCTCCACCTCCACCTCCACCTCCACCTCCACCTCCACCTCCACCTCGCCCTCTCCCTCACCATCGTCGCCGCCCTCCACCTCCATCTCTATCCACATCACCCTCTCCCTCACCATCGCCGCCCCCGCCCCCGTCTCTAAGCGCCCGGCCCATCTTCTCCATCGCCGCCACCTCTAACACCACCGCCGGCTCTCAAATTTTCAGAAAGAGAACAGGAGAGAACAGTACCTTACCTGTTCGAAGTTCACAGATGCGTTTGCCACCTCTTTTCCTTCACAGTAATCTTGAGATTGTAACAAAAGATGTTTCTTTACCCATTTCATTCAAGATGGTTGGGTCTTTGATTTGGAATGTATTGTTTCGTGTTTCTTCTTTATCGAGAGGCTTAGCAATAAGCACTGGGCTTAGCACTAGTTCTATTTGTGGTCAAGATGGTTGGGTCTTTGACTTGGAACTAATATAAAAAGATACATATAATACTTAGAACGAATAAATGTATATATTTGTATATTTTTTATATATTTATAGATACATATATATTTGTATATTTTTTATAAAATTTTTTATCGTGACCATTCTCAATCGTGATTGCTCCACCTTGTTTTATCATTTCAACCGCCTTCATTCTCAATCGTGATTGCTCCACCTTGTTTTATCATTTCAGCCGCCTTACCTGACAATGATTGATTCGGCCTAGATACCTGATCTTCTATTTTTGTTTTATAAAGTCCACCTATTCCTTCATTTTTATATTTTCATTTCACATTTTGTCTCTCCTGTCCTTTCTGCATCTTCGTATTGCCTTCCCTATGGAGCACACTGTCACCTTTGGGAGCTTGATGGCTGTAGAAAAATATCTCAAACGTTAATACTTCTCCACCAGACCACGCTTGTCAGTCATGGATATCTACAAGGGTTTCTACCTTCATCACACGCCATTTCTGGAGTGAAAGCTACGAGGACCAATGGAGCCTACAAGAAATCATCGCTCATTATGATATGGAGAGCAATAAAAACTACCTTGTAGATATTACTCAAAGTAAAACATATATGCTACAATGTAGTCCTCTCTGTGCTACTGATAGTCTTGATTCTAGTGCTAATGACATTGCCCAAGATGTCCGACATTTGGAGACCTCAGTGGAGAAAGAATTAGGGACACAAAACACCCATGTTCATATCTTGAGCTCCTCCTCTGAGAGTGACTTGAATGGCTCAGCAACAACTAGGTGAAGGCACAAGCAATCCAAAAGGTTCAAAGCACAATATCTCTTAAGATGAATGTATTGCTTCAGAGAGTATACTTTCAGTTCTTCGTAAACCTTCTCTTCTACGTTCGTTGTTGGAAAAAGTTACTCGAGTCATCCAAGTCCAGGAAGTGCCAAGACATTATGATGGTGATTCCATCCTAGTTTTTCCACCAACATATGGCAAAATAGGAAATATGGATGAAATTTTTTTTTCTTATTAAATTTGATTTTTATGCATAGAAAGATGCATAAAGGAATTGTTTTTATTATAAAAGTGCTATTCCTATTAAATTTGATTTTATGCATAAATAGATGCAAAAAGGATTTTTTTATATAAAAGTGTTATTCCCATTGAAGTTGATTTGTATGCATAAATAAATTTTATATCAAAATAGAATTGTCTTAAATTCTATGAGTATTTGATAAATGAATAATTAAATACTCTAAGAGAGAAATTTCTATCGTTTTATATTCCCACGGATTATAAAAAGAAAATTCAAGAAATCTATGGAGATCAAAATATTCAGATAAATGATTAATTTATTCCTCATTGGAGTTCGTAACTAATTTAGAAATCAGTTAAGTGAATATTCAAAGAAAGAAATTCAGTAAAATAGTAGCTGAATTATCAAAACTTTTCGAGAAAGATAGTTCAGGAAAAATCTTATCCGACTTGAACCTTGAATCAGACTATGACCAAGACCAAACTCTTTTGTCAGTTTCGAGGAAAGACGGTGTGACTAGTTTAGAAAAATATACTCAAAACTCCCGCCAAATCTGAAACTAAGTTTGAGACCCTTCAAATTGATCAGTGGATCAAGGTTATAGAATTCGAGGAATTCTGGTATGAAATTCAGAATTCCGATCAAGAAGTTTTGGGGATACTGATTCAAGAAATACTCCTTGTATTCAAAAGAAAATCAAACTGAAAACTTGCTCAGAAACCCTGTTTTCTTAAAGGACTGTCTTACGCCAGAATGCTGGAGGGAGCATTTGGTATATGTTTTTCTAAGGGAAGTTTGGTTGTAACTGGCAGGGAGTGTTCAAAGGATGGCTCACGTGGCAAAGCCTGCCCAAGTCTTGACCAGCCCCTCAGTATGGTTGAAAAATGGTGCGCTTCCGGTACGATGGGCAATGGTGGCGGACGAAGTGATCCTTGAGTGAAGTGCCAGGACACCTAAGGAGGATACTGGAGGGTTTTGACCAGGAGATGCACGGGCTCGCGGTGCCTATGACACCTGTTAGGCAAAATTTTGTAAAGGTGTTTTGGGCTTGTGTGTACATATGGGATGCATGGCATGTAAAAGACTTTGCCCTGAATACCCTGTAGGTGTACAGAGTGGATGGTTTTGTAGTAGGCTAGTACATGCATGTTTTTGTTTTGGGAGCAGGTGCTCGAGGTTTGAAGCTTTTTTTCATTACAGTAGTGTGTATGGCTACCAGTGGGAAACGACCTTATGATAGGCGGTGCTCTATGGTGGGAATGAGGGCTAATGCCATCTGGGCAAAGGATAAATAGCATGAATGGTATTTATGGGATGTAACTTAAGGCAGTGTGAACAGCCTTAAGCGAATTAAGCTTAATATGAAAATTAAGGCTTGAAGGTTCTAGAAAATAAGGGAAGGTGGCAGCTGCCAATAATGCCCTGGCAAGTTGCCCCTCACTGCACGCACCAAAGGTATGGGAGGGGCCACACGTCAACAGCAGATGGATTTGCTGTATGCAGGAGGAAGCAAAAGAGGAAAGAGGGCAGCAAAGCGAAAAAAGGAGTGCCGACTGCAGTTAAGTGTGGAAGGTGGCGTCTACTATAACAAGGTGGCTGGTGGCAAAGGAGGGAGACAGTACAGTTGCCGGCAAGGAGGTTTCTTTTGTTAGCTGCGCAGAGCTGGGTTTTCTTTTGGCTGGCGATCGCATGCTCATGTACGAAGTCGCCACAGTAGGGGGGACGAAGTCGTCAACGGCAGCGTAGGTAGTAAAACTGAAGAGGACGCCACTTGCAGAGAGATAGTATGTCGACTGCTGCGATGGAGAGAGAAGAAGAGGGAGCGTCGACAGTAGAGTAAAAGAGACGGCAGAGTTAAGGAGACAGTGAGCATCAGCAGAAGCAGAGAAGGAGAGGGAACTCTTACGCTAGGACAGTAAAGAGTGGAGAGAAGAGTAACAAGCCATATCTTGTGCAACCCGTGAGAGCAGAGAGGAAGAGGCAAGATTGAAAAGGTCGGGTCGCCATCGCTCACACACAGACGGAGGAGCAAGAGGTCTGGCAAGCGTGTGGCAGCCACAGCTTATGGTTAAGAGAGAGTAAGCAAAAGGAGGGAGGAGTGCAGTAAGCATAGTAAAGGAAGGAAAATGTCACTGCAGTTAAGCCATGTGAGGGTGGTGGCAGTGTTGACTGCATTGAAACAAGAAAAGAGCACTAACTCTAGAAAGAAGGCAAGGGTGGCACTAACTCTAGAAAGAAGGCAAGGGTGGTACTAACTCCAGGAAAACCAACTAGTGCTGATAGCACTGTATATATATTTGCTTTGTTGGGGTGCAACTCGTGATAGCTAGAAGCTTGGAGAGTAGCCTATTACATACATGTATCTTGTTCTGGAGCTGGGTCCAAATATCCACAAACTGTATTTTGAAGATCCCTCAATGTTTGAGATTGTATACTCTGATAGTGATACAGGGTATTGGTCAATTGTAATTTACATAGATGAGAGGGAGTGGATAGATTATGAGTGGGTTTTAGAGGAGGATGGTTCTGAGGATATTCTGGATATCCAACTTTGTAGAGACGAAGATTTGTTCTGAAATAAAGTCTTTTTTGTGCTGTTTTTCTGGTGTGGGTGGTGTGGTGAATTGTGTGAGAAGTGTTCCAGCCAGTGTGCTCGTGGTGCCCCAGGCTCGTGGTATTTCCAAGGCTGTTGGATGGACAGCTATAGAGGCAGGTGATTCTGTGTCCGGAATTTTTGACAACACCCATGCATATGTCGTGGAAGATATGTATGATGGACTAAATGATTATTGTAATCTGTTACACCGGGTCTCGTTTTGCTGACCAGTTGGTCTCAACGGAGAGTTTAGAGTGATATCGTTTTTTGAGAAACAAGGGACTGGATGGAATTTTTGAGTTATGACATCGGTAACCAATAACTGTTTGTCAATGGATTATTTTATATGTTAAAGTTTTAAAGAGTGTGTGCATATCTGTATTCGAAAGCAAAAGTTAAGAAAGGCATTCAATTATGGGTGGGTGAGTAATTGTCTGGTTCTACCGATTCCAATGGTTGGGTGGTGGCTAACCCATGGGCCGGATGGGGTTAGGCTAGAATCAGTGGAGTTTTAATAATTAAATTGAAATAATAGGAATACGCTTAGAATTTGAGTAGTTAAATAAAAACCTGAAGAATTTCTCAAATGAGTAGATCAATGGCTGTGCCTAACTTCGGTTAGGAAAAAAGCATTGATTTCCTCAAATGATTAGATCAACGGCTATGCCTGATTTCGGTAAGGAAAAAAACATTGATTTCTTCAAACTAAGTCAGTGATAGTTTTTCTTCTATTTGGTTTAATCAGGTGAAGGATAGTTTAGTCTCTTGACCCCAAACTAAGTCAGTGATAGTTTTTCTTCTATTTGGTTTAATCAGGTGAAGGATAGTTTAGTCTCTTGACCCCATAAGAAAATTCGTTATAAGAAAATAAAAAAGGTGGAATCGTCCCCGTTTCTTGGGCAAGGGAAATTTTCTCGGTTTCAGTTTCGGAATGACCACCAGATTAGTCTCGTGTGTCCGGACATTCGAGGGCGAGGTCTCGAGTGGGAAACCCTGCCCATGCACAAGAGGAAGCTACTTCCATTGCTGCTTGCAAAACAACTGGGAATCCGGTGTGTGGAGGGGACAGAGGGGTCTCACAGCTCGTATCAGACCGCTGTTGTAAACTTACAAAACAGCAGCAAAAATTGCCTAAAATTTTAAAGTAAATCTAGGAAATAATGTTTTTACTTGTTAAGATTATGTTTGAAATGAACTTCATAAATTGAACTGGATTTTTAGATGGATACCACAAATCTGTCTAGCATTCCTGGACTCTCCTAGAGTTTAGATATGATCGCCTTTGCCTTCAAAAATCTCATCAACTCCGCTACAACCCAAGGAAGCAGAGTGAGACTCGCTCGTCACTTTGAGGATCTATACTTTCCTGATCCAGTAGAGTAACGTCAGCATATGTGGTTCTCTGGAGGGCGAAGTATTCACGTCAATACCAATCAACGACTGAGAATCAGATAGAATATCTCGCTAGCCATGATCTTGATAAGGCTAGGAGTTATTCATTATGTTCAACTCTATAATCACTCACCCTCGAATTTTAGAATTTGTTACCGTATTTTTAGACTTCTTAGCCGCTTTATTCCTAGGAGAAGAATTATTCATTATGTTCAGAATATCTCGCTAGCCATGATCTTGATAAGGCTAGGAGTTATTCATTATGTTCAACTCTATAATCACTCACCCCCGAATTTTAGAATTTGTTATCGTATTTTTAGACTTCTTAGCTACTTTATTTGTAAGAGAAGAATTACAGTACCATTATCACTGATGAATCGTGTATATCATAGCATGTCTCCATCGCAGTATTGTCTTTTTATGCGTATGCAATTTAGGTGATGACTTTTGGAGCCGAGACGATCTATGTATATATCAAAAACTTTTGATAATAAATGATGTTAAGATTCCAAATTGTTTTCATGGTTGTAAATATTGGATAATAAAATTATCAGAGTGAATCTTGTTTTCAAGAATTATGATGGAATATTTGTTTTTTCCCCGACGCACGCGTGGGTATCTCACGCGACGCACGCGTGGGTATCTCACGCGACCCAGAGCTCGAGCATTGTATGGTCAGCACCCTGTAGGCTCCTTCGCAGGTCACCTAGCGCTTCACTCTAGGCCCCTTCCTTAGTCCCTCAGCCACCGTACCGTAAGCTCACCATTTAAATTGAACCGAGGCTGGTCAAGACCTCGGCCAACCTTGCTACGCGAGACATCCTCCATTGACTCTCCTTTAGCTGTTGCAACTTTATCACTTAGGTCTCCATGACCTCATTCAGAAGATGGTCAAAATGCTCTCCTAGCATTCTTGACATAAAACAGTCATTTAAAAACAGGTTTCATAAATATAGTTTCTAACAAACTCTCATCTTTCCACATTGTTCCACATCATTTCTCGTTATTCCACATTCTTCTATATCAATTCACATTACTTATTTTTTTCAGTGTTATGGCAGGCAATGAGTTGAACCTAGACTCCTCATATGAAGACTTGGGGTCACCATTGAGCTCCGGCGGAGAAGAAAGAACCCCGAAGAAGAAAAGTAAGGGCAAGGAAGCCAAGCAAGTGCACCAAAAAGCCAACTACCTTGGCCCACTAATGGGGATAAATGCTAAGGGACAATACTTAGCCATAGTGAAAAGTTGACAACAAAAACATCTATTTTTAGTACCATTCCCCGAAGTTCATAAATTTAGTCAATGATGATGAAGTGAGGAGAAGTTGGCACAAACAAGGCTAGGTAGTTTTGTAGAAGCAATCTAATCCAATGCCAATAACAAGTTATGTGCAGAGTTCTTGCCATCTTTCTAGTAGGGTACAAAAATAAGATCGATAAACTACTATGAAGTGTCCAAAAGGTTGGTTTTGATCACCAAAAAGCTGCTAAGAGAAGCCCTAAAATTTCCAAGCAAAGCTAAGCTAACACATTTTTCCAAGAAACTAGATTCCTTGGTGGGGATCTTCCCAATCTTGGAGTCGAATTCTCATTTCTCAAGGACCCAAGGCTAGAGAAGGCCTATCGGGTAACATCAATTATTATAAAAGTAAAGCTTCACTGATGATAGATATAATAGAGTGGATATGCACAAGGTATACAGACTACACAAAGGTGAAAAAGACAATTGGGCCAACATGTTGCACAGGGACTTCACCTATAATCTAAGCAAGCATGGCAACAACATAGTCAACCTTTATATTATGACCAAGGTCCTTAGCTATGCACCTAGGATCCCCTTACTGGAGGCACAATTCTAGAGCTTGAAGATTTTCTAGTGGACCCAATGGCCTTGCAGAGGGGCATAGAAGAACACTGGGTAGTGTTAGTAGAAACCAAAGACTTGATGGCCTTGCTAGGAAAGAGCCCCACATAGAAGGAACAAGTACAGATGAAAGGATAGTAGAGTAGCAAGACAAAGAATGAAAACCAACCCAAAGAAGTGCCGACCCTTTTCTACAACACCACCAATAGCACATTAGTAGAAAGGGGGGAGTATGCATGTGATGAAGTACCAAGAAGCTCGCCCCCACACCATGGCATTACAAAAGAACCTCACGTAATAGAGCTACAAGAAGTAGCTATTGTACTAAGAATGATGCCAACTTGTAATCAGAGCTCTTGAGAAGGGTGCTGAGCTCTTTAAGGGAAAGCCAACTAATGACCAATGCACAAGGCAAGGCACAAGGCAAGGTAGTGCTAGAGAACAAACCATCTAAGCTCTTGAACTAGGAGTACTTCTTGCTAGAGCTAAGATCCACCCTGTAGGGTGGAGTGAAGGCCACTCCCTCAACCACATTGCCAATCTAAACCATAGCAAAAGTTAGAACCTCTATATCCAAGAAACATGACTGAGATGGAAGCATTCAAGTGAGCTGTAGAGATGAGGACAAGCTAGAAGTGAAGAGGTAAAGGTAGGAGAAAGAAGAAAAAAGAAGAGGAACCATATAAGCCTCTTTTAGTCCAACTACAAGATATGGATAGGTCCACAAGAATGCCAGGTGCATGAGTTAGAAAAGGGTATTCTCTATTGCCTATAGTCAAAGTATGACAAGGTTGAAGAATATGTGACCCAATATGACAAATAGGACTATGAAATGGAGGCCTACGTCTCCAACTTGAGTATCATCTTACCTCAAACTATGGACCACAATTATCATACACAGGCCTCCGCCAATAGAGAATAGTAAAGAGGTACACTAGAAGCCTCAAGAAGGAGAATGAGAACGAGAACGAGAATGAGAACGAGAAAGCCAAAGAACAGGTGGACCATGCCAAGAAAGAAGCTGAAGATAAGAACAAGGAACTGGAGGATAACAACAAGGATCTAAGTAAGAAGGTCGCTAACCTTGTCAAGCAGTTGGAAGAGCAAAAGCAAGATCTCATGCAAGAGAAAGAGCATCATCGGCAGAGAAAGAGCAAAAGCAAGAGAAAGAGCATCATCGGCAGAAGCAAGCCAAGGTTGAAAACATCAAAGAGATGCATGAGGCTGAAGTTAAGAATTTAATAGCCAAACCTCACATATGGACCTGCTTGCGAAGACGATAAAGAACTAACTCATCAAACAAAGACTGTACAATCCTTTAAATGCAGATAGAGGAGAAAGAGAAAGAGTTACAAACTACATAATCTGGCTTGAATTCTCAAGTTGCAACTTTGGAGGGCTAGCTAGCACAAGACAAAGAGATCTACAAGCTAAGCTGCAATAATTATGACATCTAGGTCAATGATCTCAAGGAATCCTTTCATGCTTCATAGTAGACAAAGAAAGTGAGTATGCTCCAAAGCCACTAGAAGTGATTGCTCGCTCAAACAAAAAAAGCCACTAGAAGGTGATTACTCAAATGAACAAATCATGGATGCTCACATGGTCACGCAAGCCTCCAAGCTAAAGTCAACATCCTAACAAAGGAGAAGAAGACTTAACCACACGGAGCATAGGCAACTCACTTAAGCTAGACAAAAGTGAGAGGAAGAAGTTGCCAAAGATTTAGAAGAAAAGGTGATGGCTTTACAATAGCAACTTAGTCACCAAACTGAGCCCATTGAAGCCAAATATGACACATCTGAGCCCATTGAAGCCAAATAAGCTAGTAGAAAGGGCGACATAAGTCAAAAGGTAGAGAGAGAAAGAGAAAGTGAGGGGAGTGAGTGGGTGTTTTAGAGCTAAAAAATAATCATACTTAGTAATGTAAGATTCTTCCCTCCAACTTTTGAGGTGTGGTGTACGAACCTCCCCTTCTGATCTTATATTTATTCCCCTCTCTGAATCAAACAAGAGTAGAACCCTCAATTCCTCAAGCCAAAGGAAATCTTACAACTCCATGTAAGCTAAATTTTGTTACTTTTTAAATTTAAATATATAGTTTTTCTTGATTTTCTTATTTTAAAGTAAATTCTAATGCTACGCCTTGATGGAAAGGCCACCCCCTCCTCTTCTTTACGATTCAGTCTTTCTTAATCCTAGAAAGATTAGTTAAATGATTAATTAAAATTTTCTTATTATTTACTCTCTTGATTTTGAAAATTGAGTAGATTAGAGTCATATACATCTAGATTGGGTTAATTTAAGTTGAAATTAAAATTCTAATTACTCCATGTATATATTCACCTATGAATATGCATGGATATCACTGATATTAATTATTAAAATTGATTTCTATGCATAGAAAGATACATAATGGAAAATGTTTTGTTTTATAAAAGTGTTATTTTCATTAAATTTAATTTCTATGCATAGAAAGATACATAATGGAAATTTACTTTTATTTAAAAAGTGTTATTCTCATTAAAATTAATTTTATGCATAGAAAGATGCGTAAAGTTTTTTAATTACAAAATTGTTATTCTTATTAAAATTGATTTCATGCATAGAAAGATGCATAAAGGGTTTATTTTTATTTCAAAAGTGTTATTCCATTAAAATTGATTTCATGCATAGAAATATGCATAAAGAGTTTATTTTTATTTAAAAAGTGTTATTCTCATTAAAATTGATTTCATGCATGGAAAGATGCATTTTATTCTCATTAAAATTGATTTCATGCATAGAAAGATGCATAAAGGGTTTATTTTTATTTCAAAAGTGTTATTATCATTAAAATTGATTTCATGCATAGAAAGATGCATAAAGGGTTTATTTTTATTTCAAAAGTGTTATTCTCATTAAAATTGATTTCATGCATAGAAAGATGAACAAAGGGTTTATTTTTATTTCAAAAGTGTTATTCTCATTAAAATTGATTTCATGCATAAAAAGATGCATAAAGGATTTTCTTTTATTTTAAAAGTGTTATTCTCATTGAACTTGATTTTTATGCATAAATAGATGCATAAAAGGATTTTTATCAAAGTGTTATTCCCACTGAAGTTAATTTTTATGCATAAATAGATGCGCAAAGAATCTTTATATTATCAAAATTAGAATTCTCTTAAATTCTATGAATAGATGTAATGAGTTGTGATGAGAATCAGATAGGTGTGAATGAATGGATGGATGTGATGTGAATAGAGGTGATGAGATGTGAGGTGAACAGATGTGATATGAATCAGATGGATGTGAATGAATGGATGGATGGATGTGATGTGAATAGAGGTGATGAGATGTGAGGTGAATAGATGTGATGTGAGTCGGATGGATGTGAATGAATGGATGGATGAATGTGATGTGAATAGAGGTGATGAGATGTGAGGTGAATAGATGTGATGAGATGTGATGTGAATCACATGGATGTGAATGAATGGATGTGATGTGAATAGATGTTATGAGATGTGAGGTGAATAGATGTGATGTGAGTCAGATGGATGTGAATGAATGGATGGATGGATATGATGTGAATAGAGTGATGAGATGCGAGGTGAATAGATGTTATGAGATGTGATGTGAATCAGATGGATGTGAATGAATGGATGGATGGATGTGACGTGAATAGAGGTGATGAGATGTGAGGTGAATAGACGTGATGAGATGTGATGTGAATCACATAGATGTGAATGCATGGATGGATGGATGTGATGTGAATAGATGTGAATGAATAGATAAGAGGTGAATAGATGTGATGTGAGTCAGGATGGATGTGAATGAATGGATGGATGGATGTGATGTGAATAGAGTGATGAGATGTGAGGTGAATAGATGTGATGTGAATAGAGTGATGAGATGTGAGGTGAATAGAGTGAATAGATGTGATGTGAATTAGATAGATGTGAATGAATGGATGAGATGTGATGTCATTTTAATCAGGATGTAAATGAATGATATGGGATGTGAGTGGATGTATGTAAAAGAATGGATGTGAATGTATATATGAAGAATAGATGTGAATGAGTATGTGAAAGAATGGATGTGAATGTGTATGTAAAGAATGAATGTGAATGAGTATGTGAAAGAATGGATGTGGATGTATGTAAAAGAATGGATATAGATGTGTATGTAAAAGAATGTGATGTGATGTGACATGAATATATGTGGATGTGAAGTGATAGATATGAATGTATGGATAGATGTGAGAAGTCGTACATGTGAACAATTGGATGGATGTGGATGAATGAGATGAGATGTGTATGAATGAGATATGATGTGGATAGAAGTGATGTGATATAATGTGGATAGAATGTATGCGATGGGATGGTTATGAGAATGTATGTGGTGGATATGAACGAATGAATGTGATGGATATGAATGAATGTGATGTGATGTAAATGAAGATAGATGTGATTTGTGATGTGAATGGAGATAGATGTGATGTGATGTAAATGGAGATAGATGTGATGTGTGATGTGAACGATTATGATGTGATGAGATGTGGAGATGGGTAGATGCGAGTGGATGAGATCTGATGAGGATAAATTGAGGAAAGATATAATGAGATAAAGATGATGTGATTGGATGAGAACAAGAATACATATGGAATGGATGTGGAATTAAATAATGTGGATTGATGTGGATTAATGTGGAAAGACGAGAGTTCGTTATAGAAGTTGTATTTATGTTCTATTTTTAAATGACTGTTTTATGTCAAGAATGCTGAGGAAGTTTTTTAACCGTCTTGTGAATGAGGTTGTGGAGACCTAACTGATAAAGTTGCAATAACTGACGGAGAGTCAAAAGAGGATGTCTCGCATAGCAAAGTTGGCCGAGGTCTTGACCAGCCTCGATTTGATTTAAATGGTGAGCTTCCAGTACGGTGGATGAGGGACCAAGGAAGCGGTCCTAGAGGGTGCTGACCATACGATGCTCGGGCTCTGGGTCACCGAAGATACCCACACGTGCGTCGTGGAAGATATTGGAACAAGGAGTATGAGTTGTTTTCTGAATTCGGGCATGGATTTGGTTGATTGACCTTGCTGGTCCTCAACAGATGAGTCCATGGCTCGTTTATATGGATCCGTTGGTTGATCTTGCTAATCTTCAACGGAGATTCCATTTTGATATGTGAATATATTGCCGAGTACTATGAGCTAGGAACCATCGAAAGGCCCCGGACAGGTGGTGAGCATTCTGGTTGTTGCCAATGATGCCATAGGTACATCGATGAAGGAATGATTGAAAATTAGGATTCAACCGGAGATTTTGAGGAATATGATCAGTGACACTATGATTTCATTAAATAATTATTTTAAAGACAACTGAATCTTTGAAAAAGGCAATTTTATATTAAGTGTGTAAGTGGTGTAACTAGTTTTAAGTTTGCATGAATATCTGGCTAGGGGGCCTGGGAACTCTTTTCCCTGCTACGTAGGACAAAACCTAACCAAATTTCTAATTGGATCCCATCATTACAGTTGGTTGGGTGGCGGTTGGCTAACCCACGGGACTGGATGGGGTAGGTTGGACTGATGGATCCCTAAAATGAGACTCAATTCTGTTTTATGGAGCGATAGATGAAGTAAATCCTGGATAAAAATTGTTCTATGGAAAGAATCAACGGCTGTGCCTCTCAATAAGGAAAAAAGTGTTGGTCTCTATGATCCAAGTGCAAGTCTTTTCCTTGATCTGACTATGATACAAAAGTGTTATTCTCATTAAAATTGATTTCATGCATAGAAATATGCATAAAGGGTTTATTTTTATTTCAAAAGTGTTATTCTCATTAAAATTGATTTCATGCATAGAAGGATGCATAAAGGGTTTATTTTTATTTCAAAAGTGTTATTCTCATTAAAATTGATTTCATGCATAGAAGATGCATAAAGGGTTTATTTTTATTTCAAAAGTGTTATTCTCATTAAAATTGATTTCATGCATAAAAAGATGCATAAAGGGTTTATTTTTATTTCAAAAGTGTTATTCTCATTAAAATTAATTTCATGCATAGAAAGATGCATAAAGGGTTTATTTTTATTTCAAAAGTTTTATTCTCATTAAAGTTAATTTTTATGCATAAATAGATGCATAAAAGGATTTTTATAAAAGTATTATTCCCACAGAAGTTGATTTTTATGCATAAATAGATGCATAAAGAATCTTTATATCAAAATCAGAATTCTCTTAAATTCTATGAATAGATGTAATGAGATGTGATGAGAACCAGATAGGTGTGAATGAATGGATGGATTTGATGTGAATGGAGGTGATGAGATATGAGGTTAACAGATGTGATGTGAATCAGATGGATGGATGTGATGTGAATCAGCAGATGGATGTGAATGAATGGATGATGGATGTGATGTGAATCAGATGGATGTGAATGAATGGATGATGGATGTGATGTGAATAGAGGTGATAAGATGTGAGGTGAATAGATGTGATGTGAATCAGATGGATGTGAATGAATAAACGGATGGATGTGATGTGAATAGAGGTGATAAGATGTGAGGTGAATAGATGTGATGTGATGAGTATGAGGTGAACAGATGTGATGAGATATGATGTGAATCAGATGGATGGATGGATGTGATGTGAATAGATGTGATGTGAGTCAGATGGATGTGAATGAATGGATGGATGGATGTGATGTGAATAGAGGTGATGTGATGTGATGTGAATCAGATAGATGTGAATGAAATGATGGATGGATGTGATGTGAATAAAGGTGATGAGATGTGAGGTGAATAGATGTGATGTGAATGAATGGATGGATGAATGTGATGTGAACAGAGGTGATGAGATGTGAGGTGAATAGATGTGATGAGATGTGATGTGAATCAGATGGATGTGAATGAATGGATGGATAGATGTGATGTGAATAGAGGTGATGAGATGTGAGGTGCATAGATGTGATGTGAGTCAGATGGATGTGAATGAATGGATGGATGGATGTGATGTGAATAGAGGTGATGAGATGTGAGGTGAATAGATGTGATGTGAATCAGATAGATGTGAATGAATGGATGAGATGTGATGTCATGTGAATCACGATGTAAATGAATGATATGGAATGTGAGTGGAACGGTATGTAAAAGAATGGATGTGAATGAATATATGAAGAATGGATGTGAATGAGTATGTGAAAGAATGGATGTGAATGTGTATGTGAAGAATGGATGTGATTTAGTATGTGAAAGAATGGATGTGATTTAGTATGGGTCCAAAAGGTTGGCTTTGATCACCAAAAAGCTGCTAAGAGAAGCCCTAAAATTTCCAAGCAAAGCTAAGCTAACACATTTTTCCAAGAAACTAGATTCCTTGGTGGGGATCTTCCTAATCTTGGAGTCAAATTCTCATTTCTCAAGGACCCAAAGCTAGAGAAGGCCTATCGGGTAACATCAATGATTATAAAAATAAAGCTTCACTGATGATAGATATAATAGAGTGGATATGCACAAGGTATACAGACTACACAAAGGTGAAAAAGACAATTGGGCCAACATGTTGCATAGGGACTTCACCTATAATCTAAGCAAGCATGGCAACAACATAGTGACCCTTTATATTATGACCAAGGTCCTTAGCTATGCACCTAGGATCCCCTTACTGGAGGCACAATTCTAGAGCTTGAAGATTTTCTAGTGGACCCAATGGCCTTGCAGAGGGGCATAGAAGAACACTGGGTAGTGTTAGTAGAAACCAAAGACTTGATGGCCTTGCTAGGAAAGAGCCCCACATAGAAGGAACAAGTACAGATGAAAGGATAGTAGAGTAGCAAGACAAAGAATGAAAACCAACCCAAAGAAGCGCCGACCCTTTTCTACAACACCACCAATAGCACATTAGCAGAAGGGGGGGAGTATGCATGTGATGAAGTACCAAGAAGCTCGCCCCCACACCATGGCATTACAAAAGAACCTCACGTAATAGAGCTACAAGAAGTAGCTATTGTACTAAGAATGATGCCAACTTGTAATCAGAGCTCTTGAGAAGGGTGCTGAGCTCTTTAAGGGAAAGCCAACTAATGACCAATGCACAAGGCAAGGCACAAGGCAAGGTAGTGCTAGAGAACAAACCATATAAGCTCTTGAACTAGGAGTACTTCTTGCTAGAGCTAAGATCCACCCTGTAGGGTGGAGTGAAGGCCACTCCCTCAACCACATTGCCAATCTAAACCATAGCAAAAGTTAGAACCTCTATATCCAAGAAACATGACTGAGATGGAAGCATTCAAGTGAGCTGTAGAGATGAGGACAAGCTAGAAGTGAAGAGGTAAAGGTAGGAGAAAGAAGAAAAAAGAAGAGGAACCATATAAGCCTCTTTTAGTCCAACTACAAGATATGGATAGGTCCACAAGAATGCCAGGTGCATGAGTTAGAAAAGGGTATTCTCTATTGCCTATAGTCAAAGTATGACAAGGTTGAAGAATATGTGACCCAATATGACAAATAGGACTATGAAATGGAGGCCTACGTCTCCAACTTGAGTATCATCTTACCTCAAACTATGGACCACAATTATCATACACAGGCCTCCGCCAATAGAGAATAGTAAAGAGGTACACTAGAAGCCTCAAGAAGGAGAATGAGAACGAGAACGAGAATGAGAACGAGAAAGCCAAAGAACAGGTGGACCATGCCAAGAAAGAAGCTGAAGATAAGAACAAGGAACTGGAGGATAACAACAAGGATCTAAGTAAGAAGGTCGCTAACCTTGTCAAGCAGTTGGAAGAGCAAAAGCAAGATCTCATGCAAGAGAAAGAGCATCATCGGCAGAGAAAGAGGAAAAGCAAGAGAAAGAGCATCATCGGCAGAAGCAAGCCAAGGTTGAAAACATCAAAGAGATGCATGAGGCTGAAGTTAAGAATTTAATAGCCAAACCTCACATATGGACCTGCTTGCGAAGACGATAAAGAACTAACTCATCAAACAAAGACTGTACAATCCTTTAAATGCAGATAGAGGAGAAAGAGAAAGAGTTACAAACTACATAATCTGGCTTGAATTCTCAAGTTGCAACTTTGGAGGGCTAGCTAGCACAAGACAAAGAGATCTACAAGCTAAGCTGCAATAATTATGACATCTAGGTCAATGATCTCAAGGAATCCTTTCATGCTTCATAGTAGACAAAGAAAGTGAGTATGCTCCAAAGCCACTAGAAGTGATTGCTCGCTGAAACAAAAAAAGCCACTAGAAGGTGATTACTCAAATGAACAAATGATGGATGCTCACATGGTCACGCAAGCCTCCAAGCTGAAGTCAACATCCTAACAAAGGAGAAGAAGACTTAACCACACGAAGCATAGGCAACTCACTTAAGCTAGACAAGCGAGAGGAAGAAGTTGCCAAAGATTTAGAAGAAAAGGTGATGGCTTTACAATAGCAACTTAGTCACCAAACTGAGCCCATTGAAGCCAAATATGACACATCTGAGCCCATTGAAGCCAAATAAGCTAGTAGAAAGGGCGACATAAGTCAAAAGGTAGAGAGAGAAAGAGAAAGTGAGGGGAGTGAGTGGGTGTTTTAGAGCTAAAAAATAATCATACTTAGTAATGTAAGATTCCTCCCTTCAGCTTTTGAGGTGTGTAGGTGTACGAACCTCCCCTTCTGATCTTATAATTATTCCCCTCTCTGAAATAAAAGAAAGATCTTGTTTTACCCTATTTTAGCCTGGAGAGAGAAAATGTCTAGAAGGAGGTAATTAAAAATTGAGATATTTTTGGATATAAAAATCCTCCTAGTGTCTAAAATGGTTTCCCCTAAAATAGAAATTCAGAAATAACTTTCCAATGTGCAATTGGAATTAATTGAAAGTACGTAAAAAGGACCTTAGCCTAAGGCTCCAGATTTTCAGAAATTTTTAGATTCTGGTCCAATTAAGGTTCCTATTGACCTATAAGATTAATCCAAATGTAGGGAGGAGATAAATTAAAGAATAAAAGAAAAACCCCCAAAAATGAGTAAATGCTCACATAAGATGAAGAGTTGACTGAGTACAAGGTTTATTAGTTAAAAATTAAGAGATATTTAGAGGAAATGATGCATTTTTGATAGCTCAGTGTGGGGATCTCCCCTCATGAAGGAGACCCCTATTTCACATGCGTGGAGGAGTTTTGAAATAAAAAATAATGAGATATTTTCATCTCTCCTCCCTCCTATTTCAACTAGATTCAAAAAGTAAGCTAAACTGACCTAAAAATGGTCAAAAATTGACCAAAGTGATCTGGAAAATTCTAGAATCAGTTTGCTTGGTTAGAGGCTCACTTTTTCCTATAAATAGAAGCCTCCTCCTTTGTAAAAGCTTAATGGTGTTTGTGCACTGTTACTCTACTCCTGTCGTGAGCCATTTACATTGAATTTCTTGATAATTCAATTGTTTTTGGCTTAATCCTCTCCAAAGTAATTGGTGGCCACTCTTGCTTCAAACAAGAGTAGAACCCTCAATTCCTCAAGCCAAAGGAAATCTTACAACTCCATGTAAGCTAAATTTTCTTACTTTTTAAATTTAAATCTATAGTTTTTCTTGATTTTCTTGTTTTAAAGTAAATTCTAATGCTACACCTTGATGAAAAGGCCACCCCCTTCTCTTCTTTACGATTCAGTCTTTCTTAATCCTAGAAAGATTAGTTAAATGATTAATTAAAATTTTCTTATTATTTACTCTCTTGATTTTGAAAATTGAGTGGTGAGGGTCACCTTATAGGCTCCCCCACTAAAATAAATCAAGCTATCCTCGGCTCGCAAAGGAGGGAAAGTTTTGACAGATTTCATTGAGTCACTCCTAAGTAGCATCTTCTATTAGGTAGAACTTTCATTGTACCAAGACTTCACGAATAAGCCTATTTTTTTTTAGTATCCAAAATTTTCTTTGATTTCATGGGAAATTCAGTCTTGCCTTTAAGTTTTATGAATTTGTTTGAACTTGATTTTTATGCATAAATAGATGCATAAAAGGATTTTTATAAAAGTGTTATTCCCACTGAAGTTAATTTTTATGCATAAATAGATGCGTAAAGAATCTTTATATTATCAAAATTAGAATTCTCTTAAATTCTATGTTTAAATTCCATGAATAGATGTAATGAGTTGTGATGAGAATCAGATAGGTGTGAATGAATGGATGGATGTGATGTGAATAGAGGTGATGAGATGTGAGGTGAACAGATGTGATGAGATGTGATATGAATCAGATGGATGTGAATGAATGAATGGATGGATGTGATGTGAATCAGATGGATGTGAATGAATGAATGGATGGATGTGATGTGAATAGAGGTGATGAGATGTGAGGTGAATAGATGTGATGTGAGTCGGATGGTGGATGTGAATGAATGGATGGATGAATGTGATGTGAATAGAGGTGATGAGATGTGAGGTGAATAGATGTGATGAGATGTGATGTGAATCACATGGATGTGAATGAATGGATGTGATGTGAATAGATGTTATGAGATGTGAGGTGAATAGATGTGATGTGAGTCAGATGGATGTGAATGAATGGATGGATGAATATGATGTGAATAGAGTGATGAGATGCGAGGTGAATAGATGTTATGAGATGTGATGTGAATCAGATGGATGTGAATGAATGGATGGATGGATGTGACGTGAATAGAGGTGATAAGATGTGAGGTGAATAGATGTGATGATATGTGATGTGAATCACATGGATGTGAATGCATGGATGGATGGATGTGATGTGAATAGATGTGAATGAATAGATAAGAGGTGAATAGATGTGATGTGAGTCAGATGGATGTGAATGAATGGATGGATGGATGTGATGTGAATAGAGTGATGAGATGTGAGGTGAATAGATGTGATGTGAATAGAGTGATGAGATGTGAGGTGAATAGAGTGAATAGATGTGATGTGAATCTGATAGATGTGAATCAGATAGATGTGAATGAATGGATGAGATGTGATGTCATTTTAATCAGGATGTAAATGATATGGGATTTGAGTGGATGTAAATGAATGATATGGGATGTGAGTGGATGTATGTAAAAGAATGGATGTGAATGTATATATGAAGAATGGATGTGAATGAGTATGTGAAAGAATGGATGTGAATGTATGTGATGAAAATGGATGTGAATGTGTATGTGAAGAATGAATGTGAATGAGTATGTGAAAGAATGGATGTGGATGTATGTGAAAGAATGGATATAGATGTGTATGTAAAAGAATGTGATGTGATGTGACATGAATATATGTGGATGTGAAGTGATAAATATGAATGTATAGATAGATGTGAGAAGTCGTACATGTGAACAATTGGATGGATGTGGATGAATGAGATGAGATGTGTATGAATGAGATATGATGTGGATAGAAGTGATGTGATATAATGTGGATAGAATGTATGTGATGGGATGGTTATGATAATGTATGTGGTGCATATGAACGAATGAATGTGATGGATATGAATAAATGTGATGTGATGGAAATGGAGATAGATGTGATGTGTGATGTGAATGGAGATAGATGTGATGTAAATGGAGATAGATGTGATGTGTGATGTGAATGGAGATAGATGTGATGTAAATGGAGATAGATGTGATGTGATGTAAATGGAGATAGATGTGATGTGTGATGTGAACGATTATGATGTGATGAGATGTGGAGATGGGTAGATGCGAGTGGATGAGATCTGATGAGGATAAATTGAGGAAAGATGTGATGAGATGAAGATGATGTGATTGGATGAGAACAGGAATACATATGAAATGGATGTGGAATTAAATAATGTGGATTGATGTGGATTAATGTGGAAAGATGAGAGTTCGTTATAGAAACTATATTTATGACCTATTTTTAAATGACTGTTTTATGTCAAGAATGCAGGGGAAGTTTTTTGACCGTCTTGTGAATGAGGTCGTGGAGACCTAACTGATAAAGTTGCAATAGCTGACGGAGAGTCAACAGAGGATGTCTTGCATAGCAAAGTTGGCCGAGGTCTTGACCAGCCTCGGTTTGATTTAAATGGTGAGCTTCCAGTACGGTGGATGAGGGACCAAAGAAGCGGCCTATGAGTGAAGCGCTAGGTGACCTGCGAAGGATCCTAGAGGGTGCTGACCATACAATGCTCAGGCTCTGGGTCGCCAAAGATACCCACACGTGCATCGTGGAAGATATTGGAACAAGGAGTATGAGTTGTTTTCTGAATTCGGGCATGGATTTGGTTGATTGACGTTGCTGGTCCTCAACAGATGAGTCCATGGCTCTTTTATATGGATCCGTTGGTTGATCTTGCTAATCTTCAACGGAGATTCCATTTTGATATGTGAATATATTGCCGACGAGTACTATGAGCTAGGAACCATCGAAAGGCCCTGGACAGGTGGTGAGCGTTCTGGTTGTTGCCAATGATGCCATAGGTACATCGATGAAGGAATGATTGAAAATCAAGATTCAACCGTAGATTTTGAGGAATATGATCAGTGACACTATGATTTCATTAAATTATTATTTTAAAGACAACTGAATCTTTGAAAAAGGCAATTTCATATTAAGTGTGTAAGTGGTGTAACTAGTTTTAAGTTTGCATGAATATCCGGCTAGGGGGCCTGGGAACTCTTTTCCCTGCTATGCAGGACAAAACCTAACCAAATTCCTAATTGGATCCCATCACTACAGTGGTTGGGCGGTTGGCTAATCCACGGGACTAGATGGGGTAGGTTGGGCGGTTGGCTAACCCACGGGACTGGATGGGGTAGGTTGGACTGATGGATCCCTAAAATGAGACTCAATTCTGTTATGGAGCGATAGATGAAGTAAATCCTGGATAAAAATTGTTCTATGGAAAAGAATCAACGGCTGTGCTTCTCAATAAGGAAAAAAGTGTTGGTCTCTATGATCCAAGTGCAAGTCTTTTCCTTGATCTGACTATGATACAAAAGTGTTATTCTCATTAAAATTGATTTCATGCATAGAAATATGCATAAAGGGTTTATTTTTATTTCAAAAGTGTTATTCTCATTAAAATTGATTTCATGCATAGAAGGATGCATAAAGGGTTTATTTTTATTTCAAAAGTGTTATTCTCATTAAAATTGATTTCATGCATAGAAGATGCATAAAGGGTTTATTTTTATTTCAAAAGTGTTATTCTCATTAAAATTGATTTCATGCATAAAAAGATGCATAAAGGGTTTATTTTTATTTCAAAAGTGTTATTCTCATTAAAATTGATTTCATGCATAGAAAGATGCATAAAGGGTTTATTTTTATTTCAAAAGTGTTATTCTCATTAAAGTTAATTTTTATGCATAAATAGATGCATAAAAGGATTTTTATAAAAGTATTATTCCCACAGAAGTTGATTTTTATGCATAAATAGATGCATAAAGAATCTTTATATCAAAATCAAAATTCTCTTAAATTCTATGAATAGATGTAATGAGATGTGATGAGAATCAGATAGGTGTGAATGAATGGATGGATTTGATGTAAATGGAGGTGATGAGATATGAGGTGAACAGATGTGATGTGAATCAGATGGATGGATGTGATGTGAATCAGATGGATGTGAATGAATGGATGATGGATGTGATGTGAATAGAGGTGATAAGATGTGAGGTGAATAGATGTGATGTGAGTCAGATGGATGTGAATGAATAAATGGATGGATGTGATGTGAATAGCGGTGATAAGATGTGAGGTGAATAGATGTGATGTGATGAGATATGAGGTGAACAGATGTGATGAGATATGATGTGAATCAGATGGATGGGTGGATGTGATGTGAATAGATATGATGTGAGTCAGATGGATGTGAATGAATGGATGGATGGATGTGATGTGAATAGAGGTGATGTGATGTGATGTGAATCAGATAAATGTGAATGAAATGATGGATGCATGTGATGTGAATAGAGATGATGAGATGTGAGGTGAATAGATGTGATGTGAATCAGGTGATGTGAATCAGATGGATGTGAATGAATGGATGTGATGTGAACAGAGGTGATGAGATGTGAGGTGAATAGATGTGATGTGAATCAGATGGATGTGAATGAATGGATGGATGGATGTGATGTGAATAGAGGTGATGAGATGTGAGGTGCATAGATGTGATGTGAGTCAGATGGATGTGAATGAATGGATGGATGGATGTGATGTGAATAGAGGTGATGAGATGTGAGGTGCATAGATGTGATGTGAGTCAGATGGATGTGAATGAATGAATGGATGGATGGATGTGATGTGAATAGAGGTGATGAGATGTGAGGTGAATAGATGTGATGTGAATCAGATAGATGTGAATGAATGGATGAGATGTGATGTCATGTGAATCAGGATATAAATGAATGATATGGAATGTGAGTGGATGTATGTAAAAGAATGGATGTGAATGTGAGTGGATGTATGTAAAAGAATGGATGTGAATGTATATATGAAGAATGGATGTGAATGAGTATGTGAAAGAATGGATGTGAATGTGTATGTGAAGAATGGATGTGATTTAGTATGTAAAAGAATGGATGTGGATGTATGTGAAAGAATGGATATAGATGTGTATGTAAAAGAATGTGATGTGATGTGACATGAATATATGTGGATGTGAAGTTATAGATATGAATGTATGGATAGATGTGAGAAGTCGTACATGTTAACGATTGGATGGATGTGGATGAATGAGATGAGATGTGTATGAATGAGATATGATGTGGATAGAAGTGATGTGATATAATGTGGATAAAATCTATGCGATGGGATGGTTATGAGAATGTATATGGTGGATATGAACGAATGAATGTGATGGATATGAATGAATGTGATGTGATGTAAATGGAGATAGATGTGATGTGTGATGTGAACGATTATGATGTGATGAGATGTGAAGATGGGTAGATGGGGAGTGAATGGGAGGATAAATTGAGGAAAGATATGATGAGATGAAAATGATGTGGTTGGATGAGAATAGGAATACATATGAAATGGATGTGGAATTAAATAATGTGGATTGATGTGGAACAATATGAAAAGACGAGAGTTTGTTATAGAAATTATATTTATGACCTGTTTTTAAATGATTGTTTTATGTAAAGAATGCTGGGCAAGCATTTTGACCGTCTTGTGAATGAGGTCGTGGGAGACCTAACTGATAAAGTTGCTATAGCTGACGGAGAGTCAACGAAGGACGTCTCGCATAGCAAAGTCGGCCGAGGTCTTGACTAGCCTTTAAATAGTGAGCTTCAGGTACGGTGGATGAGGGACCAAGGAAGCGGCCTATGAGTGAAGCGCTAGGTGACCTGCGAAGGATCCTAGAGGGTGCTGACCATACGGTGCTCAGTGGGCTCTAGGTTGCCGAAGATACCCAAACGTGAGTTGTGGAAGATATTGGAACAAGGAGTATGAGTTGTTTTTTGAATTCGAGCATGGATCTGGTTGATTGACCTTGCTGGTCCTCAACGGATGAGTCCATGGCTCTTTTATATGGATATGCGGTTGATCTTGCTGATCTTCAACGGAGATTCCATTTTGATATGCAAATATATTTCCGAGTACTATGAGCTAGGAACCATCAAAAAGTCCCCTGAGTGGACAGGTGGTAAGCGTTCTGGTTGCCAATGATGCCATAGGTACATCGATGAAGGAATGATTGAAAATTAAGATTCAATCAGAGATTTTGAGGATTATGATCAGTGACACTATGATTTCATTAAATGATTGTTTTAAAGACAGCTAAATCTGTGAAAAAGGCAATTTCATATTGGGTGTGTAAGTGGTGTGACTAGTTTTAAGTTTGCATGAATTTTCAGCTAGGGGGCCTGGGAACTCTTTTCCCTCGTACCCGAGACAAAACCTAACCAAATTCCTAATTGGATCCCATCACTACAGTGGTTGGGTGGTTGGCTAACCCACGGGACTAGATGGGGTTAGGCTGGACTGATGGATCCCTAAAATGAGACTCAATTCTATTATGGTACGATAGATGAAGTAAATCCTGGACAAAAATTGTTCTATGAAAAAGAATCAACGGCTGTGCCTCTCAATGAGGAAAAAAGCATTGGTCTCTATGATCCAAGTGCAAGTCTTTTCCTTGATCTGACTATGATACTTACGGGTTTGGTCAGCTCAGTTCAGTTAGTAAAGGCTCTTGACTATGCTAGAGTAAAAATATTCTGGAGGAATCGCCCATGTTATCCGGGTGAGGGAAGTTTTTTCGGGTTCGGTTTTGGAAGAACCGAGGGATCGGTCTCTTGTCCAGATATCCGTGGGGGTGAGTCCCCGAGTGAGGGACCCTGCCCCGCGCAA
This sequence comes from Cibotium barometz, assembly GCF_041138505.1. Taxonomy (NCBI): domain Eukaryota; kingdom Viridiplantae; phylum Streptophyta; class Polypodiopsida; order Cyatheales; family Cibotiaceae; genus Cibotium; species Cibotium barometz. The sequence continues at coordinate 45,439,651 of NC_141087.1, forward strand.
GAAGTGCTACTTCCGCTTTTAGCACCCCTGAAATTGTTGCACGGTGGGGATAGGGATTTTTCAGCTGGTATCAGAGCAAATTGGCTAAAGTGGATAACTCGTGAAGCCAAAAATGTCATAAATTTATGAAGTAACACTACAAGGTTGGTCATACAAATTTTTTAGACTGAAATTCATAAATTGGTAATTGGGTCTTCAAATGGAAGTACCATAATTATATGGAATCCCTGACTTGCTTGAGGCCTAGACATGATGGTATTTACCTTATAGTTCCAAGGACCGTGACTACCCGTATATACGGAGGGTATAACTCTTGCTCTTTACTATATACGAGTAAATCTAAGATCTTGAAATTATAAGCAAAAATGCTATCCAGATGATGAATTCGAATGTGGTTGATATGATTTTAAAATTCTGGTTGAGAACTGATGAGTTGATTTGGATTCTGATTGAAAATTGATGATTTCTAAATTTTGGTTGAAAAGCGATAAGCTGAGCCAAACCGCAATGAGGATGAATGGGATGAGTCCTGTGATGATATTCGTAACTGGAATGACGACAATGACTTCAGCAAATCACTATGAGATTAGTGGATTGTGCTGACGAATTACTACTATTAACACTTGACTCAGTGGATCAATTTAAGGGATGACAAATTAAAAATCTGTATAATTGAAATTCCCATGAAGGACTGTTCAAATGGAAATTTTGGTCTAATGGACCATTATTGTGATAAGGAATTGAATAAAATGATCTGAGTGAATTGTTATCTGATGATGAGTTCTATATAAGGGATCTTTTCCCAGGATTTTGTTGGGTTCACCAGACTATAAGGAATCCCAGAATCAGTCGGATCTTAAGGGAAAGAGTTGTCCTCTAATTTTGTGAGATGAGGACATCTCGCATTTTTTAAGTGGGGTAGGATGTAAGATTCCTCCCTCCAGCTTTTGAGGTGTGCAGGTGTAAGAACCTCCCCTTCTAATCTTATAATTATTCCCCTCTCTAAAATAAAAGAAAGATCCTATTTTACCCTATTTTGGCCTAGAGAGAGAAAATGTCTAGAGGGAGGTAATTCAAAATTGAGATTTTTTTTTGGATATAAAAATCCTCCTAGTGTCTAAAATGGTTTCCCTTGGAACAAAAATTCAAAAAGACTTTTCCAATGTGCAATTAGAATTAATTGAAAATAGGTAAAAAGGACCTTAGCCTAAGGGTCCATATTTTCAAAAAAATTTGGATTATGGTCCAATTAAGGTTCCTATGGACCTATAACATTAATCCAAATGTAGAGAGGAGATAAATTGAAGAATAAAAGAAAAACCCCCAAAAATGAGTAAATGCTCACATAAGATGAAGAGTTGACTGAGTACAAGGTTTATTAGTTAAAAATTAAGAGATATTTAGAAGAAATGATGCATTTTTGACACCTCAGTGTGGGGATCTCCCCTCATGAAGGAGGCACCTATTTCACATGTGTGGAGGAGTTTTAAACTAAAAAATAATGAGATATTTTTATCTCTCCTCTCTCCTATTTCAACTAGATGCAAAAGTAAGCTAAACTAACCCAAAAATGGTCAAAAATTGACCAAACTGATCTGGAAAATTCTAGAATCAGTTTGCTTGGTTAGAGGCTTACTTTTTCCTATAAATAGAAGCCTCCCCCTTTGTAAAAGCTTAATGGTGTTTATGCGCTGTTTCTCTGCTCTCCTGTCCTGAGCCATTTACATTGAATTTCTTGATAATTCTATTGTTTTTGGCTTAATCCTCTCCAAAGTAATTGGTGGCCACTCTTGCTTTAAACAAGAGTAGAACCCTCAATCCCTCAGGCCAAAGGAAAGCTCACAACTCCATGTAAGCTAAATTTTCTTACTTTGTAAATTTAAATCTATGGTTTTTCTTGATTTTCTTGTTTTATAGTGATTGAAGTAAATTCTAATGCTGCACCTTGATGAAAAGACCACCGCCCTTCCCTTCTTTTTACAATTCAGCCTTTCTTAATCCTATAAAGATTAATAAAACTTTTCTTATTATTTACTCTCTTGATTCTGAAGATTGAGTAGATTAGAGTCATATACATCTAGATTGGGTTAATTTAAGTTGAAATTAGAATGAGAAAAATGAGAAATAGTCATCCATACAAAGGAGGTTATGGTAAAATTTTCCAGAATTTTGGAAAAAAGAAACTTTATTTTTATGTTATTCCAAAAGAGTAATTCCCACCGTTTTGTGCATTCTAAAAGAAATATTCTAATTACTCCATGTACATATTCACCTATGAATATGCATGGATATCACTGATATTAATTATTAAAATTGATTTCTATGCATAGAAAGATACATAATGGAAATTGTTTTGTTATAAAAGTGTTATTTTCATTAAATTTAATTTCTATGCATAGAAAGATACATAATGGAAATTTATTTTTATTTCAAAAGTGTTATTCTCATTAAAATTGATTTCATGGATAGAAAGATGCATAAAGGATTTATTTTTATTTCAAAAGTGTTATTCTCATTAAAATTGATTTCATGCATAGAAATATGCATAAAGGGTTTATTTTTATTTTAAAAGTGTTATTCTCATTAAAATTGATTTCATGCATAGAAAGATGCATAAAGGGTTTATTTTTATTTCAAAAGTGTTATTCTCATTAAAATTGATTTCATGCATAAAAAGATGCATAAAGGCTTTATTTTTATTTCAAAAGTGTTATTCTCATTAAAATCGATTTCATGCATAAAAAGATGTATAAAGGCTTTATTTTTTTTCAAAAGTGTTATTCTCATTAAAATCGATTTCATGCATAGAAAGATGCATAAAGGGTTTATTTTTATTTCAAAAGTGTTATTCTCATTAAAATTGATTTCATGCATAGAAAGATGCATAAAGGATTTATTTTTATTTCAAAAGGGTTATTCTCATTAAAGGTTATTTTTATGCATAAATAGATGCATAAAAGGATTTCTATAAAAGTGTTATTCACATTGAAGTTGATTTTTATGCATAAATAGATGCGTAAAGAATCTTTATATCAAAATAAGAATTCTCTTAAATTCTATGTTTAAATTCTATGAATAGATGTAATGAGATGTGATGAGAATGAGATAAGTGTGAATGAATGGATGGATGTGATGTGAATAGAGGTGATGAGATGTGAGGTGAACAGATGTGATGAGATGTGAGGCCCCAAGTGAGGGACCCTGCCCCGCGTAAGAAGTGCTACTTCCGCTGTGAGCACCTCTGAATTTGTTGCGTGGTGGGGACAGGGATCTTTCACCTGGTATCAAAGCAAATTGGCTAAAGTGGATCAACCGTGAAGCCAAAAACGTTATAAATTTATGACGTAACAGTAAAAGGTTGGAATTGTGTGATAAAATTCATACAAATTGTTATTCAGACTGAAATTCATAAATTGGTAATTGGGTCTTCAGATGGAAGTACCACAATTATATGGAATCCCTGACTTGCTTGAGGCCTAGACATGATGGTATTTACCTTATAGTTCCAAGGACCGTGACTACTCGTATATACCGAGGGTATAACTGTAGCTCTTTACTGAGAGTATATACGAGTAAATCTAGGATCTTGAAATTATAAGCAAAAATGCTATCCAGATGATGAATTTGAATGTGGTTGATATGATTTTAAAATTTTGGTTGAGAATTAATGAGTTGATTTGGATTCTGATTGAAAAATGATGATTCCTAAATTTTGGTTGAAAAGCGATAAGCTGAGCAAAACCACAATGAGGATGAATGGGATGAGTCCTGTGATGATATTCGTAACTGGAATGACGACAATGACTTCAGCAAATCACTACCTACGAGATTAGTGGATTATGCTGACAAATTGCTACTATTAACACTTGACCCAGTGGATCAAGTTAAGGGATGACAAATTAAAAATCTGTATAATTGAAATTCCCATGAAGGACTATTCAAATGGAAATTTTGGTTTAATGGACCATTATTGTGATAAGGAATTGAATGATATGATCTGAGTGAATTGTTATTTGATGATGAGTTCTATATAAGGGATCTTTTCTCAGGATTTTGTTGGGTTCACTAGACTATAAGAAACCCCAGAATCAGTTGGATTGTAAGGGAAAGAGTTGTCCTCTAATTTTGCAAGATGAGGACATCTCGCGTTTTTTAAGTGGGGTAGGATGTAAGATTCCTCCCTCCAACTTTTGAGGTGTGTAGGTGTAAGAACCTCCCTTTTTGATCTTATAATTATTCCCCTCTCTGAAATAAAAGAAATATCCTGTTTTACCCTATTTTGGCCTGGAGAGAGAAAATTTCTAGAGAGAGATAATTCAAAATTAAGATTTTTTGGATATAAAAATCCTCCTAGTGTCTAAAATGGTTTCCCCTAAAACAAAAATTCAAAAAGAACTTTCCAATGTGCAATTGGAATTAATTGAAAATAGGTAAAAAGAACCTTACTCTAAGGGTCCAGATTTTCAAAAAAATTTAGATTATGGTCCAATTAAGGTTCCTATGGACCTATAAGATTAATCCAAATGTAGGGAGGAGATAAATTGAAGAATAAAAGAAAAGCCCCCAAAAATGAGTAAATGCTCACATAAGATGAAGAGTTGACTGAGTACAAGGTTTATTAGTTAAAAATTAAGAGATATTTAGAGGAAATGATGCATTTTTGACACCTCAATGTGGGGATCTCCCCTCATGAAGGAGGTGCCTATTTCACATGTGTGGAGGAGTTTTAAACTAAAAAATAATGAGATATTTTCATCTCTCCTCTTTCAACTAGATCCAAAAAGTAAGCTAAACTGACCCAAAAATGGTCAAAAATTGACCAAACTGATCTGGAAAATTCTAGAATCAGTTTGCTTGGTTAGACGCTCACTTTGTCCTATAAATAGAAGCCTCCCCCTTTGTAAAAGCTTAATGGTGTTTATGCGCTATTACTCTCCTGTCTTGAGCCATTTACATTGAATTTCTTGATATTTCAATTGTTTTTGGCTTAATTCTCTCCAAAGTAATTGGAGGCCACTCTTGCTTCAAACAAGAGTATAACCCTCAATCCCTCAAGCCAAAGGAAAGCTCACAACTCCATGTAAGCTAAATTTTCTTACTTTGTAAATTTAAATCTATGGTTTTTCTTGATTTTCTTGTTTTATAGTGATTGAAGTAAATTCTAATGCTATGCCTTCATAAAAAGGCCACCCCCCTTCTCTCCTTTACAATTCAACCTTTCTTAATCCTAGAAAGATTAGTTAAATGATTAGCTAAACTTTTCTTATTATTTACTCTCTTGATTCTAAAAATTGAGTAGATTAGAGTCATATACATCTAGATTGGGTTAATTTAAGTTGAAATTAGAATGAGAAAAATGAGAAATGGTCAGCCATACAAAGGAAGTTATGGCAAAATTTTCCAGAATTTTATGGAAAAGAAAGTTTTTTTTATGTTATTCGAAAAGAGTAATTCCCACCGTTTTGTGCATTCCAAAAGAAATATTCTAATTACTCCATGTACATATTCACCTATGAATATGCATGGATATCACTGATATTAATTATTAAAATTGATTTCTATGCATTGAAAGATGCATAATATAAATTGTTTTGTTATAAAAGTGTTATTTTCATTAAATTTAATTTCTATGCATAGAAAGATACATAATGGAAATTTATTTTCATTTCAAAAGTGTTATTCTCATTAAAATTAATTTCATGCATAGAAAGATGCATAAAGGGTTTATTTTTATTTCAAAAGTGTTATTCTCATTAAAATTGATTTCATGCATAGAAAGATGTATAAAGGCTTTATTTTTATTTCAAAAGTGTTATTCTCATTAAAATTGATTTCATAAATAGAAAGATGCATAAAGGGTTTATTTTTATTTCAAAAGTATTATTCTCATTAAAATTGATTTCATGCATAAAAAGATGCATAAAGGCTTTATTTTTATTTCAAAAGTGTTATTCTCATTAAAATCGATTTCATGCATAAAAAGATGCATAAAGGCTTTATTTTTATTTGAAAAGTGTTATTCTCATTAAAATCGATTTCATGCATAGAAAGATACATAAAGGGTTTATTTTTATTTCAAAAGTGTCATTCTCATTAAAATCGATTTCATGCATAGAAAGATGCATAAAGGGTTTATTTTTATTTCAAAAGTGTTATTCTCATTAAATTTAATTTCTATGCATAGAAAGATGCATAAAGGATTTATTTTTATTTCAAAAGTGTTATTCTCATTAAAATTGATTTCATGCATAGAAATATGCATAAAGGGTTTATTTTTATTTCAAAAGTGTTATTCTCATTAAAATTGATTTCATGCATAGAAATATGCATAAGGGGTTTATTTTTTTAAAAGTGTTATTCTCATTAAAATGGATTTCATGCATAGAAAGATGCATAAAGGGTTTATTTTTATTTCAAAAGTGGTATTCTCATTAAAATTGATTTCATGCATAGAAAGATGCATAAAGGATTTATTTTTATTTCAAAAGTGTTATTCTCATTAAAGTTGATTTTTATGCATAAATAGATGCATAAAAGGATTTTTATAAAAGTGTTATTCCCATTGAAGTTGATTTTTATGCATAAATAGATGCGTAAAGAATCTTTATATCAAAATTAGAATTCTCTTAAATTCTATGTTTAAATTCTATGAATAGATGTAATGATATGTGATGAGAATCAGATAGGTGTGTGTGAATGAATGGATGGATGTGATGTGAATAGAGGTGATGAGATGTGAGATGAACAGATGTGATGAGATGTGATGTGTCCATGAGTGAGGCCCCGAGTGAGGGACCCTGCCCTGCGTAAGAAGTGCTACTTTCGCTGTGAGCACCTCTAAATTTGTTGCGCGGTGGGGACAGGGATCTTTCACCTGGTATCAGAGCAAATTGGCTAAAGTGGATTAACCATGAAGCCAAAAATGTTATAAATTTATGAAGTAACAGTAAAAGGTTGGAATTGTGTGATAAAATTCATACAAATTGTTATTCAGACTGAAATTCATAAATTGGTAATCGGATCTTCAGATGGAAGTACCACAATTATATGGAATCCCTGACTTGCTTGAGGCCTAGACATGATGGTATTTACCTTGTAGTTCCAAGGACCGTGACTACCCGTATATATCGAGGGTATAACTGTAGCTCTTTACTGAGAGTATATACGAGTAAATCTAAGATCTTGAAATTATAAGCAAAAATGCTATCTAGATGATGAATTCAAATGTGGTTGATATGATTTTCAAATTCTGGTTGAGAACTGATGAGTTGATTTGGATTCTGATTGAAAAATGATGATTCCTTAATTTTGGTTGAAAAGCGATAAGCTGAGCAAAACCACAATGAGGATGAATGGGATGAGTCCTATGATGATATTCGTAACTAGAATGACGATAATGACTTCAACAAATCACTATGAGATTAGTGGATTATGCTGACAAATTGCTACTATTAACACTTGACCCAGTGGATCAAGTTAAGAGATGACAAATTAAAAATCTGTATAATTGAAATTCCCATGGAATCAGATGGATGAATGAATGGATGGATGTGATGAGATGGATCAAGTTAAGGGATGACAAATTAAAAATCTGTATAATTGAAATTCCCATGGAATCAGATGGATGTGAATGAATGGATGGATGAATGTGATGTGAATAGATGTGATGAGATGTGATGTGAATGAATGAATGGATGGATGTGATGTGAGTAGAGGTGATGAGATGTGAGGTGAATAGATGTGATGTGAGTCAGATGGATGTGATGTGAGTCAATGGATGTGAATGAATGGATGGATGGATGTGATGTGAATAGAGGTGATGAGATGTGAGGTGAATCAGATGTGAGGTGAATAGAGGTGATGAGATGTGAGGTGAATAGATGTGATGTGAATCAGATAGATGTGAATGAATGAATGAGATGTGATGTCATGTGGATCAAGATGTAAATGAATGATATGGGATGTGAGTGGATGTATGTAAAAGAATGGATGTGAATGTATATATGAAGAATGGATGTGAATGAGTATGTGAAAGAATGGATGTGAATGTATGTAATAAAAATGGATGTGAATGTGTATGTGAAGAATGGATGTGAATGAGTATGTGAAAGAATGGATGTGGATGTATATGTGAAAGAATGGATATAGATGTGTATGTGAAAGAATGTGATGTGATGTGACATGAATATATGTGGATGTGAAGTGATAGATATGAATGTATGGATAGATGTGAGAAGTCATACACATGTGAATGATTGGATGGATGTGGATGAATGAGATGAGATGTGTATGAATGAGATATGATGTGGATAGAAGTGATGTGATATAATGTGGATAGAATGTATGCGATGGGATGGTTATGAGAATGTATATGGTGGATATGAACGAATGAATGTGATGATATGAATGAATGTGATGTGATGTAAATGGAGATAGATGTGATGTGTGATGTGAACGATTATGATATGATGAAATGTGGAGATGGGTAGATGCGAGTGGATGAGATCTGATGAGGATAAATTGAGGAAAGATGTGATGAGATGAAAATGATGTGATTGGATGAGAATAGGAATACATATGAAATGAATGTGGAATTAAATAACGTGGATTGATGTGGAAAGACGAGAATTCATTATAGAAACTATGTTTATGACCTATTTTTCAATGACTGTTTTATGTCAAGAATGCTGGGGAAGCATTTTGACCATCTTGTGAATGAGGTCATGGAGACCTGATTGTTAAAGTTGCATTAGCTGACAGAGAGTCAACGGAGGACATCTCGTGTAGCAAAGTCGACTGAGGTCTTGCAATCAACCAACCTCGGTTTGATTTAAATGGTGAGCTTCCGGTACGGTGGATGAGGGACCAAGGAAGCGGCCTATGAGTGAAGCACTAGGTGACCTGCGAAGGATCCTAGAGGGTGCTGACCATACGATGCTCAAGCTCTGGGTCGCCGAAGATACCCACACGTGTGTCGTGGAAGATATTGGAACAAAGAGTATGAGTTGTTTTCTAAATTCGGGCATGGATCTGGTTGATTGACCTTGCTGGTCCTCAATAGTCGGATGAGTCCATGGCTCTTTTATATGGATCCATTGGTTGATCTTGCTAATCTTCAACGGAGATTCCATTTTGATATGTGAATATATTGCCGAGTACTATGAGCTAGGAACCATCGAAAAGTCCCCTGAGTGGATAGGTGGTGAGCGTTCTGGTTGCCAATGATGCCATAGGTACATCGATGAAGGAATGATTGAAAATTAAGATTCAACAGGAGATTTTGAGGATTATGATCAGTGACATTATGATTTCATTAAATAATTATTTTAAAGATAGGTGAATCTATGAAAAAGGCAATTTCATATTGGGTGTGTAAGTGGTGCGACTACTTTTAAGTTTGCATGAATATCCAGCTAGGGGGCCTGGGAACTCTTTTCCCGGTACCCGGGACAAAACCTAACCAAATTCCTAATTGGATACCATCACTACAGTGGTTGGACTGGATGGGGTTAGGCTGGACTGATGGATCCCTAAAATGAGTCTCAATTCTGTTATGGTATGATAGATGAAGTAAATCCCGGATAAAAATTGTTCTATGGAAAAGAATCAACGGCTATGCCTCTCAATGAGGAAAAAAGTGTTGGTCTCTATGATCCAAGTGCAAGTCTTTTCCTTGATTTGACTATGATACTTACGGGTCCGGTCAGCTCAGTTTAGTTAGTTAAGGCTCTTGACTACGTTAGAGTAAAAATATTTTGGAGGAATTGCCCGTGCTTTCCGGGCGAGGGAAGTTTTTTCGGGTTCGGTTTTGGAAGAACTGAGGGATCAGTCTCTTGTCCAGAAATCCATGGGTGAGGCCCCGAGTGAGGGACCCTGCCCTACGCAAGAAGTGCTACTTCCGCTGTTAGCACCCCTGAATTCGTTGCGCAGTGTGGGGACAGAGATCTTTCAAGTAAGTTGGTGTGTGTATAGTGTTTCTTAAAAAAAGAATGAGAAATCATAATTTCCACAAGATATAGGATACTATGACACAAAAAATGGAAAGTATATAGAAATAGGATATAAATAGAAGAAAGGAAACAAGTTTGAGTTAGAGGCGCTATGTGTAACAATGGGTGTTTTTTGACTTTGTAATGCGAATGCATGACTAAACAACAATGGCTTACCATGTGTACAACCCATTTGTGTAAGAGTTATAGATAATTGTAATTGTAGACTTTAAAATGCAAGGGGAGTGCAAGATATTGATACTGCCCAAACCATTTTTTAACAATGTCATGGAAAAGGAGAGTGTAAGATATTGATACTGCCCAAACCATTTTTTAATAATGTCATGGAAAAGGAGGGGTACCACAAGGTTGAATTTAGGGGATTTATGGTCGATGAGGGGGGGTAGGAAAAATATCTTATCTGGATAATTGTTATTAATGGTGGCCCAATTTATGTGCTCGAGGGAAAAGAAAGGTCATGCTTTTTTCATTGGGAGAGAAGCTTGAAAAGACATGTGAGTACATATGTGTCTCCACAATGCAAAGAGGAGTTCAAGATGTAATTCGAACAATGGAAAAATCCTCCATCCCATGAGGCTAGAGAGATGGAGTTAAAGAATTTGTATGGCTAAAAAATTGGACATGCAAAGACAACTGACATTCCTATGTTGGAAACATGGATAATGTGACCTAGCACATTGGGGAGAATACAAGATAAAGGTATTGTTTATTTTATCAGCTAGAAGTTATTATTTTAATGAATGATCGATTGATTCTTTTCTCTGATACAAGAAATGGTGACTAGTGATAGTAGGTATTTGATACTTAGAGCAAATAAGCTTCACAAGTTTAGAAGCTTACTTGGAGTATAATGTTTGGAGTTAAGATTAAGGGAGAGTGTTAAGATATCAAGCTCAATTAGTGCTGTGAACATTAATGATCTTAGGTGATAACGTTTGCACTTATGCCACTGGCATGGTTGGTGAAATTATGAGTGATATGTTGCTAGTGGTTTAGAAGCTATGTGATAGTGGTGTTTTAAAGTTATGGCATAGTTATAGCACCAATTCATGTAGTAGTCAAGTTCACACATTATGGACCAACCTTTTTAAGTTATAGTAGGAGAGTAATTTCTCATATAGTATATGCTCTTATCTCTTTATGTTATGGTTATAGAGAAGAGAAGAAAATTTAGCCATCCATCTCTCTTGTGTGCCTATCTACTCTCTTTTGTGAGTGTTTTCTTGCAAGGAGCTCAAGCTTTCCCTCTCCCCTGCATTCTTCTCAAGGAGACTATGAATAAATATGTGCATGGTAATTACAAGATGAGAGAGAACATTTGTGAATGTTTATTTTTATTGATGAAGATAATGCCAAGGATTTTTGTCAATGAACATGAATTATGTGATGCCAATGATGTGAATAAGAAGAATTTTAGTTTAATAAAAATGCCCATCCAAGCATGTGACACACACCTCTTAGATATTCTTAGGTGTGAATAACCCCCTTAGAAGGGGCTCTTTTTTAACTTTAGGGAGTTGATAGTTAGAGTTCTTTTTTGCTTAATCACCAATATGGAAGCCACTTTTGTGAAAGGATTGGTCAAGAGTTTCTATTTTTGAAGGTGCTATATAGGATGGCACCTTTTGATTTAGGAGGAGATGAGCTATATCCATGGAGATGATACTAGTTGAAGGGATATTGATTTCCTATATTTCCTATAGGATACAACAACCAACATTGTCAATGGTGATGCGACTTTGAATGGTAATACAACTAGCATTGTAAATGGTGGTGTTGCATCATGGAGGCCTCATGCTAATTTGAATGGAGGCTTAATGTTGTTTTGTTAAGTGTTAATAATGTTGTTATGCATGGAGGCATAATACTGCTTTGTTAAAAAGGTCTATTAAAGATATATTCCAGATATAGTAGGTTTGTGTATTCTACTTAATTTGAATAGTAGGTTTTTGTTTTTTAATTAATTTGAATAGTAGGGATATGGAGGCCTAATAATGCTTTGCTAAAAAGGTTTATTAATTATAGAGTAGTCTAGATAGAGTAGGTTGGTGTATTCTACTTAATTTGAATAGTAGGGATATGTCAAGAAATTTAGAGAGCTTTGATAAAGAGTTTTGTTATAGATAAATTAGTCTACATAGAGGAGGTTCATGTATTCTACTTAATTTGAATAATAGGGATATGCATTCTACTTAATTTGAATAGTAGGTTTGTGTATCATTCTACTTAATTTGAATAGTAGGTTTGTGTATTATTCTACTTAATTTGAATATTAACAAGGATATGTATTCTACTTAATTTGAATAAAAGGTTTTATTAAAGATAAATTATTATTCCTTGGATTGGCCAATGTGGCCAACCTACATCGACCTTGGGTGCTACATATAGATTATTTTGGCATCCTTCATTATGTTTAAGCACTCTTATAAGCAAGTCATCCTTCATCCAAAGTCTGTCTAGATCGTCATCAAGGCTCCTTACTCGGAGCACACGAGCAAGTGGATGCCGTCACTTTATAATCAAAGTTGCAATTAGTAATATTGTCTATTCTCCACTTCTTTGTGTAATTCAATGCTTCGTATTGTGTTGATCTAGCTACTATTGTGTGTTCTTATAGTTTAACCCAAAATTGACATTTGAGTGAGTTTAATGAGATGCAATAGAGCTTGCATCTCTTAAAAAACTAGCCAAAGATTAGCAAGGTGCTCCTTCCACTTTGAGTGCACGCATATGACATTAATGGATATCTTTACGATCTTCCAAAGGAGATCCTTATGAAGGCCATACACATCAAGTGTTGGAAGGTGTGACAAGGGCATTATTCAAGCCGAATAGCATGGCGTGATACGTGTAGGTTCCCCATTCCATAGAGATGACTGGTCATCTTTTTTTTAAAATGGTAACAAATGGTTACTTGTGTGAAGAAATAAGGGGACCGATCGTCTATGATTTTTGTGGTGTGAACATCATGTAAGAGAGGTAATCTGTAAGATTCCTCCCCAGCCTCTCAAAATGTCCAGCATCTTCTCTTATAATCAATCCCTCTTCAGAAATATAAAAGACTTGTTTCTAACTGTTTTAACCTAGAGAGAGAAAATATTCTAGAGAGAGAATATTCAAATTTTTAATATTTTTGGATAGAAAATTATCTCATCTTATTAAAATAAGTTCCCCTGAAACAGAAATTCAAAAAGAACTTTCTAATGTGTGCAATTGGAATTAATTAGAAATGGGTATAAAGGACCTTAGCTTAAGGGTCTAGATTTTCAGAAATTTTTGGATTATGGTCCAATTAAGGTTCCTATGGGCCAATAGCATCAATCCATGTGTAGAGAGGAGATAAATCCAATTTGTAAAAGAAGATACCCAAAAATGAGTAAATGCTCACATAAGATGAAGAGTTGAAAATGTACAAGGTTTATTAGTAAAAAACTATGAGCAATATTAAAAATATGACATATGTAAGGAAGGGGAGTTCTTTAAAGGAGGTGCATATTTCACATAAGATGAAGAGTTGAAAATGTACAAGGTTTATTAGTAAAAAACTATGAGCAATATTAAAAATATGACATATGTAAGAAAGGGGAGTTCTTTAAAGGAGGTGCATATTTCACATAAGATGAAGAGTTGAAAATGTACAAGGTTTATTAGTTAAAAACTATGAGCAATATTAAAAATATGACATATGTAAGGAAGGGGAGTTCTTTAAAGGAGGTGCATATTTCACATAAGATGAAGAGTTGAAAATGTACAAGGTTTATTAGTAAAAAACTATGAGCAATATTAAAAATATGAGATATTTTGGGTATAATGATTCCATTTTGACACATATGTAAGGAAGGGGAGTTCTTTAAAGGAGGTGCATATTTCACATGCTTGAATGAGTTTTAAACTCATAAAAATTGAGATATTTCATCTCTCCTCTCTCCTAATTCAAGTCTAGTTCCAAAAAGTTAGCTTAACTGACCTAAAAATGGTCAAAAATTGACCAAACTGATTTGGAAAATTCTAGAATCAGTTTGTTTGGTTAGGAGCTCAATTTTTTCTATAAATAGAAGCCTCCCCCTTGTTGAAAAATAGATAGTGTTTATGCATCGTTACTCTACTCCACCTAAGCCAAGAACTGTGAATTCATTTAATAATTCACTAGTTTTTGGAGCTTCCCTCTTTCTTCAATCCCCATTAGTGGCTCCATCAACATACTTAACCACTCAATGTTTCTCTCTTCTCAACCCCTCTCAAGCTTGAGAAGCTTAATTGGTATGGTTTTTTTTTAAATGCTATTGAAGTTAATTGGTGAATAGTAGTGAAGAGTTACATAATTTTCAAATGCTATTGAAGTTAATTGGTGAATAGTAGTGAAGAGTTACATAAAGAATTACATAAATTTCTATTTATGTTTAAATTCTAATGGTTTTTATGTAATTTCTCTCTCTCACTCAAGAAACGGTCATACTCATGACCCATTCTCAATCTAAATGAAGCTTTTCATAAAGCTTTTCCTTAACCCAAGATTAAGCTATGCTTGAGGCCAAATTAATGGCTTTTTTCTATGCTTTTAGTTTTTGTATATCATTTAAGGATCCAATTAGAGATCATTTTAATTATTTCCTTAATGATAAGCTTTATCTCTTAGAAAAATTGAGATTTATCAGTCATAGTAGCGGAGCTATGGCAAAATTTTTATAAAAATTATGCATAAAATAATCTCATTCAAAAGCATAAAAAGAGGACTTCCTACCATATTCTAGGAATTATCATCCTAGATTAATTGAAAGAATTTCATTATAATCATGGAGAAATTGAATTTTAATATTATGCATAAAGGATAAGTTTTTATATCAAAAGCATTATTTTTACCATTTTTATTTCATGCATAGAAGTATGCATAATGGATAAATTTTTATATCAAAAGTGTTATTTTTACCATTTTTATTTTCATGCATAGAAGTATGCATAATGGATAAATTTTTTTTATATCAAAAGTGTTATTTTTACCATTTTTATTTTCATGCATAGAAGTATGCATAATGGATAAATTTTTATATCAAAAGTGTTATTTTTATCATTTTTATTTTCATGCATAGAAGTATGCATAAAGGATAAATTTTTATATCAAAAGTGTTACTTTTATCATTTTTAATTTTCATGCATAGAAGTATGCATAAAGGATAATTTTTTTTATATCAAAAGTGTTACTTTTATCATATTGGATTTCACGCATAGAGATATGCATAAAAGTTGATTATTTTATTATAAAAGTGTTACTTTTATCATATTGGATTTCATGCATAGAGGTATGCATAAAAGTTGATTATTTTATTATAAAAGTGTTACTTTTATTATATTTGGATTTCATGCATAGAGGTATGCATAAAAGATATTCTTTTTATACTAAAAGTGTGATTTTCATCATAAATGGATTTTATGCATAACTTAGATGCATAAGAGAAATTCTTTTATTCTAAAAGTGTAATTCCTACCAAATTGAATTTATGTATAAGAAGATGCATAAAAGTTTGATTTTTAATTCAAAGTGTCATTCTCATCTAAATTGAATTTATGCATAGGAAGATGCATAAAAGAATAAGATTTCAATTCAAAAGCGTTATTCTCATCCAAATTGAATTTATGCATAGGAAGATGCATAAAAGATGGATTTTTAATTCAAAAATGTCAATTCTTATCCAAAATTAAATTTATGCATAGGAAGATGCATAAAGATTGAATTTTAATTCAAAAGTGTCATTTTCATTTAAAATAAAATTATGCATAGGAAGATGCATAAAGGATTGATTTTTAATTCGAAAGTGTTAGTCTCCTTAAATGGAATTTATGCATAAATAAAAATGTAGAGAAATCTTATATCAAATATAAGAATTCTCTTGTATTCTATAAAAAGATATGAAATGTGATAAGACGTGATAAGAGTTGTATGAGATGTGATAATATGTGATAAGATGCGATAAGAGGTGTATGAGATGTGATAATATGCGATAAGAGGTGTATGAGATGTGATAATATGTGATAAGACGCGTATGGGAAGTGATAAGATGTGATAAGAGGTGTATGAGATGTGATAAGATGTGTAAGAGATGTGATAGGATATGATAAGATGTGTAAGAGATGTGATAGGATATGATAAGATGTATATGGAATGTGTAGGGCGAGAATGGATGAAATATGGATGTATGGATGTAGATACGGATATGTATGTATGAATGTGAATGTGGATGTGGATGTGTATGTATGAATGTGAATGTGGATATGGATGTGGATGTATGGATATGAATGTAGATGTGGATGTGGATGTATGGATGTAGATATGGATGTGGATGTATGTATGTGGAAGTGGATGTATGAATGAGGATGTGAAAATGGATGTATGCATGGATGTGTATATAGAATAATGAATGTGAATGTGTATGGAAAATAATGTGTCGTCGATATGAGTGAATGGATGATGATGAATACATATGAATGGGATGTGGAATAAGTAATGTGGACTAAAGAGGGTAAAATGGAAAAGAAGAGAGTTCGATATAGAAACTGTATTTTGTGAACTGTTTGTAAATGACTGTTTTATGTCAAGAATGCTGGGGAAGCATTTTGACCGTCTTGTGGATTAAGGTCATGGAGACCTAACTAATAAAGTTGCAACTGCTGACGGAGAGTCAATGGAGGACGTCTCGCGTAGCAAGGTCGGCCGAGGTCTTGACCAGCCTCGGTTTGATTCAAATGGTGAGCTTCCAGTACGGTGGATTAGGGACCAAGGAAGCGGCCTATGAGTGAAGCGCTAGGTCACCTGCGAAGGATCCTAGAGGGTGTTGACCATACGGTGCTCAGGCTCTGAGTCGCCGAAGATACCCACACGTGCATCGTGGAAGATATTGGAACAAGGAGTAAGAGTTGTTTTCTGAAAGATCTGGTTGATTAACCTTGCTGGTCCTCAACGGATGAGTCCATGGCTCTTTTATATGGATCGGTGGGTTGATCTTACTGATCTTCCACGGAGATTCCATTCTATTATATGAATATATTGCCGGTTACTATGAGCTAGGAACTTTGGAAAAGGCCCCTGAGAGAATAGGTGGTGAGCGTTCTAGTTGCCAATGATGCCATAAGTACACCGATGAAAGAATGACTGGAAATAAGGATTCAACCGGAAACTTTGAGGATTGTCATCAGTGACATAATGGTTTTATTAAAGGATTTTTTTAAAGCTAGTTGATGCTAAGAAAAAGGCAATTTCATATTGGGTGTGTAAGTGGTGTGACTAGTTTTATGTTTGTATGAACTTCCGGCTAGGGGGCCTTGGAACTCTTTTCCTTGGTACCCGGGACAAAACCTAACCAAATTCTTAATTGGATCCCATCACTATAGTGGTTGGGCGGTTGGCTAACCCATGGGACTGGATGGGGTTAGGCTGGACTGAATGGATCCGTAAATTGAGATTTAATTTCTATTATTACGATAGATGAAGTAAATCCCAGATAGAAATTGTTCTATGGATAGGAATCAACAGCTGTGCCTCTTGATGGGGAAAAAAGCGTTGATCCCAATGATCCAAGTGCAAGTTTCTTCCTTGAGTTGACCAAGTACCGTTAAAGGTGCAGTCAGATGAGTTTGATCAGTAATGATCTTGACTACGTTAGAGTAAAGAGCTATCCCGGTGGAATCGCCCGTGCTTTCCGGGTAAAGGAAGTTTTTTCGGTTTCGGTTTTGGACAAACCGACGGATTAGTCTCTTGTCCGGATATCCGTGGGCGAGGCCCCGAGTGTGAGACCCCTACCCGCGCACGATGTGCTACTTCCGCTGCTAGTACCCGAACCCGTTGCGCGGTGGAGTCTGGGATCTTACATAATCTTTCTATACTCCCACCTTTCATATTTTGACTAGTGTGGCTTACGAACTCCATCTAGTCTGCAAATACATCTGCATATGCACATGCATTCAATTTGCATGGTAGACATTAGTGAAGATACACACTCGACAAGAAGCTATGTATGGTAGGTAAGCAAGGTAGTATCTCACCCTAACCATTGCTATTTCCACTAGTGTGGTGAAACCAAAACTGCCTAGACTCTTTCCTTTAGTCGAGCCACAAGGAAAAATAGAAGGATTGCATACTCTCTTTGGGGGGTGTGATTTCAGAGTCAACAATGATAGTAAAAGGATTGCATACTCTCTTTGGGGAGTGTGATTTCGGAGCCACAAGGAAAAATAGAAGGATTGCATACTCTCTTTGGGGAGTGTGATTTCGGAGTCAACAATGATAGTAACAGGTATTCTATGATAATGAGCTCTCAACCCTTATCCTTGCATTAGATTTTCCATCTAAGGGCTTACCAATCTTTGTGATCTTTGTTCTTATTTACCATCATTTGGATGTGGTTAATTGTGTCAAAATCACACTCTACCAATATTTGGTGGTTTCAAGATAATAAGAGCTACTTGCCACTATTTTTAGGATATTGAGAATGTTAAGACGATTCAAGGAGTGGGGTAAGTGGCAGTAAGATTTCAAAATCCTTAAACTCCATCGCCACTCACTTGCACTATTTAGCAACATACCCTATGTGGTCCTTGTTGTAAATCCTCATCATCGACCATGAGCACGAACACAAAGCCACAATCTTTACTTTTTAGGACTAATCTTGCTTGGAGTTGGTGACTTTACAATTCAATACGAGTAAGCCAAGGATGGTTATGGGACGATTTGTGGACTACCAAGATGGATGGATTCTATTTAGTGGCCTATAAGATGGCTATGGGTTGATTGTGTGGACTATAAGATGGCTATGGCCTATAAGATGCTATGGGTTGGTTGTGTGGACTACCGAGAGACGGATGGATGTTAATCCAATTCTAGGATTAACAAAGCTACTGCCATTATCTTACATCAAGGAGTCACGGTAGATACACCAAAGGGTCATACATTCAAGATATGAAGCAATAGTGTCCAAAGCTACAACTTGGATGCACGCCCGTAATGGTGTGATAGAGTATTTATGGCGATTCCCACTTCAAGAGCGTGTAGTAGCAAGTTATGATGAAGTCCTAAGTGATGTACTTCATGGATATATTATGAGAGTAGTCATTGTAATAGCATTAGGTCTCTTATGATCCCAAAGTGCTCGGCCAGCCACCACCACAGTTTAAGTGAGTGTGAACACTTATGGCCATGTATATAAGTGAATTTCTCTCATAATACAATACTCTCCCATTGTGCAATTGAGTCTTGATCTTGGTAATCCTTTTGCTAATCTCTCTCACTAATGCATGCTAGTGAGTGTGTGTGAGTGAAGTGAGGTGAGAGGAGGGACGAGGACCTATAGTACAACACGGCGGTGTGATAACGCTCGTGGGGGACGCGGTGGAATTGCTTCTCAAGGACTTGTAGAGCTTGTAGACCTCAAGGGTTACAAGCTCGGCCATTGGAAAGATCATCACCAATAGTTGCAGTTCACCAGGTAATCTCTTTTTGGATGTGTTTTAAGAAGGGTTAGGGTGAGCCATAACATTTTTGGCGCCGCTATCGGGGAGCCATCCCTTGGCTTTTTCCATTGTTTTGCCTCTAATCTACGCATAATCCATTGCCCATTATCTTGATTAATGGTTCCCCATGAAAAAAGATGTGGATTTGATGGTGATTTGTGTGAGATTTGGTGTAGAATAGCTCTCTTTTTTGTTTTTGAAAAGAATGCTTCTTGCTTATTTTTTAGATTAATTTATTGTTTTTGTAGTTTTTCATGTTCTTAGGGCTTACACATAGTTTGTATCCATTGCATCAAACAATGTAATTTTTAGTGAATGTTAGCTCTCTTTAGTATTAAACATAGAACTAAGATCATTAGTTCTAGTTTAATTATGTGTTTGTTGTTGAAATTGTTTGGATTAGAGTGTTAGCAAGCATTAGGAGTAGCTTAATCTTTCAAAAATTTTCTTAAAACCATAAAAAATTCTTGAATTTGACTAATTTCTCTTAATGGACTGGTTTTTGTCATTAAGGGTGATTAATTTTGTTCAAGAGGCCAAAAATTTAGAAAGTGTGTTAATTGGGATATCTAAATTGATTGTATGAGTAGTCAAAATAAGGGTTTTTGAGTGTTTTGAGAGCATTTAGATGTAGCATTACATGGTAGTGAATGTGTGTGAACACACTTAGGACCGCCGAGGTATTTTTTCCCTCACTAGGAGGTTTTTTCCCCCATGCATATGTACACCCTCTTATCTACTCATTTTGGGGTGTGTACTTATCTTTTGTATCTGGCACACATTTGTTCATTGTATTCTAGTGAGTTTTTGTGCTCTCAAGCTTCTCTATCTTGTGTGTGTGCATTGTTGAAACCCTAACCCTAATTCCAACAATTGGTATCAGAGCTAGCTTCCTTGACACTTGATCTAGTAGTCTGCCTCCCTCCTCTGACCCTATTTTTCTATCTCCGATTGGGATACCCTCTTAGGAAAAGAAGGTGTATACTAAAGTATACAGAATTTTTGGGGCCTGCGATGCGATTCCAGCACGTTTTGGGCACCACAAGGTTTCTGTAGATGTTCTAGAGAGGCGTTATTTTGGATTGGTTCTGCTCGATTTTGGGTGTTTGGACTGTGTGGCGGCAAAGATTTGGTGTGTAACAGCATCTACAGTGCCTTCAACAACATCGACCATCGTACTTTTGCTAATAACACTCTATTCTCTACTCTATGTTATTTTTCATACACTTTGCAAGTGATTCAGTCAGTTGGCAACCATCTAGGGTTGCATCCAGTGAATACTGAGTACTTGCAGTGTGTTGAAAGATTTTGCATTTGGTAGAAAGTCATGGCTGGCAATAGTGATGTATTCAACATGTTGTTTGCCGACGAGGACAAACTTGATGGGACTAATTACCCGTTGTGCTCTTATATGATATGCATGTACTGGTTGCTAAAGGCCTTTGGAATGTGGTCAGTGGTAGTGAAACTTGTCCTGTTTCACAACTACTAGTGCAACCAGGTGCTGCAAGTACATCTGAAGTAGAATCTGATACAGATGTGGCTCCTCCACATGCACCACCAATACCTCCTCCCACTGCTGTGCTCAAATGAGATGGGATGGAAGAGATGCACAGGCACATGCATTGCTTGCACTTTCTGTGAAGCGAAGCATTATTCCTCATATTCGATCATGTAAGACTTCAAAATAGGCATGGGATACACTTGTTGCATTATACCAGGTGTGCAATGAAGCACATGTTGCATATTTGCACAAAAAATTGGAGTCTGAGCACATGAATGAGGGAGACTCAATGGATAGCTTCTTAACCAAGATCAAAGATTTTAAGGAGCAGCTTGCTAGTGTGGATGAGATATATCCTGATAGTACATCGGTGCCCATAGTTCTCCATGCATTGCTAGATTCTTATCAGAGTTTTGCCTCTACCCTTAGACTCATGATAAAGGGAAATCCAAATGCCCTTACATTTGATGAGCTGGTTTTAGTACTCTTGCAAAGAAGAGCAGTCTAGGCAAAACAGATCTAATATGCGAGTTGGT
Source organism: Cibotium barometz (assembly GCF_041138505.1). Lineage (NCBI taxonomy): Eukaryota > Viridiplantae > Streptophyta > Polypodiopsida > Cyatheales > Cibotiaceae > Cibotium > Cibotium barometz. Next base: position 45,461,199 of record NC_141087.1, read on the forward strand.
GACCAAGCTTTTGTTGCCAATCAGAAAGGCAAAGGTAAAGCGTCTTCGCATGGTGGCTATAAGCCAGAATTAGAATCCTCAGGTAAGGATGCAGAGAAAGAAGGTGATAAGCCTAAAAAGAAGGGCAATTGTCACTATTGCACAGGAAACTAGGGCACTACATACATGAGTGCAAGAAAAGGCTAGAGAAGGAGAAAAAGAAAGAATTGGGCCTGTGATGCATCTGCACCAAGTGCAGAGAAGAAGGAATCTATAAGTTTTGCTCAAGATGATTGGGCATGGACTTTACATTGCAGTTATGACCCTTCTATTCATGATGTATGCATGTCAGTGGTGGCAGAATTGAATGCTTGGTACTTTGACAGTGGTGCTAGTAAGCACATTATGTCACAAAAAGGTTTGTTCTCATCTCTAAAATTTGTCCCAAGTGCAAGAACCGTCACATGTGCAAATGGTTCCTCATATCCTATCAAAGGAGTTGGTAGAGTTGTGCTCACTGCTGTAAATGGGGGCACATTTACTCTTTCAAAAGTTTTATATGTGCCAGGCATTAAGTAATCAGTTTTAACCTTAGCCTTGTCAGGCTTGACGAGGTGAAAGTTATGGATGACAAATGTATAATTTAGGATAGAAATGATGGTTATTCTATCATTTTCGCAAGTACCTTGTTTCATGGTAGCATGATGCTTTCTCAGTCTCTACGACTAGTGCTGTGAGTGATGCGGAATTATGTCATGCATGATTTGGCCATCTAAATTATGGTAGTTTGTTACACCTTCAAAGGCAATGATATGGTGTCTGAGTTGCCAACTCTTGAGACCCCTACTAGACATGTATGTGAGGGGTGTATTCTTGGTAAAATGCATCGGGCATCATTTCCAAAGGATGGATTTGTGGAGAGCTATTAAGAATTTACAGCTTATACATAGTGATGTATGTGGTCTTATGAGGACACCATCTATTGGGGGATATCTCTACTTCGTCACTTTTATTGATGATTACTTTAGATATAGCTTGGTGTATCCATTAAAGTAGAAGTCAAAGGTTTTTATGTGCTTTAAGCACTTCATATCCATGGCTGAAAATGCATGTGAGGGTGGTTGCAAGATGAGGTTATCTAGTTTCATGTAGTGGGCGCCCTTGGCTTTAGCTGGAAAACAGGCATTTTTTCAAGAAGAATAGCCAATCTCTCATAGTTAGCCAAGGAGTTTCACTTCAAGGTCTTCTAACAAAACATCATATGCAAAGTTGGGCACCTAAAACTATAATCTGATCGAATATCCAATAATTAAAAATCCCCTTTTCTTTGGGAACCAAGTTTGTATACAGGCCCTATCCTAGGTTTAGACAGGTACAGTGAATGTGAGTAAATTGCCTATAACTTTTACATTATAACTCATATGATGTTCCCACTTTGCATATCACAAATACAAATAACATAGAGCTTAACTTGATTTATCGAGTAATTTTTGATGTGTTCTACTATTTTCTATATTATTTAAAAGGTATTAGAATTGTTAAAAAACATACTATTTTATCTTCCCACCACATCTACCATTTAAAATGCTCAAATTGTATGGATCTAGTGATGATTAGATTGGAAAAGATTAGTATAATGTGGGTATAAGGTAAAATTATAAATCTAACGGTTGGATTTTTGTAGATTTACTTTGGAAAATTTATTATGACTGTTAGAGGCCCATTTAATCAATAGTAATTTAATTCTAGAAAATTAAATATTGAATCTTTCAATCTAAAAATTAAAGGGATCAATACTCTTGTTGCCATGAATTTATTAAAAAAAATTTGGCTTGAATTGAGTATGGGAAGGTCCATTTTCAATCCTCCCAAGTGAAAATTCCCATATTGTGTCCACTCTCCCCTTTTCAAGTCTAAAACCAATCCTAGTTAGGTTTGGAAATCTAAGCTTGGTAAACTTCACAGCTTAGGTTTCATTCCATGTGTGAGGCTTGGGTAGGCACAAATCTTATATATGCATGCCACTTTATGTCCACATGAGCATCGAGAGGATCCACATAAGCAGCTTGCCACCTCACAGCTTGCCACCTCCACCCTCCATGTCAACATGGTCAACCTAGTTGACTCCCCACCTCATCATCCTAGTCATCATTAATGCCACATCATCTTGCCACCTTTGCATGCCACCTCGCACATGGTGACATGGCATGCCGCATCATGGAATTGCCACATCAACCATAATAGTGCCACATGTCAAGAGAATGCCACGTGTCATACACGCTTGTGACACGTGGCATCTCCTTCCCACCTCCCCTCTTTTTTCAAAAACATATTTTTGGAAAAGTTAATTTAGTAATTTAGAGAAATAGAATATAGAAATTTAAATAATAAAATATATGTAACTTATTAAATAAAAGAATTTAAAATCACTAATTTTAAAGGATTATATTTTGGGATTAGATCAATAAAAATATTATTAAAGATCATCTTATTAATTTAAAAAAAATAAAATTTTTAATTTAATATTTCTTGAAATTTTTTTATGTAGAATAAACCTTTGAATAAAATTTGAAAAAAATACTTTATTTAAAAAAAGCAGTTATATAATTATAAAATAAAAGATATCTTTAAAGATATATTTATATATCTAGTAATGATAAATATTTAGACTTGTTAATAAATATTATAAATAATATTAATTTTTAAGTGGATAATAGTTTATCTTTAATTATCTTTATGTTTATCTTAGTTATCCAATCAATCTTAGATAGGAAATCCAATGAGATTTGAAGTGGATAACCTATTTTTCCTATATAATCACACATCTCTAGTACTATCCCCCACACTTATCTCTAGTACTATCCCATCATTGAGCCTTTATAATATTTTCTCTCTTAGCTTCCTTGAGAATGGGTTCTCAAAGTCGTAGGAGTCGGAAACGTGATAGGACTAGACTCCCCCCCATCCACCAAGTTCAAGAGGAGGAGAGGAGAAGGGTAGCTCGTGAGAGAAAGAGAGAGTGGAGAGCACGTCAACGAGCAACACCTTCCATTGGCGATGATCCAAGCCTTGCTCCTCCTCTTCCACTTCCTCTCCCTACGCCCTCTTCCCCTCCACTACCCCTTAGTTTAGATAATCCACATGAACCCGCCCTTCTTGAGTCCTCTCTTCTACAAGAACCCACGCCCCCTCCTTTGGGCGCCCTTCGTGTGGATAGGAAAGAACTATCAAAGTCAGGGGCACATCGTCGTGCCCATGCAATCTTCCATTCCTATTTCAAAGACCTCACGCCTTCATCACAGGCATGTGTGCTTGATGCTTTGATTGATCTGCCCAACATGGCCAACTACAGGGCGCTTTCCGACATTGGAGGTCGAAGAGAGAGGAGCGCTGGCATGGCGGTGCTACAAAGTGTTCGTCATTCCTATATAGTTAACAAGAAGAGGAACTCTGCGGACGCTTTGGCTGCTCGACGGGCTATTGTGGCAGCCATAAGTAGCTCCCAAATGAAGGGTAAGGTTAGTGCCACATCTCGCATCCTTTCCATAGCACCACACGCACTTAGAGTTGGGTCTATTAGGCGACAAAGTTTAGATGCCAAATGAGGTTGGTGCTATGTGGGCGAGTAGTGGTCGTGTAGCTAGGCATGATCGCCTACTAGATGAAACCACTAGAACCTTGATAGAAAGTTTTTGGGAGGAGAATTGTCGTGCATCGCCAGTTTTCAAGAAAGCTTTGCGTAAGAGAGTGACAAGAGGAGTGTTCATTGAGCACGGTGCTTGCTTTCTTGAAATGACCCAAACTGAGTTGTATTCTCAGTTTGTGGCTTCGTATCCAGAGTTAAAATTGGGCAAAGGTCATTTGAGGGGTGTAAGCCTTGGTTTGTGAGGTACTCACGTCAGCGTGACACATGTTGTTGTCGCTACCATGTTGAGTTCAAACTTTTTTATGATGTGTTCCGTTCTCTTAGTGGGCATAGAGAGTTGCCTCGTAGTCCACATGATTTCATCCACTCTCTTTTGTGTGCACGCACGGAGGATGCCTTGTGTGGAGAGCAATTGCACATCATGTGGTTCACTTGCACATCTACAGATGGTAGATCTTGATGCAAGTGACCAAGAGATAGTGGCATGGCAACGTTATAAGTATGTGACACACCAGCTCCAGAGTGGTGGACAGTCCAGGAAGTTGCAGCTCGTGGACAAACATACACCACATTGTCACTTCACAGCCACATTTAGGGAGCAGATCTACCCCTACATACGGCACAGTCATTGTGCCAAGTGGCAGGATCGTCAGTTCCGAGCATGCCTAGCAGAGTTTCCTATTGGTGTGGTCGTCTCTGTGATTGATTTTGCAGAGAACTACACTTTCACACCTTTTCAGGAGATACAATCTGAGTATTACTTCTCAGAGCAGGTAATGGTTATATTTTGTAATATTTGTCTTATGTTTGAGCTACATTACTTATTTGATTTTTTGTGTCCTAAACGTATGTATTGCTTACCTCACCAGGTTTCTATTATGGTCCACATTAGCTATCAACATGCAGAGGCTCATGTAGATGGGATAGCGAGTACCCCCGAGACCCGTGTCATTATTCGAGAGTATCATTTCTATATCAGTGATGATCGTTCACATGATGCACATTTTGTGCAACACTGTTTTCGTCTCCATGACGATTTTTTAGGAGATTGTGGGATCAGACATGTCCAGCGATGGGTTTGGTCGGATGGTTGTGGCGCACAGTTCAAGTCATCACGTCAATTCTATTGGCTCTACAGGTAGTACTTATGGATTTCTTACATTTACAATTAAACTAAATTCACTAGAACATCTTAAAGAAAACAATAACTAAGACTATCTTTTATGGATTTATAGGTGGCATGTGCAGTCTAGTATCCCAGTGATTTGGTCATTCTTTGAGACTGGTCACGGGAAGGGAGAGCATGATGGTGTGGGCGCGTGTGTGAAACGTGCCTTGAGGCGTCATCAACTGCGACAGGATGCTCAGCGGTTCAGAGATGCGGGCCACGTAGTCGAGTGTGGTGCTCCCAACATTTGTGTGGGAGTGCAGCATCATCGTACCCCAAACGTGGTGCTCGGATTGTCAGGAGATTTTTTTGGCATGTGGATGGTGGCATGATTGACCGTAGAGCCTCCCATGATTGTGACACAATACACTTGGCAGCTTGGGCTTACATTCCAGTAGGAGCACGTGCATGGCGGCCCCCACGATTTACACACGACGGTTTGCATGCTTCTGTGGAGCATGTATGGATGGCGATTGGTCACATTGCGCCTCGAGAGGATGGACAGATGCATGGATACAGACATTCCTCTCCCCCGAGCATCCTTCACATCCCCAGTGGTGTCTGATGAGCACACAGGTCCTGCATTCATGGTCAGTTATGATGACCTGACAGATTTGCTACAGGAGGGTGATGTATTTGCTGTTATTGCCAGTGAGGGAAATAGCGAGGGAGTAGACTACTATCTGATGAGTTGTTGCACTAGGCCAAACTACATGCTTGACCAGGATACAGTGGATGATCATGGGTTTTCTTATGACGCCCATAGCATGATTGTGGCAGGCCGGTTCTACCAGCAGATTCGACTTCATCGGGGGAGTCTTGAGTTCCAGCAGTGGAAGTGGGAGTTAGAGGCATTTCAGTTCTCTCATCTAGTGGTTGCTACCAGGCTCACTCTTGTTCGAGTACAGAGCCGAAAACACAGTTCTCACCCTCGTTTTCGGCTTCGAGTGGATGACCATGAGAGCATTCTAGAGCAGTTGAGAGCTAGAGAGGGTGCTGCTGACTAGATCTCTATCTTGATAGTGACTAAACTCAGACTAGCTGGGTTAGCTCACTTACATTGTACTTAGATTTTTGGGTAGTGACTAACCTTAGACTAGCTGGGGTAGCTCATTTTCATTCTGATGTACTTATTTGATGTTTATATCATTATGAGTTTTCTCATTATTGAGGATCATTACATTTTAGTTGATGTTCTTGATTTTATTATATTTTTTAACACTTTGGCTATCATATTGTTTGTTGAAAATCTCCATGCCATCAAACCCAAACATGCTCGGATAGGGACCAAACTTTGCAAGCATGTGGGTCCCCCCCACATGCTTGCAAAGTTTGGTCACAATCAGAGCATGTTTGGATTGGTAATTAGCACCCAGTGCGGGTTTTTGAGGTCTCTTGGTGCTTAAGAGGCCATGGAAAATCCAGGCCTTCCCCATACCATCGTACCCAAACATGCTCTGATTGTGACCAAACTTTGCAAGCATGTGGGGGGGACCCACCCCCACATGCTTGCAAAGTTTGGTCCCCATCGGAGCATGTTTGGGTACGATGGTATGGGGAAGGCCCGGATTTTCCATGGCCTCTTACAAGCATGTGGGGGGGACCCACCCCCACATGCTTGCAAAGTTTGGTCCCCATCGGAGCATGTTTGGGTACGATGGTATGGGGAAGGCCTGGATTTTCCATGGCCTCTTAAGCACCAAGAGACTTCAAAAACCCGCACTGGGCGCTAATTACCAATCCAAACATGCTCTGATTGTGACCAAACTTTGCAAGCATGTGGGGGGGACCCACCCCCACATGCTTGCAAAGTGTGGTCCCCATCGGAGCATGTGTGGGTACGATGGTATGGGGAAGGCCCGGATTTTCCATGGCCTCAAGCACCAAGAGACTTGAAAAATCCGGACTGGGCGCTAATTACCAATCCAAACATGCTCTGATTGTGACCAAACTTTGCAAGCATGTGGGGGGGACCCACCCCCACATGCTTGCAAAGTTTGATCCCCATCGGAGCATGTTTGGGTACGATGGTATGGGGAAGGCCCGGATTTTCCATGGCCTCTTAAGCACCAAGAGACTTGAAAAATCCGGACTAGGCGCTAATTACCAATCCAAACATGCTCTGATTATGACCAAACTTTGCAAGCATGTGGGGGGGACCCACCCCCACATGCTTGCAAAGTTTGGTCCCCATCAGAGCATGTTTGGGTACGATGGTATGGGGAAGGCCTGGATTTTCCATGGCCTCTTAAGCACCAAGAGACTTGAAAAATCCGGACTGGGCGCTAATTACCAATCCAAACATGCTTTGATTGTGACCAAACTTTGCAAGCATGTGGGGGGGACCCACCCCCACATGCTTGCAAAGTTTGGTCCCCATCGGAGCATGTTTGGGTACGATGGTATGGGGAAGGCCCGGATTTTCCATGGCCTCTTAAGCACCAAGAGACTTCAAAAACCCGCACTGGGCGCTAATTACCAATCCAAACATGCTCTGATTGTGACCAAAGTTTGGTCCCCATATCGGAGCATGTTTGGGTACGATGGTATGGGGAAGGCCCGGATTTTCCATGGCCTCTTAAGCACTAAGAGACTTCAAAAACCCACACTGGGCGCTAATTACCAATCCAAACATGCTCTGATTGTGACCAAACTTTGCAAGCATGTGGGGGGGACCCACCCCCACATGCTTGCAAAGTTTGGTCCCCATCGGAGCATGTTTGGGTACGATGGTATGGGGAAGGCCCGGATTTTCCATGGCCTCTTAAGCACCAAGAGACTTCAAAAACCCACACTGGGTGCTAATTACCAATCCAAACATGCTCTGATTGTGACCAAACTTTGCAAGCATGTGGGGGGGACCCACCCCCACATGCTTGCAAAGTTTGGTCCCCATCGGAGCATGTTTGGGTACGATGGTATGGGGAAGGCCCGGATTTTCCATGGCCTCTTAAGCACCAAGAGACTTCAAAACCCGCACTGGGCGCTAATTACCAATCCAAACATGCTCTGATTGTGACCAAACTTTGCAAGCATGTGGGGGTGGGTCCCCCCATGCTTGCAAAGTTTGGTCCCCATCAGAGCATGTTTGGGTACGATGGTATGGGGAAGGCCCGGATTTTCCATGGCATCTTAAGCACCAAGAGACTTCAAAAACCCGCACTGGGCGCTAATTACCAATCCAAACATGCTCTGATTGTGACCAAACTTTGCAAGCATGTGGGGGTGGGTCCCCCCCATGCTTGCAAAGCTTGGTCCCCATCAGAGCATGTTTGGGTACGATGGTATGGGGAAGGCCCGGATTTTCCATGGCCTCTTAAGCACCAAGAGACTTGAGAAATCCGGACTGGGCGCTAATTACCAATCCAAACATGCTCTGATTGTGACCAAACTTTGCAAGCATGTGGGGGGGACCCACCCCCCCATGCTTGCAAAGTTTGGTCCCTATCGGAGCATGTTTGGGTACGATGGTATGGGGAAGGCCCGGATTTTCCATGGCCTCTTAAGCACCAAGAGACTTGAAAAATACGGACTGGGCGCTAATTACCAATCCAAACATGCTCTGATTGTGACCAAACTTTGCAAGCATGTGGGGGTGGGTGCCCCCCCCATGCTTGCAAAGTTTGGTCCCCCCATCGGAGCATGTTTGGGTACGATGGCATGGAGATTTTCAACAACCAATATGATAGCCAAAGTGTTAAAAAATATAATAAAATCAAGAACATCAACTAAAATGTAATGATACTCAATAATGAAAAAACTCATAATGATATAAACATCAAATAAGTACATCAGAATGAAAATGAGCTACCCCAGCTAGTCTAAGGTTAGTCACTGCCCAAAAATCTAAGTACAATGTAAGTGAGCTAACCCAGCTAATCTGAGTTTAGTCACTATCAATGGCAACCCAATCAAAATCGTCATCTCTAACTGCCGGTCGACGTGCACGTCGAGGCTGCTGTGCACGTCGAGGAGGCTGTGCCGGCGCGGGGGTCGTCGAATGTCTGCGGGGAGGTTTGCCTCAAAGGCAGGATCGTGAGCTGGTGCCGGTGTACTCGGGAGCTCACGAGTCCCAAAAGCTGCTATGGCCCTCTCTCTCTCTCTACGTCGTGCTAATGCAAGACGCCTCTGTCTGTAAACCCAAAATCTATAATTTGCAATGGTACGTGTCTGCCACTCTGCTCGTGTAAGCTCCTTTACTGTAAGGACACGCTGCTCATGAGAAGCAGCACTGCTGCTAGCACCATCACCCGAGGTGCCACTAGGACCAGCACCACCCACGCGCTCATATGCTGTGATCTGGCTCTCATGTAGGACTCTCTGGTAAGCATCAAACTCATGTGAGCTCCACTCTATCTCAGGAGGCACCTCAGGCTCCTGGGCTCTATCGTCGAAGGCGTCGAGTCCCAAGTCAATAGCTGATGTAAAATCAATAGGCCTGCGAGTCCTAGCATCTACTCGAATGAGGCCTGGGTGAAGATCATCGATGCCCAAAACCCTGTACGTCGCTAGGTCGATGCGTGCACGGCAGGAGGGGCATGCTGAGAACCGGACTAGCTCCTGGGTGATGCAAGACAAGTGGAAAATATGTCCACATCCTAGGGCATATCCACCTGTACTATCAATGTCCTCGATACATAAAGCGCAGCACGCATCATGTAGGAAGGGTGGTGCATCCTACGGGAGAGGTCGTCGAAAAACCTCTGTGTGACAGGCCGTGGATATAAAGGTAGGTAAGGCACTGTCACGTCCGAGGATCTACAAAACTCTCGAACATGCAGCATCAACTGCTCTGCCCTATGCTGGGCAATCTGCTCCATAATCTGATGATGCTGTGCCTCAGCTCTAGAGCTCTCTACCTCGGTCCGAGCCTACGCAAAAAAGTAAAGCATTAAAATAATTGATTAGTCTCTCATTAGGTATTACTTAAAGAAATTTATAACTTAGGACCTTAATTATAACTCTTTTACGTGCAAGAGAAACCTACCTGCTGGATGTCGGACTCTCTCAGATGCTGTGCCTCTGCAGTAGCTGCCTCTGCCATCTGTAATGCAGCTCTGAGGCGGTCAATCTCCACTCTCGCCTCTACCAACTCCTGAGTGAGTCTCTCAGTGGTAGGTGTGGAAACCTACGTGACACAATCAACCATACTGCTCATGTAAAAATATAGAAAAGTATATATAAACATGTAGATAAATGACCAAAAAAACTTAAGACGTAATATATATGTAAATACCTCGACATCTGTCGTCGGTATAGATCGTGAGAACAGGCGCACCACGTGCTGGATGCTCTCCGTGGTACTCCGTACGTCAATGCCAACCTGGGTGCCAAGAGCCTCTATGTCGACAATGGCACAAATGAAGGATCTGTGGTAGGTGCTACACGAAGGGCTGGTGGAGGCCGCCTACCTTGGTCCTGGAGACGGCCTCGGCCAGCACCACCACCCGGGCGATGGCTGGTGTAATCCACCTCCTCCCCTAAGACAAACTCCGCATATAACTGCTTTGCAAAGTATATGGGAATCTGGCGGTTGTTCGGCATCCTCCCATATGCGGAAACATATCGACTATAGATATGTGCCGCCATACAAGGATGCGAACACCGCGAAATAGTAAGGGGCTTGCCCGCCCCAGGCCTCATCCCACGACTATCGAGGAAAAGATCTAGGTAGGCTCCATCCCTAATAGGAGCAAGATCACAGACCTGACGATATGTCAGGCCATGTGACACAGAAGCAGTGCGATGGTGGCTATCCACTCATCTACATAAACAATATCATGAAGGCTATGAAGGGACGCAAGCATCGCCTCCAAGTCTGCCACGATATGTAATGTAGACGGTGTGTCTCTAGCACTCCTACGGATAGCCGCTAACTCGCGGTCTATCTCCGCGATGAGGTCCGCAATAGATGAGCGGCACTCCTCGTGGCCCTCCTCGTGTGACTCCATGCTAAAATCTAAGCCAAACACAAAGGTCCAATGTGAAGGGTCTAATGCTTAGTGCTAAGTAGCACTAATGAAGCTATAAAACGATGCTAATGGGCTCACTAATGCTAATCCAAATCAAGAGAGCAAGGAGAGTGAAAACGACTTGTGACAATGAGGCAAAAAAAAAAAGTTTTCCGGTTTTATAACCTCGATCGAGGTTCGGTAACATCATGCAATTTAGGGTTTGCAAGATTAACTCTCTGGATATTAGGGTTAGTGCAACATACGGCCAAGATACACACTTAATTTTAGGGTTGGGGAAGGATCGACGGCTGAGATTTGATATTACTATCTCGTTCGAGGTACATGGACGGCCACGATTTAAAGTCATTACCACGACAAGGTATGTCGACGGTCAAGATTCATTATATACCTCGATCGAGATATTTAAACGGCCGAGATCGCATCTTCCAACGTACGTGAATGGACGGTATAGATTGCGTTTACGTATCTCGATCGAGATAATTGGACGGTGGATATTACATCTACGTATCTCGATCGAGATATTTGGACGGTGCAGATTGTATCTCTGTATCTCGATCGAGATATTTGGACGGTTGAGATTTGATCTCAGTATCTCGATCGAGATATGGGGACGGTGGAGATTGTATCCCATTACCTCGAACAATGAATGGTCGCAATTTGATGTTAATTTCTTGTTCGAGATACGTGGACGATGGAGATGTGCTAGTCAAATATGCCTAGGGGGATACAACGTGGCCCTGATGTGGATCCGAGTGGCATAGATATCTCGATCGAGATAATGTGGTGGCGGTGACATGTATTGGTGACATGGATGACGCCTGGAACCCCGGACCTGCTAACGTGGCATTAGTTGGCATCTCGATCGAGATATGTCGATTTAGGCTTGGGAGGCATGTGTCATGTTTTAATTCGCGGCACTATCACGATCGAGGTACTCCGCCCGAGATGCATGGATGTCCCAATTTTAGAGAGAGTGAACGAAAGTGAGTACCCTCATCTTGCAACCACCCGTGAATGTAAAGTTAGCACCCTTTGTTCAGATCAAGGGGGGGGAGTATATGTCTAAGGATATGGCTGAAAAAGGCATAAGGTATCAATGTATAGTTCCATACACACCTCAGTAAAATGGTGTGGCTAAGAGGAAGAACAGATCTCTCATGGAGATGGCACGATGTATGGTGAAAGCCGACGATTTACCTCATGATTTTTGGTTAGAGGCAACTATGTGCGCAAACTATGTGTTGAATAAATGCCCTACCAAGGCCTTGCAATCTAAAACTCTTTATGAAGCTTGGAATGTCAAGAAGCCTTCAGTGGCTCATTTGCATGTTTTTGGTTGTCTTGCTTATACTCTTGTGCTAGAGCAACAATGCAGTAAGGAAATTAAATGCATATTTGTGGGATACAGTTTAGAAAGCAAGGGATATAGACTCTACCATCTGGCCTCAAAGAGGATTTTGGTAAGTAGAGATGTTGTTTTTGTCGAAAACTCAGTTCAACCCATGCTTTCATGCAAAAAACAACAGAATGTATACTCACAGGACATGTTTGATTCGCTCCTACCTTTGTTTAATGGAGGGCAACCATATGTAGAGCAATTGAATGCTCAACCAAGTGCTGAAATTCAACCTTTATAGGTGCAAAATCAGCCTACGAATTAGCCTTTTGATGAGGCAATTATTGAGGATGCCAGTGGATGAGGAGAGAAGTTTGAAGCTTTTCGTACAGCTTTGGGCTTACTGCCTTTTTAGGATTGATCGGCCATACCCTGTACATGTTCACATCATCACTCTAGGGGAGATTTGTAGCATTATATGGTAGTGATGTGTGTGAACACACTTAGAACCACCGGGGTATTTTTTTCCTCACTACTAGGAGGTTTTTTCCCCTATGCATATGTACACTCTCTTATCTACTCATTTTGGGCTGTGTACTTATCTCTTGTATCTGGCACACATTTGTTGATTCTATTCTAGTGAGTTTGTGTGCTCTCGAGGTTTTCTATCTTGCGTGTGTGCATTATTGAAACCCTAACCCTAATTCCAACACTAGATGCATCAAAACACCTAATAACTTCAAATTTTTTATCGATTTGAGAAATTTGACTCTCTTTGATTAATTTTGCCTTAAAAGAGGAGATTATAATTAAGATTCTAATTAATCTCCTATTTTAGATTAATTTACACCATTGTTGATGCACAAAGATTAGGATTCCCTTGCTCTATCCAATGATGTGCTCAATTGTGTGAATTAATTAGGGATTAGTGGGTTAATTAGAGTCCTTGATTAGTGTAAAAGAGGAAAAGATTAGTGAAAAAATTAATCTTGGATTAATTCTTAATCACTCTTTTACATAACTCATTAAGGCTAGTGAGCATTCAATGAGTAGGTGCTTATGAGTTGTTAATTTGTCCATTTTGGGGGTCATTTATGAAGAGTGTAAGGGGTGTCATTATAAAGGTTGACTTTTTTTATTTCCACTTACCTTTTTGGGAAAATGCCCATATCCCTTTCATTTTAAATTCAAAAAATATTCTCCCCAAAAAGGGAAATTCGTATTTCTCACTAGACTCCAAAAAGTTATTTTTTTTAAATTTAAATTTCTTTTTTTTGCCGTGAGAAAATTTCGACGAAAAATTCCAGCCACATGAAAGGAAAATCCGGTAAAAATTTTCAGCCATGAAAGACAATTCCGATCGTGAAAGGCAATTTCGGTAAAAAATTCGGCCGTGAAAGGCAAATCCATCGAAAAATTCCAGCCGTAAAGATAATTCCGGCAAAAATTTCGGCCGTGGAAGGCAAATTCGGCGAAAACTCCGGTTGTAAAATTTAAACCCAGCGAAAAATTTCAACCGTGAAGGGCAATTCCGGAGAAAAATTCTGGGGACATCATCACAAGCCAATTACTTCAAATGATGAATGTCGCCTTCAATGAATCAAATGAGGAACTAAGAATCACCATCTCATTCTGATGATTAAGTCTATGTTCCTCTAGATCCTTCTCTCTCTTCTCTCCCATTATTAACATCTCTTAGTGTCCCCACCACTAACAAATATCACATGTAACCTTACCGATGATTGCCAAAAACAAAGTGAGCAAAAAAAGGTGCTCACATAAATATAAAAATGCAATCATTTGCAACAAAAACCCCCCACCCTCTTAGGAATTCCCAATACACAACTAACTAGCCTTTCTTATTCCTTTCGGAGGAACGAAGACCATTGAACGTCATTCAACATCAAAGCCATCGATAAATCTTGTTCATTATCTCCACACAAAGGTCTTCAACGCGATCACATGGATGTGATCGCCATCACCATTAGGAAGGGGGGAATGTTAATCCAATTCTAGGATTAACAAGAGCTACCGCCATTATCTTACATCAAGGAGTCACGATAGATAAACAAAAGGGTAATACATTCAAGATATGAAGCAATAGTGTCCAAAGCTATAACTTGGATGGGCGCCCGTAATGGTGTGATGGAGTATTTATGGCAATTTCCACTTCAAAAGCGTGTGGTAGCAAGTTATGTCATGAAGTCCTAAGTGATGCACTTCATGGATATATTATGAGAGTAGTCATTGTAATAGCATTAGGCCTCTTATGAGCCTAAAGTTCCCGATCGGCCATAGTTTAAGTGAGTGTGAACACATATGGCCACGTATATAAGTGAATTTCTCTCATAATACAATATACTCTCCCATTGTGCAATTGAGTCTTGATCTTGCTAATCCTCTTGCTAATCTCTCTTCCTAATGCATGCTAGTGAGTGTGTGTGAGTGAAGTGAGGTGAGAGGAGGACGAGGACCCATAGTGCAATGCGGCGGTGTGACAACGCTTGTAGGAGATGCGATGAATTGCTTCTCAAGGAGTTGTAGAGCTCGGAGACCTCAAGGGTTACGAGCTTGGCAATTGGAAAGATTCTCATGATAGTTGCGGTTCACCAAGTAATCTATTTTTGGATGTGTTTCAAGGAGGGTTAGGGTGAGCCATAACAATGGATTCTATGTAGTATAGGACCACAAGTAAGTGCTTGCATCTCATTGTTAGGAAATATTTCTCACACAAGCTCTAGAGCCAAGATCATGCAAGAAACACCTAGCAAAGATGATAAAGATGTATGCAAGGCTATATCCTCAAAGTCCAAGGCAAAGTCGCAAAGAGAAGTGCAAGAATATTAAAATGGCTAGTGTGTGAGTCAATAATGTGCAATGCAACACTTAAGAATCAATTCTTCTCTTCTCCCCTTTCACCAACACCTGGATGCAATGTTTGCAAATATGTGATGCACTTCATGTAACACACAACACTAAAATAAAATTATTTTGGTAAATATTTATTACAACAGGATAACAATGTGCAGCAGGAATAGAAGAGTTGAATGTGTTTTTATATTATTTATTTACGAAAAATAAACATTCACACCACTCAATGTATTTAAGCAAGATATTGAAGAATGTAGTGAAAAAAGGGCATATATCTTTTTATATTATTTATTTATGAAAAATAAACATTCACACCACTCAATGTATTTGAGCAGGATATTGAAGAATGTAGTGAAAAAAAGGGCATATATCTTTTGTCTTTGTTGCCGGGACTTGTATGTCATCTTCTTGTTGTTGTCTTAATGCCATTCTTAGGTATGTATGTTCTCTTGATGTTCAAGGATCATAATCAATAGAATCATATAGCTTTTTAAAAAAAAATCAAAGGCTTGTTGCATTGTTTTAAGCCTCGAGTGCATGTTATTGTATGAGCATTGCACATGTATGTGTTTTGTGTATGGGGACATATTCAAGTACTAAGTTCCACTAACTTTGCTAAGGGTGAGGAGATCGTAGAGTTCATGACGTCCACTAACATTGATTCTTGTATAGCTCCCCTTCCCAAAATATAAAAAAGACTAGAGTGGATGCTAACACATGGATGAATGGAGGCCTCGGACACTCATCAGCATTTACTCTTTTCTAATAACAAAACTTATCATCCTTATGGTATTTTAAAGCTTTTTAATATAATTTATACACATTAACATACCCTAATATACACACTTGTTTATTATTTTGATTAAATGCATAATAAATACCCCACATTCCCTGAGGAAGAAGATCTTCATGCACTTCATGATTTTTTCATCTCTAAAAAGCGTCCATCGCCATCCGACGAAGGGGATAAAGATAAGCATGGAGAAAATGAGGATCCCACCTACCTTGTGTTTAGACCCACCACATCATATTTATCTAGCATTTATGATAATAAAGATACAGGGAAAACTAACACACAATTAATGGAGAGTGATTTTCCTTCCACCTCTTTTAATTTCATAACTAACCCACTAGACCCAAGGAACCCCATTGGATGGGCCAGCTAGAGATTGAACCTGCTACTCAGCACCATCAAGAGGCATTGGCAGACTATAGCAAAGATCCAATCTTGGATCTACCAACAAAGGACTATCAAAATAAGTAATCCTTTACTTAAACCTTATCTCATGGTGGTAATCCCTCTTGCAGATAACACCCTTCGATCCAACAACATTGATTGAAGCCAAGGCATATGCCAATTCCCCACAAGTACCACATCTACCATATCCATTGTTATAGCGAGAATAGGCCAGAGGTAGCGGAACTTGGACAACTACACCAACTAGAGGCCTTATGGAAAAATATAGCAAAAGCTCTAGGCTCACCAACCTGTTACTTGTTGCTATCTTGCTAGAAATCAAAATTGTGACATTCATGGTTGCATATGCTTACAAGAGATGGAAGCATGAGAATCTAGCAGAGTCATAAGGTGGTTACAGAGATATATAGGTTGAAGCTAATGGCCAAGTACCAGTAGAACAATTTGGTATCTAGCATGGAGGGTGCCACCCTGGGTGCAAGGCTACACCTAGACATCTAAGGATTGACCCTCTGTACATGTTGATGAGAAGAAGATTCATAAAGAGAGATAATTCAATGAAAGGATGGCCAAGGACTCTCATTTATGAAAGGATGGCCAAGGACTCTCATTTCACTTATAACTTTCATTAATTTGAGCATAGTAGGTTTGATACTCTAAAACAAGAAAATATAATTTATGCCCATAGCAATACATGCATGAAGGACCATCCTCGATCCAGCCATTAGTTGTCCTCACTATCTGGTTTTTCAAGCTTAATATTCTTGTGTTTGACATCATACAAGATTATTATGTGTACATGCTAATAAGATAAAGATTCACAGACTTTGAGAGGAAATTCAAGGAAAGGATGGCTAGCGACTCTCATTTTGTTTATAACTTTAGTAGGTTTGATATTTTAAACAAGAAAAGACAGTTTATGCTCACAACAACAGTACATGCATGGAGGGCCATCCTTGAGAGCCATAGTTGCCACTGTCAAGTTTTTTAATATTATCATTCTTTTGATTGCATATAGGACCAGCTGGTCAACCAACGAGATCCAATATCAAACTTTAGTTCACAAAAGTCATTCTTTTTAGTTCATCCAAATCTTCCTCGACACACGCATGGGTGTCCTAGCAACCGCGAGCCCGTGCATCACCTGGTCAGAACCCTCTACAATCCTACTTAGGTGTCCTAGCACTTCACTCAAGGATCGCTTTGTCAGTCCCCGTCCATCGTACCAAAAGCGTACCATTTTCATACCGAGACTGGTCAAGACCTCGGCAGGTTTTGCCGCGAGCGACGTCCCTCGATGACTCCCCACGCTAGCTATTGCAACAACGAGCCTCTTCTTAGTTAAACACATACCAAATGCTTCCTCCAGCATTCTGGCATAAAACAATCCTTTAAAAGAAAACAGAGACTCGATGCAAGTAAAATTTTTGGTTTGAGATTGGTTCCACAAAAACCCTTTTTCGTTAATCCATATTTTCTTAATGAGAATCATTGATCTCTCATTGGGATAATCTACCCATTATTTGATTGAATGTCCAACTAGATTCTTGGTGATTTTGGTCAAGGGAAAACTAGGTTAATTCAATAGTAGTCTATTCTTTGTATTAAGAACTGGAATTGGTCACGAAGTTTTTGCTTGATTCAAATCGAGAGATGGACAAGTAGTTTACTGGCCGTCCCTCTCACATGAAAGATCCCTCTGAGCAATGAATTCAGGGGTGCTAGCAGCAGAAGTAGCACTTCTTGCTTGCACAGGGTAGAGCCTCTCACTCGGGGCCTCACCCACCACGGATATCCGGACAAGAGACTAATCCCTTGGTTCTTCCAAAACCGAACCTGGAAAAACTTCCCTTACCCAGAAAGCACAGCGATTCCTCTAGGATATTTTTATTCTAACTTAGTAAAGAGCCTTAACTAACCAAACTGATCCAACTGAACCCGTAAGTCACATGGTCAGATCAAGGAAAAGACTTGCACTTGGATCATAGAGACCAACGTTTTTTTCCTCAACGAGAGGCACAGCCGTTCCATAGAACAAAGACTTTTCGGGATTTAATTCATCTATCGTACTATAACAAAATTGAGTCTTATTTTAGGGATCTATCAGTCCAGCCTACAGTCCCATGGGTTAGCCGACCGCCCAACCACTATACTAGTGATAGAATCCGTTTAGGAATTATGTTATGTTTTATCCCGGGCACCAGGGAAAAGAGTTCCCAGGTCCCCTAGCCAATGCTTCATGCAAACTTCAAGATAGTCATACCACTTACACACCCAATATGAAATTGCCTTTTTCACAGATTCAGCTGTCTTTAAAATAATCTTTTAATGAAACCATAGTATCACTGATCATAATCCTCCAAAATATCTAGTTTAATTCTAACTTCCAATCATTCCTTCATCGATGTACCTATGGCATCATTGGCAACCAGAATGCTCACCACCTGTCCATAGTATCATTGATCATAATCCTTTAAAATATCCACTTGTATCTACCCATATCCACATCTCATCACATTTATACTCATCCACTTGTATCTACCATATCCACATCTCATCACATTTATACTCATCCACTTGTATCTACCCATATCCACATCTCATCCACTTGTATCTACCCATATCCACATCCACATCTCATCACATCACATTCATTCATATCTCATCCATTCATATCTACCCCGATCCACATCACATCCATTCCACCTCTCATCTCATTTATTCACATCTATCTCGATTCACATCTCATCCATTCACATCACATCTGATTCATTCACATATATCCCGATTCACATCACATCCATTCACATCACATATCATCCATTCACATCTATCCCAATTTACATCATATCACATCACATCTCATTCATTCACATCTATCCTGATTCACATCACATCACATCCATTCACATCACATATCATCCATTCACATCTATCCCAATTTACATCACATCCATTTCACATCACATCTCACCCATTCACACTTATCCCGACTCACATCACATCACATCCATTCACATTCATTGTATCCCGATTCCATCACATACATTCTATCCACATTACATCACGTCCACATCTATCCACATCATATTTCATTCATTCCATCCACTTTACATCACATCCACATCATATCGCATTCATACACATCCCATCTCATTCATCCACATCCATCCAATCATTCACATGCACGACTATCCACATCTATCCATACATTCACATCTATCACTTCACATCCACATATATTCACATCACATCACATCACATCACATCACATTTCATCCACATCTCTTTACATCACATCTCATCTCATCCACATTTCCATCCACATCTCTTTACATTACATCACATCTCATCCACATTCACATCACATTCACATCCACATCCCCTTACATCACGTCACATCTCATCCACATCCACATCACAATCACATCCATGTCTCTTTTCAGCACATCACATCTCATCCACATCCACATCCTTTTACATTACATTCTTTTACATTACATTCTTTCACATACACATCCACATCCATTTACATCACATTCGTTCACATACACATCCACATCCATTTACATCACATTCTTTCACATACACATCCACATCCATTTACTTCCCATATCACCCTTTCACATATCCTCTCATCTCATTCTCATCTCATCATTCACATCCACATCCATTTACTTCACATCTCATCCACATTCATTTTCATCACACCACATCCTTGAAAAGATGCAGGGGAGAAGAGAGTTTGAGCTCTTGCAAGCACACACACAATCACAAAACCCTAAAAGAGAACACACAAGCTGAGAGGCTGAAAATCTTCTTCTTCTTCACACAACACTCAACACACCATTTAAAAAGATAAGAGTACACCACCCTATATGAAAGGTACTCAACCAAATACATACTAGGGTTCTCTATAGTGTGAACCCAACTAAGTGAGCAAGCGCTATAACTATGCCAGTCTCTAGAATGGCTGTCACACAGCCTGTCATCCCACTGGCCGCATATCACCCATGATCACCAACCATGCCAGTGGTGTAAGTGTGGGGCCTATCCCACAAGCGGGTCATCAGTGTTGTCCACCGCCTCACCAGATGAGTTCAATATCTCAACACTCCCCCTCGAGCTCAACTCCATCTCATGTACACCAAGCAAAGCCCTGAATCTGCGGAGCTTCTCTATACCCAACGCTTTGGTGAAGATGTCAATGACCTGATCTTGTGTGCTGACATAAACAAGGACAACGTCTCCTGCCAAGACCTTCTCTCTGACAAAATGGTAGTGGACTTCTATATGCTTCGTGTGAGCATGAAAAACTGGGTTCCTGGGGCCAACTGTATACTGCTAATGTTGTCACAAAAAATGACAACTTGTCTATCCACTGATAGACCCAAATCTGCAAGTAGCTTTCTCAACCAAGCTACCTCACATGCTGCCATAGCAGCACCTCTGTACTCGGCCTCTGTACTAGATAGAGCAACCGTAGGCTTCTTCTTGCTGCTCCAAGTCACAGCAGCACTCCCTAAAGAAAACATGAAGCCACTAGTAGATCTTCTATCTGAGATACTACCAGCCCAATCAGCATCTGTGTACCCATGTACACATATCTCTGTCCCAGTTTCATAAAATACTCTACAATGCAAAGTAGACCTCACATACCTCAGTATGCGTCTCAATGCATCCAAATGCGGCTTTCATGGAACTTGCATAAAACTGACTCAATAACCCAATAGCATAGCTCAAATCTGGCCTGGTGATCGTCATGTAGATCAAGCTTCCTACTATGCACCTATACATAGTAGGATCCTCCAAAATCTCTCCTGAATCTGCACTCAACTTGCCATTCTGATCCAATGGCACTGAGATAGGCTTACAGCCTGTCATACCATACTTGGACAACATGTCCAAGCCATACTGTCTCTGCAATAATCCAATACCATATGGTGACCTAATCACCTCAATGCCCAAGAAATATTTGAGCTCTCCCAGATCCTTCATCTCAAACTTCTGTCTAAGCAAGGTCTTTACATCAAAGATCTCTGCATCATGGTCCCCCGTAATGATTAAGTTATCTACATAGATGACAACAAGCACAACCCCTCTATCACTGTCTCACATACAGCGAGAAATCCGCATTGGCTACATGAAAGCCAATAGTAACAAGATATTCAAAAATCTTGTCAGACCATGCTCTTGGTGCTTGTTTTAAGCCATACAAGGCTTTCTTCAACCTGCAAACATGCTGGGGGTGACTCAATCCTCATAACCAGGGGGCTGCAACATATACACCTCTTCCTGCAAATCCCCAAGCAAGAATGCATTCTTTACATCCATCTGATGTAAAGACCATTGCTTTGATGAGCCACCGCTATCACAACTCTCACTGTTGCCATCTTGGCAACTGGGCTGAAAGTTTCCTCATAATCAATGCCATATGTCTGTGCATATCCTTTGGCTACCAATCTAGCCTTGTACCTGCTTATGCTTCCATCACTATTATGTTTTACTTTGTACACCCACTTGCATCAAATGGCTTTCTTGCCTTCAGACAATTGCACTAAATCCCAAGTCTCATTTCCATATAGTAGCAATTGCACTAAATCCCAAGTCTCATTTCCATATGATGCATCCATCTCCTCATCCATAGCTTTCTCTTAACACACATTTCCAATAGCCTCATCAATGCATGTGGGCTCTCTACAACCTGTACAACTTTTGCCATGTATGCATAGTGATGTGCCACATAACCATCATAGGTAAACCTTTGCACAGGGTTCTTCACTCTCCAAGATCTTCGCAGCTTTGCAATTCATGGCTTCCATAGCCTTGTGTACACCAGGTGTTCTCATAGCTAGTATCCCAAGCTCCTCATCAAGGCTCATCTCTGAGCCACTAGACTCTCCATCAACATGAGAATGCCCTGCAGAAATGTCAGGCATACTAAGGGGCTCAACCACTTTCTCTTCGCCTTTATGTAATATACTAATCACATTTTCAGGACTGGTATTATGACGCAGCTTTCCACTCCATGGTCTATCAACAACTGAACCAACAGATGAGGACTCTCCTCGTCCACTCAAAGACTGTGATTGCTGACTTGCATTCTGTGCAACCATATTTCCACTCACATCAGCCCCAACAGCTTCTTTTTCAGCACCTCCAAGCATGGAAGTTCTTCTTATCAAAGCTTCACAGCGACAATCTGGTTTATGCCATCATTTGACATCTTGCCAGACACACAAATTTTACCAAAAACAGCACTCTGGTTTGTCCTGCACAAACTGCTGTATTTTTTGCAGCGGTACTGTACTACACTCAAATGTCACAACTAGTGACCTCAATGTGCATACATACACCCAATGGCAACTGTTCACCTCCTTGCAGCACACATAATGTCTGCACAACCAATCTGTCTTCCTGAAGTTCTTAAAACAGAGTTTTGTAGTTCTTAAGAACTGTCTTCCTGCAGTTCTTAAAACAGAGTTCTGCAGAGAATCGATGACTTACCCGTAGTGCTCGAAATCACCTGCTTTCTGAAAAACGGAGGTCGTAACACGCTCGAAAACGCATTTTCGGCTCGAAAAATGTAGTCTGATATAGGACAGTATAGTTTCCCTATAGCTTTACTCCCGCGAAGAAAGCTCCTCAATCAGAGATCGTTTGCCGGTGCCTCCCAT
The DNA here is from genome assembly GCF_041138505.1 of Cibotium barometz. NCBI lineage: Eukaryota > Viridiplantae > Streptophyta > Polypodiopsida > Cyatheales > Cibotiaceae > Cibotium > Cibotium barometz. Next base: position 45,484,049 of record NC_141087.1, read on the forward strand.
AGAGCTCCCGACAAAAGGGTGTAGTCACCAACACAAATAGGGAAGAGTAGATGAAGCTGTTACCCTCGTACCGCTTCCTGTGCTTCTCTTGCTTGCAACTCAGCCCTTAGCATGAACCAGGCTCTGATACCATGAAAAGATGCAGGGGAGAAGAGAGCTTGAGCTCTTACAAAAAGCACACACATAATCACAAAGCCCTAAAAGAGAACACACAAGGTGAGAGGCTGAAAATCTTCTTCTTCTTCACACAACACTCAACACACCATATACAAAGATAAGAGTACACATATGAAAAGGTACTCAACTAAATACATACTAGGGTTCTCTATAGTGTGAACCCAACTAAGTGAGCTGGCGCTATAACTATGCCAGTCTCTAGAAAGGCTATCACACAGCCTGTCATCCCACTGGCTGCATATCACCCATGATCTCACCAACCATGCCAGTGGTGTAAGTGTGCGGCCTATCCCCCAGGCGGGTCATCAGTGTCCACCGCCTCACTAGATGAGCTCGATATCTCAATAATCCTATCACATCCCATTCACATCCATTCACATCCTATCGCATCCCATTTACATCTTATCACATCTATTCACATCCTATCACATCCCATTTACATCCATTCACATCCTATCGCATCCCATTCACATCCATTCACATCCTATCGCATCCCATTCACATCTTATTCCCATTTAGTAGCTTTTCCTACTTCGATACCGATAATGGTACTTTTTCTAAATTTCTGCCAATTGTTTGGCTTAGATAAAAGTTTCTTTTCTCGACGACTATTTCCATATTCTTTCTTAATTTCTCAAATGAATTATATTCAATATTCCTCTTTTGAATAAAATAATTTATGGGATTCACAAAAATCAATTCTACCCATATTTTCACTTTTGATAAATATTCATAAATTGAATTATACTAAAAATTTCTCTTTTTCACATTTAATTTTTTGGATCTCAATTATCATGGAAATTCCTCTTTTTACATTTAATTGCTTGAATTCTAAATGTCATGGAGATTCCTCTTTATCATTTAAATAAAATTACCATAATTCTCTCTTTTCTTAATTATTTAATTATACATAAACCTTAAAAATTAGTTTTCCATTGAATGTGATGAAAATCATTCTTTTAGCCTAGGATATTCAATCCTAGAATATGGTAGGAAGTCCTCTTTTCACGTTATGCATAAGAATGAATTATGTATTAAAAATTTTACCATAGCTCCTCTGCTATTACTGACAATTTTTAATATTTTTTGAAAAGAATAAGACTTAGTAATGTAATTATGATAGTATAGCTATCTTTTAACCTTAAATCCAATTTATGGATTTAACTCATAAGATTACCATAATTTACTAGCATATAAGTATAAAAAACCATTTTCTTAACCTCTAGCTTCACAAGCCTAGAGTTTGATTTGTGAATTGAGAATTTCTCCATGAGAAGCATCAATTGAATAGAGAATTGGTTATAGGAATGACCATTCTTTGGGGAAGAGAGAGATAAACATAAAAAGTATCCTAATTTAATTAAGCATAAATGTAAAATTTTCTTAATTAGTCATTAATTACAACTCTTAAGAAAAACTTGATTTGCATTATAAACACTTTATTTAGAAACTTCTCAAGCTTGAGAGGGGTTGAGCAGTGAAAACATTGAGAATAGTAGAGAAAAACCATAAAATTACACTTTACCTCTTATTTTTGCTTACTTCTCTATCCTTAGAAGAAGCCCCCAACCAATCAATTGGTTAGTGTGTTGAAAGGAAAGCTCCAAGGATGGTTGAAGAGAGAGAGAGAGAGAGAAGCTCCACTTTCTTCAAAAGTACAGGATTTTTAAGGGATAATAGAAAATATGAGAATTTTAATGTAATATTGGCATGGTATAGCTCAAAGATGAGAATACAAAATAATGGGAGTCTATTTATAAGTGAGGGAGGCCACTAACTGAGTCCAATTAAGTTCTAGAATTTTCCAGCTTCAGTTTGGCTCAATTTGGACAAGATTTGGACCAGTTTAGCTCCCTTTTGATTTGGTTTTATCCAGGAGAGAGGAGATATCACAATTTTTTTGAATTAAAAACTCATCCACATGTGTGAAATATGCACCTACCTTAAAGGTCTCCCCTTCCTTACCAAGGTGTCAAAAATTCATCATTCCTCCAAAATATCTCATTTTTTTAGTAATATCTCATAGTTTTTAACTAATAAACCTTGTACTTAGTCAACTCTTCATCTTATGTGAGCATTTACTCATTTTTGGGTATTTTCTTTTATTCTTTGGATTTATCTCATCCAAACACTTGGATTAATCTTATTGGCTCATAGGAACCTTAATTACACCAGAATCTAAAATTTTTAGAAAATCTTGATCCTTAGGCTAAGGTCATTTATACACAGTTTCAATTAATTCCAAATGCACATTGAAAAGTTCTTTTTTAATTTTTGTTTTACGGGAAACCATTTTAGACACTAGGAGGATTTTTATATCCAAAAATATCTTAATTTTAGATTATCTCTCTCTAGACATTTTCTTTGTCTATGTCAAAATAGGGTAAAATAGGATCTTTCTTCTATTTTAGAGAGGGAAATAATTACAAGAACAGAAGGGGAGGTTCTTACACCTTTACAACTCAAAAGCTGGAGGGAGGAATCTTAGATCACAATCGTGGTCCAACCAAAATTATTGGATTTCTAACTTTGATTCCAAGGATTTTATTCAGATAAACATCTACTGAACTTCTAACCGTAAAAAAAATCTAGCTTTATGAATTTCATTCCTTCTTAACCATAATAGATTAAGAAATCGTTTTATATAAGAATATCGAATTTTTATGAAAATACTCTTCTTCCATTTAATCTAATTTTGGATAAATATCAATTTGGTGATTTATCCACATAAAATATCTAAGAATATTCTTTCTACCAATTTAATTGTCAACCCTAATTCTCTAGGTGGAATTATGGTGAGAATTCCTCTTTTGTCACACCAAAATTTAATTTAAACCTTTCTCTACTTAAAATACTATAAAAATTCTTTTTTTAATTAAATAAAAATATCCATTTTTTTGAATATGCTTAAATTTCCTCTTTTTGCATTTACATGATTGAATTCCAAATGTCATGAAAATTCCTCTTTTATCATTTAAAAATTTCTCATGCATAAAATAAATTTATCAAAAATTTCTCTTTAAATTAAATAAAAATATCCATTATTTCAAATATGCTAAGAGTTCCACTTTTACCATTTAAATGATTGAATTCCAAATGTCATGGAAATTCCTCTTTTATCATTTAAAAATTTCTCATGCATAAAATAAATTTATCTAAAATTCTTCTTAAAATTAAATAAAAATATCCATTATTTTAATATACCAAAATTTCTCTTTTTTCATTTAATTACATGGATCTCCATTATCATGGGAATTCCTCTTTTTGCATAAAAATAAAATTACCAAAAATTCCTCTTTTCTTTAATTAAATTATTTATGCATAAACACCAAAATTTTGTTTCCCATGAATATGATGAAAATCATTCTTTTAGCATAGGATGTCTAATCCTAGAATATGGTAGGAAGTCCTCTTTTAGCATTATGCATAAAAATAAGATATGTATTGTTTTCTAAAAATTTTGCCATAGCTTCGCTGCTATTACTGATAATTTTTAATTTTTCTAAAAAAGAATAAGACATTGCAATACAATTATGATAGAAGATCTATTCTTAAACTTAAACTTAAATTATAAAATTAAATCATAAATTTAGCCATAATCATAAACTTAGTTATGATTATTTCTACTAGATTATGCTATTTCTATTATTCCTCTTTTCTCAAAATGATAGGTTTATCTCTTTCACATTTAGAATCACTTAAAGTAGCTTTTTTAGCTACTTATAAATAATTTAAAAGAATTTACCATTATTTTGTTATCATAAAAGCATAAAAATACCATTTTCTTATCCTCTAGCTTTACAAGCTTAGAGTTTGGTTTTGAATTAAGAATTTATCAATGAGAAGCATTCTTTTTCTAAAGAATTAGCCATAGAAATGACTACTCTTTTCGGAGAGAGAGATATACATAAAAAGCATTCTAAATAAGCATAAAGATTAACTTTTTTGTGATTAATCATTGAAATTCTTAGGGAAAGCTTGATTTGCATTAAAAACAACTAGTTAGAAACTTCTCAAGCTTGAGAGGGGTTGAGAAGTGAAATCATTTGAGAATATTAACAAAAACCATAAAATTTCTTCTTACCTCAAGGTTTGGCTTGCTTCTTTATCTACAAGTGAAGCCCCCAACCAATCAATTGGTTTAGTAAGTTGAGAAGAAAGCTCCAAGAGTTTTTGAAGAGAGAGAGAAGCTCCAATCTCTCCAAAAGTAGAGGATTTTTAAGAGATAAAAGAAAATATGATTATTTTAATGTAATACTGGCATGGTATAGCTCACAGATGAGAATACAAAAGAATGAGGGTCTATTTATAGGTGAGGGAGACCACTAACTAAGTCCAACTAAGTTCTAGAATTTTTCAGCTTCAGTTTGGCTGAATTTGGACAAGATTTTGGACCAGTTTAGCTCCCATTTTGATCCAGTTTGATCCAAGAGAGAGGAGAGATAAAAATATCACAATTTTTTTGAATTAAAAACCCTCCCACACATGTGAAGGAGGAGCCTACCTCAAAGGTCCCCCTCTCCTTACCAAGGTGTCAAAAATTTATCATTCCTCCAAAATATCTCATTTTTTAAGTAATATCTCTTAATTTTTAACTAATAAACCTTGTACTCAGTCAACTCTTCATCTTATGTGTTCATTTACTCATTTTTGGGTATTTTCTTTTATTCATTGGATTTATCTCATCCCAACACTTGGATAAATCCTATTGGCCCATTGGAACCTTAATTGGACCATAAGCTAATTTTTTTTGAAAATCTTGACCCTTAGGCTAAGGTCACTTATATCATTTGTAATTGATCCCTAATGCACCTTAGAGAGTTTATTTTGGACTTCTATTTCAGGGAAATATATTTTTGATATTAGAAGAATTTTTATATCAAAAAATATCTCAATATTGAATTATCTCTATCTAGAATTTTTCTTCTCTCTAGATAAAAACAAGGAAAAATAATATTTTCTTGTATTCAAAAATAGGGAATGATTACAGGGGATTGAGGTAAAAGCTTATTCATTATTCAGGCCGAGGAGGAATCTTACATATGCAAACTTGCCCCAAAGAGATTATCGAGTGAGGTTAGCTTTCTATGCCTAGCTCTAAAACAGTTATTGTGAACTGGTTTTCAACTTTGATCATAGGGTTGTGATCCTAGCACATTAGAGCATCTACACACCCAGTTTAAGCTTGTTCTGATCAATTTTGGTGTATTGACTATTTTTAGTTAGGTATATCCTAACTTAGCTTAAACTAGTGTATTTGTAATGATTGTCGCATCATCATCATCAATATCATTTAAAAGGGGCAACATGCCACTATCATCAGCAATTTAGTATTTGTAATAACGACTGTAGCATCAACATTAGCATTAGCAATATCATTTAGAAGGGGCAACATGCCACTATCATCAACAGCATAAAAAACAAGCTTCAATTCTGGTGTATTGACTATTTTTAGTTAGGTATATCCTAACTTAGCTTAAACTAGTGTATTTGTAATGATTGTCGCATCATCATCATCAATATCATTTAAAAGGGGCAACATGCCACTATCATCAACAATTTAGTATTTGTAATAACGACTGTAGCATCAACATTAGCATTAGCAATATCATTTCGAAGGGGCAACATGCCACTATCATCAACAGCATAAAAAACAAGCTTCATAGTAGGGATTGATGGGTTGATCTTGTAGCAATTCATCTCTAGGTTGAAGCCTAGGATACAGTAAATGATCAAGTATGAAGGTGCTAAATAAGTTAGCTTAGTTCTTGAAGATAACCCTACATTAGGAATCAAGTCTTGAGGAGGAAGATACAGATAAACCAAAGCCTCATGTATTGCCCCTTTTGCCAGCACCAACGGTTACACCTTCTTCTAATGATCCTAAAGTGGTCACTTTTAATAAACAACAACAAAGTATGACCACCTCCTCCAATGTACCTCATGGGGCAAGGATGGATTAGTTACATCTTAATCTCTTGCAAGCTTGTGAAAGAAGGCCTCCCCTAGGGTAAGCAGATGTAGGAGACGTGTAGGAAGCAGATGTAGGAAACATGCCCTCTTAATCTTTCTTGCATTATTTGTTGCTATGGGTGCCAACAAAAGGGGCACTCCCCTCTTAATCTTTCTCACATTACTTGTTGCTATGGGTGGGGCACTCCCCTAGGGCAAGCAGATGCAGAAACATGGTAAGAAATTGTGGCCCTCCTAATCTTGCAATATTACTTGCCATGGGTGCCCAACAAAAGGGGCACTACCAACCGGATTGTCTAAGAAGAGCTTCTTCTTCAATTTCTCTAAACTTGATTGATGCTACTAAGGGAGAAAATGGAAAGGGATTATCCAAGAAGAGATTATTCACCAATTTATCTAAACCTAATTGATGATACCAAGGGAGAAAATGGAAAGGGTATTGTGGATAATTATGATATGCATGCTATTAAAGTATAAAATAATGGATGTAATGTCATGACATTGGATTTTCAAATAATCAAGTGGATGAAAATGTTATGGATGCCTTAATCGTTGGTTTGATTGATGTGGTTGATACAAAAGAAGAAAGTGGTCACTTTAAATGTTATGGATGCCTTAATCGTTGGTTTGATTGATGTGGTTGATACAAAAGAAGAAAGTGGTCACTTTAAATGTGGTTCTAGCTATCTACCTGGCTGAGGAGAATATTAAGGTGGCTTATGTCAAGACTAAGAGCTAGCAAAGAGGGAACCACTCACCTCTACTCATGGGATCTTTCCAATGGTGGCCAAACTCGTAACCCTTGAGGTTTCTAAGCTCAACACTGCCATGGGTATTTGCCTTAATCTGCAAGCATTGTCACACCATGACATTACACTATGGGCACTACTCCCTCCTCTCACATCAAAACACCACCATGGGTAGATTATCATTTGCCTTCTCCTGCAAGCATTGTCACACTGTCATGTTGCACTATGGGCACTACTCTCTCTTGTCACATTAAATCACTCACACACACTCATTAGCATGCATTAGAGAGGTTTAGCAAGAGAGAAAGCTCAATTGCACAGTGGAAGAGTCTCCTTGCATTATGAGAGAAAATACCTTATATACATGGCCATAAGTGTTCACACACTTAAAATGTGGCCAAGCAAGTGTCCAAAGCTTCTATTTAGCCTATTTCTTATACATTGCTTCATCTCATGATACATTGAGGCAGGTAACAAAAAGATCCCCACACGACATGTTGAGGAGAGTAGAGGTGAGTGGTTCCCTCTTTGCTAACTCTTTTTTTAGTGCAGTGAGGCAAAAGAGAGAAAGAATTCACCAAATGATGAAGAATCTGATGTCATTGGGTGTTTTGATGCATCTATATACTCTTAAAACACTTAAAAACACTAATTTTGACACCCTATATGATCAAAATGGACACCAAAACAGCTCTCAAGCATGAATACGATCCATTCTTACTTGCATTTATATCCTTCTTGTGCATTATCTATGAATTTTGATGAGCATTCAAAGAGGGGTAATTCACAGAGTCATTAGTGGGCTACAAATTGGAAAAATTAGGGGTCAATTCATGATATATTGGGGCAATGGGATGCAATAGGAGCTTAGAAATATTCCCAATGGAGTCTCAAGTGCAATAGCAATATAAACTACAGTGAAGAACCACTCAAATTGATCATTCTTGAAGGTTGGATTCTTATTTCATGCTTTCTTAGTGATATAATTAGTAAATATTAAGAGAATTAATGATGAATTATTGAATTCCTTTGAAACAGAGATGTATTAGGACTAGATACACTTGATTAAAGTATGATATCATGATTAATTTAGAATTAAGGGGTGGTTTAATCATCCTTATTAAAATTCACTACATCGTGATTAATAAAGGAACTATATTTTTATTGACATTGTTGATAATCTGATTCAAAACAAAGAATATTTTTAATAAGAAAATCTTAACTTGAATTTTTTTTAAATTTACTGGAGTTAATTTTCGTTGTATTTCTTAATTTCCAAAATCTATACTATTTTGCTAATTAATTAACATGATGGAGTTAATTGTTGAATTTTGATTAATGTAGGTTATCAATGGTGTAATGTGTTATGTTCTTTTGATAGAATTTTTTAGGAATAGTATTAATAATATTTGCTAATGATAATTAGCAAACTACTTAATATTTTAATGGATTGAAAATTAAGATTTTGGATGTTGATAGATAGTAAATTATTTTTATTTATTGTCAAAAATTAAGGATATTCTTAGACGTGTTATGGGGTGTCAAGCTAATGAGAAATCATCATATTGTCTTTCTAATTAAAAAAATAATTAATTTTCTTTTTTTAGCTTAATTTTTGAGAAATTAATATCTCAAAAATATATAATGAACTTGGAGGAAGTTTACAAAGAAACTTAGGTTTATTTTTTGTGTTTTTTACTGTGTTAAAGAGTTTGGATAGGTAATGAATATTCTTTATAGTTGTAGTGTAAAATGTGTGTAAATATCTGTTTATAATAAGTAGAAAATGTGTAAAATTATTTGTTTATAATAAGTAGAGTTACGTAATTAATTTCAATGTGTTTTTGAAGGGAATATGTGTAAAATGAATATTTTCATAGTTGTAGTGTAAAATGCATGTAATTATCTATTTATAATAAGTAGAGTTAGGTAATTAATTTCAATATACTTTATGAAGGGAATATGTTTTTTTCAATGAGTTCGTGTGGCATGTTCCTCCACATGTACCATCACCAACTGTGCCACGGCCTGATCCTGTAATAGAGGTGCCGAAACCATTGGTTTAGAGAAGAAAATATCCATCATGGATGATGAAGCCAATCCCTCTTAAGGAGAAAGTGCTTAAAGAGCCAGTTCTGAGAAGGGTAGAAGGGTAGTAAAACCCACTCCCATCACTGAAGAACCTCCAGTAACTGTGGGCATCCGCATCACACCCAAGCCTTTTTCTAAAAAACCAGCCTCTGAAATTACACAAGAAGAAGCACCTCAACAAGAAAAGGAGCTGCCAAAGAAAAGGAGCAGCCCACAAAAGAGCCAGAAAAGACAATTCTTATTATAGAAACGAGGACAAAGAGAAGAAGATCCCGCCCATCACCAAGGTTTTGAAGGAAAGCAAAAAGAAAGACGACGCTAGCCCAAGTGGCACACGAAGGACACTGAAGCTGAAGAGATGTCTCAAGATGGGGAAAGTGAAGAAGAAAGCGAAGAGGATGATGAAATGAAAAAGGCAATTACCATCCCCAACTGCCTGAATAAGATTTTGAGGGAATTGCATACAATTAACGACCTCGCCAAGGAGCATGGCGAAGAGAATCTACGACTGCAAGACGCCGTGGAAGGCATGGAGCTCCTAGCGGGCCAACGAGAAGATAAGGTCAATGATCTTATGGAGCAGCTTGCAATTAAAGCAAGCCTGATCGACGCTGAATCTGCAAAGGCCAAGGACTTTAGCGACCGGCTAAATACAATGACCCAAAGGGCTGTAGCAGCCAAATCCGAAGCACAAGCAAAGGAGCTGCATGCCAAGCAAATGCGAGTCACCCTAAAGGTGGCTAATGAAAGGCACAACTCGGCTTAGAAGAAAGAAATTGAATCTCTAAGAACCCAGCTCAAAGCCAAAGAGGTGCAGCAAGACATGCTCACCCACATGATGTTTCTAAAGACGCAAACGGAGATGCAAGATAAGATAAAGAGCCTGCAAGCCCAGTTGGAGGTGGCTTAGAAAGAGTCAATCGCCAGAGAAGCGAGTGCATCAATGCCCATGACCAAACCTCTGCCAGAGACGGTAGGCATGGAGTTTGATATTCCAGGAGAAGTAGACCCACAAGAAGAACAAGCCTCCACAAGCACACAAGAAGAGGAAATCAGTATAGAGGGGGCCCTCTCACAGGCAGAAAGGGAACTTATGGAATGCATAGCCAGAGAGCTAGAGCCAATACAAAAAGAGTGCATGGAATGGGAAAGACGGATCACACATTCTGCCAATCTCACATTCTTTAAGCACAAGGAGCCTACCGAAGCCTACATGAGAGACACACTGGAAAAGCCTATCACGCAGTATAAAGGCGTCCTTGATTTGGCACATGCACCATGTTGGTCAAGATCGCCAAGATGCTCATGATTTGCATAGATGGATTTCCATCAACCATAGAAATGAATGCGCCTTGGACGAGATTCCTAGAAAGCCGCAAAGGTTTAAGCTGAGACCTACGATTAGCACCCACACCGCCAGTGATCATGGGGCTCTTTGCAAGGTTACAATTTGTGGCGTCCCACCATCTGCAAACTTTTGAAGATGGATTCTACACAGGCTTCTTTGAATATCAAAGCCACATTTTTGGGCCTCTTGTCCACCACTTAGCGGCAAGATATGTTGCCTACCAAGCTATGGAATTGCAGAATCCACTCAGAGACTTGATCGACGAACAAGAAAATCAAAAGAGGTTGCAGCAGTGGTACAAACGGTTGGACTACATCAAATTGGTCCAAGCCAGAGATGAGAACCCTAATCTGTAATATATTCTCTATTTTACCCTCATCATATCATACTCTCTTGTACATGTACTTCTTCAGCTAAATAAGATCTTATCTTATAGCCTTTTTATCCCACTGGGTTTTTTGCTATAAGAACATCTGCATTCTGGATGCTACATTACTTTTCTACAGCTTACTATTCACATACATCTACCACCCAACCCTCGGTAGCACTTTTTTGCCGGTGTCTAGGAGCGACCACTGAAATAGGGGTGGGGGAGTGTTTCGGCAAGGAACAAGTGTAAGAGTAGAGCAAGTAGAGCGAGTGAAGTACAAGCGGATGCGGCATTGGCGAAGCGGCCATTAATTTTTGGCACTTACCCGTCACTTCTAATTTTTGCCCATTGTAATTGTAAATCATGCTTATGAATGGGGCCAAGTGCTTCCAGCTTGTATCCACATCTTTTTTACCCAAAATAAATTGTAGAAGTCATTTTCACAAACCCTAGGTATATAAGGCGAGATGTCAAGAAGAGAGAGAGAGAGAGAGGGAGGGAGAGAGAGAGCATTGGTCAATAGCTCAATTATTGGGGTGAAGCCAGATATAAAGCTAGAGAGATAGAGAGAGGTGTTGGACATATACATGCACACTCATGTTGATGTGGCATATATATTTGCACAAAAGTTAAAAGAGGATCCACCCCGCCGGCGGCGGAAAACGCTACTAGTATGGAGCCAAAATGTTAAAAAAATAAAAAAATCAATACATTAGTAGCATTAGGAGAAGAAGGGGTTGAAAAATCAAACTTTTTAGAATCTAACTACCCTCCCTCTCTCTCTCTATCTCTTGTGCCTACACTCCCTCTCGATCTCTCATGTCTGAAGCTCTCTCTCTCTCTCTCTCTCTCTCTCTCTCTCTCTCTCTCTCTCGTGTTTCTTGCCCTCTTTCTCTGAAGGTCGTCTCTATCTCACAAACAAAGAGAGAGAGAGAGAGATAGAGAGATAGTTGCTTTAAATCTCTACACACAAGGGCATCGATTTTTTTGGGGCACAAATTTTATAGCACCCCACTCACGCCTTTTGCCCTATAAAGAAAAGAAAATCTATCCGTTATTTGTCCTCATCAAGAAAAGCTTCAGAAAAGCCCGTCTCTGCAGCCTTTTTCCGCCATAGCCATATCTTCTTCAGAAATAGAGATTCCTTTCCTTTCCTCCCCTGCACCCTTTTTCCCCTATAGCCATTCCTCTCCCACTCATCCCCCTTTTTCTTAGAAATTTCTTGGTCATGGATTCTTTCTACTCAGATCAAGTCGTCAACATGCTGCAGTTGAAAAGATGTGCAGATACACAGCAAGTGTTTTTCCAAGCCTCATTTAACAGATCACCTTCCAAAGTAGATCGGCTTGTCTTGGGCATGAAGAAGGCCATTAAAGCTTACTAGTGAGAGCAGCAGTACGTGGAGAAGATGAAGGCCCCTTCATGATTCCTAATGATATATCTCTGTTAACGTTTGAGAAATGGTGCAGTGCCCTAGAGTCATGTTGGAAGGTATGTTATGTCCAGCATGCAGACGATGATAGAGGGTGTGTGTTTCTTTATGGAGATCCAACCATATTGCATGAATCAGTTGTAAGGTGGCTTAGTTATTCCATGGTGGAGCAAGTTGCTTTGGCTGGTCTCTCATGGAGGAGACTTGTGCAACCTCTTGGAGGGGGGGCACAGAAGCTTGCACGCGGAGTCAAAGAGCCGGATAGTTCTTACACATCAATGTCAGCAAAGCCCCCTCGCGCGCCACATGTCACCTTTGAAGTGGAGTACAAGAATGAAGACTTGTGCAAGCTTATCGAAGAATTGGCAGAATGGCACTCTTTTGGAGTCCTCCTTTCCATGGGTGTAAAAGTGTTGGTGAAAGAATCAGGGAAAGGGAGTGATAAGAAGCTTGATATTTCCATGTATTGGGTTGAGCAAAGACTGTCAGATAACAAGCCAAGAATCAAGGAATTCAGTCCTGGTTTGTGCACTGCAGAGAATCGAAAGGAGTATGTTTTCATGTTTCCTTTCAGCTATGTCACAGCAGATGTGGATGGTTCTCGTGATTTTCAAGTCACGTTGGACTTGTTTGACTTGCAAGAGTTCATTCATAAGCAACTGATTCTCGAGGCCGAAGAAAAACGGAAGGTAATGTATCTCAATGAATTTGGAGAGTATCACCGGGGACAAGAAGCACCTTGCATGGTTTGTAAGAAAGGCTTTGCTGACCAGAACATGGTGTGTTGTGGTCACCTTGCTTGTCATCAGTGGTTCCACTTTGATTGTGTAAACCTTGTACGTCATGATAAGTTGCCAGACTTATGGTTCTGCCCTTCATGCATAAAAAAAAGCGACAAGTACTCCCAATGGATCATGTATGATTAGATTTTTCTTTTTGACACATCAGCCTAGGTTAGTCATGTAGATGTTGATGATAAACTCATGTTATTTTTGTACGCACTGTTCATCAACATTGGTAAAGCTAGTATTACTCCCTGCAAGTGGGGAGATATTGTTTCATACCATCTATTTGAAGAATTTTATACTACATACTGGTATCTGGTTTTCTATTCTCATAAAGGTGTCTGTACTGTTCTTTGCTTCACACTTTAGCCTTTGCTTCTGTTAAATGCTCTCCAAAACTTTCCTTTCCTCCCGTGCACCCTTTTTCCCCTAAAGCCATTCATTTATCCCCCTTTTTCTTAGAAATTTCTTGGTCATGGATTCTTTCTACTCAGATCAAGCCGTCAACATGCTGCAGTTGAAAAGATGTGCAGATACACAGCAAGTGTTTTTTCAAGGATGCCTTCCCTCATTTAACAGATCACCTTCCGAAGTAGATCGGCTTGTCTTGGGCATGAAGAAGGCCATTAAAGCTTACCAGCGAGCAGCAGCACGTGGAGAAGATGAAGGCCCCTTCATGATTGCTGATGATATATCTCTGTTAACGTTTGAGAAGTGGTGCAGTGCCCTAGAGATATGTTGGAAGGTATGTTATGTCCAGCATGCAGACGATGATAAGGGGTGTGTGTTTCTTTATGGAGATCCAACCATATTGCATGAATCAGTTGTAAGGTGGCTTAACGATTCCATGGTAGAGCAAGTTGCTTTGGCTAATCTCTCATGGAGGAGACTTGTGCAACCTCTTGGGGGGGGGGCGCAGAAGCTTGCACGCGGAGTCAAAGAGCCGGATAGTTCTTACACATCAATGTCAGCAAAGCCCCCTTGCGTGCCACGTGTCACCTTTGAAGTGGCGTACAAGAATGAAGACTTGTGCAAGCTTATCGAAGAAGTGGCAGAATGGCACTCTTTTGGAGTCCTCCTTTCCATGGGTGTAAAAGTGTTTGTGAAAGAATCAGGGAAAGGGAGTGATAAGAAGCTTGATATTTCCATGTATTGGGTTGAGCAAAGACTGTCAGATAACAAGCCAAGAATCAAGGAATTCATTCCTGGTTTGTGCACTGCAGAGAATCGAAAGGAGTATGTTTTCATGTTTCCTTTCAGCTATGTCACAGCAGATGTGGATGGTTCTCGTGATTTTCACGTCACGTTGGACTTGTTTGACTTGCAAGAGTTCATTCTTAAGCAGCTGATTCTCGAGGCCGAAGAAAATCAGAAGGTAATGTATCTCGATGAATCTGGAGAGTATCACCGGGGACAAGAAGCACCTTGCATGGTTTGCAAGAAAGGCTTTGCTGACCAGAACATGGTGTGTTGTGATAAGCCTGCTTGTCATCAGTGGTTCCACTTTGACTGTGTAAACCTTGTACATCATGATAAGTTGCCGGACTTATGGTTCTGCCCTTCATGCATAAAAAAAAGCGAGAAGTACTCCCAATGGATCATGTATGATTAGATTTTTCTTTTTTACACATCAGCCTAGGTTAGTCATGTAGATGTTGATGATAAACTCATGTTATTTTTGTACGCACTGTTCATCAACATTGGTAAAGCTAGTATTATTCCCTGCAAGTGGGGAGATATTGTTTCGTACCATCTATTTGAAGACTTTTATACTACATTATTGGTATCTGGTTTTCAAAGAACAGTACAGACACCTTTATGAGAATAGCTTCACACTTTAGCTTTTGCTTCAAAACTTAATTTGTGTTTGCAGAACTCAAAGATCTAAAGAGAGGAGAGGAGAATTTCAAGATGTATTGATGAAAATTACTTCGTGGTTGCCATGAATTGCAAGTATAGCGAATTGTCTCAATCTGCCAATGTGATTTGATTTTTATTGTACAGTACAATTTCATAATGATAACCTTATCAAAAGAGAGGGATTTACTCATGAACGAGTTTTTTGAAGACAAATTTTTAGTGTTGCCTGTCCTAAGGCACTGTGAGGATGGTGCCATCTGGTGATATGTAGCATTTGAGTTTTGATTTTGTTGATTTTTTTTGTGAATCTAACGTAGGTGCTGAAGCAAAGAAAGGACATAGGTAATGGGTTCCAACCTGTCACCAAAAAAAGACATAGGCAATGGGTTCTAACCTGTCTCCAAGAAAGGGAGAAATGCACGAGTGAACAGGTGTATTCACTCATCATAGCATATGCCCAACAGGGTAGGGTAAGGGATGCTCATAATTGTTTTCGACGGATGCAGTCTTCGAATGCAATGACCTTCTCTAGCATCTTGAAAGCCTATTGCAAAAAGAGCACGTGAGCAGGTGACGAGGGGGAGCAAAAATCATGATGAGATTAGTGGTTGCTTCAACCTAATGTTATGCTTGACAATGCTTTGATCGATATGTAGCACAAAAAATCACAACACAGATTCATGGAGAATGGGATCGTCACAGTGGTGTAACACAAGATGGGAACAATGCAGAGGTTAGCTTTTTTCTGCAAAGACAAGGATGGAGGTGCAAAGAACAGGGATTTGTGTAGAGACCCTACAGTACGTGGTGATATTATGAAAATTGGATTGCTGAAACAGAGCTTTAGTGACTATGTATGAAAAGAATTGCTTGACATGCATATGATTGCAGAAGTGTATTCACTTGGACTCTAGTTTGGGCAATGTGAGCATGCTCTTTTGAGCAAATACAATACAAGGACCTCTAATCTTTTATCACGAGCAGTTGACATGGTGGAAGAAAAACGTGATGAGATTAGTATACAAGACACATATTCTATGATTTATCGCTACAAAGATCTATACTTTGGCACCAAGAATAGGAATATGTACAAAAGAAGGTTGCCCAAAAACAGCTTCACTAACCATGTCTGCAAAAGAATTGCTTGATATACAGAAGAGCAGAGTTATGTTTGCTTACCAAAACCATAACATATGCCCAGCACCTTTAGTGAACATGGATGCAAAAAGATTTTCTTGACACGCATAAGAGGAGAGGTCATGTTCAGTAATCAATGCATATGCCCAACAAGGCAAGGTAGGGATCAAGATGGTCTCAACTGTTTTGAATGGATGTAGTGCAAGGCCCTCTCTCCAAATGCAGCACTTGACCTACCCTAGCATCTTGGTAGGGCATAGTAGGGGTCAAGATGCTCTTAACTATTTTGAATGGATGCCCTCTCTCCAAATGTAGTGACCAGTCCTAGCATCTTGAAAGCCTGTGGCAGTAGAGCAGTAGACAAGGGGGGGCTGTGTCAAATGCAGTGACCATGCTCACTATTTTGAATGGATGCAGTGCGAGGACCTCTAAACTTGTAGCACAAGAGCAATTGTTCACACAATAGCCCCATTGTGCATGCCTTGCCTGACAAGGAACTCTATGTGATCAGAACATACGTAGTGGTGTTACAATCGCAACAATCACTAATGCTTATCTCTCTTAAACGATCACTAATGCTTATCTCTTATTAAAACTAAGTGGCATGCTGAATTTTTTTGCATATTCAGCCTCTTTTTCATCTAATTAACATACCTAATCATGTGATTTACATGCTTTCACTTATGCTCATGCATAATTAAGCATAATTAAGAGTAGGATTAGTGAAACTATGCTTGTTTAAGCTTGTTTTCTTTAAATTGAATGTACATAAAGTATAAATCAAAAAATGCATGTTAAATCTAGCATGTTTTAGTTTTTTTAATCATGTGTAATCATCTCCCTAAAGTCTTTCCATTTCTAGCGATCCTAGAGAGAGACAATTAGGGTTTGCATGAATTATGTGTAAAATTTAAAGTAAGCACATGAATTAATCAAGTTTTATGAGCACTTTAAGAATATCTAATTGTCCTAATCAAATTAGCCATAATTCTCAAGTTATTTAAGAAAGATAGTTAATTTCTAGAGAGAGGTAATTGGGAAATGCATTAAACGATAGAATTAACTTAAGGGAAGGCCATCACATGTTAACCAAAGGTTAAAATTAGATTAGGAATCATCATATCTTATAACTCATCAAGAGGTTTCGAGATATCACTAGAAAACTCTTAATTTTAATGTATTCTAGAGAGATTAAATATGTGCACTCACATTAGATTAAGTTAAGGGTTATTACGAGGGTTAACCTAACCCTACATTTTCAGAAATTGGAAAGCTGACATCGAGCTCTTTGAAATTGGTCTTGACCATCCGCGAGAAAAATCGATCGTTTTGGCCTCCAACCAGTAGCCTCAAAATTCAACCCAGAAATCGAGGCAAAGAATGGTCCTCAATGTTGGAATTTCATCTTCATACGCTGGCTGCCATGTCGTTGACCTCTCGTTGAATATCCCATAAGCTAATGTGGCCTCCTCCAAGCACAATATAAATAGAGATAAGGGGGCTCCTTCCCATAATCCCTCCACCTTTATGGTGGATATAGGGATGAAGGGAGGGGGAGCCCCCGGCCGGTTGGGCCTCGTGCGTCATCGTCTGTTTGCCGGCTGCGCCTGTTTCAACATGGTATCAGAGCCTGTCTCGCCATCCTCTTCGCCGTCTGCTGCTGTTGCTGCCCCGTGTGTACAAGCCTGGCCATGGACAAGCCAAAAAGTGTGCGCCTCTGAGCCTAAGCCCGCCAGTAGAACCTCTGCTGAGCCAAGCCGTGTGTAGTCATGGGTCAAGCCGAAAATTGTGAGCCTCTGAACCCTAAACTCCTCGTGCCTCTGAGCCAAGTCCTGGTGTAGAGCCTCTGTCGTGATGGATGAGTGTCACCAGCATTCGATGACGGGAGGGTGTTGGAATTTCATCTTCATACGCTGGCTGCCATGTCGTTGACCTCTCGTTGAATATCCCATAAGCTAATGTGGCCTCCTCCAAGCACAATATAAATAGAGATAAGGGGGCTCCTTCCCATAATCCCTCCACCTTTATGGTGGATATAGGGATGAAGGGAGGGGGAGCCCCCGGCCGGTTGGGCCTCGTGCGTCATCGTCTGTTTGTCGGCTGCGCCTGTTTCAACACTCAAAGCACTGAAAATCGCCCAAAACATTGCGACCATATTCGGGCTAGTCTTTGAGGGTCTAAACAAGAAAATCATGAAAGACTCAGAGAGACAAAGTTGTAGTACTCCAAAAAATACTATAACTCTCTCATATAGAGTTTTTTCAAATTCCTTTTGGAACACTTTCAAAAACGGGCTGCCAACAAGAAAACAATTAAAGCAAAAAAAAAAAACCGTATGCTTGTCTATTAAAGGAACAATTAGTAGCGTCAAGATATGGTAACGATAGAGGGATTGCCAGGGCTCACACACGGACTGAACCCAATGGCTGACATCTTCAAGCCATTGATATCTATGCCCCAACTAAAACTCCCATTACCGTTTGCCATGCCAACAACAAGCGTGTCATTGGGTTTTACATCGCCTATCACTTCAATCCCACCGGGTTTTGGTCCTTTATCAAAAATTCCCATAAATCCTATAGATACCAACTCTTTTCAATCCCTCAATGCCCACACATTGAACATATTGACTAATCTAGAAAGGGGGGTTGCCCAAGGACTACATGAGTCCCTACCCACAAGAGCAATCACACACACGGCCTCAATGACTCATACAAAAACACAGCTGTCTAGATTTCAAAAATCATGGGCAAATATGATGGAACAACTGATCTTGTTCAATTCATTCAAATGTTTGAACAGAGATGTGAAGCCTTTGGAAATCCAAACTGCCCCACCAAGGTAAATGTGCTGAACCTATGCTTAGTGGGAAAAGCTAGTCAATGGTTCATCACATTGATGCCGGCGATCAAGACAAACTTCAGGACCTTGAAAAAAGCCTTTACCCATGGCTTTTCAAGACAAGGTGATTAGTGGAGTGCATTAACAGAACTCTATTCAATTGAGCGTAAGCCAAGTGAAACCATTAGAGATTTTATCCTTCGGATTAAATTCTTGGACTCACGATGTGAGCCATGGGAGAAACTAAATGATGCTCAATTGAAGAGATGTTTCACGATGGGCTTAAAGAATAATAACTTACACAATTTGGTCATTGTATCCAATTTGAAAACATTCGATCAATGTTGTAAAGAAGCAATACGTTTAGATGATAACATGATGAAAGATGATTATGATACGAGATGTTCCTCATCTAAACCAAGTGAAGCAATGGCTAAAGAACGATCGATCTTGAAATTGTCATTCCCTTGAATTCTATGCAGCCCTGCTTAAAAGTTTATAGCCGACATCTCTAAGAGAGGCTGAGATCCTTCAAAACCAAACATACTTAATGTATCTCTAAGTGATGAGTGAAATGCCTTGTATTCAGTGCAATCACTACGACCATCCCAATCCCCATTATGCTACAAGGCACCTTTCATGAGGCCGTCACAAACAATATGAAGGAGGGTTGTGGGTGGTGTGCTCTACTAATGACACTAAGATAAATGGTGGTTAACAAATTTATATGAAGGTTATTTGTATATTTATAGTAGTGGGAGAGGTGTGCTCTTCTTTTGCACCAAACAAAAAAAGATACCTTTCTTCTTTTTAATGTCAATAATAAAGGCATCTTCCCTCAAAATCCTACACCCCAATAATGAAGGCATCTTTTCTTTATTTTTTGGGAAAGAGAGAGTATGTCATGAAGAATAATGAACAATATAAAATTGAATAGGATAATATAGCTGCCAATTGTGGGCAAAATAAAATTTTACTCCCGAAAAGAAATTTCATTTGGATCATGTATTGTTGAGTCAAAACAATAGCAAACCAGAAATTTGATAAGGCACTTAATAAAAAAGACAAGGCAAATTATAGTTGAAAGACCACTTGATTCCAGAAAGGTTATTACATCATCCTCTCAGGCTAAAGACATATATGTACTTCTAAGGGCTACAGCAATCAAACATTGTTTACAATTGATAACATACCATAACTACCTAGGGTTCCTACACCTATTATGCACTTTTATGGGCTACTCTATTCTTCAACTCCTCTCGGAGAGACTCCTCTTTCTCTTCAGCAATGTACCCAGACGTAACTCCACCAAGTGCCGATAACACTTCCAATATTCATATTATATACATACAAATCTCTAAAATCAATAGTTTCATCTTCCCGCTAGCATCTTGCTCTAGAGGTTACGGGCCTCTATCATGATTCTCAGATGTTCTTTTGCATCTCCATTCATTTTTTTGCACAAATCTTTGCAGACCCTATCAAGGGTATCCTTCAGAGTATAGTTGGGGCCATTAGAAGAAGACATAATTGAGATCAACAAAAGTTAGTTGATAATGGTGAGGGTTGTTAAAGGAAGAGAATGATGGTGAGGGAGAGAAATACAAAAAGAGGGAGAGGGAGGTAATAAGATTTGGAAGTGAGGATTAGAGTAAGAGCCAGGGGGTCATATTTATAGATACGCAAAGCTAAAAGCAAAAAGGGATTTTGCATGGATATTTCCTAAATTTAGAAAGTACATACATGGATATTCCCTAAATTTAGAAAAGTATATGCATGGATAAGTGTTGTGTGTAAAAAGAGGAATTGCATGAATAAGTAATATATTGAAGAAAATCTATGTAGACATCAACATTGAGAAGACCTTGAAATAATAAATGAAAATATCCCAACCACATTGACATACAACCATATTGCTTGTCCTGCTAAAACATTTAAAAAATAAAAAGCAAATAGACCTTACTAGAGAGTTGATACAAAGGACATTTTATTATTGCAACATGAAGGACCTTTTCAAAACTATAGTACAAGGTCCTTTTCAGATTGTTTTCTTGCTCTGCTGAGTGAACATTCTAATTAGGTCCTCCTTTTTTAGAGTGGGTTGATGTATAAACATATTATGGTTCGCATCTAACCGCCGATATTATGGTTTGAGACATTTGCATGATGGATTCTTTCCCATAGTCACCCACCGGTATTTTTCATTACGTAGTAGGGATTCCTCGGTCTCAATTACAAACACTTCCATCTGTCTGGCCTTAATGACCAAATGCTCAAAGAATGTAGAGCTGTGTTTGAAATTGTCAAATCTATTATCTTGGCTGCCATATCCAATATGCTACTTCTATACTTTGTTGACCAATTGGCTACATCATTTGCTTCTTGGTGTAGTCCAATTTGCAACACAAATTCACCAGCCTTCAATGCTCAAACCTCATCCATAGTAAGATTTGTACCTTGTCCAACTGACCATACAATTGGGGGTCTAGCAGGTGATTGACAAATGGTATTACATACTCTCCAAGTATGATCCACGTTGTTGTTTTGCAAAACCACATGAACTCACGCCTCTACCCCCTAACCACTCTCTCATACCATAGAAAGATGAAGCTGGAACACCTTGCCCATAGTTCTTGATGCTCTTTTTACACTTGCCATCTTGGCCACCTAAATATCCTTGGCAAGTGACCTTGCTGTGTAGAGGTGTTCGACGTATAGCCCACATTGAGTCGTGCATTTCATTCTCTAAAATTTTTTGCACCTCTAATTTAGTTGCTAATCCCTTTGCATTGTGACCGCCTTCTCCAGCGAGCTGTAGGAATACTGGGTGGAAAGTTTAATCTCCTACCTTGTTTGTTGCATGGTTGGTTTTCTGTGACATACTCTGAATGATGTGATGAGTTATCTTCCTCAAGATTTATAACTATGGATTTTTGACGCTGGCGGCTAACTGTAATGTTATCATCAATATAGTTTGGTTGTACATACATTGGAGTGCGACTCACTGCTTCTCCCACCAATCTGATGGTGCTTGACGGACTTGGAGTTTTTGATATTCTGGCCTTCTCCATCAACTTTGTTATTGTGGGGCCTACTCCATGATATTTACCTTGCATGAATGCATGCTTCTTTGGGGATTTCAAGACGGCATTAGCAAGATATGAAACAACAACATCATATAAAGAGATGGTTCCCTCCTTGAAACCCTCTCCTTCTAAACAACTTACATGTTTCATTTTTTCTAGATTGGTGGTTGGCATGTACAAGAAAGTGGCATCGTCCACCTCCTATAACAAAAGATTAACTGATAAGAATCAAAGTTGCAAGCTCCAACCACATTCCACAACAAAAGACTAGATTTACAATTCAAATTCCAAATGCAAGCTATTGGTTTTCAAATCCAAGAAAGTTATACTTACCCCTACAAGGTGCTTTCTCCAATGGGGATATCAAGTATGCCACCAACTAAGCCAACAATCCATGGCTGGTAAGTTTTCATTAGAAAATTTACCATTCATCCACCATGATCTAATGTGTCTATATATTTCAAGAGTGTCTCTTCTTCACTCAATGCACAATGCCACTGACGGCATAGTGGCTTGTGGTCTTCTTGAAAATTCATGACTACATATTGTATTGTATGGATGTTCAAGCTTTTTTTATAATGAAAAAGACAAGAATTCTCACAACCTTCCATGATATTCTCTGGTCCATTATTATAGACTGTCGTCTTGACTGCCCTCCAATTGGCTCCCGCCTCATCAGTCTCACCATGAAGCCAAAAAATTCAGGTTTTGAAAAGCCTTTTTGCACCGCAACATTGTTGATCATTTCCCAGAAAAGAAATTGTGCCACTGTGTCCTTCTCTTTCATTTAACAAGTTACAATTGTCATGAGCTCGTGCAGGCTACATGCCATCATATAATAGTTGAAAAGTAGCCAAAAAAAGTTTATAATTTTAACGAATTTGATAAGACCAAAATGTATCTTGGATCATATACATGTGCAGCCATTGTTGTCCATTCCTGCACATGCCTGACGTAATCTTAACAAACCCAAGTCCTCCTCAAATCATCGTCTCCTATGTTTGGCGTATGCGGGCCCTGTGGACGTAACACAGCTCTGACTCATCCAAAGCTTGCCCAGGAAAACGGCTACCATGGAAGAATTCAAAAGCGCATTGTGTCTTCAATTCTAGGATATTGGACTTTTCTCCTTGCACTGAACTGTTAATCCTAGAAGCACGTACCATCACCCTGAATCTACAAGAGAATTGGAGAACTTTACAAACTATGTAAACTTAAGTTGAGAAGAATAATCATCAAAGGATTTATGGAATACGCATTACCTTTGACATTGAATTAGGGGATACATGTATTATGATAATAGCAACAACTCCATGTTGCTAATATTTGATCCATCCTTCATATGCCTCTACATCCACCAATACAAGTTGTTTTTGGTGATATCCTCTTGTATCTTCCTTGGACCACTTGTAGCCACCTATGAAACTGCCACTTGCACAATTTCTCTTATCTGTTGTAATGCCTATCCTAATGTGCCCCTTTGCACCGCATGCAAATGTTCCCCTTGATGTATCATCAATCTAGTTATATGTGGATTAGCAGGCATACAATAGTATACCGTAGAACCACACATTCTTCTACATGCAGGTTTGTTCTTGCAGTAGAAACAAGCTAGAGAGACATATCCATCCATTGCTAAGCCAAGTGAAATGGAAGCTTCTGTGTGAGCATCCCTACTATTTGGAAAAATGCAAAAGTCTCAATAAATACTCTTATTAATCATGATTTACTAAAATTGAGCCAAGATAATAAGTTTCCCAATCCATGATGTTATTGTTAAGGAAATCCTACCCTAATGTGTCATGGGAAGTTGCCTATCCACCGAGCTCGAGCATGGCTCAAGAGCTCCACCATAGGCACTCATCACACCACTGTCCTCTCGGACTCATTGTCACACCGAGGTGGTTGCTCTAATCCAACGGGTGATGCAAGCTCTCTTGCGAAGATTGTGTGGAATCTCTATGGAAGAGGATCATGTTCATTAGCCTAATCGAGAGAGAGAGAGAGAGAGAGAGAGAGAGAGAGAGAGAGAGAGAGGAAGCAAAAGGGAACAATTGATTAACATTAATCACTCCCAAACCCTAACCCTAAGCACACTATGTTGAGATATCGAGCTCATCTAGTGAGGCGGTGGACACTGATGACCCGCCTGGGGGATAGGCCCCACACTTACACCACTGGCATGGTTGGTGAGATCTTGGGTGATATGCAGCCAGTGGGATGACAGGCTGTGTGATAGCCATTCTAGAGACTGGCATAGTTATAGCGCCAGCTCATTTAGTCGGGTTCACACTATAGAGAACCCGTGTATGTATTTGGTTGAGTACCTTTCATATTGTGTGTACTCTTATCTTTGTATATGGTGTGTTGAGTGTTGAGTAGAGAAGAAGAAGATTTTCAGCCTCTCACCTTGTGTGTTCTCTATTAGGGTTTGTGAGTGCGTGTGTGTGCTTGCAAGAGCTCAATCTCTCTTCCCCCTTGCATCTTTTCATGGTATCAGAGCCTGGTTCGTGCTAAGGGCTGAGCTGCAAGCAAGAGAACCACAGGAAGCGGTACGAGGGTAAGAGTTGCAACTACTCTTCCCTATTTGTGTTGGTGACTACACCCTTGTCGGGAGCTCTACAGGAGGCACCGGCAAACAGTCTCTGATTGAGGAGCTTTCTTCGCGGGAGTAAAGCTATAGGGCAACTATATAGTCCTTTGGACTGTGTCCTTCGGACTGAAATTTTTGGGCCAAAATCGCGTTTCGGGCGCGTCTGGACCTCCGTTTTTCAGAAAGCAGGCAATTTCGAGCACTGCGGGTAAGTCATCGATTCTCTGCAGAACTCTGTTTTAAGAACTGCAGGAAGACAGATTGACTGTGCAGACATTGTGGGTGCTGCAAAGAGGTCTACAGTTGCCATTGGGTGTATGTATGCACATTGAAGTCACTGGTTGTGACATTTGAGAGTACTACAGTACCGCTGTGCAGAAAATACTGCAGGTTGTGCAGAAAATACTGCAGGTTGTGCAGAAAAACCAGAGTGCAGTTTCTGGTGAAATTGTGTGTTTGGCAATATGTCTAATGATGGCATAACACAGATTGTGGCTGAGAAGCTGGATAAGAATAACTTCCATGCTTGGAGGTTCAGGTTGACAAATTTCCTGATGGGAAAAGGTTATTGGGACTACATAGAAGGTGAGCATGAAGAGGCACCAGAGATACCGGTGGATATAAATCTGACTGCTGATGTGAAAGAGTTTAAAGACTGGAACCAAGGAGCCAGGAAGGTTATGTATTGGCTCTCCATTAGTATACAAGACACCATGATTGGGCACATTCAGGATGCCAAGTCCCCCAAGGAGGCGTGGGACACCTTGGTAAAGCTTTATGAAACAAATACCAAGGCACATAAGATACAGTTGAAGAATGAACTTCATACTGTGGAGAAAAAGAGCATGTCTGTGAATGACTATGCGTTGAAGATAAAGGGTATTGTGGAATCCCTTGCATCTATTGGTGTGTCAGTAGATAATGATGACAAGGTGGAAGTCTGTCTACGTGGTCTCGGGCCACAATACAAGGTGTTCAAGACGTCTATTCAGACTCGGGAAAATATTCCCAACTTTACAGATTTGGTGTCTATGCTGATTATCGAAGAGAAGAACTTGGGTGAAGACCAACAGTCTTCACAAAGTAAAAACAGTTCAGAGCAACAGGCCTTCTACACGAGTTCAAGAAGAGGACGAGGTAGAGGAGGCCGTGGACGCGGTCAAGGAGGTGGCCGAACAGGTAATCAGAATTATGTCCAGCAGCAGCAGCAGCAACAACAGTCCCAGAATCAACAACAACAACAACAACACGCAGGTGGAAGAGGCAAATTCAGAGGCAGGGGGAGTCAAAGAGGCCGTGGAAATTGGCAAAGGCAATATAATGATGCACGTGAATGCTATTATTGTGGTAAGCCTGGACATGTGCAGTCAGAATGTTATAAGAAGCAGGGTGACATGCAAAATGGGAAAGTGCAGCAAAACAACTATGCATCCTCAAGCAGAAATAATGAGGATAATGAAAGGTTGTTTGTCATGCAGCATGTCGTGAATGCCATGTCTGAAAATGTTGATGCAGCACAAAAAGATAATGTATGGTATGTGGATTCAGGCGCTTCGAACCACATGACGAGTCATGGAGAGTGGTTCAAGGAGATGAAAAACCCGGAAAGACCAAGTTTTGTGGAAACAGGGGATGACACTGCTCATCCAATTGCCCACGTTGGAGATGTGCCATTGTCTATGCAGGATGGCAAAGTGAAGTACCTTGCAGATGTACTTCATGTACCAAACATAACAAAGAATCTGGTTTCAGTTGGCCAGATGATTGAGCAGGGGTTGCAGGTTCGGTTTAACCCCGATGGTTGTTATGTCGAAGACTTCAAAAACAAGTGCAGGTTGGTTGCAAAAGGCAATAGAGTGGGCAGAATGTTCACATTGAATGTAGACATGCCTGAAATGAGTGCTGCGATGTTTGCAAATGGTTCAGGAGTTGTTGCAGACACAGACATATGGCATAAAAGAATTGGACATGTAAATGTGCAGAGATTGAAGTCTATGCAGACATGCCTGAAATGAGTGCTGCGATGTTTGCAAATGGTTCAGGAGTTGTTGTAGACACAGACATATGGCATAAAAGAATTGGACATGTAAATGTGCAGAGATTGAAGTCTATGCAGACAAAAGGAATTGTGATAGGGCTGCCAAAATTTAAAGTGGAAGGTATGCAGAAAATATGTGAAGCATGCCAGTTCGGGAAGCAAACAAAGCATGTGTTTCCACGTAACAGATATGTGAGCAGAAATGCACTAGATGTTGTGCATTCAGATGTATGGGGTCCTACGAAGACCATATCTATGGGAGGCTGCAGGTACTATGTGACTTTCATTGATGACCACACAAGGAAAGTGTGGGTATATTTCATGAAGGAAAAGAGTGAGGTGTTCACTCACTTTCAGAATTTCAGAGTTTTGGTTGAAAAGCAAACAGGAAAATATGTAAAGTGCCTAAGATCAGATGGAGGGGGAGAGTACTTCTCCAATGAGTTCTCTGAATTTTCGAAGAAGAATGGTATTCGGAGACAGTTCACATGCAGATACACTCCGCAGCAAAATGGAGTTGCTGAGCGAAAAAACAGGCACATTGCTGAGATTGCGCGAGCATTGATGGAAGAGAAGAATATGCCGCATTGCTATTGGGCTGAGGCTGTTTCTACAGCAGTATACATCATGAATAGGACTCCAACTGCAGCCATACATGATGTAACTCCAGAGGAGAGGTTTACTGGTAGAAAACCAGATTTGTCTCATCTGAACGTTTTTGGATGCATTGCATATGTGCATGTGCAAGATGAGCTGAGAACTAAGCTGGATCCGAAAGCTGAAAAATGTGTGTTTATTGGATATTCCCTTGAGCAAAAGGGATGCAGGTGTTATAACCCTGCTACACGTGAGTTGAGGGTAAGCAGGCATATTGTTTTTGATGAGATGAGCAGCTGGTATGCTGCTGAAAAAGAAGCTGTTGGGGCTGATGTGAGTGGAAGTGTGGTTGCACAGAATGCAGGTCAGCAATCACAGTCTTTGAGTGGACCAGGAGAGTCCTCATCTAGTGGGTCTGTTGATAGACCATGGAGTGGCAGGCAGCGTCATAATACCAGCCCTGCAAATGTGATTAGTACATCACGTAAAGGAAAAGAGAAAGTGGTTGAGCCCCTTGGTATGCCTGACATTTCTGCAGGGCATTCTCATGTTGATGGAGAGTCTAGTGGCTCAGATATGAGCCTTGATGAGGAGCTTGGGATCCCAGCTATGAGAACACCTGGTGTAAAGAAGGCTATGGAAGCCATGAATGAAAAGCTGCGAAGATCTGGGAGAGTGAGAAATCCTATGCAGAGATTTACCTATGATGGTTATGTGGCACATCACTATGCATATATGGCAAAGGTTGTGCAGGTTGTAGAGCCCACATGCATTGATGAGGCTGTTGGAAATGTGTGTTGGGAGAAAGCTATGGAAGAGGAGATGGATGCACTATATGGAAATGAAACTTGGGATTTAGTGCAATTGCCTGAATTCAAGAAAGCCATTGGATGCAAGTGGGTGTACAAAGTTAAACATAACAATGATGGAAGCATAAACAGGTACAAGGCTAGATTGGTAGCCAAAGGATATGCGCAGACATATGGGATTGATTATGAGGAAACTTTCAGCCCAGTTGCCAAGATGGCAACAGTGAGCGTTGTGATAGCAGTGGCTGCGTCAAAGCAATGGTCTTTACATCAGATGGATGTAAAGAATGCATTCTTGCATGGGGATTTGCAAGAAAAGGTGTATATGTTGCAGCCACCTGGTTATGAGGATGTGGGTCACCCCGAGCATGTTTGCAGGTTGAAGAAAGCCTTGTATGGCTTAAAGCAAGCACCAAGAGCATGGTTTGACAAGATCTCTGAATATCTTGTCACTATTGGCTTTCATGTAGCCAATGCAGATTTCTCATTGTATGTGAGACATGGTGATAGAGGAGTTGTGCTTGTTGTCATCTATGTAGATGACTTGATCATTACGGGGGACCATGATGTAGAGATCTTTGATGTAAAGATCTTGCTTAGACAGAAGTTTGAGATGAAGGATCTGGGGGAGCTCAGATATTTCTTGGGCATTGAGGTGATTAGGTCACCACATGGTATTGGATTACTGCAGAGACAGTATGGCTTGGACATGTTGTCCAAGTATGGTATGACAGGCTGTAAGCCTATTTCTGTGCCATTGGATCAGAATGGCAAGTTGAGTGCAGATTCAGGAGAGATCTTGGAGGATCCTACTATGTACAGGAGCATAGTAGGAAGTTTGATCTACATGACGATCACCGGACCAGATTTGAGCTATGCTGTTGGGTTGGTGAGTCAGTTTATGCAGGTTCCACGAAAACCGCATTTGGATGCAGTGAGACGCATACTGAGGTATGTGAAGTCTACTTTGCATTGTGGACTATTCTATGAGACTGGGACAGAGATATGTGTACATGGGTACACAGATGCTGATTGGGCTGGTAGTATCTCAGACAGAAGATCTACTAGTGGATTCATGTTTTCTTTGGGGAGTGCTGCTGTGACTTGGAGCAACAAGAAGCAGCCTACGGTTGCTCTATCGAGTACAGAGGCCGAGTACAGAGGAGCTGCTATGGCAGCATGTGAGGTAGCTTGGTTGAGAAAGCTACTTGCAGATTTGGGTCTATCTGTGGATAGACAAGTTGTCATTTTCTGTGACAACATAAGCAGTATACAGTTGACCAGGAACCCAGTCTTTCATGCTCGTACGAAGCACATAGAGGTCCACTACCACTTCGTCAGAGAGAAGGTCTTGGCAGGAGACCTTGACCTTGTTTATGTCAGCACAGAGGATCAGGTAGCTGACATCTTCACCAAAGCATTGGGGTGGGTACAGAGAAGCTCCGCAGATTCAGGGCTTCGTTTGGTGTACATGAGATGGAGTTGAGCTCCAGGGGGAGTGTTGAGATATCGAGCTCATCTAGTGAGGCGGTGGACACTGATGACCCGCCTGGGGGATAGGCCCCACACTTACACCACTGGCATGGTTGGTGAGATCTTGGGTGATATGCAGCCAGTGGGATGACAGGCTGTGTGACAGCCATTCTAGAGACTGGCATAGTTATAGCGCCAGCTCATTTAGTCGGGTTCACACTATAGAGAACCCGTGTATGTATTTGGTTGAGTACCTTTCATATTGTGTGTACTCTTATCTTTGTATATGGTGTGTTGAGTGTTGAGTAGAGAAGAAGAAGATTTTCAGCCTCTCACCTTGTGTGTTCTCTATTAGGGTTTGTGAGTGTGTGTGTGTGCTTGCAAGAGCTCAAGCTCTCTTCCCCCCTGCATCTTTTCACACTACACATGCTAGATTAGAGTTTCAAGAGAGAGGGAGAGAGAACACTCCACTTTAGATATATCCTATTGGATTGGAGTTATACCTCTTGATAGTATGGCACATCAAGGTAAAGGTATGATGTATTTCATTATAATTCATGTGTGCATCCCTTGGGCTCGGGGGTGGTTAGGTGGATGAGTTTATGCCTGATTTATGCATGTTTATGCATAACAATTATCTAGAGAGATCTTAGGGTTTTAAGAGTGGTATCATAGCAATCTCTTGTTAATTGTTATTATTTTTTATTTCTTATTGTAATTTTTGATATTTTTTGAAGTAAATTTTAATATTTACTAAATAAAAATGTTATTTTGTTGATTTGTGTTGATGATTTACACGTGGATCATCAATATGGTGATTAGAACACGTGTTACTACTACTTAATGGATGAATTGATGTTGCGGGAAAATTTCGTGAGTTTAATGCGATTTTTTTCTATTTTTATGGTTTAAAATAAGCATTAATGGAAATTTTTACAAAAATACCACATGTTTTAATGTGGATATTTTTGGTAGAATGGATTCCCTAAATTTCTAGGAATTTTAAAAAAAATTTCCTAATTTTTTTGGAAAATTTTTGAGCATTTTTATGGTTAAAATGTATTTTTAATGCATTTTGCGGGTTTTTCGTGGGTATGTTTTCAATTTTCTGCCAATTTTTTGCTGAAAAGCAGTGTGGGGCAGTCAATTGATGCATTGGGTTCTCTCCTGTGCACGTACAGTTCTTCTCTTCCCCAAAATCTGAATTTTTTCTTCTATTTCTCTCTTGTGCATGTGAACGTCTTTTAATAGGCATGATTTGATTAAATATTAATCATAATTAAACTTTAATTATGATTAATAAAAGTTTAATTAAATCTTAATCATCCTCCTCTCTAACAGAGAAGGAGAGGGTGGAGAGAGAATGGAGTGGAGAAGATGGAGAGGAGAGAAGAGTGAGAAGAGATGATTTCTCTCCCTCTCTCTCATTTCTGCACGCGTAGGGCCGTGTCAGGGGGGGACTGTGCAGCAGCCGCCCGCCGGGGAAAAACCACCCCTCCCTTACAAATTTTTTAAAGCTTTATACTAAAGCTTATTAAAAAAATTTTTAAAAAGTATTTTTTTTTAATTTACAAAAAAGCTTTTGAATTTTTTTCAAAAAAGCTTGAAAAAAAAGCCTAAAAATTATGAGAAAATATGGGATTTGAGGAAAAAAATCTCTGGATTTTTTTGAAATTATTTTCTTGAAATCTCCTGGCTTTCCGTATTCCCGGGAAACCTTTTGGCTTTTCAAATTCCGGAAAATCTTTTGTCCTTTCGGATTCCGGAAACTTTTGACCTTTCACATTCCGATTTTTTTGTCTTTTCATTTTCCTGAAACTGTTGGCTTTCCGTATTCTCGGAAGACCGTTGGGATTCCGAAATTTTTTGACCGTTCGTATTCTAAATGCGTTCGAGGTAAATTAAAAATTTCAAAAAACTCTTAAAAATTAGTGAAAAATTAGACAAAGGTTATTTTAAATTTTTGAAAAATGTGGGGTTGGTGTTTGGCATGTGGTGTGTCCATTCAGGTGGCCGTGACCATTCAAATTCCTTTAAAAATATATTTTTTGACCCAAAAAATTAGAAATTCCATTAAAATTATAAATTTTCATTGGATTTGAAAATTGTCGGGCGGATGGGAAATTTCATGATGGGATTCTCAAGAAAAATTAGGAATTTTCTAGAAATTATTTTTAGAAATCCTAGAAATTGGTATTTTGGCAAATCTATTTGCTAAAAATTTTCTGGAAAAATATAGGTTCGGAATGCCATAAGAGAGGTTTGGTGGAATTCGAAATTATTGTATTTTGAGGCCCTATAAAATTAGGAAAATTTTGAAAAAAATCATGATAATTCTTTTTCTCGAGAATTTAATATTTTTGAGGATTATTTAATGTTGAAGTACATTTTCTCATGTTGACATTAGATAGATGCGGGTTATTTGCATATTATTAATACGATTATACGTTGTATTAGTAGTTATTTTTGTTTGGATTAATTCTAAACGATGTTTTCATGATTTTTTACTATTGTTTAGCCATTCTTTTTGGACATGTTCCTTACTTTCTTCAATGATGGCTAGAATTTGTGTTCAAAGTGTGTTTCACCTTTGACACTTTTCCATGATAATTTATTTTGCACTTGTTTAAGTGTGGTATGTGCTTAATTTCTTAAGCCTAAGATAAATTCTATCATGGGTTAGTTGATCGGTTTGTTTTGGTGGATTTTATTGGTTGTTTTCAAAGTTTATTTGGACTCATCAGGTTCTGCCTAGATCACTTGTGTCTTTTAATGAGTGATACACACATGTGTTTCACTTGCTTACTTTGGAGTTTTTCTTGAACGACACCACGTTCATATACTCCGGATTGATGAGTTGGCCACCAATTTTAATGCTTCTTTTGGCATGATTAATGACCATTAGATGCATGCATTGATTGTTATGTATGGTTTTCATGGATTTGAGGAGCTTCTATGCTTTTATCCATGGTTTTATATGGATCTTTTGATCTTTTGGATAATATCATGTGCTTTGAATGTAGCATTTGCCTTCATTTTTTGCACGTAATTTTAGACTATGTTCCTTGTACTTTTATACATATTCCAACTTAGATACCTAGTTGCTTATATATCTAAGTGAATTGTTATTTTTCTACCCTAACTTTATTGAGTTTATTGGGTAGTTGTCATTAGAAAGGGGCCAATAATTCAAAATTCTTTTCTAATGATGTACTCGGAATGGGTTATTCCTTGATGTGGTCTCAGGTATATAGAGACAGATTTTAGTATGTGAAAGTTTGGGATAAGGCCATCTTATTCCTTTTATACAGGATTTTATTCATATTTCCTAGACAGCATACTAGGAAATTTCAAATTGGTAAGGTATGTATGGGTGGTATCATGGTGGTATGGGACACAGCGATCCCTCACATATATTATCTTATGGGATAATTTGGGATCAAGATTGTTGCTTTGCTTACATCACTTGGCATGTTGACCTCAACATTCAAAGACAATCTCATTTTCTGAATTCATTTAAAAGTTATAGTGTGGGCATTCTCTAGATAAACTTCTTCTAGTGTGGGCATTCTCTAGATAAACTTCTTCTATCTATAGCCTGCATGTATTGATGAGTGTAATCTTGTCAGCCTTTTCACTTGTTGAAATCTCTTTCTTTAGAGTTCAATGAGTTTATCTTGTTGTGTTCGGATTAAGGAAATTTGGATTTTTCCTTTGTTGGTATTTCTTTCTCTAGTTCCGTACTGTAGGTGATTTATATAGTCCACCTGATGGTTTACGGATTAACATATGTGACTCATCAAGACGTTGATGACTCTATGTTGATATGGATAACTCGAGATGCCGATAATTCTATGTGCAGATGTGGGTATGTCGGGGCACCGATGAATCCCTGGTTCCTGCTGTTATAATGCCATGTTTTTCTACTTTATTCCGAGTGAGGAAACTACTTTGAGTATGAATTTCTCTGATTATCCGCACTCTGATGGGGCAAACAGAGCATATGAATCAGATTGTAGAGATATGCTTCGTGCATATGTCTCTGGAAAAGCATCAAATTGGAAAAAATATCTTTCAATAATGTAATTTGCCTATAACAGTTTTTAACATATGGCTATTGGTTTTAGTCTGTTCATGCTTATGTATGGGTATCAGCCCAGGGTACCTATTGATGTCGGTCTTAATAAGGACATCGAGCTTGATGCATCAAGGGATTTCTTGCGTGATATGTAGGAAATGCTGACCGAAGCTCAGGATTCTATCAGGAGTGCTCAGGATAGGGCATGGTTTTATACTGATAGGGGATGCTCATCTTGGTCTTTTGAACCAGGAGCGTTGGTTTATTTTAATGGTCCTAAAGATTCTTAGACTTTGTCAATAGGAAAATGCTTAAATTTATCTCCTAGATATTGTGGTCTATTTCGATTTATACATCGGATTGGCACGGTTTTTGCGTATGAACTAAAACTACCTCCAATTATTAGAGTTCATCTAGTCTTTCATATCGATAGATTGAAAGGGAAACTAGGAGGTGAGGATAACACAGTTACTCCTCAAGAACTCATTGAAGTTGAAGAATTATCCTATGTTCCACATGAACCTGATAAGGTACTTGAATTCAAGGAAAGTAAAATTTGTAGTTGACTAATCCCTCAGGTTACAATTAGGTGTAAAGATAGGGAAATAGAGGATTCGACTTGGGAGTCGGTTGAGATTGTTCAGCACAGTTCTCCTTCTTTTCATTGCAAGAGTGCAATGTTTTATGAGAGGGAAAGTATGTTATATGCACATTATGTGTGCATATACTAGGAGGCTAACCCACATTAGGCTTGTGAGCATGGGAGCATGGGTTAGGACTAATCTTAAGGGTTAAGGTTAAGGTCAGCAGGCATCCAAGGGTCACACATGGGAAATGGAGAGTCAAGAGTCAATTAAGGGCCCTCCTATATAATAGGGGCATGGGGCACACTCAAGGGGGGCTTGGAGGCCAAGGCTATGTTATCTTGAGGCTTAGGCTATGGTCTCTTGATGTTAGCTTGAGGCTAGGTTATGTTATGCTCTCTTGTGTAGAGGATCATAATTGTTCACCTACCATTTCACACTATAGCTACATGCTTCTGGATTGGAGTTATACCTCTTGATGGTATGGGACATCAAGGTAAAGGTATGATGTATTTCATTATAATTCATGTGTGCATCCCTTGGACTCGGGGTTGGTTAGGTGGATGAGTTTATGTCTGATTTATGCATATTTATGCATAACAATTATCTAGAGAGATCTTAGGGTTTTAACAGTCTCCCTCATTAAATGACGGGATTTACAATATAGCATGGGCGCCCATTACATAAGTGTGCACAGACATAGTTGTTTTATAAGAATGTGTTAACCAATATATGGTTAACATACTCCCCTTCCTGAAGTCGATCGCATCCTCATGATGATCGGTGAGGGGTTGTCAAGGCACGTGAGGAAGTGTCGCACCAGGTTGGTTCTCCTATCTCTCTAGAAATGAGAGGGGGTGGGGGGAGTTAGTGAGATGGAAAGAAGTTAGTGAATTGTAGACGACTAAGTATCAGATAGTCTGATGGGCTCTTATGACTTTTCTTTTTTGTATGTGCCCAATAGTACTCTTTATTATTTTTGTGGTGTTTTTTTAAAATCTCCTTTGCCTCATTAGAGGATTGAGAGTACTTGAATGTGTGGACTAGCATGGAATACTTAATGACCAATATCCCAATGGTAGGTGGTATGATTAAAGAGGAGTTAGTAAAACAATGGGGTTAGTAAACAAGTGGCGAGGAGGGAATTCCAGAGAGACAAGGAGGCAACACACATGGAGACTTCTTGTGCTCTGAGATGTTGTATGTAGATAGCAATGTTCATGAAGCTCTAGCATCTTTGTCAAGACACCGTGATGGGTATCTTGGCTCCCGTGGATGTTGAGTCATCAGGTTGCAGTGTTTTCTCTTTTTCTTTTTATGATTTATCTTCTTCTGTCATTGGAGCCTTGGGATCCTGTGTTGAAAAGAGTGGTAGTCAATGTCGAGGATCCATAGGTGTTGAGCCGAAGAAGAAGTTTTGGGTAGGATTGATTAAACATAAAGCATAGTTATTTGGTTACAGTAGGGGTAATTAAGAAGATCCAGGTGATGGGCCGTACCATGGACCAGGCTTGTGCCCACCACCATGGTCCCCCCATCTAGAGATGTACCTGGATGGCTGTCAATGATGAAGCTTTATGTAGTGTTGTGTGCGTATAGGATAGAGCCCAGTGACATTTGCAAGTGTTGTGCATGGGTGAGGGCAAAAGGTGTGCATGTGGTCCTAATCACCTAGAGACTCTCTTTTTTTTCCCTTTTTTTTTTGACGTGTTTATTGGTCAGCACCCCTAAAGAGGGTTTTGTACTGAGTGTCCCATGTGGCTAGAGTTGTGAGCTTACCTTTGAGTTTATCTTTGAGTGGTTGGATAAGCTCAGCCATGTGTAGCACTGCCCCTTGGTTTGGTGAAGAAGTCGACGGATAGGGTGGAGCTTCGTGGATGAGGCTCAGTGAGTTGAAAGGGTTGGATGAATTGAGCTTTGGAGTGCCCATGAGTTGTGTCTGGGGAAAGTCCGGAGGATTTTATTGAAGAGGAGGGAACCTCCCTATCCATTGGTCACCAAACCATCTTTGTCGATTAGATAGGTACTGACGTGGTGTGTGGCTTCTTGGGCGAACTACTGAGGGGTATGCCTTGGGAGCCAAATAATGGAATTGCCATCATGGAAGCCTTGGGCTTCTAAGAGACATTTGGGAACCCAACGCTGCCGAGTGATGAAGGTCCGTGGTTGGCGAGGCTTCTGGATTTTTTGTCGATGAGGCTTTGAGCGCTATGAGGTGGTTGTTGACATGGAGAAGAGGCTTTAATTGTGGCTTGGGGAGCCACAAGTGTGTGTTGCCTCTCCTTGATAAAATCCTTGTGCTTGGAGCACATTCGTAGGCACCCCAATGTTGTTGGCTACGTTGTGCTTGGGTTGCCGAACCCATGGTTGTGGGACCTTTTGTCTCACGGCTTCTGGGGGAGTGGTTGTGGTGGATGAGCACAAGCAACATTCTTGGGTAGCCAGAGGCGAGTGTTGCCTTCATAGTAGCATTGTGCTCGACAGGTGGTTGGGGACTAGCCAACGTTGAAGCTTTGTCTTAGGGTTGGTGGTTGTTGGGTTAGTTAGTTTTTGGCGCTTGGATTTTAGAGATGGCCATCTAGGGATCCATAGTTTTGTGGTAGCCATCGTAGAATCCTTGAGTAACTAGAAGATTCTTGGGCACCCACCATTGATTGTTATGTAAAGATATGAGATCGGGGTGCTTGCAATGTGGGTGGTCGAGGATGTAGAGTTGAGGGGCAATATTGATGAGACGAGGCTTGTTTTGCATTGGTGGGTGGTGTCGACAATGTGGCCGATTAACCAGCTTTGGTGAGGCATAGGGTGGGGGAATAGGGGAGATTACCAGTGGGCATGAGGTGGAAGGCTAGTCGAGGGTGAGGGTGTGTGGATGATGTCCTCTTAGGGATACAAGAGGACAGTGGCCTTTTTGCTGTTGATTTCCATGGTGGCCGTTTCTTCATGCCAATTAATTTGGCACAGTGAGTGGCATGAATCCACTCTTTTTTCCAATAATAATTTAGCCTTGGAGTGCTCCTACATCTACAACGTGAAATCTGCACGGAACTGGTTATTTTCGATAGAAATTTTAGGAATGAAATACCCAACACTCATTAAACACATTTCATGTGAAATTTGAATGTAAGTGTCTTCTTTTGTTAGTGTGGGTTGTCCAAGAGTTTTCCATGCCTCCAAGAATATAAGCATTAGGGCCAAAAACGGCTAGAAAAGGGCTGTTTATTAATCTAAGGATTAAGAAATTGTCCAATTGTGAATTGACACGTATACAAAAGTATGGCATTCTTGTCTCCTCTAAATGTCTACTTAACGGTGTGTGTAGTTTTTTGGGAACCTCAGACTCAACTTGTACATGTGTACATGAGTGTTGTTCGTGTTGTGGTGAAGTCATGGGAGCACCCATTGACTCAGTGTGGGCGTCAAGGGTGAGGCAGTCAAGCTTTTGGTTTTGATGGAAGTGTATGTGCAGGAAAAATGATGAAATCCTGGAAGCACAAGCTTGTCCGGAGTGTGGTCGGCTGGAGAAGATGTCAGCTGCTCGAATGTCTGAGTATGTGTGGGCGCGTCAAAAATATAATGGGCACTTGGAAAGTCGCATTTGAGATATGTGGAGCATGGGAGAAAAAGGCAATGAGGGGCCAAAGTTGCCTTGGGCATTTGGTGTAAAAAGGAATAATTGATGGCTTTAAAAAATAATAAAATGATGAAAATGTGGCCAGCTACGTGGGGATTGGAGCTACTGCCAGCGCACAGTTCTGGAAGCTGGCAAAACGGGAAGTCGGCGCAACTGTCTGCAAAGAGAAAAAGGTGAGATGTTTTTCCGTGTAGAGAGCTGGGAGACTCTCTGGGAGGGTGCAAGACAGGGGAGGCCCCTTGTGTGTGGTGGCTGGAGCAGCCACGGGTGATTCTGCTGGGAGGCTTTGGGATCCGCCAGAGGAGCTGCTGCTGGCGATGGACGTCGACTGTGCAGGGGGCCGTTGAAGCGTGCCATGAGGGCTGGAAGGTCGCAGGAGAGCAGCGGCTAGAGGAGCCGTGACTGAGGACAGAAGCGGGAGCTGTTGGTCGATGGTGACGGGCTGCAAGTGTGGAGCACAGCTGCAGTAGGTAGCGCATGAGGCGCCAAAGAATGAGATGCGGGCTGACGGGCTGACAACGCAAGTCAAGGTGCAAGGTGTACGTGGAGTGAAGCCGTATGAGGAGGCGATTTGGTGAGCAAAGTCGGTAAGCGGGCTGACGGGCTGCAAACAGAGTGGCTGGTGAAGTGTAAGAAGAAGCAGTGGGCTGGTGTAACCAGTGTGAACAGTCTTGGTGTGAAGGACTGGAGCGCAGCTGGTAAGAAGCTGAGGAGCGCAGAGTTGAGCACCTTGAAGTGTGGATAGGTTGCATGGGTTGGCGTGTAGAGGTCGCCTTGTAAAAGCTAGGCGGACAGAGCCGCGTTGGTTGCAGCAGAGAGAGGAGCCAAGAAAGTGAGCCGCCTAGGTACTGGTGTAAGGAAGGGTTTGCAGAGAAGCTAGAGAAGTGTGGTTGCTGCCGTGTGGAGGAGAGACCTTTCAGGTGCACGGAGGCAAGCTGCTGGGCAGAGGTGTGAAGACAGCCAGCGTAGGTGACCGGTTTTGGAGTGAAGGGAACATGCATGGGCTGGTGTTGGTGCTAGTTGAAGGCGCCTGGATCATCAAGTGAAGAGTATGAATTGCTGAGGCGACTGGGGAGATACAGGCAGGCGAAGTGCAGAGGGGCGCAGGCTTGGTGGGCCTTTGGTATTGTGTGGCTTGGGCTGGTTGTTGAGTTTGTGACAAAGTCATAAGGGTGACTGGTTCTTTGCGTGAGGAGTGGTAATGTGCTGGTGGTATAGCAGAGAAACCTTCAGCTGAGGTGCAGTGCAGAGAACGAAGAAGGGCTGCTACAGAGAACCAAGAAGGAACGGATAGGGAGCGACCAGGAGCTGGAGAGGGCTGATTGCGAGTAGGTGCTTGGTGAAGCTGGTGTCTGGGATATTTTGGGATATCCACCTCTGTAAAGGTCAAGGTCTGTTCTGAAATATAAGTCTTGTTCATGGTCTTTGGTCTGGTGTTCTGGTGTGTTTGCATGCGTGTGTGGAAGT
The DNA here is from genome assembly GCF_041138505.1 of Cibotium barometz. Classification (NCBI taxonomy): domain Eukaryota; kingdom Viridiplantae; phylum Streptophyta; class Polypodiopsida; order Cyatheales; family Cibotiaceae; genus Cibotium; species Cibotium barometz. Next base: position 45,523,171 of record NC_141087.1, read on the forward strand.
GTGGCATGCTATAAGGGCGTAAACAGCTTTACCGCTCCCGTGCCATCAACGGTTCTATTTTAGTGGCGAACGGCTAAAACAGCTTAATTTAGACGTTTACGATGGCTAACATTAAAGTTTGGGTCCAAAATAGTGACATCTTGTTCCATTTTATATTTTAAAAAATCAAGTAGGAAGATACGAAATCCTCTTTTCAGGCTCTGAAAACAACGCTATTAATGACAAATCACCAAATTTTTTCAAACGTCTACTTTCCACCTTCCCTCCATTTTGGTATGGCTCATTATCTTTTCCACCTTCCCTCCATTTTGGCATATGGTTTATTCTCCTTTCTTTGCACTTTCAAAAGACTCACTATTTTTCTCTCATCTGTGAGCTTCTATGGCGTCCTCACGTCGTCCTTCTCATAATACTTCTTGTGATTTTCATAACACCAGAGAAGATGGTGTTTGGAAACCCATGTCTTTTCGTGTGAATGATTGGGTAACAATGCTTCCCTCTTGCAAAGGTGCCCACAGGGTGAAAAGAACCAAGCGAAATGAAGTGAAATCCCATTGGAAAGGTCGTGTTCTTGACTTCAAAGTGACCGACAATGGCTGGCTTGCAAAAGTTCAACATGTCTACATGGCCAAAGACATGGTGTTGAACTTGGATGAACATCCAATTCTCCATTCTTACTGTAATTCAACAAAACTTTATCTATTTGATACAACACAATATTTCTCCTTCTGATATATTTGTTGTTTGTTTAATTTCGGTTATCTTTTCATCAACAGCTGTGGAGTGGCAGCCTGTTGAGAGCTTAAGTGGCACATTCAAAGCAATTCACAAGGGGATTGCAGATGTCATGTATGCAGACAAACCACCTTCATTTTACAAATCAATGGATTTATTTGTGTATTTTGCAGAATACAGGGTTCCATCAAGAGAAGGTGTTCATGGAGAATTATATGACATACCTATTCCCACATTAATGTCACTGGAATGGGAAGTTCCTGATCCAAATACCATAACAAGCTTCAAATCCAAAATCAAAGATGATATTCTTAAAGCTATGTCTCCTGGAAGGATTTCAAGAAGGATAAAAATTCAATGGTTCTTGCCTATACATGTCTTTGTGGCATGTTTCAATACAATGGAATTGGAGAGGACAAGAACGATGTGGCTTAATAGAAGACTATCTCTGACTGATCTGGACACTGTACTTGGAGAAGGATGGAGTACCAAGGAAACTTTTCATATGGGGGACAATATCAGTTGTAGAGTAAGCCCAAATTCTTTGTCTATCTCATACCAACTATGCCACCAATCCCTAGTTTTGGGCTATCACTATAGGAGATGGAAAAGCAAGCTTGGTAGTTGGGTCCCTTTGGATTCTGAAGAGAATTGTCCAGAGTTTGAATTTAACATCATAGTCCATCCATTCATAGATCCCAGGAAACTCATAGTAACATCAAATTGGCGACTACAACATGTAAGGGAGTCGCTTGAGTTTCTGGACGAAATATCACCTGAATATAGATTCAAAGTAGATGATATTGTTGTCAGTACAAGGATGGAGAGTGTAACCTCATGCATCACATGTCTTCCCCCAAAAAAAGTTGTATTTGAGCCACTTGCAAGGGCAAGTTTGTATAGCTGAAAAGGATTTCTCCAATAATGTAATTAATATATTCTGCTAAATTTCGTCTTGACTTCTTCACAAAAATGGTCAACATATTGTCCGCAACACAGAACAAGGTTTAACAGTTGAATATCAAATTATTGATACTGAATTTAAGTACAGAATATTGTCCCAAAAAGGGTGTGTTCATATGGACAAAATGAACAAAACAAAAGCCAATTTGTGGAATCACTCAACAAAATCAACTTTACTTTTGGCATGAGATGACCCTGCATCTTTAGAGAATCTTTCTCTCTTCTGTTTGCTTCGATCAAATTTTGCTGATTGAGGTTCAAGTTCTGGAGTTTTCAGCTCTTGAGGTGTTGGAGAGGAAGACTTTAGAGTGAATTCCTCAAATGGTGGTAAGTTGGGCTCTTCTCTGAGATCTTTAGGTGTTGGCGAGGGAGATTTGGCAGTGGGGTCTGGTTTTGGAGAAGGTTCTTTGGAGGTTGGCCTTGGAGACTTGGCAGTCTTCTTGGGGAACATGAAAAAGAAATTTAATGGAGAGCCAACATTTGCCCTCTTACTATCTTTGTTGGATAAACGACGCTTCTGAATTTTAAATTTCACTGGTGAGTGAAACGGAAGACCTTCAGTAGCACTCTTCTCTTTGACAGGGGTCTTCTCTTTGATAGGTGTCTTCTCTTGAGCTGGAGAAGAGCTCTTCTCTTTGGCAAGAGGACTAGGATCTTCTCTTTGATAGGAGTCTTCCCTTGAGCTGGTGAAGAGCTCATCTCTTTGGCAGGAGGGCTAGGGGTCTTCTCTTTAGCAAGAGGGCTAGGGCTCTTCTCTTTAGCAGGAGGGGTAGGGCTCTTCTCTTTAGCAGGAGGGGTAGGGCTCTTCTCTGTAGCCTGAGGGATCTTTCCTTTAGAATGGGTCTTCTCTTTAGAATGTCTCTTTTTCCCCTTGGAAGATCTGCTCTTAGTAGGGCTCTTCTTTCTTTTCTTCTTCTCTTTGGCAGAGGTCTTTTCCTTTTTGGATGAGCCATCCTTGACATTGCTTTCCTTCTCCTCCCTTTTCCTTTTCTTTGAAGTTGTATCCTTGGCTCCTTTATTAGGTGGAAAGGGGGAATTAGGATCATATGGATTGATGGATCTGTTCAAAACCATGGACACTGCCTTCTCCCTTACCCAACTTACCCAAGAATCTGGATATTCATGCAACTTAGACAAAAGAAAATAAGAAAATAGGTCACTAAATGTATTCACTAAATCAATCAATGGTTTTCATTCATGAACTTACAGTAAGTGTTGTCATTCTAAATCTTGACTCAAGATATCTCCAAGCACTAGCAAGCACCATCCATCCACAAGATGTTGAGTCTTTCTGCAAAGGAACTTCCTGATTGTAGTACTTAAAATCTTCAAGTTTGTAGTCTACATAGGTAGAACCTAGAAAACTCAAGATAAGTTTGGCAGCACTGCAAGCATAAAATATTGAGGGTCAACCAAATAATTGAAAACATACAAAATATTGTTCTAGAACATAAACCATGGAAAATCTTCAAGTTTGTAGTCTACATAGGTAGAGCCTAGAAAACTCAAGATAAGTTTGGTAGCACTGCAAGCATAAAATATTGAGGGTCAACCAAATAATTGAAAACATAGAAAATATTGTTCTAGAACATAAACCATGGAAAAGTTGATTCTTACATTTTACTTCTCCCATGAATGGATGATAAAGAATTCATAAAGATCACATCTCTATCCAATAGATTGAAGATAATAAGACTCCAATGGCCTCTGTGATAAGATGAATACTGCAATTAGTTGTGAATATTGTAATGTCTATTATAGGCAAAAGATAATTGAGTGTGAGTCTTACACTTCAACATAAGGGTATACAATGTAATTGCAGGTAAGCATATCAAAAGTTTTGAGAAAACTTGCAAGATCCCCTTGCCTATTGAAAAGGCACTGTGTAACAAGGGGATCAAGAATGGTCACTTGCACAGCCATTGGTTCATGAAGATCCCTCATAAGACATCTGGAGACATAAACAAAACATATCAACAAAATATGAAATCTGAGAAATTCATCAAGAAAGCAAAAGCAAATCCACACAAACCTCAGACAGATGAAGAGGACTGTGTCAGATATCTCAATATTGTGATTCACAAGCATACTTATGTCTTCAGGGGCAATGTCACAATAAACCTCATCCTCTCCATGCATGGACACATCTACTATCATTTGACCTGTCACATTCTGATAAAGCTCTGAATTGGATGCATGGAGAATTTCAGCTTGCTAAGAAAGAATGGCATCCTCTGTAATCTTCTGTTGCTCTCTCTCTTTCTCAACTTCTTCTTTGATATCCTGAGCCTTTCTTGTACCATAATTATGAGAAATATCTTCAATAACAACTGACTGTTTGGGTTGTCTTGCTGGAGGGATATTAGGAATTTCAAAATCTCTCATATCTTGACTTGGAATGGGCTCCAAAGCTTTGTCAAACTTATATCTAAGTCTGGACACAAGCACAAAATCTTTGCTCATAAGAGTGATCCTATGAGCAAATGCAGTAGCAATGTATCCATCATTCATAAAGTCGATTAAAAAATCTTCAGCAGCCTCTTGAAGACACATAAGGGCCTGTGACTCCCATCGGACTTTATCAAGATTTGTGTTTCTCATTTTGCCAACTAACCTTTTTGATATGTCCCTGACAACCCGAGTAAATGGCAGTTGAGGGATGAGATCGCACGAGGCTTTGGAAGAGGCTTTTCTTGTTTGGAAGGTCCTAGTTTGTCCTCAGCTTTTTCAGTCTCCAAAGGTGGGTAGACTTTCCTTGCAGTCTGTTTTGTCCTCGCCATTGAAGTTAAAAAAAAAGAGACCCGATGGAGGTGATTTGTGTAATAAGATAAAAAAATAAAGTGGCCCGAACGAAGCGATAGAGCGGATCCGAAGGTGTTGGAAAGGGATAATCGCGTGATTCGAGAAATTACAAATGAAGGCTTCCAACTGTTCAAGAAATAAGCAATCGTTTAGCCAAGTGAAAAAGGAGGCCCGAACGAAGCGATGAGACAAATCCAAAAATGTCGGATAAGCTTAATCGCTTGATTCGGGCAATCAAGATATAGACGAAACGAAGCGATTGAAGGAATCCAAATGTAGTGGAAAGGTGCAATCGCTTGATATGGGTAAGAAATGTAAAAGTAGTTTTCGGAAAATAAGGTGGAGTGATCTCGCTTGATACCGTGTCGGTGAAAAATAGAAATATTTTCAACAAAATTAACTTTTTATACCTCGAATCTGTCGTACAAAGGACCGTTGGATACACGTGTCATGTAAATATTCTTAAAAACTCTCTTTCAATTTTTTTCCCCGCTTTTGGACCACTTATTTTCGTCTAGTCAAGCTGTGTACTATAGTGTCTTCCTAGCCCTATTTTGCAAAACTCTATAGTTTTTTTGGGACCAAAGCCCGCACCAAGCGATAGAGGAATTGCCAAAGCCCGCACGAAGCGATAGAGGAATTCCAAAACTTTTGGACCATTCATTTTCGCTTCGTTTGGGCTCATCAGAATTATTCCAGCATTTTTTTCAAATATCTCAATGAGTAAAAGTGTTGCGGGTCGACATGAACTTGTTGAAGAAAGCCCAAGTGAAAGACTCTTGAATGCTATTTTGCAAGATGGTCATGATATGAAGATATACGTAGATGCAGTGGAGATATTCAATCCAAGGTTTTCTCTTTCAGATGTTTTGTTGAAGCTTAAGGACATTCTTGAAGAGGAGTACAAACAATTTGAGATGTCAATTGAAGCTCATTGTTTTCATATCGGAGACAATGATTTTTGTCACCTTACCGATTTTACACAGCTGTCAGTGGAGAAAGCCAAAGTTACAAAGAGGTTCGGTAGATTTTCAAATAGAATCTCTTTCACATGCCCTTCATCCATTTCTTGTCCAATCCATAAAAAGCATTGCAACCTTGTCCCCAAGGATGTGTCCTTTCTTTTCTTCCTATTTTTGAAAGCAGAAATACAAGATAAAGAGCAACAACCAGAAATTGATGCAGAGAATGAGGAAGAAAACTTAAATGTCACCACGGTCTCAAAGCTAGAGAAAAGCTAGAGAAATGTCACCACGGTCTCAAAGCTAGAGAAATTGATGCAGAGAATGAGGGAGAAAACTTAAATGTCACCACGGTCTCAAAGCTAGAGAAAAGTGAGATTTTAGAAGAGGAAGAAATTGATGTTCAAGCTGAGGAGAGAGAAAGTGCCAATCTTGATGTTGCAGAATTTAGGGCTTTCACTATTACTGAAGAGCCCTCAGAGGAAGCAAGCATATCTGAATCCTATGTTACTGTTTCAAACCTTCCTTTCTTCTATATCAATGAGAAAGATTTTATTCCTCTGTCCTATATTCAATGTCTCTTCAATATCAGAGAAGACTACTGTATTGCAGCAATTTCAGAAGCTTGTGAAGTGACCAAAGACTTTATTGATACAGAAGTAGAGTCAAAGGAAGAGTTTTTGGCACTTGATTTGCAAACATCTGACCACTCATTTATCCCTGACCACTCATTTATCCCTGCTCTACTGATGCACTTGCCTTGTGCCTTAAAAAAGTGGATGAGGGGAAACCTTCCCTTAGAGATGAGGATTTTGAGAACAGGCTTATTGAGTTAGGTATTGAGTCTTTTGGCAGAGATTTCAAGCTTCAGGTAGATTCTGATAAAGTGGAAAGGGTTGGCTTATGCAACTTGATGAAAGACAAAGTAGTAATTGAGGATGAGTTGCAGAAGGTAGCTTCCATTTAATCTTTTGTAAAATGTTATTATGATTGTAATTTTTTTAAATTGAGGTTTTTGTCTTGCAGATTGAATTGCTTGATAAGGATGATTTTCTAGGAAGAGCTAGAGACAGCAGAGTGAAAGCAACAGACACTAGGTCAAGAAGGCCTTCATCTGCTCTCATGCACTACTTACCTACATTGGATAAGGCTGTGTTCTGTGCATTCCACATGAACTTCTCTGAAGATGCTGAGTTGCCAATATTTGCCTTAAAGGTGTTGTCAAGGTTCATGGGATACACTCCCCTTCAAATAAATGCTAACAAGGTTTTGCTTCTAGAGAGAGCTTCTTCTCTTAGAATCTTTGGATATGCTGCAGGTTTCAATGCCTCAAGAGCAGGATACTTTCTTTGCTACTCTAGCTATGCAGCTGCAGCTGAGGAGTCAGATATCAATCTTCTTGGAGGTTATAGAAGGAGAAAATTTTTGAGATACAGAGGTGACATGCCAAATAGTCCCAAGAGAATCAAAAACTAATGTACACAATATTTTGCAAGGACTGATTATATTTCAGTAAATATTTTGTAAGAGGTACAAATGTGTTAGTAAATCATTAGTCTCTATCTTGAGGTGTTTGTGTAGTTTCAGATTGCTAGGTCTTTGATCTCATCCTTTGTAATTGCCTCCTGTAGAACCAATTGAATAATTCTTTAAGTGCATTGCTTCTTCTTTGACCACCTCCTCTTCTGGTACATCTAAAAAAGGAAGTTCTCGTTTGATAGTGAGACTTTTCCATTCCTTGTGTGTTCCATGTTGCAAGGGGTCCTTCTGTAGCAAAATATGGTCCATGCAAGTAAAGAATATGTTACAAAGATAATTTTTTGTTAGTAAATTTAAGAAATTACACTTTAATTTTAACTATTTTGATAAGTCTGAACACTCACCAAGTAATAAGTTATGTCTTTTTCTCCCCAGGCATCTATGATAGCTTTGATCAAAAGCTTTATTGCTTTTTTGAAATCATCTGCATAAGTATTTGAACCAACTTGTTGTCTAAGGACTTTGAAAAAATTGTCGAGTTTTTTCCAAACTTCCATACGTTTGTTGGCTACATCTGGTCTACTTTTGACATTTGTGGTGATGACACATAGCTGTTTCCAGCAGTTCCACATTGCATTGACTTGTTTGGTGTCATGGTTGCTCAAAAATCTTCGTGCTTTTGCTCCTCCCATTGAAACATCTTGCAGAACATCACCTGTACCTCCAGAAAGAACAGGATCTTTTTTAAGATGCACTTCCCCACCATGGAAACCCATTTGAGAGAGCAAGGCTTCGCATTTTTCTATGCACTCATCTGCAAGTTTAGTCGGCTTATTAGAATATGCATAGTCTAGATGAAGTCTGAGCAATTTGTCCAAGATTCTTATCTCTGCATGCAATGTACATATATGCACATTTTTTAAATGTATTGGTAGAATTGGATCCCATATTTTAATAGAAGTTGGATAATCGACAACATTCACATTATTTCTGGATGGTGGTTTTCCAATCTCATTTTCTGCAAGCCATTCTCTTGTCCCTGTGCTTGCCATGCAATAAATACATGGATATTTGGTATTTGCTCCTCCACATACACCAAACATACACTTCAACGCCTTGAGGTCGGCACTCAAATACCATTCCACAATGAAATCACCTATGTCGTCTACATGAAGGTGTTCACCTGTATTTTGGCTCTGAATAACTGAAGGAATGTCTGTTTGTGAGAAGAGCCACTTTAATGTTTCATGACTCTCTACTGGTACATGAGCTGATCCAATCCATTTCTGATTGAGTTTTGTGGTATGGAGAATCAAGCTTACCTTGACTATAGTCCAATGCTTTATTCATTAGGGATATAGATATTCTTTCCATTTTTTGACATTTTTGGATTTAAGCTTCATCTAATTTTAAAACAAATACAAGTTTTCCTTCACAATCTATTTCTCTTATGTTGTAATATCTCACTATAAAAGATTGGACTTTTCTAATGTTCATCCAAATATTATTATAAACGTTGTATTCAAAAGACGATTTTTTTTTTGTCTCTCATATGGCATTGTTCCCTCAATATGGAAATACTCTCCGAAATGTTTAGAAATTTCCTCATTTAACAGAGTTCTATATTTTCCAACATTGTGAGGTCTAGGCAACCCAAAAGCTTTGATTTTGTAATACTTAAGGACCCTGAACCAGGTTTTAGAGATGGCTCTGTATCCCTTTCTACTCACTCCCACTATGTCACAAACTTCTTGCATTTGGGAAGGCTGGACTAATAAGTCCATATCTTTTAATAGATGTTGAAAGACTAGTTTTTTTTTAGTTTGATTTTCAAGAAGTTTCAAAAGTTTCAAGATATCCGACCTATTCATAAGCTCATTCAAAAATCTTACCCTTTCCTGAGCATTAGACATGTCAAATCCTAGAAGGTTAGTAACATGATCTCTTACAAGTTTTAACCTTTTTTTTCTTTGTCCAGATCTCTCTGTTAAGTTAACTACATCCTGCATTCGTTTTACTCGTGCTCTTAACCCTATTGGAGTTTCTTTTAAGGTTTTCAATTGATCATTTTCTTGTTTCAAAGACACTATTTTATTTTCAAGTTCTATAATTTTTGTTGCATTCAAAGATGAAGTATTTTGAAGATATGTAGTATATTCTGCATAATTAATATGTGATTGAGATAGTCTTGAACTATAACCAAGTAAGCCATCCACCCCATCACCAACAAATCTAATCAAATCATGTGGTGTGTGAAAAGAAGGATACCTTCCTGTTTTGGGATCCGGTGGATATAGACTTCCATCTGTCCATAGGTCAATATGCTTCTTTCCTTCGTTGCGAAGATGTTGAGCTTCATTTGCACATGAAAGGGATCTTTGGTAGACACTCCGTGTAGTTGCATACTCTTGGTTGAGCTTGATATTCAAATGAAACTTACAATTAGATGTATCACTCATTACTAACAGAGCTAAAAATATTAGCAGAGCTATTAGAACATGAGAGACACAGAAGAATGAGAATGAGATGTAGCTTGTGAAATTCTTAGAGAAGCAGAGGAGTGAAATTTTTTTGGAGAATGGATGAGAGCGCGTTTGGAGGGAATGGTCATTTTGCCGCGAAGTCACTAAAAGAGGACAAATTTCAAGACAAGCCATTAAAGAGTAGCATGAAAACGATATATTTTTTTAGATTTTAAAATATGTACTTAGATACGTGTTTAATCAGATAGATACGCTTTAAATATCCAAAACGGCCAAATTTGGAGCCGTTTTGACTGTCAACATTCTACTAATTAGCAAGTTAGCGAAATTCCTTATTAGTGTGGACCATAGGATTTATGTTGGATTGCCACAATTGTAGACCATTCTCGGTTGGGAGTCCAATCCATATTCTTGGTGGGTTGAGTTGTGGTGGTAGTTCAGGGGTAGTGGAAGACTTACCAGTTATTGTGGCGGGTGATGGAGTACCCTTTGTGGATGCAGTTGGTGGGGGCAAAGGATTAGAGTTGATGCACTCTCCATTCCAGAGGATCATTGTTACCTTGCCCTGGGGAAGCTAGAGGGTAGCTGTGTTGTTAACGGAGTTGATTGTACTTGTAACATTCTAGACCCAGCTTCCTCCAAGAGGATGATTGCTTCTTTTATTTCACCTGTGGGTGTTGAGAGCTTTGATAGCCCAAGCTCATTTACATCTTCATCTATGGCAGTACATCATGAGCTTGAGAGGGGCTGTTGAGATTCAAGCTCGATGTTAGTGTGAGCCAGCTATGCTATGTGCTGGCATGTTAGGTAGGAACATGTGTGAGACATAAATGACCGCGTCCAGCTGGTCATAGTGTGTGGACATTAGCTAGGGTTAGAAGTGTGTGGACACAACTCATAGAGTGTTGTGTGTATTATGGATTATGGCTTTATGCATTGTGTGAGAAGGGAGATGGCTTCTGTCTATGGTTAGGGTTTGCAATATACATTAGGATTTGCTCCTGTGTGTGTGTCTCCTCTCCCTCTACCTATTTTTCAACATGGTATCAGAGCCTGGTGCTCTCTATTAGGGTTTATGAGTGAGTGAGAGAAGAGGGAGAAGAAGCTGTGAAGAAAAGCTGTGAAGCTTGCCATTGAAGCTGTGAAGCTTGGAGCACACCGATTACTATCAGATCTGAGAGCTTGGCCTACTGGGTAAGGTATTCTAAACATCCTTGAGCGGATTATGGCTTTATGCATTGTGTGAGAAGGGAGATGGCTTCCCTCTATGGTTAGGGTTTGCAATATACATTAGGGTTTGCTCCTGTGAGTGTGTCTCCTCTCCCTCTACCTATTTTTCAACATGGTATCAAAGCCTGGTGCTCTCTATTAGGGTTTATGAGTGAGTGAGAGAAGAGGGAGAAGAAGCTGTGAAGCTTGCCATTGAAGCTGTGAAGCTTGGAGCACACCGATTACTATCAGATCTGAGAGCTTGGCCTACCAGGTAAGGTATTCTAAACATCCTTGAGCGGATTGCAGGTGATTCAAGCAAAAACAAAGTAAATTAGGGCAACCCAAAGCAAAAGAAAATTCTGGTTTTTTGGAAGCTTTCCATTAAAGCTTGGAAGCGATGATGTATGGTGAAATACATGCAAATCTGGCAAAGAAATATGTATGTGACAAGCAAGAATGTGTTGGAAACTCATGTACAAGCCCTACACTAATTTTGGAGCAATTTTGATGCATTTGAATGTGTGAAATTTACTGTTTTTTTGAGCTCTCACAAAACAGAGAAAAGGAAGCCAAATTTTTGATGCATTTGGAGCAAGTTTTTGGCAAAAATCAAAGCATTGATGGATTGCACACTTGCCTAGGTGTGATGGGCACCTATTTATATCATCAATTAGCACTTAAATGACTCCTAAATCCCCCTATAGCAGGCGACGCAGGCTGGACAGCAGAAACAGAGTACTTTTTCAATTATTTGATTGGTGGAGGACTTGAATCAATAGTGGTAAATTCTGGTTTTTTGGAAGCTTTCCATTAAAGCTTGGAAGCGGTGATGTATGGTGAAATACATGCAAATCTGGCAAAGAAATATGTATGTGACAAGCAAGAATGTGTTGGAAACTCATGTACAAGCCCTACACTAATTTTGGAGCAATTTTGATGCATTTGAATGTGTGAAATTTACTGTTTTTTTGAGCTCTCACAAAACAGAGAAAAGGAAGCCAAATTTTTGATGCATTTGGAGCAAGTTTTTGGCAAAAATCAAAGCATTGATGGATTGCACACTTTCCTAGGTGTGTTGGGCACCTATTTATATCATCAATTAGCACTTAAATGACTCCTAAATCCCCCTATAGCAGGCGGCGCAGGCTGGACAGTAGAAACAGAGTACTTTTTCAATTATTTGATTGGTGGAGGACTCAAATCAATAATGGTGAGTGATTACTTCCAAAATTGACTTAGCAATTAGTTGCTACACACACTTAAGAAGGAGGCTACATGATTGGATTGATCAATTATCATCTATGGAGTTGGAAATGAGCTGATTAAATAGGCTGTCTACTGGTTGCAGAGAAACAGAGTGTGTTTAATCGATCAATTACTCTTTGGTCTTAAACAATTGGACTAATTCCTTTTACATGGAGTTAGTGGACATCATTGCTAAGCTAATGAATGCCTGGTTGCTCAATTTGGACAAGGATTGAAGAAATTAGCGCAAATCTACTACTGGTTTTTTTGGTTTTTCTCAAAACAGAGAAGGGGGTTTGACAAAATTGATATGTACACATGTCGGATGGTGTTGATATTCAACATTGAGGTTGTTTAGGTGTCAATGCAAGTTATGCACACTTGATTGAACCACTACACTACAATTTGGAGCCTTGGAAAGCGCATCAAAACAGGGTATCTTGGATTGTGTGAGCCAGTTTATTTTGGATGCATACAGGTTGATTTTCTACATCAAAATTGAAGTTCATTGAGTACTTTGGAGTATCTGGAACACCCATTGGAGTGTGGTTGTGCTGAGGAAGGCTTGTTTACAGATTTGGACGTGTACGGAAGGTGTATTTTCATTGAGCAATATGTCGGATAATCCAGTATAGATTGTTGGTGAAAAGCTGGATAGGAAGAACTTTCAGGCATGGAAGTACAGGATCAAAAGTTTTCTGAAGGAAAAAGGTTTTTGGAATCTCATTACAGGTGCTGAGCCCAGATCCGGAACTACCCCGACAACCTACACAGCAGCAAGTTATAGCTCATATGCAATGGTCAGAAAGAGCATTCAAAGTGTTGCACAATATGTCTATATGTATTTCGGATACTATGCTCATACACATACATGATGCTGAGAATCCCAAGGATGCATGGGATACATTGGTGAAGTTGTTTGATACAGACACGAGTGCTCGCAAGTCTCAGTTTATAGCTCATAAGCAATGGTCAGAAAGAGCATTCAAAGTGTTGCACAATATGTCTATATGTATTTCGGATACTATGCTCATACACATACATGATGCTGAGAATCCCAAGGATGCATGGGATACATTGGTGAAGTTGTTTGATACAGACACGAGTGCTCGCAAGTCTCAGTTGTGACAACAGATACATAATGTGAAGTGAAATAGAAGGAACGTCCATGATTATGTACAAGAGATAAAGAAGTTTACAGATGCATTGGCAACAATCAATGCCCCCATGCTTGATGATGATTTGGTAGACATTACCTTGCGTGGTCTTGGCAAGGAATATAAATCTTTTGATACATCTATCTCGGTTCGGAGTACAGGTTTACCAGACTTTGATGAGTTGGTTTCACTCTTACTTGTTGAGGAAATCAAACTCAGTGATTCCTTTCAGGATGCATCTACTAGCCATGATGATAATGGCAAAAAGCAGGCTTTCTATTCCCAAAGAGGATCTAGAGGCAGGGGGAGATTCGCATCACGTGGCCGTGGTAATGGTCGTGGATGGCAGGATAGGTCACCACAACAGAATTTTCAGCCTTCATATGGTGCTAGAGGTGGTCGTGGATATACACCTCAGAGAGGCAGAGGTAATCCTTGTGGTAGAGGACGTTGGCAAGGGCAACAAACATCTATGCAAGATGTGGAATGCCATTACTGTGGAAAATTTGGTCATATGGCACGTGATTGTTTCCGCCACAAACAGAATGATTTGAGAGGGGGTAGAGCACAATGTGGTGGACATTATGCACAACATGGTGGAAATTATGCATCAAGTAGTAATGATGGCAGCGCAAATCACTCATTTGCCATGAAACATGTTGTGGGATCTATGATGACAAATGCTGAGAATGATGACACTTGGTATATGGACTCTGGAGTATCAAACCATATGACTTGTCATGGTGAATGGTTTGAGCATATGAAGCCTATGGATGTGAAAGGCTATGTGGAAACAAGAGATGATACTCAGCATGCCATTACACATGTTGAAAGTGTACCATTGGTTATGCACAATGGTCAAACAAAGTCTATGTCAGATGTATTGTATGTGCCTTCGATTACAAAAAGTTTGGCCTCAGTTGGTCAAATGGTGGAACAGGGATTACAGGTTCGTTTCAATGAGCATGGTTGCTTCGTTGAGGATTTCAAACCTGCCTTCTTTCTTGCTAAAGGCAAGAAAGAAGGCAGGTTGTTTAAGCTAGATGCTGGAACTCCTGAGTTAAAATCAGCCATGCTCTCTAAAAGCAGAAATGTGGTATAGGACATTGATATGTGGCATAAGAGGATTGGACATGTCGATATAAAAAGGTTAAAGAACATGCAGGCAAGAGGCATTGTTAGTGGGCTGTCTAGATTCAAGTATGATGGGAATATGCATGTTTGTGAAGCCTGTCAGTTTGGAAAGCAGGCGAGGTTACGATTTCCTAGAAAAGTAAACATGAGTAGCAGGCCACTTGAGATAGTACATAGCTATGTAGGGGGTCCTGCACAAAACCCATCTATCAAAGGTAGTTTATACTATGTGACATTCATTGATGATTTCAGCAAAATGACATGGATATACTTTCTCAGACAGAAAAGTGAAGTATTGGAAAAGTTTAAAATGGATTTCAAAGCTTTTGCAGAGAAGCAATATGGCTCGTGGATTAGCGCGATCATCGGATTCACGGTTTAGGAGATACGAGCCTCCAAAGAGGGGTGTGTTCCAGAGTAAGACAATTGAATTGCAGGTATACACCTCAACAAAATGGTGTGGCTGAGAGAAAGAATAGAGTCATATGTGAATTGGCCAAGGCAATGCTCAATGAAAAGAGCATGCCAGATTATTATTGGGCAGAAGCATGTGCTACTGCAGTGTATATACTGAATAAAACACCCACAGCAGCCATACATGGAAGTACGCCAGAGATGTGGCTTACAGGTTTTAGGCCAGACATTGGACACCTCAAAGTATTTGGATGCATAGCTTATGTACGTGTGCTTGACGAAAGAAGGAGGAAGTTAGATCCTAAGGCAGAAAAGTGTGTGTTTGTTGGATATGCATAGGATTATCTCACAAGATGTGGTGTTTGATGAGGGCGCTAGTTGGTACAAAGCAAAGGATGAGGGTGTCATTGAGTCACTTGAAGCTGATGTGCCTATGAACTTGCCACAAGCAAGTTCTAGTTCTACTTCTATGTTTGGGCCAGCAGAAGCTGAGAGTAGTACTGTACGTCCATGGTCAGGATGTTTGAGGCATGAGAGTGTGAGCACTGGGAGTAGTGCTATGGATAAAGGCAAGAAGAAGGTTGAAGGAATCACAGGTTATGAGTCGTCAAGTTCAGAGAGTTTGGATGAGGAACTTGGCATACCTATTTTATGCACACCTTAGTGCTAGGCAGGATAGATATGTGCCACCACATGCTAGAGTGACAGGTGTTCAAAGTGATCCGCATGCATTGCGGAGATCCCAAAGAGTCAGATATCCAGTTTTGACAGGTGTTCAAAGTGATCCGCATGCATTGCGGAGATCCCAAAGAGTCAGATATCCAGTTTTGACAGGTTGACATACCGTGATTTTGCTATGCATTATGCATATATGATGTCTTTGGTGAAGCATGTGGAACCTACAGAAGCTATTGGAAAGCATGTATGGGAGAAGGCAATGGATGTTGAGATGGACACATTGGTTCATAATGATACATGGGATTTGGTTGCATTACCACTGGACAAAAATTTCATTGGTTGTAAATGGGTTTACAAAGTGAAGTGCAAGTCAGATGGTTCCATTGAGCGACATAAAGTGAGATTGGTAGCTAAGGGTTATGCACAAACCCAAGGATTGGACTATGATGAAACATTTAGTCCAGTGGCAAAGATGGGAACAGTGAGAGCAGTCATTGCTATGGCTACAGCAAATGGTTGGGAAATGCATCAAATGGATGTGAAAAATGCATTTCTAAATGGTGATCTATACAAGAAGAAGTATATATGGCACAGCCAGAAGGTTATGTACACCCAAAGTATCCCACTCATGTATGCAGATTGAAGAAGGCATTATATGGTCTGAAGCAAGCACCTCGTGCTTGGAGTGATAAGATGAGCAGATATCTTATCTCCCTTGGATTTCAGGTTTCTATAGCAGATTCTTCACTCTATGTGAAGAAAACAGATCATGGGATTGTTTTACTTGTCATCTATGTGGATGACTTGATTATCACAGGTGATGCATGGTACAGATGTGATGCATGTCAAGAAAGCATTGAGTGGGCAGTTTGACATGAAAGATTTGGGTGAATTGAGATACTTTCTTGGAATTGAAGTGATCAAAGACCATGTAGGTACATGGTTAGTGCAACGCCAATATGCATTGGATATGTTGGCAAAATATGGCATGACAGGGTGTAAGCCTATGAGTACACCTTTGGAGCAAAATGTGAAGTTGCGGGCTGATTTTGGTGAGGAGTTGGATGATCCATCTATGTATAGAAAGATGGTTGGTAGTCTCATTTACATTACTATCACATGCCCGGATTTGAGTTATGCTGTGGGGTTAGTAAGTCAATTTATGTAGAGCCCCAGAAAACCTCATTTGGATGCAATGAGACGCATCATGCGATATGTAAAGACCATTGTACATTATGGTCTACTTTATGAGAGTGGTAAAGGCTTGGATATACATGGCTACATAGATGCTGATTGGGCAGGTAGCTCATATGACAGGAGGTCTACTTGTGGTTATGCCTTTACACTTGGAAATGCCGTGGTGAGTTGGAGTAGCAAGAAGCAACCTACAGTTGCTTTATCTAGTACAGAGACTGAATACAGGGGTGCAGCCATTGCTACTTGTGAAGGAATATGGTTAAAGAGTCTCTTGGTAGATTTGGGTGACCCTATTGATGGCAAAGTTATCATTCATTGTGACAACATGAGCAGTATACAGTTGGCAAAGAATCCAGTATTTCATGCGCGGACCAAACACATAGAGGTCCATTATCACTTTGTCAGAGAGAAGGTGCTGGATGGTATAGTGGATGGTACAGTGGATCTACAGTATGTGAAGACTGAAGAGCAGGTGGCAGACATCTTTACAAAGCCACTTAGCAGGGAGAAGTTTGAGTACTTCCATACTATGTTGGGAGTACATGGGATGAGCTTGAGGGGGAGTGTTGAGAGCTTTGATAGCCCAAGCTCATCTACATCTTCATCTATGGTAGTACATCATGAGCTTGAGAGGAGCTGTTGAGATTCAAGCTCGATGTCAGTGTGAGCCAGCTATGCTATGTGTTGGCATGTTAGTAGGAACATGTGTGAGACATAAATGACCGCGTCCAGCTGGTCATAGTGTGTGGACATTAGGTAGGGGTAGAAGTGTGTGGACACAACTCATAGAGTGTTGTGTGTATTATGGATTATGGCTTTATGCATTGTGTGAGAAGGGAGATGGCTTCCCTCTATGGTTAGGGTTTGCAATATACATTAGGGTTTTCTCCTGTGTGTGTGTCTCCTCTCCCTCTACCTATTTTTCAACAGTGGGAACCACATAAGACTTACAAGCCAATGGGTTAGAGACAATATGTACAGTTTGTGTAAAGGACCCAAGGCTTTGTATGCATTTTCTATTAGGAAATTGAAGTTTGTCATAGTAAGTTTTAAGAGAGGGTTTTCCCAGAGAGAGCCATGTTTCCCATGGCAAAAGATTATGGCTAGCTGTGGGAGAGACAATAAGGCATGTTTTCTTTGCATGTTTCTACCAAAGGGGAAATCTATCCAGATGACCTGAAGGGTGGTTGTTTTAGGTTGTGGAGGTACAGTGATACTCAGGGTGTTAAGAGTGAGGAAATGGCTTTATGGGGTTCATGAAGGGTCTGGCCGTTTGGGAGCATGAATTGTGTGTCAAGTTTGCGACCTAGGAGGGTGTCAAGTGTAGCAAGGATTTTAAGCCAATCATGGTCGCCTTTGTCACTATTGACAGAAGCGACCGTGCATGGCACCCATGCCTCATCAAGGGCTTGATGACAAAGCTCGCAAACCAAGAGATCATTGGCCCTGGCAGTGGTCACAGAGTCTTCAACAAAGGGAGATTTGGCCATGGGATGTGAGTGCCAGTTATATAAATTGACCTTAAGCATTTGAGACTATTTACGGAGGTAGACATCATGTAGGTCCCAATCATGGATTAGTCAGTTTTGTCTCATGAAGAGTCAACCCAAGATGGCATCATAGGTGGCATTATGAAAGTCCTCCACAAATGTGAGGTGGAATGTTATGTCATAGACTTTGGCCTTGAGGTCAGGCACTAGGCCCAAGGGTTTTGCAGAGTTCCCATCTGTAAGCTTGATCACCAATTTGGTGGGATCAAGTTGTTGGTCCCAGTTTTCCCAATATGTTTGTGTGAGGATGCTTACACACCAGCACCTCCATCCAGGATGCTTACACACCAGCACGTCCATCCAGGATGCCTTTTGACCACATGTTGTTAACCTATGAGACGGACATTGAGATGTACTATGTTTTACGTCATGTAATTAATATTAAGTATTCTGAGTCACAGGCGGGGCTTGTTGGCACCATATGCAAAGGATAAAGGGATTGGGTGATCGCCGATGAGAGGCGCACCTTGAATATCAGTAGGATAAGGGTTAGGATCGGCCGGCCATGTATGGGCGCCTATGTGTGAACGGCCAAGTCACCTATAAGAGTCAAATGTAACCCTAAAACCCTCATTCTCATGTGTTGAATACAAGAGTGCTCTTGCCTTATCTTCTTGGTTTCCTTCTCCTGCATGTGTGTGTGAGAGAGAGAGAGAGTGAGAGAGCGATCGAGCACTGTGTAGCGGCACGGCGGCGGCGGCGAGGCAGTAGAGTGGGGACGGCGATTCCTCCTTCACTGCTGCGACGCGGGAATCCTTCACAGCGGCGGTTTGAGCGGTGAGTGACACACCTTTGCATTCTCTTTGAGCTTGCTTTCCTGGTTGTATGCTTGCAGCCATTTGTGGCTCGCATACGGTGTTCGACAAGTACCCAGCTAAACCACCTGTGCGGCAAA
The DNA here is from genome assembly GCF_041138505.1 of Cibotium barometz. Lineage (NCBI taxonomy): Eukaryota > Viridiplantae > Streptophyta > Polypodiopsida > Cyatheales > Cibotiaceae > Cibotium > Cibotium barometz. The sequence continues at coordinate 45,542,077 of NC_141087.1, forward strand.
AGTGCACATTTTTGGCATCGCTACCGGGGAGATGCCCTGTACCAAGCTCCAGTTTGCAGCTCGGGCTGCTGCGTGAAGTGAAATTTACGCTGTAGAGGAAAGGCGACTGTGTGTTTGTTGTTGAGGACCGTTTTCGTGTTCTGCAATCTGTTTCTGCAAGTTGTCATCTGCAATTCTGTTTCTTCTATTATTTTTCCGCTCTGCGTGTGGGCGTGCACTCTATTCTTTGGTTTTCTGCGTGTGAGGGGGGATTCAGAAATCCCCAGGCCTGCGCTATGTGCGAACTGCGCCGCGGCCAAGTCTGAACCCCACAAAGGAACCCTAGAAAACCTATCCCAAAAAAAAAATCCCCAAAAAAAAGGAAAACATTAATTTTGTAAAAAAAAGCAAAGAAATAAATAGAAATAAAAAATTAAATTTTTTCTAGAAAGAAACCAAATGTGTGGAGAGAAAAGATTTTTTATTTGGAGAAAAAATTTTTGAAAAGAAAAAACCCCAATTGACCCCGACCCCGGTCTCGATCTTTTGATATATATATATATAGGAGAGTGAGCCTCCATAGCTTTCTTTCAAGTGAGAGCTTAAGGGAAGTGGAGCTCTATATGTGGTCCACCCCCCAAGGAGTGAAGTGAGCATGTGGGATAAAGCCTTCACCCTTCCCTCCACAAGCAAATAGGCCTTCCCCCTTCCCCCACAAGGAAATAGACTGTTTTGAGGACCACAGGAGCTCTGGATAGGCGAACACGATGCTGTAAAGCACTCTAGGACCCTTTAAACGATACGCTCGTCTCGAGCTATCACATGTCCTAGTTCAGGTTTGACCATAAGTAAGGGGGTTAAAAATGGGTTAAAAACAATACAAAAACAAGTAAAAATGGAGTGCGAAACACCCGAGAAACCACTTGGGTGGGCTTCAAGGGTAGTCACCAACGCCCGTAGGGTATCCACATCATATGCATCTACGCTCTGGTCAGGTGCTAGAGCCTGAGCCACTAGAAAGAATTTCAGTTTACGCAGGCTCACACCATCCCTCCACATTAGCATCTTGGCCTTCAGTTGGAACCCAGGGAAGTGCAACCCAAGATCCACGAATAGTGGATAGTGATTCGTCCTCTAACTCAGAAGCCATGGAAGGGCATCTTACCAAGAACCCTGAGGAGACAAGCCAAAACATGCCAGTTTGGGCCCCACAACCTGGATCTAGCATGTTTAGTCATCTACTAGAGACCTTTAGTAGAGCTACACGCTATGAACATGCGACAAGTGAAGTAAATGAAGAAGGAGGGGTAGTGGATTTGCCATTCTCATCTCATGTGGACCCTACCCTCCCAAAGAGTGTCCATGTGGATATTCTACTCACTTCGTTTAATGAGGGCCCTACTGAGCTACCACCTTTCGACGCGCTTCCTAAAGTAGAGGTCCCTAGAAGCCAATCCATAAGAAGTGACATTGCATCCACTTCAAGAGAACCGTTTGGCACTCCAAGTCTAGATGGGATATTTCTCAATGAAAATTGGGAATATGATCTACACACAGAGACTCTAACTGACCTATACACGGGTTACACATACCATGTAGGTTGGTTAGAAGTCATACAATCTACATCTAGCGCCACTAATCTAGAGGAGCAACAACAAATGATATGTGAGGTTATTCATAGAATTATCCAATTTGAGAGGCAAAATAGGGGAGTGAACCTAGTTTCCACCACTGGCCCTATGAGATTTTTGGATACGGGCAAGGCCAAACAACCAACCCTATCACAATTGGAGACTCCCTCGGTGAGTCCCATAGACCCTTCATATGTTGTTTTTCCTGGAGTCTCAATGCAGGTTGAGCCCACGAGCAGTAACTTTAGCTTCCCAACCTTGGCTCAACTTTCCATTAGGGAATCCACAATGCCTACCCCAATGATGAGCAGGAAGGAAAGTGCACTTGTTACCGTTGTAGTTAGTATGACGCCGCTACTTAGTGGAACAGTACCTACAACAATGCGTGCCAGAACCTATCGACCATATGTACCTATCGCTACTCATGCTCATGTAGCTCCTATGCCTCTTAGTATGCCAATGGCGTATGCTCCACGACTGCCTTATCACCACCCTTATCCAAGAGGAGCTAGGCCTAATCACATATCACATCCTACGTCAGCTGCCTACATACCAAGACCAATGCCAACTCCTATCAAACCAGGCTATCCCAAAAGTGCCTCCACCAGCTATCCCTGCTCACCTAGGTGATCTCGCAGCGTTTGCTCAGACGATCGGACGATCTATTGCGGAAAACATGCAGGGCATGCCTGAGAGAGAGAACCCAGAAGCAAGGCGGTACAAGTGGCTAAGCTCACTCAGAACTTCAGTGGTAACGAGGATGTTAGGAAGCACATTGAAGTCTTCGAACACGTGTGTGATTCCTTGGAAGAGCACAATGAGCTGCATAAGTGTAAAGCCTTAGGCTTAACCTTGAGTGGGAAGGCCGGAGATTGGTATCGAACCTTAAGGGTTGAAGAGCGCACTCACTACCCCACTCTCAAGATATTGTTCTTGAAAGAATACATATGTGAGGGTGTGCTTTGGGGAGTAGCATCTCAACTCCAAAAAGCTAAACGCGAGGAAGGGAAGTCAGTGAGAGACTTTATTAGTCGATTGAAGCATCTAAATTCTTGCTGCACTCCTGATGAGCGCTTCAATAACAACCAATTGCTCAATAGATTCATCTGCAGATTGCGCCACGAGGACATATACAATGGCTTAGTCATTACAGGTCTTACAACGTGGGAAGCACTCACTGCCAATGCAATCCAGTTAGAAGACAACTTGATGATTGCAGGTAAAAAGGTGTCTTCGGAGACAAAATCCGTTAGTTTGCAAGTATTTGGGCACGAGCCAATAACGGTAAAACCTATTTTGCCAAGGAGCCCAAGATATCAAAAATGTCTGTGACCGACCTTACTAAGGCTCTCCAAGAATACTTTAGGGGTAATCGAGCTCCTCAAAATAGCCATATGTACCAAAGAAGAGAGCAACAATGGTGTTCGGTTTGCTTAGGACCACATAGCACGAGTGAATGTCCCACATTCAGAATCAAATTCAATGGGAATTACAATGCATGTGGTAAGTATGGCCATCAATCTAAGGATTGCCTAGTACTTAAGCGAATGTTGGCAAATCAGGCACCACCAGCAGCCTGGTCAAACACACCTCAAGTACCCGCACTGATGCCTGCACCACCTGTCGAGCAACCGTCACAGCACATAGTTCCAAGGAACCCGAATGTAGTCCAGTCTGTGCCATTACCATCGCCAGTGCTAGGACCACAACCTCCACATCCAAGGATTACCCCTATAAACCAGATGGGTTGTGAGTCACATTTGTGAGTCACATAGTGCATGTGGGGATTATGAAGAGGAGATAGACCCCACTACTCCATATGGGATTAATACGTTTGAAATGACTCCCCAGTACTACATGGAGGATCATTTTGAGCAAGTCAAGCCTGTATATCAAGTGGCTTCTCTCACCACAAGAGGGAAAAACCTTAATACCTTGGCGAGGAGACCACCTCTTCAATGCTATGAGTGTGGTGGACCGCATCGTGTAGCGGAGTGCCCTAATAGGCTACAGAAGATCGCTACTCAGATGCAACCAAATCAAGGGAGCACATCGAGAATGCCGGTACTTACATGTAATCGTTGTGGCATAGATCATTTGATTGCTGAATGTCCACATAATCCTAATGCACCCAAGATTACGCCATTGAATTTGGTTGAGGTCACCAACCAGGCACGAGGAACCACACTCGTTGTACCTGTGAATGTAGTTACACGGTCAATGCTTCAAAATCAAAACTACATTCTTGAAGAGAGGGATACTGCATCAATTACTCGAGCCAAGAAAAAGAAGTTGCGGCGGAAGAGATCGCTTAATGCTACGAGCTCCAAGCCTAGTTCAAAGACTAACATAGAGACAGGAGACGACCCCGTGTATATGAATGATCCTGAAGATGATTCCGATTCAATAGAAACCATGGGGACCAAATCCACTACCTTAAGGGAGGACCCCACTCGGGAGCTCAACGAGGGAGAATCAAGCGAGTACATAAATAAGGAGAAACAGAAGGAAACTTCCTCGGCCCCACAACCAAGTCAGTTAATGCCCTCTCAACCACCCAAACTGACTGAGACTCCCCAAGGACAAGCCACGTGGGCCAAAGACCCTCAAGAAAAAGATTGGAACTTACCCGAACCCAGTTGAGGAGATTGAACAAGTGCGACACTTAAGGAGTTTGGTGGAAGAAACACAAAGAGAACTGGAGCCAAACCCGAGAAAAATCAAAATTCCAGACACAGTGTTTCCTACACAAGTTCAACCTCACAGGAACCATAAACCGTTAGCTATACCTAGTATCATTCGGGAAGAAAGTGAGGATAGGACATCAGGAAGTGGGCAAACACCCTTTTTGCTTGAAAGAATGTTTAGTGAGGGAATGCCTGACCCCATCGAAGAGGAAGTGATTCCATCTTCACCAGTCCCTAGTCAAGGGGCGATGTCTCGAAAAGTACCGTTGAATGTGTCTAAGCTAATGGATTTCATGTCCTCTGAAATCAGAACCATGATCATATCCAAATTATACAGAGATCCTGAGCTATTCTTAGCTCTTCGGGCATTTCTCAATGGAGAACTAAAGGCGGGATTACCACAATTTGCAAATATGGATAGACCCGACACACTTCAAGATGAAGGGGAACATTGGGATCTACAACCCAACCTAGATGAAGATTCGGTCGTTGAAATACCTGTAACTAACAAGTTGGGACAGTACTTTGAAGGTGACGAATCTAATGCAACCCTCCCCATTACTACCAACGGATTAACTCTAAAGGGAATCCTTGATGGTGGTGCTAGAGTGAGCATTGTGACTAAAAACTGTTGGGAATCTATGGGGAGACCTCACCTCGAAGTCACAAACATAGTGGTTAAGATGGCAAACGGAACTATTGCTAAACCTATTGGAATGTTAAGGGACCTTAAGGTCAAGGTTCTGGGGTACAAGGTAAGACATACCTTCATTGTAATGGATTTCTCCAAGCATCCTATGTCATATCAAATAATCTTAGGATGTCCTTTCATGAGGGAATCACAAATGGTGCATGACTAGTCGAAAAACCATGTCTACCTACAATTTGAGGACTCTGTCATTCGAGTTGATCTTGAGAATGGTCGCGCGCGTTCTTTAGGAAGCAAGATTATCATCAATAATTGATCGGATACCACTATTCACTCCGTCCCATTAAGGTATTGCTATACATGCAAAAAAGAGACTGATGATGGAAAAGATTCTCCTTATATGGATGTCCTACTGGGTATGACTGAGTCGGATAACGTGGATTGGGTACACCTAGCGGCAACCATAGACACATGGGGAAATAGAGGCACAAGTTGGGTAACACCTGAGGGGCAAGATATGCCACCGTTAGTGCTAATAAACATGATAGGTGTTATGCACTTGACTCCTGATGGCGGCAAACTCCACTGACACGAAAAGTGGCGGACTTTGACCAATGCAACTCTGAGTATGAATATTAAGAAGAAACTGACTCTGAGCCTGATGGAGGGGATGAACAAATATTCACCCAAATGTGGAAGCAAGGTGCTCAAGGCCTAGGACAGTGACCTGCAGTTCATCCGAAAGTGACACAAGTGAAGATCAACCAAGTGAGTCCGAATTTGACAGAAACAAAAATAAAAAACTTGGTAAGAAAAAAACGAGACATAAGCGACAACGCTATCAAGCTAATGTACGAATTGCAATAAACAAGGAGAGATCCACTGCAGAATGGCTTAGTTATGTAGGAGCTATTGACGCTCATCAGAAGTTAGCGGATAATTGGGGACAATACCTCCAAAGTGTCATGTGGTGTATTCCGCAACCTCATGACGTCGCCCAATTAGAAATCAAAGAGAAGCCAAAACTAAGTCGTACTGCCAGAAGGCGGCAAAACCAAGAGTTAGCTCAGCAACAAAAGGAGGCGGAATTAAAAGAAAAAAAACCACGCACAACAAGAACCAGTAGACTTACACCCCGCACCCGAGCATTTCAAATCGAGCATTTCAAATCATTTACCACAAGGGAACGTAAAGTGGTCTACACAAAAGCTCAACCAACGCCTACCAATGGGAGTAGCGGTGTCTACGATGACCCTGCGGTAGTTAAGGAGATAGACTTAGCAGATCTGGGTGAGGAGTCTAAACCAGTTTTTATTGCTCAAGACCTCACCAAGATGGAAGAAGCTGCACTTAAGAAGCTTCTTAAAGAATTCAAGGACATATCTGCTTGGACATATCATGATATGAAGGGTGTTCCACCCTCGGTAGTGCAACACACGATTCCAATGATTAGCACTGCTAAACCAGTCCAGCAACGTCCCTACCCAATGAATCCTAAGTATGCAAATATTGTACAGAAGGAAATTGAAAAGCTTATAAAATGTGGATTCATATACCCTATTGAGCACTCAGAATGGGTTTCTCCGATAGTCATCGTACCAAAGAAGAATGGGAAACTCAGAGTGTGCATTGATCTCAGAAAGGTTAATACAGCCACCAGAAGGGATCATTACCCCTTGCCATATTCTGAACATGTGCTTGAAAGAGTTGTAGGTAAGGAGGTATATAGCTTTTTAGATGGGTACTCTGGTTACAATCAAATCACAATTGCAGTAGAGGACCAAGCTAAAATAGCATTTATCACGGAGTTTGGAGTGTTTGCCTTTCGCGTCATGGCCTTTGGCTTGACCAATGCACCTGCAACATTCCAACGATTGATAAACATGGCCTTTAAGGAATATCTAAGGGACTTTTGTGAAGCTTTCTTAGATGATCTTTGTGTTCATTCTTCTTGGGACGAGCACTTGATGTGTTTACGAAAAATATTTGAAAGGTGTAGATTATATCGCATCTCATTGAATCCTTTCAAATACCAATTTTGGGTTAAACACAGAGTTATCTTAGGGCATATAGTGTCAAAAAATGGGATTTCCACTGACGAGAGTAAAATCAAGGTCATTCTGGAATTGCCCCCACCCACCAACTATAAGGGAGTCCAACGCTTTATGGGACACGTTGGTTATTATATCGAAGATTTATTCTATTCTTCGCCGAGATAGCTCGACCATTGTATAAGCTTCTCATCGAGTTTATTTGGACCGAAGAATGTGACCGTGCCTATGAGCTATTAAAGAAGGCCTTGGCGAGTGCTCCAATCTTGAGAATGCCTAACTGGGATTTACTCTTCCATGTGCATATTGATGCATCAAACTTTGCTATTGGGTGTGTGTTAACTCAACCTAGAGAACACAAGCTAGACTACCCCATTAGCTTTGCCAGTCGCCAGTTGAACGATGTTGAGATGAACTACACCACTACGGAGCGAGAAGGGTTGGCAATGATATATGCAGTAAGGAAATTTCGTTATTACCTCCTTGCCACCAACTTTGTTTTCTATGTGGATCATCAAGCATTGTTGTATCTGGTAAACAAACCATGCTCCACAGGAAGAATCACACGATGGTTATTGATTTTTCTTGAGTTTGATTTCACTGTTGTTGTGAGACCTGGCAAAAAACATGTCATGGCTGAACATTTGTCTCGTATACCTAATGGTGAGGCTCCTATGGGAGTTGATGATGACTTACCCTTCCCTGTTCATGGTTGAGACAATGCCTGAATGGAGTGAGAAGATTGTTAACTTTTTGGTTAATGGCTTTCCACCCAAGGAGCTTCGTAAAGATCTAGCGCGAAAGCTGATCAAGGAATGCGAACCCTATTGCCTGATAGCCGAGACTCTTTATAAAAGAGAAAAGGATGACGTTCTTACCGAGAGCATGAGTATCTATACATTTTACAAGAGGCACATATGGGCGTAGCCGGTGGTCATTTCTCAGGAGACTTAACTGCGCGAAAGATCTTACAATCAGGGTATTGGTGGCCCACTATGTTCCAAGATGCATCACTCTTTGTGAAGGGTTGCGATGAATGCCAACGATACAAGAAACCCCAATGGAAAGATCAGATGCCCCTACATCCAATCAAAGTAAACCAACCATTTGAAAAGTGGGGTTTAGAATTCATTCTTGAAAAACAAACAAAATTAAAAATTCTTCAATAAAAGTAAATATTTTCACATGAAAAACTTATCAACATATCATTTTGAGAGTTGAATAACTTACATGTTCAATCATTTTGCAAAGTAGCAACCAGCTTTAGTTCCTCCTATTGAATGGGAACTATGAATTGAGCTTCGACCCTTATGTGCATCTTCTTGTTATTTTGAAATATCTCTTGTATGCATTCCATCCATGATAGAGTCCCATGATTGCCCTCCCAAACAAAAAACATCTTGTTTTGGAGGACAGACCATTTTTTATCCTCACTTAAGTCCTCTTCAAACTCTTTGTTAACCAATTGCCAATTCTTATGCCATGATTTCTTAGTATTCTTATCCACGTCTTTGGTGGTCCCATCAAGCATGTTGATGGACAAGATAAAACTACCTTTCATCTCACAAAATATCCATCATTTTCTAGTATTATTTTCAACAAAGATAGATCTTGTCTCAGGTCCCTAACCCTTTCATTGATCAAAAGTCTGCATAGTGGAGGAAGTGGTGGGATAATGCCTTTGTTCATTCTTATGCTCTCTAAGAACTCTGAGCCCTGTGGTTGATAAACCGACAAAGGAATGATATCATCTGCATCATCCTCGTCATTAACTTTTTTCTCCACATCTTTCCTCTCATTACCCTCGACCTCTTTTGCATCTGTATCTATTTCTTTAGTCACCCCCCCAGGTGCATCTACCTCATGTTCCTTTGAAGCACTAACATCAGAATCATCTTCATCCATTTCTCTACTCACCACCACAGGTGCTTCTACCTCATGCTCCTTTGAAATCTTTTTTTTTTTTGCCACCCCTAGTGGAAGGTATACTTTTCCTCTTTCTTACTTGAGATGACTGCAAGGAAAACATTTTCCATACATAAAAATTATGATAACTAAACATAGAATCATAAACGAAAACTATCATGACAACCATACATATCTTTTTCTCTTAATAACTTTGCCATACCTTGCCTCTCGTCATGGCTTTGGAGCTTGTTGTAGACAACAAAAGAAGCAAGAAAATTTGCTAGCACCTACAAAGAGTGTGTCCCCAACACCTATAATCATAACACGTAGTAAAAATGAGTCAACTTTGCTAGTGGAGGAAAGAGATGAAGGGGAAAAGAGATGGAGGGAATACAAGGGATTGGGTTCCATAAGACGGTTTTGCTGAAGAAACTATCAAGGAAGGTAAGAGGCAAAAGGAAGACTTCTTGAAGCCAACAAAATGATTGCATAATTCTTAAAAGACATATAGAACTGGTCAACATAAATAGAATCATCCCATCCTGTTGAGCTTCCATCACATGGCTAAATGGAGATAACTCCCGTGACGGTTTTCCCGTCAAGGGAGATGTGTTGTTAAATAAGCATTAAATGGCATGGCTGCCTACCAAGGTTGAAGGAGGAAGGCACGTAAAGGCATTGATGGATTTGTTGAACTTTGGGCATGAATTTAGGCAATTGACAAAGGTAGAGAGAAATATAACATCTATCAAGCCGCACCTTTCTGTGGTCTTTGCTTGCAAGTTTAATTTCAGTAAAATCATGTAAAGCAGCAATATCAGATCCATTACATTGAGTCTAGACTAATTTTCTCTACTAGCAATAACGATGCCTTGACTGTGATACCTATCACTAATGCCTTCAACCAGATTAAAGTCTTGGACTAGAATGATGGGGCATTGGATATACATGAGAGAGTTTATTCAACGTTCATGAAATAATCAACATTTATATAATAATCAACGTGTATCCAACATTTATACAATAATCAGCGCAACGTTTAAACGTTGATGCAATAATTAACATTTATTCAACATATAAAGGACGTTTATTCAAGCATTTTATTCAGAGCGTTTATTTAAGGCACTTGACGGTTTCGCCGACGAAACCGTCAAGGGACAGCAACAATATAAATATTAACAGCAATTGAAGAAGAAGCAGCAGCTGCACTCGCAGCCGCAAGAGGGAGCTAGCCAACTAGGTGGTAACGATGCATGGCAGGCTAGCATGGCACAGCTCCCGACAGCACTTACGCTCAGCTCCCAGCAACGTACACAGGGTTGTCCCTTGATGGTTTCGCTAGCTGAAGAAGAAGCAGCAGCCACAGTCGCAACCGCAAGAGGGAGCTAACTAGCTAGGTGGTGATGATGCATGGCAAGCCAGCATGGCACAGCTCCCGACAGCGTACACAGGGTTGCCCCTTGACGGTTTCATCGGCGAAACCGTCAAGGAAGTGGTGTTCTCAAGGGGACCTCACATGACCGTGAAAGCAAAAAAAGAGCATTCACGTGAAAAAACAAGAATTCACGTGATAGAAAGGGAAAAAAGGCCTACTGAAGGCTCGCGTGAAGGAGGCAGTATTGAGATTTCAAGCTTAACATGAGCTGACATTCATGAGGCGATTACATGACCGTTCAATATTTATATCACTGGCGAGTTTGGTAGCTGGCACCGACATATCTTTGTCAGAGATTCTACACAGAGAGTCCACATCTACCCACTCCTCTTAGCGTGTTTACATTATGGACCGCTTGTATATACTCTATTATGTGTGTTAGTCACTTTATCTTCTTTATAGACCTCTTTTGTTGTGTGAAGAAGACGAAGAATTTTCAGCCTCTTACCTTGTGTGTTCTCTTCTAGGGTTTGTGTGAAGTGTGTGTGTGCTTGTAAGAGCTCAAGATCTCTCCTGCCTTGCATCTTTTCATGGTATCGGAACCTGGTTCATGTTAAGGGCTGAGTGAAAGCAAGAGAAGCACATGAAGCGGTACGAGGGTAAGAGCTTCATCCACTCTTCTCTCTTTGTATTGTGGCTACTACACCCTGTGATGACAGAATTGAGTAGCTATTTGTGATGCAACACATGCTCAATTCTAACAGGAGATGTGTGAGGATCTCAAGATACATGGTATGTGGATTTTGGTGCCTTTAACCACATGACCAATCATGCTGAGTGGTTTAGAGACATACAGAAAAAGGAAAAACGAGGTGTAGAAATAGGTGATAATATTGTGCATCCCATTGCGCATGTTGGTAAAGTGCCATTATCTATGCAGGATGGAAAAATGAAGAACTTGGCAAATGTTGGTAAAGTTTCAAATATTACAAAGAACCTGGTTTTTATTGGAAAGATGGTTGAGCAGGGTCTTTGTAATATTTGGTAAAGTTCCAAATATTACAAAGAACTTGGTTTCTATTGGAAAGATGGTTGAGCACGGTCTACAAGTGAGGTTTAATCCTCAAGGATGTTTTGTGGAAGACTTCAAAAATTAGTGTCGCTTGGTTACAAAGGGTAATAGAAATGGTAGGATGTTTACTTGGGATGTGAACATGCCTGAAGTAAAGGCAGCCATGTTTGCGCATGGAACAGATGTCACTGCAGATATTGACATATGGCACAAGCTTATTGGTCATGTGAATGTATAGCGATTGAAGTCTATGCAGACCCAAAATACTGTTGTAGGTTTGCTAAAGTTAAAGGTTGATGGTATGCACAAAGTATGTGAAGCATGCCAGATTGGTAAGCATGCCAAACATGCTTTCCCACAAGAAAAGCATGTCAGTGCAAGGCCATTAGATATCATACATTAGTTTAGCCATAGAATGGACCTAGCCACCAAGATGATACGTCCATACTCAAGCATGTTGGTTGAAAATGAAGTCAAATTAAGAGAGTTTCTAGGCTGATTTAGGGCTCATGTTCACCTAGGCTTGGTGCTTTATCTTTATATCTAATCTAAACGAGACTTTGCACCTTGTTGTAAGGTCTACCTAGACATCAACTTAGAACCTAGAATGCAGACCCTATGAATCTAAGAAGCTCAGAGCGAGAAATTGTCCCCAGAGGCTAGTTTTCCATGCATGCTTCTATCTCTTGCCCTTGTGATCCAATTTTAGAACATGCAATTGCACTTTGCTACCTGCCACCACCGCTAGCACTAGGCTCATGCCAAGTTTCGTCCCATTCTAACACGTTTGGATTCCAACCATTATCCCAAGCCAATTGCATTACTCAACCAAGCTAAAAATATAAAAAGTATTTATAAGAGATCAATCTCAAGTGTCAGTAGTGTTTTCCATTATATAAACTACCTCCCTACCAAGTTTGGTGCGAGTCTGAGCTAGTTTGTCTCCAAAACAGACTAACCAAGAACCTTATACATTCAACTATTGTTGGCTGAAAATTGGGCTAGTTACATTTGTGAGCCAAGCTAAACATAGCAAAAGTCTTTGTAGGAGAGTGATCTCAAGTGACAATGGTGTGGTCCATTATACACACTAGCTGCCTACCAAGTTTGGTGCCAATTTGACCTAGTTTACTCCCCACAATGGACAAGGCCAAGAACCCTCCGCACTCACATGTTCCTAGATAAGAAGTTGGTCAAGTTTGACAACAACTCTTGCATTTTCCCACCTAGCCATTACTTTTAGCCTAAAACCCCAAATCAGATAAGCCTCTATACCAACCAAGCTCAATACACATACTTGAGCTAGTCACTTTTCAAAGTTTTGACTCTAGGCAAGAGATTTAGCCTAGCTTAGAAATCCATTAACTTTTAACGCTTAGATTTAAATCTCTCCCCATTTGGTCAATTTCAAATTGACTAGATAAAAGTGCTAAGGATAGCCCGAGGTACCCTCACACCAAGTTTTATCTCGATCGGATATTGTTAGATCTTTGGCTATTTCTAGCAACTCCTACTGAACCGCTCCGTAGTGAGATTTGGATTACTTGTGAGATTGTTTTGGTCTCTTTTGAGGAAAAGGAAAAGAATATTTCTTTTGGTCTCTTTTGAGGAAAAGGACAATAATTTTTTTGTGTGGGACTCAAAAATCCTTGGGAAAAGAGCATTTAATGTTGGCATAACTCGTAGCCTATTGATTAGTTCCAAATAAGGAATTTCACAAGGGGTGCCCATACATCAAAGACCATAGCCATCAACTCAAATTTTAGAGCAAGAAGGGGAGGCGACTGAACAGGCCTAGATTTGAAACCTATCAATTTTCCACACCTAGCTCTAAAACTCTCCCCTTTTAGTCTTTTGTAGTTTTGAGTTTACATGTGTTAACATTAGTTGGACTACCAAATTTGATCCTGAACGAAAACTATCACTACCTATTTTTGGAAAGTGAGATTGAACGAATTTGATCCTGAACGAAAACTATCACTACCTATTTTTAGTAGTCCTTGCTAAAATTACTAGTTATTCTTGGAAAGTGAGATTGAAGCATCCATTATGTTCTTGACACTCTAAAGAACTCACGTGTCAAATTTGGTCTTATTTGGACTAGGTTTAGATAAGTTAAAAGCCTTTTTGCTTCTTTTTTAGTAAAAAGCTTAAATTTTTCCAAGTCTGAAACCTAGAAAACCTTGGGTAAGAGCACTTTCGACAAGGCTATAAATCCTTACCTACTACAAGTTTGTTGTAAACAAGGTTTTTTATAGATCTCGTATGTACTTCAGAGTCCAAGCTTGTCAACTCACTTCCTTGAGATAAGATTTTGAAAGCTTATACTATGAGAACCCCGCCCCCTCCGAGGGCACTAGTGACGGAATCAGCGTCAGCCTCTCACGTGGGGTAGGGATCCACACTTGGGGCCTCGCCCAAGGATATCCAAACAAGAGACTAGCCCGGCGATTCCTCTGAAACCGAACCCGAAAAAACTTCCCTCGCCCGGAAGGCACGGGCGATTCCACCAGGAAAATCTTCTAACAGGGGAATTGATCTAGCGAGTCAATGTCTTAACTATCCAAACTGATCCACTATCCAAACTGATCCGACCGAACCCGAAAGTCACATGGTCAGATCAAAAAAGAGCCTTGCACTTGTTGGTCCATAGAATCACCGCTTTTTTCGTCCTTTAACAAGGCACAGCCGCCCACTAATTTCCTCCCACAGAACAAGGGTCTTCCTAGAACTTAATCTAACTAACGTAACTAATTATAACTTATTTGTATCGTAGGAATCCCCCGATCCAGCCCAACCGGCCCATGGGTTAGCCAACCACCCAACCACTGTATTGGTGGGATTCCTTTATAAAAATTTGGTTATGTTTTGCCGGGGTACCGAGGAAAAGAGTTCCCATGCCCCCTAGCCGACGTTTCAAGCAAAATTTTAGGTAGGCATACCACGTACACACCCAATATGAAATTTCCATTATAACGGATTCTGTTGTCTTTAAAGAGTTCCCACACCCCCTAGCCGGCGTTTCAAGCAAAATTTAAGGTAGGCATACCACATACACACCCAATATGAAATTTCCATTATAACGGATTCGATTGTCTTTAAAACAATCTTTCAATGAAAATCCTAGTATTGCTGATCATAATCCTCCAAAATATTGAGTCCATTGTATTACAAAATATATCATGCAGACTCTCCATTGAAGACCAGCTGGTCAACCAACGAGATCCAATATCAAATTTTAGTTCACAAAAGTCATTCTTTTCAATCGAGAGATGGACAACTAGTTTACTGGCCGTCCCTCTCACATGAAAGATCCCTCCGAGCAACGAATTCGGGGGTGCTAGTAGCGGAAGTAGCACTTCTTGCTTGCACAGGGCAGAGCCTCTCACTCGCGGCCTTGCTATCCGGACAAGAGACTAATCCCTTGGTTCTTCCAAAACCGAACCCGAAAAAACTTCCCTCACCCAGAAAGCATGGCAATTCCTCTAGGATATTTTTATTCTAACGTAGTCAAGAGCCTTAACTAACCAAACTGATCCGACCGAACCCGTAAGTCACATGGTCAGATCAAGGAAAAGACTTCCACTTGGATCATAGAGACCAACGCTTTTTTCCTCATCGAGAGGCACAGCCGTTCCATAGAACAAAGACTATCCAGGATTTAATTCATCTATCATACTATAATAGAATTGAGTCTCATTTTAGGGATCCATTAGTCCAGTCTACAGTCCCATGGGTTAGCCAACCGCCCAACCACTGTAGTGATAGAATCCGTTTAGGAATTTGGTTATATTTTATCCCAGGTCCCCTAGCCAACGCTTCATGCAAACTTCAAGATAGTCACACCACTTACACACCCAATATGAAATTGCCTTTTTCAGCTGTCTTTAAAATAATCTTTTAATGAAACCATAGTATCACTGATCATAATCCTCCAAAATATCCTATTGAATTCTAAACCAAAATATCCTATTGAATTCTAACTTCTAATCATTCCTTCATCAGTGTACCTATGGCATCATTGGCAACCAGAACGCTCACCACATGTCCATAGTATCACTGATCATAATCCTTCAAAATATCCAGTTGAATTCTAACTTCCAATCATTCCTTCATCGGTGTACCTATGGCATCATTGGCAACCAGAACGCTCACCACCTGTCCACTCCCTGTCCACTCAAGGGCCTTTTCAATAGTTCCTAGCTCATAGTACCCGAAATTATATTCACTTATAAAAATTCTAGATGGACTCTCCGTTGAAGATCAGCAAGATCAACCAACAGATCCATATAAAAGAGCCATGTACTCATTCGTTGAGGACCAGCAAGGTCAATCAACCAGATCCATGCTCGAATTCAGAAAATAACTCTTACTCCTTGTTCCAATATCTTTCTCAATGCACGTGTGGGTATCTTCGGTGATGCAGAGCCCGAGCACCGTATGGTCAGCACCCTCTAAGATCCTTCGCAGGTCACCTAGTGCTTCACTCATAGGCCGCTTACTTGGTCCCTCATCCACCGTACCGAAAGCTCACCATTTAAATCAAACCGAGGCTGGTCAAGATATCGGCCAACCTAGCTACGCGAGATGTCCTCCGTTGACTCTCCGTCAGCTGTTGCAACTTTATCACTTAGGTCTCCACGACCTCATTCACAAGACGGTCAAAATGCTTCCTCAGCATTCTTGACATAAAACAGTCATTTAAAAACAGGTCATAATAAATACAGTTTCTATAATGAACTCTCGTCTTTCCACATTGTTCCACATCAATCCACATTACTTAATCCAAGTCCAATCATATGTATTCCCATCGTCATTCATCCATTCTCATCCAATCACATCATTTTCCATCTCAT
This sequence comes from Cibotium barometz, assembly GCF_041138505.1. Classification (NCBI taxonomy): domain Eukaryota; kingdom Viridiplantae; phylum Streptophyta; class Polypodiopsida; order Cyatheales; family Cibotiaceae; genus Cibotium; species Cibotium barometz. The sequence goes on from NC_141087.1 coordinate 45,558,285, forward strand.
GACATCTTTCCACATTTATACTCATCACATCTCATCCACTCGCATCTACCCATATCCACATCTCATTACATCACATTCATTCACATCATTCATATCTACCCCGATCCACATCACATCCATTTCACCTCTCATCTCATTCATTCACATCTATCCCGATTCACATCTCATCCATTCACATCACATCTCATTCATTCACATATATCCCGATTCACATCACATCCATTCACATCACATATCATCCATTCACATCTATCCCAATTTACATCACATCACATCCATTCACATCTATCCCAATTTACATCATATCACATCACATCTCATTCATTCACATCTATCTCGATTCACATCACATCACATCCATTCACATCACATATCATCCATTCACATCTATTCCAATTTACATCACATCCATTTCACATCACATCTCACCCATTCACACTTATCCCGACTCACATCACATCACATTCATTTTATCCCGATTTCATCACATACATTCTATCCACATTACATCACGTCCACATCTATCCACATCATATTTCATTCATTCCATCCACTTTACATCACATCCACATTATATCTCATTCATACACATCCCATCTCATTCATCCACATCCATCCAATCATTCACATACACGACTATCCACATCTATCTATACATTCACATCTATCACTTCACATCCACATATATTCACATCACATCACAATTCATCCACATCTCTTTACATCACATCACATCACATCACATCACATCTCATCCACATTTCCATCCACATCTCTTTACATTACATCACATCTCATCCACATCCACATCACATTCACATCCACATCACCTTACATCACGTCACATCACATCCACATCCACATCACAATCACATCCATGTCTCTTTTCAGCACATCACATCTCATCCACATCCACATCACTTTCACATCCACATCCTTTTACATTACATTCTTTCACATACACATCTACATCCATTTACATCACATTCTTTCACATACACATCCACATCCATTTACTTCCCATATCACCCTTTCACATATCCTCTCATCTCATTCTCATCTCATCATTCACATCCACATCCATTATCTTCACATCTCATCCACATTCATTTTCATCACACCACATCCTTGAAAAGATGCAGGGGAGAAGAGAGCTTGAACTCTTGCAAGCACACACACAATCACAAAACCCTAAAAGAGAACACACAAGGTGAGAGGCTGAAAATCTTCTTCTTCTTCACACAACACTCAACACACCATATACAAAGATAAGAATACACCCTATATGAAAGGTACTCAACCAAATACATACTAGGGTTCTCTATAGTGTGAACCCAACTAAGTGAGCTGGCGCTATAACTATGCCAGTCTCTAGAATGACAGCCTGTCATCCCACTGGCCGCATATCACCCATGATCACCAACCATGCCAGTGGTGTAAGTGTGGGGCCTATCCCACAGGCGGGTCATCAGTAAGGAATGGGTAGAACAATTGGGGTTCGAGAGACTCATAGCACAAGAGTGGGAGGAACTGTAAAGGCCAGAGGGGGCTCTTGACCTGCTCTCACTGGCTTTGTAAAAATGAACACCATCATAGTACCTAGCAAAGAATCCATAACCCTCACCACTCAAATAGTAAAGGAAGACTTGGGGTTGCCTAGCAAAGGAGTAATAGAGCCCACCCAGTGACCTCAGAGGTGCCCAAGGAGTGACAAAGCCCACGAAGGAGTAACAACCCCATGCACACAGAGCACAAATGCAATTCTATCTGTAGAACATTGCCCTTATGGCGAAATCAGAGGATATGTTAGCCACCCAAGAATTACAATAGGCTAAGGGTAGTAGAATCAGGTGAAAAGATTAATTGGGTAGCCATCTACCTGGAGAACCTAAGGAGAAGGGCAGCAACAACTGCCACAAAAACTGGTGGACAAACAGTGTTACATGCACACCTAAGAGCCTTGTCTAGGGTGGCCCCTGAGAACCATGAATCAAGAAGGAGTTAGAGCGAGAAAAGATCAAAATACCGAGCAGAGGGGTCCTCTAGAATAAAACAGATAGAGAAGAGACCCCACCCTAAGACCATGCTGCATAACAAACTAGAATCGTTTTGAAGAGACCCATTCTGTTCTAGGATTTGGTAAATGTGGATGTGCAGGATGAAGAACTAGAAAGTCTCATCTTCATAAGAAGAAAGAAGACCAAATTGAACCCTGCAGTCCAAGCTGCCATGAACCCAATAACTCAAGGCAAAGAGCGGAGGCACAACATTGAAACACAAGCAATCGATAGTAAGCCCATCAAGAAAGATGAAGATCTGGGATAAAGACGTAATCCCAATACTCAGATACCTAAGGAGAGGGATGAGGATGATCAAGAACAGGAGGTCTCAGTGGAATTAAGACCAGCTAGTGCAGTGGAACAAGAATAAAAGTAGGAGAAGGAACAAGAGCACAACAAAACAGAGATACTTCAAGGGCCTTGGACACCACCATAGAGCAAAAGATTGAAGATACCATGAATAGGCTTTGCTCAAATTTTCAACACACACAAGATGCTAAAGAGCAGATGTCTGTGAATCTCGGACATGCTTAACAGGCCAAGGAACAATTGGAAAAGGAAATGGAAATCTTATGCCAAGTTGGACTGAACACTATGAATGAACTGGAGCAATCCTCTAAGGATTGCATGAAGTTATTTCTCAAGCCAACAAAGGATTAAGCTAAGAGTTTTCTTGGTGACCTTCACGCAGCAAGATCAAGGATACGGAGGAAAAGGGTAACAAGATGTCTGTGAATCTCGGACATGCTTAACAGGCCAAGGAACAGTTGGAAAAGGAAATGGCAATCTTATGCCAAGTTGGACTGAACACTATGAATGAACTGGAGCAATCCACTAAGGATTGCATGAAGTTATTTCTAAGGCCAACAAAGGATTAAGCTAAGAGTTTTCCCGGTGACCTTCACAGTAAGATCAAGGATACGGAGGCCCGGCTACATGAAAAGGGTAACAAGCTACAAAGATATGGAGCATCCTTGGTGCAGATAGACAAAAAACTGAACCTTCAAGAAAAAGCTTTCAATGATCTGTAGGAAAAGAGCCACAAAGAAAAGGCAAGAAAACCTAAGAAAGTTGTGGGCAAGGATATTGACATTGAAGAGGAAGAAGAGGAGGATTCAGAAGAAGAAGATGCTCCACCTCCCTCTCCAGAACACAAAAAATTCAAGAAGATCATAGAGTATATAAAGCACCTCAATGTGCATACATACACCCAATGGCAACTGTTCACCTCCTTGCAGCACACATAATGTCTGCACAACCAATCTGTCTTCCTGCAGTTCTTAAAACAGAGTTCTGCAGTTCTTAAGAACTGTCCTCCTGCAGTTCTTTAAACAGAGTTTTGCAGAGAATCGATGACTTATCCGCAGTGCTCGAAATCACCTGCTTTCTGAAAAACGGAGGTCGCAACAGGCCCGAAAATGCATTTTTCGGCTTGAAAAATGTAGTCTGATATAGGACAGTATAGTTGCCCTATAGCTTTACTCCCGCGAAGAAAGCTCCTCAATTAGAGATCGTTTGGCCGGTGCCTCCCGTAGAGCTCCCGACAAGGGTGTAGTCACCAACACAAATAGGGAAGAGTAGATGAAGCTATTACTCTCGTACCGCTTCCTGTGCTTCTCTTGCTTGCAACTCAGCCCTTAGCATGAACCAGGCTCTGATACCATGAAAAGATGTAGGGGAGAAGAGAGCTTGAGCTCTTGCAAAAAGCACACACACAATCACAAAACCCTAAAAGAGAACACACAAGGTGAGAGGCTGAAAATCTTCTTCTTCTTCACACAACACTCAACACACCATATACAAAGATAAGAGTACACATATGAAAAGGTACTCAACTAAATACATACTAGGGTTCTCTATAGTGTGAACCCAACTAAGTGAGCTGGCGCTATAACTATTCCAGTCTCTAGAATGGTTGTCACACAGCCTGTCATCCCACTGGCTGCATATCACCCATGATCTCACCAACCATGCCAGTGGTGTAAGTGTGCGGCCTATCCCCCAGGCAGGTCATTAGTGTCCACCGCCTCACTAGATGAGCTCGATATCTCAATAATCCTATCACATCCCATTCACATCCATTCACATCCTATCGCATCCCATTTACATCTTATCACATCCCATTTACATCCATTCACATCCTATCGCATCCCATTCACATTCTATCGCATCCCATTCACATCTTATTCCCATTTAGTAGCTTTTCCTACTTCGATACCGATAATGGTACTTTTTCTAAATTTCTGCCAATTATTTGGCTTAGATAAAGGTTCTTTTTCTCGATGACTATTTCCATATTCTTTCTCAATTTCTCAAATGAATTATATTCAATATTCCTCTTTTGAATAAAATAATTCATGGGATTCACAAAAATCAATTCTACCCATATTTTCACTTTTGATAAATATTCATAAATTGAATTATACTAAAAATTTCTCTTTTTTCCATTTAATTTTTTGGATCTCAATTATTATGGGAATTCCTCTTTTTACATTTAATTGCTTGAATTCTAAATGTCATGGGGATTCCTCTTTATCATTTAAATAAAATTACCATAATTCTAAATGTCATGGGGATTCCTCTTTATCATTTAAATAAAATTACCATAATTCTCTCTTTTCTTAATTATTGAATTATACATAAACCTTAAAAATTAGTTTTCCATTGAATGTGATGAAAATCATTCTTTTAGCCTAGGATATTCAATCCTAGAATATGGTAGGAAGTCCTCTTTTCACGTTATGCATAAGAATGAATTATGTATTAAAAATTTTACCATAGCTCCTCTGCTATTACTGATAATTTTCAATATTTTTGAAAAGAATAAGACTTAGTAATGTAATTATGATAGTATAGCTATCTTTTAACCTTAAATCCAATTTATGGATTTAACTCATAAGATTACCATAATTTACTAGCATATAAGTATAAAAAACCATTTTCTTAACCTCTAGCTTCACAAGTCTAGAGTTTGATTTGTGAATTGAGAATTTCTCCATGAGAAGCATCAATTGAATAGAGAATTGGTCATAGGAATGACCATTCTTTGGGGGAGAGAGAGATAAACATAAAAAGCATCCTAATTTAATTAAGCATAAATGTAAACTTTTCTTAATTAGTCATTAATTACAACTCTTAAGAAAAACTTGATTTGCATTATAAACACTTAATTTAGAAACTTCTCAAGCTTGAGAGGGATTGAGCAGTGAAAACATTGAGAATAGTAGAGAAAAACCATAAAATTACACTTTACCTCTTATTTTTGCTTGCTTCTCTATCCTTAGAAGAAGCCCCCAACCAATCAATTGGTTAGTGTGTTGAAAGGAAAGCTCCAAGGATGGTTGAAGAGAGAGAGAGAGAGAGAGAGAAGCTCCACTTTCTCCAAAAGTATAGGATTTTTAAGAGATAATAGAAAATATGAGAATTTTAATGTAATATTGGCATGGTATAGCTCAAAGATGAGAATACAAAATAATGAGAGTCTATTTATAAGTGAGGGAGGCCACTAACTGAGTCCAATTAAGTTCTAGAATTTTCCAGCTTCAGTTTGGCTAAATTTGGACAAGATTTGGACCAGTTTAGCTCTCTTTTGATTTGGTTTTATCCAGGAGAGAGGAGAGATAAAAATATCACAATTTTTTTGAATTAAAAACTCATCCACATGTGTGAAATATGCACCTACCTTAAAGGTCTCCCCTTCCTTACCAAGGTGTCAAAAATTCATCATTCCTCCTAAATATCTTTTTTTTTAGTAATATCTCATAGTTTTTAACTAATAAACTTTGTACTTAGTCAACTCTTCATCTTATGTGAGCATTTACTCATTTTTGGGTATTTTCTTTTATTCTTTGGATTTATCTCATCCAAACACTTGGATTAATATTATTGGCTCTCATAGGAACCTTAATTGGACCAGAATCTAAAATTTTTAGAAAATCTTGACCCTTAGGCTAAGGTCATTTATACACATTTTCAATTAATTCCAAATGCACATTGAAAAGTTCTTTTTGAATTTTTGTTTTACGGGAAACCATTTTAGACACTAGGAGGATTTTTATATCCAAAAATATCTCAATTTTGGATTATCTCTCTAGACATTTTCTTTGTCTATGCCAAAATAGGGTAAAATAGGATCTTTCTTCTATTTTAGAGAGGGAAATAATTACAAGAACAGAAGGGGAGGTTCTTACACCTTTACAACTCAAAAGCTGGAGGGAAGAATCTTACATCAACATCACAGTCGTGGTCCAACCAAAATTATTTGATTTCTAACTTTGATTCCAAGGATTTTATTCAGATAAACATCTACTGAACTTCTAACCATAAGAAAAATCCAGCTTTATGAATTTCATTCCTTCTTAACCATAATAGATTAAGAAATGGTTTTATATGAGAATATCAAATTTTTATGAAAATACTCTTCTTCCATTTAATATAATTTTGGGTCAATATCAATTTGGTGATTTATCCACATAAAAAATCTAAGGATATTCTTTCTACCAATTTAATTATCAACCCTAATTCTCTAGGTGGAATTATGGTGAGAATTCCTCTTTTGTCACACCAAAATTTAATTTAAACCTTTCTCTACTTAAAATACTATAAAAATTCTTTTTTTTAATTAAATACAAATATCCATTTTTTGAATATGCTTAAATTTTCTCTTTTTGCATTTACATGATTGAATTCCAAATGTCATAAAGATTCCTCTTTTATCATTTAAAAATTTCTCATGCATAAAATAAATTTATCAAAAATTTCTCTTTAAATTAAATAAAAATATCCATTATTTCAAATATGCCAAGAGTTTCACTTTTACCATTTAAATGATTGAATTCCAAATGTCATGGGAATTCCTCTTTTATCATTTACAAATTTCTCATGCATAAAATAAATTTATCTAAAATTCTTCTTAAAATTAAATAAAAATATCTATTATTTTGATATACCAAAATTTCTCTTTTTCCATTTAATTACATGGATCTCCATTATCATGGGAATTCCTCTTTTTTCATAAAAATAAAACTACCAAAAATTTCTCTTTTCTTTAATTAAATTATTTATGCATAAACACCAAAATTTTGTTTCCCATGAATATGATGAAAATCATTCTTTTAGCTTAGGATGTCCAACCCTAGAATACGGTATGAAGTCCTCTTTTAAGCATTATGCATAAAAATAAGATATGTATTGTTTTCTAAAAATTTTGCCATAGCTTCGCTGCTGCTATTACTGATAATTTTTAATTTAAAAAAAAAAGAATAAGACATTGCAATACAATTATGATAGAAGATCTATTCTTAAACTTAAACTTAAATTATAAAATTAAATCATAAATTTAGTCATAATCATAAACTTAGTTATGATTATTTCTACTAGATTATGCTATTTCTATTATTCCTCTTTTCTCAAAATGATAGGTTTATCTCTTTCACATTTAGAATCACTTAAAGTAGCTTTTTTAGCTACTTATAAATAATTTAAAAGAATTTACCATTATTTTGTTATCATAAAAGCATAAAAATACCATTTTCTTATCCTCTAGCTTTACAAGCTTAGAGTTTGGTTTTGAATTAAGAATTTATCAATGAGAAGCATTCTTTTTCTAAAGAATTAGCCATAGGAATGACTATTCTTTTCGAAGAGAGAGATATACATAAAAAAGCATTCTAAATAAGCATAAAGATTAACTTTTTTGTAATTAATCATTGAAATTCTTAGGGAAATCTTGATTTGCATTAAAAACAACTAATTAGAAACTTATCAAGCTTGAGAGGGGTTGAGAAGTGAAATCATTTGAGAATATTAACAAAAACCATAAAATTTCTTCTTACCTCAAGGTTTGGCTTGCTTCTTTATCTAGAAGTGAAGCCCCCCAACCAATCAATTGGTTTAGTAAGTTGAGAAGAAAGCTCCAAGAGTTTTTGAAGAGAGAGAGAAGCTCCAATCTCTCCAAAAGTAGAGGAATTTTAAGAGATAATAGAAAATATGATTATTTTAATGTAATACTGGCATGGTATAGCTCACATATGAGAATACAAAAGAATTAGGGTCTATTTATAGGTGAGGGAGGCCACTAACTTAGTCCAACTAAGTTCTAGAATTTTTCAGCTTCAGTTTGGCTGAATTTGGACAAGATTTGGACTAGTTTAGGTCCCATTTTGATCCAGTTTGATCCAAGAGAGAGAAGAGATAAAAATATCACAATTTTTTTGAATTAAAAACCCTCCCACACATGTGAAGGAGGAGCCTACCTCAAAGGTCCCCCTCTCCTTACCAAGGTGTCAAAAATTTATCATTCCTCCAAAATATCTCATTTTTTTTAGTAATATCTCTTAATTTTTAACTAATAAACATTGTACTCAGTCAACTCTTCATCTTATGTGTTCATTTACTCATTTTTGGGTATTTTCTTTTATTCATTGGATTATGAGTTTTGATGAGCATTCAAAGAGGGGTAATTCACAGAGTCATTAGTGGGCAACAAATTGGAAAAATTAGGGGTCAATTCATGATATATTGGGGTAATGGGATGCAATAGGAGCTTAGAAATATTCCCAATGGAGTCTCAAGTGCAATAGCAATATAAACTACAGTGAAGAACCACTCAAATTGATCATTCTTGAAGGTTGGATTCTTATTTCATGCTTTCTTAGTGATATAATTAGTAAATATTAAGAGAATTAATGATGAATTATTGAATTCCTTTGAAACAAAGATGTATTAGGACTAGATACACTTGATTAAAGTATGATATCATGATTAATTTAGAATTAAGGGGTGGTTTAATCATCCTTATTAAAATTCACTACATCGTGATTAATAAAGGAACTATATTTTTATTGACATTGTTGATAATCTGATTCAAAACAGAGAATATTTTTAATAAGAAAATCTTAACTTGAATTTTTTTAAATTTATTGGAGTTAATTTTTGTTGTATTTCTTAATTTCCAAAATCTATACTATTTTGCTAATCAATTAACATGATGGAGTTAATTGTTGAATTTTGATTAATGTAGGTTATCAATGGTGTAATGTGTTATGTTCTTTTGATAGAATTTTTTAGGAATAGTATTAATAATATTTTCTAATGATAATTAGCAAACTACTTAATATTATAATGGATTGAAAATTAAGATTTTGGATGTTGATAGATAGTAAATTATTTTTATTTATTGTCAAAAATTAAGGATATTCTTAGACGTGTTATGGGGTGTCAAGCTAATGAGAAATCATCATAATGTCTTTCTAATTAAAAAAATAATTAATTTTCTTTTTTTAGCTTAATTTTTGAGAAATTAATATCTCAAAATATATAATGAACTTGGAGGAAGTTTGCAAAGAAACTTAATTTTCTTTTTTTAGCTTAATTTTTGAGAAATTAATATCTCAAAATATATAATGAACTTGGAGGAAGTTTGCAAAGAAACTTAGGTTTATTTTTTGTGTTTTTTTACTGTGTTAAAGAGTTTGGATAGGTAATGAATATTCTTTATAGTTGTAGTGTAAAATGTGTGTAATTATCTGTTTATAATAAGTAGAAAATGTGTAAAATTATCTGTTTATAATAAGTAGAGTTACGTAATTAATCTCAATGTGTTTTTGAAGGGAATATGTGTAAAATGAATATTTTCATAGTTGTAGTGTAAAATGCATGTAATTATCTATTTATAATAAGTAGAGTTAGGTAATTAATTTCAATATACTTTATGAAGGGAATATGTTTTTTTCAATGAGTTCTTGTGGCATGTAAAGTTTGATATTGTTTGAATTTTATTTGTGGGTACATACTCTGTAAAATAAAGCTTGTTTATTACATAATAAGTAGGTTATGTGGTTCATTTGAGTAGCATGGGGTTATTCCTAGTGCTCAAGTGAAGTGTTTGTCTGTGTGATGGAGATATTTAGAATTTGAAACATTAATGCATGTGGAATGGTTTTATGCTTGTTAAGTGAGTTAAACATGATTAGTTTAGTTTTAGGGTAATTATAGGAGTGGTTATCCACAAAGTAGGTGAGAAGTGTAGAAGAAGCCCTTGATCTTTTTGTTGTACTCCTCTTTATATTTTAAAGAGGAGTTGGGTGTTAGCATGGTAATGTGAATCACTTTTAAAACTATCAAAATGGCCAAAAGCCAAAGCCTTAAGGAGAAACACTATAGAAGACAAGGTGGCTCAGTTCATTTACAAGAATATCATGACAAGGTTTGTTGGCTGCCTGATAGAACTGGTAAGGGACCAAGGGACACATTTCATGAACGAAGTTATGCAGCAGGAGCTCACGAATAGGCACCTAATCATTCATAAAAAATCCATAGTCTACCACTCGCAATGCAATGGTCAAGCTGAATCTTCAAATAAGATTCTAGTCAACATCCTAAAGAAGATAGTGGATGCCAACAAAATAGACTCGGACTGGAAGCTAGATAGTGCACTATGGGCTTTTAGAACAACTTACAAGGTTACCAACAGGTATGACTCCCTTCAAAATGGCATATGGCTTGGAAGCAATCGTGCCCATGGAGTTTGTAGTGCCTAGCCTCAGGGTAATCGTGCCCATAGAGTTTGTAGTGCCTAGTCTCAGGGTAACAGTGTAGGAGAGGCTACCCATGGATGAATCAAGAGAATGCAGAATACAAGAGCTGCTCAACTTGGAGGAGAAAAGGCAAGAAAGTGTTTTCCTAGCAGCAGAGATGGTGCAGAGAAGGAAAAAGGCATGGGCAGACAGACATGGGAAAAGGAAAATCTTTAAACAAGGAGACCAGGTACTGGTATTCAACTCGAGAATGGGTAAGCATTCTTGACCTGCTCACTCACTGGCTTTGTAAAAATGAACACCATCATAGTACCTAGCAAAGAACCCATAACCCTCACCACTCAAAAAGTAAAGGAAGACTTGGGGTTGCCTAGCAAAGGAGTAACAGAGCCCACGAAGCAATACCCAGTGACCTCAGAGGTGCCCAAGGAGTGACAAAGCCCACGAAGGAGTAACAACCCTGCACACAGAGCACAAATGCAGTTAAACCTGCAGAACATTGCCCTTATGGCGAAATCAGAGGATATGTTAGCCAAGAATTACAATAGGCTAAGGGTAACAGAATCAAGTGGAAAGATTAATTGGGTAGCCATCTACCTGGAGAACCTAAGGAGAAGGGCAGCAACAACTGCCACAGAAATTGGTGGACAAATAGTGTTACATGCACACCTAAGAGCCTTGTCTAGGGTGGCCCCTGAGAACCATGAATCAAGAAGGAGTTAGAGCGAGAAAAGTAGCCATTAATTTTTGGCACTTACCCGTCACTTCTAATTTTTGCCCATTGTAATTGTAAATCATGCTTATGAATCGGGCCAAGTGCTTCCAGCTTGTATCCACATCTTTTTTACCCAAAATAGATTGTAGAAGTCATTTTCACAAACCCTAGGTATATAAGTCGAGATGTCAAGAAGAGAGAGAGAGACGAGTGAGCACTGAGAGAGGATTGGTCAATAGCTCAATTATTGGGGTGAAGCCATATATAAAGCTAGAGAGAGAGGTTGGACATATACATGCACACTCATGTTGATGTGGCATATATATTTGCACAAAAGTTAAAAGAGGATCCACCTCGCCAGCGGCAGAAAACGCTACTAGTATGGAGCCAAAATGTTAAAAAAATAAAAAAGTCAATACATTAGTAGCATTAGGAGAAGAAGGGGTTGAAAAATCAAACTTTTAGAATCTAATTGCCCTCCCTCTCTCTCTCTCTCTCTCTCTCTCTCTTTCTCTTGTGCCTACACTCCCTCTCTGTCTCTCATGTCCGAAGCTCTCTCTCTCTCTCTCTCTCTCTCTCTCTCGTGTTTCTTGCCCTCTTTCTCTGAAGGTACGTCTCTCCGTCTCTATCTCACACATAAAGAGAGAGAGAGTGCGCTAGAGATAGAGAGATAGTTGCTTTAAATCTCTACACACAAGGGTAGCGAATTTTTTGGGGCACAAATTTTATAGCACCCCACACGCCTTTTGCCCTATATATAAAGAAAAGAAAATCTATACGTTATTTGTCCTCATCAAGAAAAGCTTCAGAAAAGCTCGTCTCTGCAGCCTTTTTCTGCCATAGCCATATCTTCTTCAGAAACAGAGATTCCTTTCCTTTCCTCCCCTGCATCCTTTTTCCCCTATAGCCATTCCTCCCCCATTCCTCCCCCTTTTTCTTAGAAATTTCTTGGTCATGGATTCTTTCTACTCAGATCAAGCCGTCAACATGCTGCAGTTGAAAAGATGTGCAGATACACAGCAAGTATTTTTTCAAGGATGCCTTCCCTCATTTAACAGATCACCTTCCGAAGTAGATCGGCTTGTCTTGGGCATGAAGAAGGCCATTAAAGCTTACCAGCGAGCAGCAACACGTGGAGAAGATGAAGGCCCCTTCATGATTGCTGATGATATATCTCTGTTAACGTTTGAGAAATGGTGTAGTGCCCTAGAGTCATGTTGGAAGGTATGTTATGTCCAGCATGCAGATGATGATAAGGGTTGTGTGTTTCTTTATGGAGATCCAACCATATTGCATGAATCAGTTGTAAGGTGGCTTAGTTATTCCATGGTGGAGCAAGTTGCTTTGGCTGGTCTCTCATGGAGGAGACTTGTGCAACCTCTTGGAGGGGGGCGCAGAAGCTTGCACGCGGAGTCAAAGAGCCGGATAGTTCTTACACATCAATGTCAGCAAAGCCCCCTCGCGTGCCATGTGTCACCTTTGAAGTGGCATACAAGAATGAAGACTTGTGCAAGCTCATCGAAGAAGTGGCAAAATGGCACTCTTTTGGAGTCCTCCTTTCCATGGGTGTAAAAGTGTTGGTGAAAGAATCCGGGAAAGGGAGTGATAAGAAGCTTGATATTTCCATGTATTGGGTTGAGCAAAGACTGTCAGATAACAAGCCAAGAATCAAGGAATTCAGTCCTGGTTTGTGCACTGCAGAGAATCGAAAGGAGTATGTTTTCATGTTTCCTTTCAGCTATGTCACAGCAGATGTGGATGGTTCTCGTGATTTTCAAGTCACGTTGGACTTGTTTGACTTGCAAGAGTTCATTCTTAAGCAGCTGATTCTCGAGGCCGAAGAAAATCAGAAGGTAATGTATCTCGATGAATCTGGAGCGTATCACCGGGGACAAAAAGCACCTTGCATGGTTTGCAAGCAAGGCTTTGCTGACCAGAACATGGTGTGTTGTGGTCACCCTGCTTGTCATCGTGGTTCCACTTTGACTGTGTAAACCTTGTACGTCATGATAAGTTTGGTTCTGCCCTTCATGCATAAAAAAAAGCGAGAAGTACTCCCAATGGATCATGTATGATTAGATGTTTCTTTTTGACACATCAGCCTAGGTTAGTCATGTAGATGTTGATGATAAACTCATGTTATTTTTGATTCCCTGCAAGTGGGGAGATATTATTTCATACCATCTATTTGAAGACTTTTATACTACATATTGGTATCTGGTTTTCTATTCTCATAAAGGTGTCTGTACTGTTCTTTGCTTCACACTTTAGCTTTTGCTTCTATTAAATGCTCTCCAAAACTTAATCTGTGTGTGCAAAACTCAAAGATCTAAAGAGAGGAGAGGAGAATTTCAAGATATATTGATGAAAATTACTTCGTGGTTGCCATGAATTGCAAGTATAGCGAACTGTCTCAATCTGCCAATGTGATCTGATTTTTATTGTACAGCAGAAGAGAGGGATTTACTCATGAACGAGTTTTTTGAAGACAAATTTTTAGTGTTGCCTTTCCTAAGGCACTGTGAGGATGGTGCCATCTGGTGATATGTAGCATTTGAGTTTTGATTTTGTTGATTTTTTTTGTGAATCTAACATAGGTGCTGAGGCAAAGAAAGGACATAGGTAATGGGTTCCAACTTGTCACCAAGAAAGGACATAGGTGATGGGTTCTAACCTGTCTCCAAGAAAGGGAGAAATGCACGAGTGAACAGGTGTATTCACTCATCATAGCATATGCCCAACAGGGTAGGGTAAGGGATGCTCATAATTGTTTTCAACGGATGCAGTCTTCGAATGCAATGACCTTCTTTAGCATCTTGAAAGCCTATTGCAAAAAGAGCACGTGAGCAGGTGACGGAGGGGAGCAAAAATCATGATGAGATTAGTGGTTGCTTCAACCTAATGTTATGCTTGACAATGCTTTGATCGATATGTAGCACAAAAAATCACAACACAAATTCATAGAGAATGGGTTCGTCACAGTGGTGTTACAATCACAATAGCAACATTCAAGATGGGAACAATGCAGAGGTTAGCTTTTTTCTGCAAAGACAAGGACGGAGGGCTTGTGCAAAGAACAGGGATTTGTGTAGAGACCCTACAGTACGTGGTGATATTATGAAAATTGGATTGCTGAAACAGAGCTTTAGTGACTATGTATGCAAAAGAATTGCTTGACATGCATATGATTGCAGAAGTGTATTCACTTGGACTCCAGTTTGGGCAATGTGAGCATGCTCTTTTGAGCAAATACAATACAAGGACCTCTAATCTTTTATCACGAGCAGTTGACATGGTGGAAGAAAAACATGATGAGATTAGTATACAGGACACATATTCTATGATTTATCGCTACAAAGATCTATACTTTGGCACCAAGAATAGGAATATGTACAAAAGAAGGTTGCCCAAAAACAGCTTCACTAACCATGTCTGCAAAAGAATTGCTTGATATACAGAAGAGCAGAGTTATGTTTGCTTACCAAAACCATAACATATGCCCATCACCTTTAGTGACCATGGATGCAAAAAGATTTTCTTGACACGCATAAGAGGAGAGGTCATGTTCAGTAATCAATGCATATGCCCAACAAGGCAAGGTAGGGGTCAAGATGGTCTCAACTGTTTTGAATGGATGCAGTGCAAGGCCCTCTCTCCAAATGCAGTGACCTACCCTAGCATCTTGGCAGGGCATAGTAGGGGTCAAGATGCTCTTAACTATTTTGAATGGATGCCCTCTCTCCAAATGTAGTGACCGGTCCTAGCATCTTGAAAGCCTGTGGCAGTAGAGCAGTAGACAAGGGGGGGCTGTGTCAAATGCAGTGACCATGCTCACTATTTTGAATGGATGCAATGCGAGGACCTCTAAACTTGTAGCACAAGAGCAATTGTTCACACAATAGCCCCATTGTGCATGCCTCGCCTCACAAGGAACTCTATGTGATCAGAACATACGTAGCGGTGTTACAATCGCAACAGTAGCAAGGTAGGCCCTACATACCCAAAATTTAAGCGCAAAATCACAAAGCAATTGTTGTGGATTGATGGGCTCATGCACCCCATCTTGGGTTGGTGAAGAGCTCAGAAGAAGAGGACTACAGACCTGTGTGAAAATAATGAGAAGGTAATCCATGACAAAGCAATTCTTTGCAATGATAAGGTACTGCTTTTGTGGCCTTATTTAGGGCGTGCATAAGAGTAAGGATGTATTCTCTTGGACTAAGATGCTTTGAAGTATCTCAAGAATGGATGCAGCATGAGTGCCTCTCTCCAAATGCAGTGACCTTTCCTTCCATCTTGAAAGCCTGTGACTATATAATTGAATCTCAACAACTTCACGATGAGATTGCTAGGTAGGGGTTGCTAAGAGATAATATTGTGAGAAGAGCTCAGATGCTTTAGTATTACTGTGCTAGTAGACGCCCGGAGATTGAAATGCCCTCTGTGTGTTTTTCGAATGCTGGACAGCGGTTGCTTTCCGGTCTCTCAGGTGTATGCGATTTTGATCACTGCCCTCAGCAGGAGTGGCGATATGAGTCGAGTTAAGGAGCTCATGGATGGCATGTATGCTCAGGAATGCGTACCCACCCACACTTACCATGCCTTTATCGACTGGCCACTCTTGAGGACATGCTGCAGATGGGATGCCCTGCTAACACCGTAACATACAGAATGTTGATATGTAAGCTTGGAAAGGCAGATGAAGCCCTAGCTCTTTTAAAGATAATACAGGAATGGATCCTGGCAACAAACTTTACAATGCTTTTGATGCATACAGGAATGGATCCTGGCAACAAACTTTACAATGCTTTTGATGCATGTGCTTCTCAAAATAGGTAAAGCAACAACAGCAATCTTGTTGTTCAAAGTAATGAAGGAATGAGGGTGTTGTCCTGATGTGGTGACTGTACAATATACCGGGCCGGCAATCCCCTTCCCCCCGCCGAACCGTGGTGCCTCCCGTGCAGAAGGGGGCCAAGCCATTCATACACATGCGTTTTCTCTACTATACAACACATATGTACAGAAAGTTTTTGAGCACTGACGAAAGGGGTGACTCCAAGGCTTTTTTAGAGTGCCTAATTTTCTGATTTAGGCTTTTGTTTATTTGGGTCTACAAGGACTTTCTTTCTATCAAGACATTTTGAGCAGGAAAAAAAATTTGCAGCAACGATCAACTCCTGACAACTCTTTAGTATGGTGTGACAACAAGCAAAACATTCTTTAACAAGTATCAGCTGTCTGGATTCCCTGGTCAGTTCATTTGTTTGGGATTTTTATTATTCATGCAGAGATATGTGAGCAATGCGAAGAAGTCTGTGATAGTTCTTGGATGAGAGCATATATCTAGTAGCACCTTCAAGCAATTCTAGATGCCATGAGAAGGGATTTCTTGCATCTTTAAAGGCATGCTGGTGGTATAAATTAAGGCATGAGAAGGGATTGCTTGCATCTTTAAGGGATTGCCAAAACTGTGGTCTAGCTTACTTGAAGCATTTCTACGCTTTTTCCCAGTTTGCGCTAGATCCAGGATCCATGATCACTCCTCTGTGCTCTGTTCTGCAGACGACTGAACGAAGATGATGCACAATTGATGACCTGCCCCCACATATTTATACTAACGGTGGGCGTCCAGGACATTAATTGAGCCCAATTAATGTCCAATTAAGTCCAATTGGGCTCAATTGACATTAATTAGGCTCAATTGGACAGAATTAACATCAATTATGCCTAATGGAGTCTAATTGATATCAATTGAGTCTAATTGGGACTAATTGACTTGCAATTCAGCCTAATTGATGTCCAATTGAGTTCAATTGGGCTCAATTGACATCAATTAGGCTCAATTGGACTCACTTGACATCCATTAGGCTCAATTGACATCAATTAATATCAATTATGTCAATTGGATGTCTAATTGGACTCAATTGACATCAATTAGGCTCAATTGCACTCAATTGACATCAATGTCAATTGATATCAATAAAGCATAATTGACATCAATCCGATGGGGATGAAACTTGGTATGCCTCTCCAACATGATGTGTTAGAGAGGTATAACAATTTTCATCCCCATCCGACACCGAACATGTGCGTTGGTGCGTCCGAAATGCGTTTTTTCAACAAAGGCCATCTACTCTCGTGCCTAGAAAAGAAATGCGTTGTTCGGTGTCGGATGGGAATGAAACTTGATACGCCTCACCAACGCCATATTTCGAACATGCCCGCACACATGTTTGATGTCGGATGGGCATGAAACTTGGCAAGCCTCTCCAACATGATATGTTAGAGAGGCGTACCGAGTTTCATACCCATCCGACACCGAACATGTGCGCGCACAGATGTTCGGTGTCGGATGGGTATGAAACTCGGTATGCCTCCCCAACACGGATGGGGATAAAACTTGGTATGACTCTCCAACATGATGTGTTAGAGAGGCGTACCAAGTTTCATCCCCATCCGACACCGAACATGTGCGCGGGCATGTCCGAAATGCATTTTTTTTCTATGCATGTGAGTAGATGGCCTATGTAGAAAAAATCCATTTCGGATGCGCCCACGCAGTGTGCTCATGCATGTCACCCTCACTAGTGAATTGGCTCGTTTGCATGAATAAGTAATATATTGAAGAAAATCTACGTAGACATCAACATTAAGAAGACCTTGAAATAATAAATGAAAATATTCCAACCACATTGACATACAACCATATTGCTTGTCCTGCTAAAAAATTTAAAAAATAAAAAGCAAATAGACCTTGCTAGAGAGTTGATACAAAGGACATTTTATTATTGCAACATGAAGGACCTTTTCAAAACTATAGTACAAGGTCCTTTTCAAATTGTTTTCCTGCTTTGCTGAGTGAACATTCTCATTAGGTCCTCCTTTTTTAGAGTGGGTTGATGTATAAACATATTATGGTTCGCATCTAACCGTCGATATTATGGTTTGAGACATTTGCATGATGGATTCTTTCCCATAGTCACCCGCCGCCGGTATTTTTCATTACGTAGTAGGGATTCCTCGGTCTCAATTACAAACACTTCCATCTGTCCGGCCTTAATGACCAAATGCTCAAAGAATGTAGAGCTGTGTTTGAAATTGTCAAATCTATTATCTTGGCTGCCATATCCAATATGCTACTTCTATACTTTGTTGTGACCGATTGGCTACATCATTTGCTTCTTGGTGTAGTCCATTTTGCAACACAAATTCACCAGCCTTCAATGCTCAAACCTCATCCACAGTAAGATTTGTACCTCGTCCAACTGA
Organism: Cibotium barometz; assembly: GCF_041138505.1. Classification (NCBI taxonomy): domain Eukaryota; kingdom Viridiplantae; phylum Streptophyta; class Polypodiopsida; order Cyatheales; family Cibotiaceae; genus Cibotium; species Cibotium barometz. The sequence continues at coordinate 45,576,869 of NC_141087.1, forward strand.
CCATACAATTGGGGGTCTAGCAGGTGATTGACAAATGGTATTACATACTCTCCAAGTATGATCCACGTTGTTGTTTTGCAAAACCACATGAACTCACGCCTCTACCCCCTAACCACTCTCTCATACCATAGAAAGATGAAGCTGGAACACCTTGCCCACAGTTCTTGATGCTCTTTTTACACTTGCCATCTTGGCCACCTAAATATCCTTGGCAAGTGACATTGCTGTGTAGAGGTGTTCGACGTATAGCCCACATTGAGTCGTATATGTCATTCTCTAAAATTTCTTGCACCTCTAATTTAGTTGCTAATCCCTCTGCATTGTGACCACCTTCTCCAGCGAGCTGTAGGAATAGTGGGTGGAAAGTTTAATCTCCTACCTTGTTTGTTGCATGGTTGGTTTTCTGTGACATACTCCGAATGATGTGATGAGTTATCTTCCTCAAGATTTATAACTTTGGATTTTTGACGCTGGTGGCTAACCGTAATGTTATCATCAATATAGTTTGGTTGTACATACATTGGAGTACGACTCACTGCTTCTCCCACCAATCTGATGGTGCTTGACAGACTTGGAGTTTTTGATATTCTGGCCTTCTCCATCAACTTTGTTATTGTAGGGCCTACTCCATGATATTTACCTTGCATGAATGCATGCTTCTTTGTGGATTTCAAGACAGCATTAGCAAGATATGAAACAACAACACCATATAAAGAGATGGTTCCCTCCTTGAAACCCTCTCCTTCTAAACAGCTTACATGTTTCATTTTTTCTAGATTGGTGGTTGGCATGTGCAAGAAAGTGGCATCGTCCACCTCCTATAACAAAAGATTAACTGATAAGAATCAAAGTTGCAAGTTCCAACCACATTCCACAACAAAAGACTAGATTTACAATTCAAATTCCAAATGCAAGCTATTGGTTTTCAAATCCAAGAAAGTTATACTTACCTCTACAAGGTGCTTCCTCCAATGGGGATATCAAGTATGCCACCAACTAAGCCTACAATCCATGGTTGGTAAGTTTTCATTAGAAAATTTACCATTCATCCACCATGATCTAATGTGTCTATATATTTCAAGAGTGTCTCTTCTTCACTACAATGCCACTGACGGCATAGTGGCTTGTGGTCTTCTTGAAAATTCATGACTACATATTGTATTGTATGGATGTTCAATCTTTTTTTATAATGAAAAAGACAAGAATGCTCACAACCTTCCATGATATTCTCTGGTCCATTATTATAGACTGTCTTGACTGCCCTCCAGTTGGCTCCCGCCTCATCAGTCTCACCACCATGAAGCCAAAAAATTCAGGTTTCGAAAAGCCTTTTTGCACTGCAACATTGTTGATCATTTCCCAGAAAAGAAATTGTGCCACTGTGTCCTTCTCTTTCATTTAACAAGTTACAATTGTCATGAGCTCGTGCAGGCTACATGCCATCATATAACAGTTGGAAAGTAGCCAAAAAAAGTTTATAATTTTAACGAATTTGATAAGACCAAAATGTATCTTGGATCATATACATGTGCAGCCATTGTTGTCCATCCCTGCACATGCCTGACGTGATCTTAACAAACCCAAGCCCTCCTCAAATCATCGTCCGTATGCGGGCCCTGTTAGGTAACACGTAACACAGCTCTGACTCATCCAAAGCTTGCCCAGGAAAACGACTACCATGGAAGAATTCAAAAGCGCATTGTGTCTTCAATTCTAGGATATTGGACTTTTCTCCTTGCATTGAACTGTTAATCCTAGAAGCACGTACCATCACCCTGAATCTACAAGAGAATTGGAGAACTTAACAAACTATGTAAACTTAAGTTGAGAAGAATAATCATCAAAGGATTTATGGAATACGCATTACCTTTAATAACATTGAATTAGGGGATGCATGTATTATGATAATAGCAACAACTCCATGTTACTAATATTTGATCCATCCTTCATATGCCTCTTGATAACTGCATCCACCAATACAAGTTGTTTTTGGTGATATCCATTTGTATCTTCCTTGGACCACTTGTAGCCACCTATGAAACTGCCACTTGCATAATTTCTCTTATCTGTTGTAATGCCTATCCTAATGTGCCCCTTTGCACCGCATGCAAATGTTCCCCTTGATGTATCATCAATCTAGTTATATGTGGATTAGCAGGCATACAGTAGTATACCGTAGAACCACACATTCTTCTACATGTAGGTTTGTTCTTGTAGTAGAAACAAGCTAGAGAGATATATCCATCCATTGCTAAGCCCAGCAAAATGGAAGCTTCTGTGTGAGCATCCCTACTATTTGGAAAAATGCAAAAGTCTCAATAAATACTCTTATTAATCATGATTTACTGAAATTGAGCCAAGATAATAAGCTTCCCAATCCATGATGTTATTGTTAAGGAAACCCTACCCTAATGTGTCATGGGAAGTTGCCTACTATCCACCGAGCTCGCTCCACCATAGGCACTCATCACACCACTGTCCTCCCGGACTCATTGTCACACCGAGGTGGTTGCTCTAATCCAACGTGTGATGCAAGCTCTCTTGCGAAGATTGTGTGGAATCTTTGTGGAAGAGGATCATGTTCATTAGCCTAATCGAGAGAGAGAGAGAGAGAGAGAGAGAGAGAGAGAGAGAGGAAGCAAGAGGGAACAATTGATTAGCATTAATCACTCCCAAACCCTAACCCCAAGCACACCACACATGCTAGATTAGAGTTTCAAGAGAGAGGGAGAGAGAACACTCCACTTCTAATGCACAAAGGGGAGAATGAGTTACAAACAAGAGAAATTGGCCTTTATAGTTCCAAGCCTTTCCCCACTAGGCGCCGCCCGGGAGTAAGTGACCCGGGGCACCTACCAAAACATAGTTACAAGGCCTTCTCTATGGTTTGGCCAACTTAACAAGATCCTCTTGTCTCTCCTTTGAAGCTCAATACTTGGGAGTGTCTTTAGGGCGTCTCTGTTGTATGCACATTATGTGTGCATATACTAGGAGGCTAACCACATTAGGCTTGTGAGCATGGGAGTACGGGACAAGCTCTAGTGGAGCATGGGTTAGGACTAACCTTAAGGGTTAAGGTTAGGGTCAGGCATCCAAGGGTCACACATATGGGAAATGGAGAATCAAGAGTCACTTGAGGGCCCTCCTATATAATAGGGGCATGGGGCACACTCAAGGGGGGCTTGGAGGCCAAGGCTATGTTATCTTGAGGCTTAGGCTATGGTCTCTTGATGTTAGCTTGACGCTAGGTTATGTTATGCTCTCTTGTGTAGAGGATCATAACTACTCACCTACCATTTCACACTATAGATATATCCTATTGAATTGGAGTTATACCTCTTGATAGTATGGCACATCAAGGTGAAGGTATGATGTATTTCATTATCACGATGAAGAGTCAACCCAAGATGGCATCATAGGTGGCATTATGAAAGTTCTTGACCACAAATGTGAGGTGGAATGTTATGTCACAGACTTTGGCCTTGAGGTCATGCACTAGGCCCAAGTTGTTGGTCCCAGTTTTCCCAATATGTTTGTGTGAGGATGCTTACACACGAGCACCTCCATCTAGGATGCCTTTTGACCACATGTTTGTTATAGGAAATGGGCAATGTTGCGTTTGTGTCATCACCTTCAAAGTATTGTCCAAATGCATTGACGTGAACTGTGGTGCACCTTTGTGTTGTGGGTTGTGGTGATGGAGTAAGTCTCAATTATGGGGCTCAGATTCATCCGAGAAATCTAGAGCTTCATCCTCCACATAAGCCTCTAGTTTGTGTTCCATCCAATACCAAAGGTCATTCCATAAATTTGGACTACCTTTTATAACAAGGTTCCTATGGGCATGTGGATTTGGGAGGAAAGAAAGGCAGAGAGGCCGGCTAGGTCGTGTTAATGAGCAAGGTCTTCTGGAGGTGCAGAGCCTTAATCATAAGGTGGACCAACAATAGTATATGGAAGTTCAATTTGGTCCTTATTTGACAAGTGTGGAGGTTGAGAGGTGGTTACAGTAGGAGGATAAAATACCTCAACGAATTTGGTGTGCGGACCTCGTGAGTCTCTGTTGGACTCTGTGTCTATGTTCACATCGAGTTGTTCGATATGAGCGTGGGATTTAGGCTTGGCCATTTGTGGAATAGGCATTGGAGGATGAGGAGCCGCAGGAGGGGAAAAATCATCGTTTGTCAACATCATGTTGGCAAACGAATCGTCCTCAGCCTTGAGCGTTTGCGGGGGCTCTTGCCTTACCTCGTGCGTGGAAGTTTATGTTCAATGGGGGACGTCGCACACTCAAGGATGGGGTCAAAGGTTACGAAAACGGGTGGCAATTCAAGTTGAGCCTGGTATTTCTCTACCAGTTCTTGGTCCTCCTAAAGACGTTGCTTCTCAAGTATGACATTTCAGCACGATCATTGCTCCCGGAGGAGGAGGATGTGGTCTTTGTTGAGCCCTTGACAAAAAAGTGGTCCCGTGAAGCCTTGGATTGTGCAAGCCCAAGAGGAAACGGTCCATTAATTGCTTATCTTTCAATTTTCCCCTCTTTGCAATGCGAATCAAGGTACTTGATGTGAGCGATGTAGTCGCGTAATGTTTCCTCAGGTTTTTGTTCCAATTAGAACAATTGGATGACGGGGCTCCATGTGGGCCTATGGGTGAAAATCTAAGAATTAAGGCCTCTCTCACCACTTTGAAAGTGGTTTTGTACCGAGGATCCAAGGATTGGAACCATTACTGCATGACCTTGCCTTCTTCAAGGCTAAGTCCAAGGAGATGGACTTTGGTTGCATCGTCGAAAATTTCAAATGCTTGTCAAATTTGGTTAAAGACCTTGATGTGGAATATAGGGTCTCCAACTCCATGGAATTTTGACAGAAGTTTGAAAATTTTCACCCACATAGGTTTTGTATGTGATGTTTGTGGGTGCAAGTGGTGTGACACTCCCCTTCCTAGAGCTTGTGCTAAGCTTGGAATGTCAAGTTGTGACGTAAGGGGAGGTGGTGCAAGGGTGGGAGTGGGAATAGATCCATGGTGGATAGAGAAGAGGTTATGTAAATGTGCTCGGGGCGTCTATCCAGGCCGGGTTGCATGTATAGAGGGGCCCCACTAGATGAGGGCTCTTCAAAGATCGTTTCACCCTCCCGGCCAAACATGTGTAGCATGGCGACCACATGTGAATGAGCAATTGAGGCTGGGGTGCCGCCGAATGGAATGGAGGCATTGGGGCATGCAACCATGACCGAAAGGTGTCCATGGTGTGCGAGGAATCTTAAAAAAGCTTCAACGGTGCCTGCACAAGCCCAAAATAGGAGTTTCAGCTCACTTTTACCTTGCACACGTGAACGCACCCTTAAGGTTAAAAGTGGTCTTTTGAGGTGTTTTGTGCATGTAAAAATGACCCTAGTGAGTCGAGGAGGTAGACCAAAAGCACCTCTAAAGATTTAAAAAAATTTAGTTTGGTATGGCCATACGCCTGTGTCTTTAGTATAGAGAACGGCCGTGTGGAAAACATTTTTTTGATTTTTTTTTGGGTTTGGTACGGTCGTATGCTTACAAGCGTATGCTCGTGGAATGGTCGCGACAAGTGTGGGATGACCGTTCATATTTTTTAAAATTTTATTTTTTAACTTTTCTTAGAAAAAAAGTTTTTTTGTATGGCCATACGCTTACAAGCGTCCACTCGTGGCTTTAATGTGGAACGACCATTTGGATTTTTTTTAATTTTTTTTGAAAAAAAAATTTGGTACGGGCATACGCTTACAAGAAGCGAATGCCCATGGCTTTAGTTTGGAATAGCTGTACATATTATTTTTGAAATTTTTAAATTTTTTTGTGTGATCGTATGCTTACAAGCGTATGCTGTGTGGCTTTAGGTTGGAACGGTCGATCAGAAATTTGAATTTTTTTTTTCAAAAAAGAGTTTTTTTATACGACCGTATGCTTACAAGCGTACGCCCATGGATTTAGGTTAGAACGGTCATGGTGGCAAGTGTGGAATGACCATTCGGAATTTTGAAATTTTTTTTGGTACGGCCGTACACTTACAAGCGTACGCCCATGACTTTAGGTTATGGATTTAGGTTAGAAAAGCAATGTTTATGCTAATCCAAACATGTGATTACTCCAAAATAATTTCACTAATTAATCCACTCAAAAGAGGAAAAATAAGATAAAAGACACCAAATTAGTGCTAATTCTTACTAATTAAGGAGTGATTAGTGCTAATTCTTACTAATTAAGGAGTGAATAGTGCTAATTCTTACTAATTAAGGAGTGATTAGTGCTAATTCTTACTAATTAAGGAGTGAACTAAGTATAGATTTGAGTCAAGGCAAGTATTTAGAACACTAATGCCACTCTAATTAGTCTAATTTCAAGCAATTAGGCTCAATTTTTTAGTTTTTTGTTCTTTTTATGTTCACTAAACACACTAACCACCAGTAGGTGATAATTAGTGAAAATTAAGAGATAGTTTATGGTTTTTTTATTTTTTCATTTGATTAGTGTTCTATCTAGTAGTGCTAACCTACCTATGCAAAGAGATTAAGGAAAAGAAAAATGATTAAGCTAAAAATTAAGAAAAATAATTTAGGTTTAAGCAAAAACTCTCTTGATTAGGCTCTCCAATCACCCAACTCACAAGTTTTTTACTCAAGCAAGTGATAATCCTACTCTAAACACAAAGCTATACATGAATCTTAACAAAAACATCAAAAAAACCAAACAAAACATCAAAATACAACAAAAAATTAAAAAAACCGCATGCCAAAGAGCCTATGGAGGTTCTGTCGGGCGGATTGGAATCAAAGATGGCATAGACAAGTAGCAGATGGCGCTCCCCGACAATGGCGCCAAAGATGTTAAGGAAACCCTACCCTAATGTGTCATGGAAAGTTGCCGCCTCGAGCATGGCTCAAGAGCGCCACCATAGCCGCTTATCACCACCGTCCTCCTGCACTTTTTGTCACACCAAGGTGGTTGTTCTAATCCAACGGGTGATGCAAGCTCTCTCGCGGAGATCGTGTGGGATCTCCACGGAAGAGGATCACGTTGGTTAGCCTAATCATGAGAGAGAGAGAGAGAGAGAGAGAGAGAGAGAGAGAGAGCAAGAGGGAACAAGTGATTAGTACTAATCACTCCCAAACCCTAACCCTAAGCACACCACACATGCTATATTAGAGTTGCAAGAGAGAGGGAGAGAGAGAACACTCCACTTCTATTGCACAAATGGGAGAATGAGTTACAAACAAGAGAAATTATCTTTTATAGTTCCAAGCCTTTTCCCACTAGGCCGCCGCTCAGGAGTAAGTGACCCGGGGCACCCAAAACATAGTTACAAGGCTTTATTCTATGGTTTGGCTGGCTAACCAAGATCCTCTTGTCTGTCCTTTGAAGCTCATTACTTGGGAGCATCTTTAGGGTGTTTCCCTCATCAAATGACGGGATTTATAATATAGCATGGGCACCCATTACATAAGTGTGCAAACATAGTTGTCATAGGAATGTGTTAACATATATTAGTTGTCATAGGAATGTGTTAACTAATATATGGTTAACATTTGTATTTGGTGTGCTGTTCATAGTTTTGCTTCCACACAAGGTATAAGTGCACTCAAATAAGCCTCCACAAGAACTCTTTCGTACTACTCCAAGAAACTTCACATGGCTCTCCCCACAAATTTCACCCAATAATGGCCATCATGTGCTTACTCCATTCCTTACATTGGAGAGGTTGAAGCCATTCAATAACTCAAAAGCCATATTGCCATTATAGATTTGAGGAATAATCTATTATACCCTCATTATACCTTCTCAATATACGTGCTTGCTAATAACATTCTTCTACGAAGAACACTTGCATGCAGACAATAAGTATTTGACCACACTCTTTTGAAGCGGTGTACCTCTAGGAGAATCTTCCATTGTAAGATCAGTAATGACTTTCTTTGATGTGCTCGTTGTAGTGTTACTTGACTCTCCTATTATTGAAACAACCAAGTATTCAATTTTCATATCGTTATCAAATATATAACATGGTTCCTCTCCAGTGGGTCTAGTTAACTGGATAGATATAAGATAGTCTACACCATTATCTTGTGGTTTGATTACAAAAACCTTTAATCCAAAATGAAGATATCTATGAATAATCCCAAAATGTATGAAGGTGCGTGAAACACGATACATAAACAAGCCCAACAATCACTCATAGCCTTCTTGACCTACATATGCACAAACTGCGCGAAAACAATCTTGTTCAAGGTTAGTGTAGGGATGGTGTGGAAGCCAAAAAGAAAAAAGAAGGGATGGGTCAATGATGAAGATAAAGGCCTTAAGAAAATGGTGGAGTGTGGAAGGCTTGGGTGAGCAAGTGGGCTGGCCCAAGTGTAGTAAAAAAAAGAAGTGTGAAAGGCCTTTAAAAAAACCCTAAGTTTTTTTTTTAATGCGAGATTTTTATTTGTACCAAGCAGTGTCCTTATAGATGAGAACTAGAATAAAGACTCGATCACGAGACCTTACCCCAGATACACAAACGCTTCACCCCCATCAGTGTTGTGCGGTAGAGCAAAAAACCGCAATAGAGCAAAAAAACATAAGTCCTTGAAGTTTTTTTAAAAAGTTCAAAACTTTCTTTTCTTGTCTTCACCTTCAGGATTGCTTGTAACCTTGCATGCCCAATGATGTTTGCTACTACAGTTAGGGTGAGCTAAGCCTTTGTCAAGGCAATGATGCTTTTTTATTTCTCCTTCACTCTTTTTTTTAATAAAGATTTTTTGTTTAAATAATAATGTGTTGCATTCCTCTATGTGATGTGATGGCTATGGCAAGCTCTAAAAGAAAACGCTCAAAAAGATTTTTATTATTATTAGATATAATGTGTTGCATTCCTACTATGCGTGAAGCGATGTCTATGGAAAGCTCAGAAAGAAAATGCAGAAAACACAAGCTCAAAAGGGCTAACACTAACTCAAAAATAAAATGCAGAAAACGGTACGCTTGGCTCTATGTAGCTATGGTTAAGATGCTCTGACCGAGCCTAGAGCATGTCTAAATCTCCATGGATTATCATTAATCACTTACATCTCTGAATCAAGATCAACACTAATCTCCATCGATTAGCATTAATCACTTACATGTCTAAATCTTTGCTCTAATAGTGTTGTTAATCTTGTCTAAGAGTTACTATTGAACACTCTTGTATTTGCAAAAATGGAACCCTCGCAACACTTGTTTTGCCATCCTTTCTTGCTTGAAATGAAGATTGACACTAATCCTTGTTGCTGGATCAAATCTGCAATATGTAGTGCCACTTCATGGTTGTCCTCTGTTTCTCTCGGTTCTTAAACCTTTACACTTTATTTATAACTGTTGCTTGCTTGTTGTTTAAGCAAAGTACCATGACACATAATTATTTGTCAGTTCTTTGTCTAGCTTAGCCCACCTCTTTAAACAAAGATTTAAAATCTGATCAAGCTTTCCATTGCTAAAATTGTTGTGGACTTGATTTGTCGCAAACTTTACTCTCGCAAACTTTACTCGAAATCCATGTAGAAAGCTTGATTTGCATAATGCATATGTAATCTTTACAAATCTGCACCAAAATTCATCAAAGCTTTATCTCCTCAGTAAAATTTTACAAATCTGCACCAAAATTCATCAAAGCTTTACTCTCCTCAGTAAAATTTTACACAATATCTTCTCCAATCTAAATTTTGCATTGAAATTTTCATAATTCTACAACATAAACTTGTTTAAATCTATAATAGAACTATAAATTTGTACACTAGCTTTACAATAATAGAGCTATAAATATGTACACTAGCTTTGCAATAATCTACACAGAACTGTAATCTGAATAATAACTCTGTAATAGATCTTCAATCTATTAAATGCTATTGAAAATTGCACCAAAATCTATAATATTTGCAATATGTCTCCAATATCTTTGATAATCAGTACTTTTCTTGATGAATCTTTCACCAAAAACTGCACAAGAACCAATAACCTCCCCAAGAATGCAAAGAACTCAAAATTGGATTAACAATATTCCAAAAATGATTATCACTATTTATGATCAAGAAAATGCATTCCTAAAACTAATTAAGAATAATCCAAAAATGATTAATCATCTAATCACTCCCTAAACAAAGATCTAAGCCAAGAGCTCTGATACTAGGGTGGTTGCAAGATGAGCGTACTCAGTTTTGTTCACTCTCTCTAAAATTGGAACATTGACGCAACTCGAGCGCAATTGTGATATCACCATCAATTAAAACACAACACGTGCCTCCCGAGCCTAAAGCCTCATATCTAGAACGAGATACCAACTAACGCCATGCCAGCAAGTATGGGTTTCAAGTCTCATATCTAGAACGAGATACCAACTAACGCCATACCAGCAAGTATGGGTTTCAAGTCTCATATCTAGAACAAGATACCAACTAACGCCATGCTAGCAAGTATGGGTTTCAAGTATCTCGTTCTAGATATGAGCCTAAAGCCTCATATCTAGAACGAGATACCAACTAACGCCATGCCAGCAAGTATGGGTTTCAAGTCACCATCCATGTCACCCCAGTACATGTCACCGCCACTAGGTTATCTCGATCGAGATATGTAGGTCACTCGGATCCACGTCAATGCCACAGTGGATCCCCCTCGACTTGCCCGCTCGGATGCCACAGTGATGCCATATCCACCATCCACATATCTCGAACAAGATAAGAAAATATCATCTCGACCATTGAAAAACCTCGTTCAAGGTGGTATAGAGATGTGATCTTATCCATCCACATATCTCGTTCAAGATACCAAGATGTAATCAAAGCCATTAAAACACCTCGATCGAGATACGTCTACACAATCTAACCCATCCATTTGTGCCCATTCCAAGATGCAATCCTAGCCATTTACATATCTTAATTGAGGTATGAAGTGAATCGCGAACGTCAAACATACCTCGATCATGGTACTCACTCAAGATCTAAGCCGTCCATGTATCTCGAAGGAGATATGTATTTCAAATTGTAACAGTCAATCACCCCACCAATCCTAAAATCAAACGCATATCTTGGCCATTTGTCACTAACCCTAAAACTGTGCCTACATCCGCGGGGCGTTGATCTTGCAAACCCTAAAATACATGCCACTGTTAATCTCGTTTTGGATTAACAAACATGATTCTCCAATTGAGGACATTAATAAGTGTCATGAAACGGCACTATAAAAGATGTACATTATGAGATATTGGCCACCCAAGGCCTAGTAAGTAAGTTTTTGTGGGCGGCCAAGTGTGAATAAGGGCCAAATGTATATAAGGTATTTTCTCATAATGAAAAGACACAATCCCCTTTGTGCTAGAGAGAGCTCTTCCTTGTGTCTTGAGAGAGATTGAGAAAGAGAGAGTATTCTAGCATTGTTCCTCTTCTATGCTTGTGTGATTCATGCTTGTGTGGAAGAGTGAGAGAGAGAGTGATTGCCTTATGCGACCGTGCGAGCGACTCTACGGTGACAGCATGGAGGTGGAGGCTGGAGGTTGGAGTTTAACAAGTGAGCTTGGAGGCCTCAAGGGACTCAAGTTCGAAGCTTTGAGGCCTCCAAGCTCAAATCATTTGGTAAGTTCCCTACGACAGTTGTGATCTATTGCTCATCCTTTAGGTGAATGTGTTGAGTTCCCTCTTGGAGGTGTGGTAGACCATAACATTTTTGGCGCCGCTACGGGGGAACACCTTTGTTTCTTCCATCCTCTTAGAGTTTCAGCTCCCATTGCATAAGATTCATGATTGCTCTTACATTCTGGTAGTGCATTGTGTAGAAAATAAATGGATAAAATTTGTGTGGTAGGAAGAAATCATGAGAAATTGGTTGTGATGTTGTGTATGTGTGTAGTGGAGTGGTCTTAGGATAGAGCATCATAGTTTTTTCTTGTTAATTTTGATATTTGCATCATAAGCACCAACATGAACGAACAAGTTAGTGTTTTGTTTTTCTTCTTTTTTAAAAATTCACAAAAATAAAAAACATAAGGAGCCATTGACTTTGCCAAGAACTTGCACTCCATTCCTTAGGCATGGCACAATCAATTTGGGATCCGTTAGATAAGTATTTTACACCCAAAAACATAACTTTCGACCGCGGGAAGTTCCATGTGAAACTGTAGAAAAACGTTTATGCCATGAACTTTTTTGTAACTTCACGCCGCGAATCGTTCTCGACATCAGCACACAATTAACGTCACAAATCACGAGATTACCTTGCCAAAAATAGGCAACCTTATTCCTGACACCTATGATGCCACGAAGTCTGACAAAATTTTTGATCACGTGAAAGTTTAGAAAATTCTTCACAGCATGAACCCTACTATATTCATGACATGAACTTTTTTTGCAGACTCACAGTTTAGTCCAATCCAACGAATAGTCAGGCCAAGGCCACAAAGGTCGGTAAGGGAGGGGCGCCTACAGCAAAGAATAGGGGATCTGACCCTAAAAGCAAAAATCTTTGATCACGTGAAAGTGTGGAAGAATGTTCACGCCGTGAACCTTTTTTTGACACTACACGCCGTGAACTATTCTCTGTAGTCTCACGGCTTCAGAAACAGAGTGATAGAATCAAAGCAAAATCAAATTGAATCAACAAAGTAGCTTATCAAATCATACATACATGCACTTAAGATCTAGAAAACTCATCGAAGACAATCTTACACCTAACGATAGCATTGAATCACCCAGGATCTTCCTATCAAAGAAGTGTGGGGTCATGACATTCCGCAAGCACAGACCTAAGTGTCTTAAAAAACATGACCACCGTTGAAACTAGTAAAGAGTCCATGGAAGAAGGGCTAAGATACGTGGGTTTGGGAAAGAGGAGAAACCACCCTTCCCAACCAAGTCCAATGGTATCATTGATATCGCCCGGGGATTTTTTGGTCTCCAAACTAGTCATGACAAAGAAGCGCAATCTCTGCGGGCATGGGTCCGTCAACCAGCACTGGACTCGGTCCACGACAAGAAGTGCCCATCCAAATGTCGAATTCTAGGTTGTCGAACACCGGCACCCCCCCGAATGAGACGGGACATGAAAAGTGCGGCCAGGACCAAATATTCTTCCCCACCTCCGAGGAAGTAGAGTTAGATCTCAGAAGGAGCGAGGTGGAATGACAGCTATGAGAGTTGAGCTTAAGGAAACAAGAGCTTGATACTCGAAGGGTGAGAGCTGAGAAAAAGGAAACGAAAAGTTTAAACCCACTCTAATCACGAGGTAAGGAACCAGAATTGGTTATGGGAAGAAGTGAGGGAGAAATTCCAAACTTGGAACCCATAAATGAGTAGTCCAGAGCTGAGGAAGGTTTTATAACCATAGAAGAAGAGGATAACCTAGCAAGAGTGGCAGGCGAAGTAGAGGACCGTTGTACACCAAAAAGGATATTGAGTAGATGATCAATCACCCTACGTTCGTACAAGACATGGAACTTCTGATTCTATAAAGACGTATGGAGGCGACTGATGATGAGCCACTCCAAGGTATAGCGATAGGACCATCCCATGGACCAGAAATACCTAGAAGAGCCAATATAGGAAGGGGACAAGGTCTAGGAAGGGGGGGAGCTATTCCTCAAAGACCAAGGATGGATCCAACCATGGACCTTAATGCAACCACAAGTATAGACCTACTAAATATGGCGGTAGAGATGGGTCGAGGAATGGTCAGAGAACTAGGCACTACTCTGGCATACCAACCCTCCTAAATGAAACCACATATCATTTCCAAACTCGTCCAAAAATTCTCTCAGGAACGGAGATCATAGCCAACATGTAGAGATTTTTGAATCCACATGTGAAACCTGCGGGCCTGTCAGTGATGTGACAATGATTCATGCCTTCTCACTAACCTTGGAAGGAAAAGCTCATCAATGGAAACCTCAAGCCTGAGGATAAGGTTAACTTCACAAGACTCAATAATGTCTTTGTGCCGAGTTTTTCCCGAAGTGGCGATAGATCTAGTATTCATCATCATCTAACTACAAGTACCAAAAACACACAGTACAACCGCAGGATGATAACAACTAACTGCTCATGTAGCATGAAAAACTACTCCTTCGCCAAAAGATCATTCGGGTACTACCGAGGCACTTGTGTAAACATGCCTTTAAGGTTCAAAGCTTCAACCTTGATTGCTACCAAAGAGTAAGTAAAAGGTAATTACTGACAGCTCAGGCACTAACACCTGGCACACCCGGTGGGCAATGTTTACAAAACATTGTGAGGACCCCTAATCCCTTGATCAGAAACAATATCAAAATGGTCTTTAGCTTCAGCCTACTGCTCCTTTGCATCTGCAACTTCAACATCAGTAAACCTATCAAACTCCCCACCAATGTCTGCATCCACCACTCCTGCAACTATCTCCAGTGTTCCTGCTTCAGTCTCCTTATCCAACACTTCCTGAACAGTGTTCAGTTTTGGTTCTTCAACATTCCCTTGTCCTCCTGCATCCACCAAAGGTGCCACTACCACTGTGTCTGTTACTGCATATTCAATTGACTGTATTTGAAGTTCACCCTGAACATTATCCAGCATTACAGCAACATTCTGCTCCTCAACTTGTGCAGGTTGCAAATACACCTGTTGCTGCAATTGTTCATACTGCTGCTTCAGCTCAGTATACTGTTTCTGCAAACAAATTCTCTTCTTTTGTCTCTTCCTCTGCAAAAGCCTCATATGGCTTACTTACCACATCATACATTTTTAATTTGATCTGCTCCCAGACCCCCTTCATGTACTCCATCAGTTCAATCTTCATCTTTTCAACATCCCCTGAGCTCAAGTACCAACCATCAACATCCAACTCTTCCTCTGCCATTTCTCTAATTTTCTCCTCTACCTTCCTACAAACTGTAACCCTACTTAGCAAAACCCTATTGCTGCTCTCTAAAGTTGCATTTAAGGTAGACATTTCAGTCAATTGACTCTCTATCACCTGAAACCATTCATCTCTCCATTGTCTAACTTTATCTGAAGTCTTTTCTCTAGTTGCCACTACCTGCTTGTAGTAGTCTAACTCCTTCTGTATCAGTTTACTTGCATCAGTTAATTCATTGACCTTGACCTCCAAAGCATCAACTTCAGTCTGTTTCCTCCTATCTTTCAAAACTCCCTCCTTAATCTGCTTCAATTCACTATGAAGCCCATCATTTTCCCTGTTGCTCAGTAATGTAAAATCCATAGATTGCTGTTCCATATATTCCTTAACCAAATTCAAAGCATTATGTGCCTCAAAAAATGACACATTTGTAAAGTTAGCCTTAGCCATGCTAGGCTCACCCACATCAGAAACTCCAGCTTTAAGAACTGACTCTTCCTTTGCAGCACTGCTCTTCAACTTTTTAATTTTGAAACCTGTCTTAGCTGACATAAGCACTACAGTTTTCTCAACTGGCTCTTTCACAGTTTCAGCAAACAAATCCCCAAATTGCTTGTCCAAATTCATTCTAACTGCTGCCAAAAGACTCCTCCTTTGAATACCCTGCAACATAAGGTCTTCTTCCACCTCAGGTATCTGCATAACCCTATGATCCTGATGCAATTTCTACCTTTTTTCCCTTCTTTGTGCAGACCCTCAATCCTCAGGCACATGTGATGGTACCAAAAATTGTCTACCCTTCAAAATGCTTTTGTTGTTCACATACTGGAAAATTGCTGCGAGATAAGGACCCACTTTAGTAGTTCTATCTTTCCTCTTCTGCTTGGTATTATACAGTTCAAACTTGATCCTGTCATAGACAATATTTGCCCATCCCATCTGTCTACCACTCTCTCTGCTGCCAACAGTATTCCATAATTTTCTCTACTAATGTACTCAAACTTGACCAGCAAAAATACCCTCTCTATGAACCACTTTATTTGCTGCAACCTCACTGGATTCTTCATACCTGACAGCTGATAGTAATGCCTTTCTCCCTGAGACTGACCAAAAGCCTTAGACATGACTTTCTTAGTAGCCTTTCCAACTTCATTATCATCTGCAGAGTAGAAAGATCAAACACCTTGGCCACCAATTCTTCAGTGAAGTACTCATCTTCAAAAATATGAGCATCATTCAACTGCAAATGCTTCAAATAAACTGCTGGCATGGGATTCTACCTCCAACTTTCCTAAGGCAATCTTGCAAAGTCTAATAAACCAATCTTTCTAAGCCATGCAACATTTTGTTCAGTGAAAATTAAGTCATACCTAAAGTCCAAGAATGTGTACTCCACAAGAATGTCATCCTTGGCAAAAGGTAGCACCTTATTGGGTGTAAGTATCTCCACCTCTTCATTTGAAGCTTTGTCGGTAACTATAGTGCCTTGATATCTTGTCTTCCTGTCTCGCCAGAACGCAGCAATGATGGTGGCTCATCATCGTTTCCCTTTGAACTAGTGCCAGCTCCAAACGAAACACCTTGAAGGCTCGACATGCATACAGAGAGAAAAACACTGAGAAGAAAAGCTCTCAACTCGCGTACAAATAGATACCAACCCAATCACTTCACATGCATAAATATGCGCTTTCTCCTCCACATCATTAATACTACCCTCTTGACGATGGCCGATTATTTCTCCCAAAAATGGTTTAAGACGACTGGCTTAGAATGATTTGACCTGCCACATCAGCTAAAATAAAAGTATTGGGTCCCACACATTGAACTATTTGGAATGGCTCCACATACCTCAACTTCAGTTTACCAGGTTTAGGCCCAAGCTTATTGTTGTAAACCATGACCCAATCTCTTGCAACAAAAAATTTAAACTTAATATTCCTGTTAATCCAAGCCTGTCTTCTCTGCTGAATCACCTCTGCAAAATATATACTTTGAATCCTATCTTCTTCCAACTTTAGTAAAGTTTCCTTCCTAAAATTGACTGATTGTTCAGGAGACAGTCTCTGCTGAACTGCAACCCTGAGACTTGGTACAAGAAACTCCATAGGCACTACTGCTTCCAACCCATACACCAACTTGAATGGTGTCATGCCAGTAGTCACTTTAAATGCTATTCTGAAAGCCCAAAGTGCTGAGTCCAACTTCTCATCCCAATTTGTCCTGTTCTAGTTCACCAACTTTCTGATTATCCTAATCAAAATCTTGTTGGTACTCTCTGCCTGTCCATTAGCTTGAGGATAGTAAACAGTTGATTTTTTATGCAGTATCATGTGCAACTCTGTCAGTTTACTGATCACTTTATTAATGAAATGCCCTCCTTGATCAGAAACTAACTCAATTGGACATCCAAATCTGGTCATAATATTCTTATACAAAAATTTAGCCACACTCCTTGCTTTATTATCCCTCAAAGCTACAGCTTCTACCCACTTTGTATAGTAATCAGTCGCAACCAAAATATACCTGTTCTCTCTTTGTGAACCTAGCAGGTGGCTTGATGGGACCAACAAAATCTAATCCCCACTTTTGAAAGGGTTCCAAAGGCAAGATAGGCTGTAGAGGCACTCTGTCCACATTCAATGGTCTACCCTCCCTTTGGCATAGCAAACACTTCTTAGTAAATTCCCAAGCATCCTTTATCATAGTAGGCCACCAAAGCCCTGCCTGAAAAATTTTCCTTGCAGTTACTTCCCCTGAAAAATGTCCTCTAGAATTACCTGCATGAGCTTCAGCCAATACTGCTTTTTATTCAAACTCAAGAACACATCTCCTGATGACTTGATCAATCCCTCTTTTATATAGTACTCCTGCAATGACTATAAATGGTTTACTTCTTAATGCTAATCTTTTTCTCTGATCCTTATTCATTTGTGCAGACAACACTCCTTCAGTTAAAAATTGAAGCATATCCTCATACCAGTCCCCTGACGATTGGTCAGTCACCTGAACTAGAAATAACTCTTCACCAGTCCCCTGATTGGTCAGTCACCTGAACTAGAAATAACTCTTCATCAGGCAACTGATCAGGTACCCCTGAAGAATCAGCTTCTCCTGTTTCCAATCTACTCAGATAATCAGCCAATACATGAAGTCTTCCTGGAGTATGTATCACCACATAATCAAACTCCTGCAAAAGCAGTACCCACCTGTAAGATCCCTGTTCCCACCGAGCAATGGATTCGGGGTACTGGCAGCGGAAGTAGCGCTTCTCGCGCGGGACAGGGGTCCCACACTCGGGGCCTTGCCCACGGATATCCGGATAAGAGACTAATCCGTCGGTTGTTCCAAAACCGAACCCGGAAAAACTTTCTTAACCGGAAGCACGGGCGATTCCACCAGGATAACTTTTTACTCTAACGTAGTCAAGATCATTTCTGATCGAGATGATCCAATTACATCTATAAGATACTTAGTCAGTTCAAGGAAGAAACTTGCACTTGGATCATTGGGATCAACGCTTTTTTCCCCATTCAAGAGGCACAGCCGTTGATTCCTATCCATAGAACAGTTACTGTCCGGGTTTTTTTTTTTTTTAATCGTAAAAACAAAAGTTTGTGTCTCGATTTATGGATCCATCAGTCCAGCCTAACCCCATCCAATCCCATGGGTTAGCCAACCGCCCAACCACTGTAGTGATGGGATCCAATTAAAAATTTGGTTAGGTTTTGTCCCGGGTACCAAGGAAAAGAGTTCCAAGGCCCCCTAGCCAGATGTTCATGCAAAATAAAACTAGTCACACCACTCACACACCCAATATGAAATTGCCTTTTTTCAACCAGATTCAACCAGTTTAAAACAATCCTTTAATAAAACCATAGTATCATTGATCACCATCTTCCAATTTATCCAATTGATTCTTAATTTTCCATCATTCCTTCATCAGAGTATCTATGGCATCATTGGCAACTAGAACGCTCAGGAGCCGTTTCGATAGTTCCTAGCCCATAATACTTGGCAATATAATCACTTAATAAGATGGACTCTCGTTGAAGATCAGCAAGATCAACCAACAGATCCATATAAGGAGCCATGGACTCATCCATTGAAGACCAGCAAGGTCAATCAACCAGATCCATGCTCGATTTCAGAAAACAACTCCAACTCTATTCCAATATCTTCCTCGACGCACGCGTGGGTATCCTAGGCAACCCAGAGCCCGAGCACCGTATGGTCAGCACCCTCTAGGATCCTTCGCAGGTAACCTAGCGCTTCACGCATAGGCCACTTCCTTGGCCCCTCATCCACCGTACCGGAAGCTCACCATTTTAATCGCACCGAGGTTGGTCAAGACCTCGGCCGACCTTGTTACGCGAGACGTCCTTCATTGACTCCCCGTCAGCAGTTGCAACTTTACCATCACGACTTTAAACACAAGACGGTCAAAATGCTCCCCCAGCATTCTTGACATAAAACAATTATTTACAAACAGCATTTACAAACAGCATTTACAAACAGTTTACAATACAATTTCTATTTTAACTTTCATTTTTCCACATTATCCCTCATCAATCTACATTACTTATTCCATATTCCATTTATATGTATACTCATCCCATCACATCATTTCCATCTCATCACTTCAGATTCCCTCACATCACATATCGTATATTCACATCCATACATCCACATTTATATGCGTACATTCACATCTACATGCATACATCTATATCTCTATGCATACATCCACATCCACATTCACATTCACCTCCATACATCTACATCTATATGCATACATCCACCTCCACATCTATACACCTACATCTACATCTACATGCATACATCCACCTCTACATCCACATCTACATCTATACACCTACATCTACATGCATACATCCACATCTCCATTCACATCTACATCTACATGCATCCATCCATATCTCTATTCCCATCTACATCTATACATCTACATCTACATGCATCCATCCACATCTCCATTCACATCTACATCTATACATCTACATCTACATGCATACATCCATATCTCCATTCCCATCTACATCTATACGTCTACATCTACATGCATCCATCCACCTCCACATCCACATCTACATCTATACATCTACATCTACATGTATACATCCACATCTCCATTCACATCTACATCTATTCATCTACATCTACATGCATACATCCATATCTCCATTCCCATCTACATCTATACATCTACATCTACATGCATACATCCACATCTCCATGCATACATCCACCTCCACATTCACACTCACATCCATACCTCTACATCTACATGCAAACATCCATATCTCCATGCATAATAATATTCTTTTAATTAATCTAGGATGATAGTTCCTAGAATATGGTAGGAAGTCCTCTTTTTATGCTTTGAATGAATTTATTTTATGCGTAAAAAATTTTACCATAGCTCCGCTACTATGATTGATAAATCTCAATTTTTTTTTTCTAAGGGATAAAGCTCATTATTAAAGAAATAATTAGAATGGTCTCTAATTGGATCATCAATCCATAATGGTCTCTAATTGGATCATTAAGAAAACAATTAGAATGGTCTCTAATTGGATCATCAATCCATAATGGTCCCTAATTGGATCATTAAGAAAACAATTAGAATGGTCTCTAATTGGATCATCAATCCATAATGGTCTCTAATTGGATCATCAATCCATAATGGTCTCTAATTGGATCATCAATCCATAATGGATTGAATCATCAATGTGCATAAACTAAAAGCATAACAAAAAGCCATTAATTTGGCCTCAAGCATAGCTTAATCTTGGATTAAGGAAAAGCTTTATGAAAAGCTTCATTTGGATTGAGAATGGGTCATGAGTATGACCATTTCTTGAGTGAGAGAGAGAAATTAAGAAAACCATTAGAATTTAAATATAAGTGGAAATTAACTTCTATAGCATTTATTAAATTATGTAACTCTTCACTACTATTCACCAATTAACTTCAATAGCATTAAAAAAACCATACCAATTAAACTTCTCAAGCTTGAGAGGGGTTGAGAAGAGAGAATCATTGAGAAATCATAGAAAAGATCAAAATTCAATATACTTACCTTATGATTTGCTTGATTCTTTATTCACGGTAGAGGCCCCCAACCAATCAATTGGTTTAGTATGTTGATGGAGCCACCAATGGGGATTGAAGAAAGAGAGAAGTATCAAAAACTAGTGAATTATTAAAGAATTCACAGTTCTTGGCTTAGGTAGAGTAGAGTAACAAGGCATAAGACACTATATATTTTAGCTTAGGTGGAGTAGAGTAACAAAGCATAAGACTCTATCTAATTTGGCTTAGGTGGAGTAGAGTAACAAAGCATAAGAGACTATATTTTGGCTTAGGTGGAGTAGAGTAACAATGCATAAGAGACTATTTAATTTGGCTTAGGTGAAGTAGAGTAACAAAGCATAAGAGACTATTTAATTTGGCTTAGGTGGAGTAGAGTAACAAGGTATAAGACTTTATCTAATTTGGCTTAGGTGGAGTAGAGTAATAAGGCATAAGACTCTATCTAATTTGGCTTAGGTGGAGTAGAGTAACAAGGCATAAGACTCTATATTTTCCTTTTTTCAACAAGGGAAGGCTTCTATTTATAGGAAAATTTGAGCTCCTAACCAAACAAACTGATTCTAGAATTTTCCAAGTCAGTTTGGTCACTTTTTGACTATTTTTAGGTCAGTTAAGTTAACTTTTTGGAACTAGACTTGAATTAGGAGAGAGGAGAGATAAAATATCTGAATTTTTATGAGTTTAAAACTCATTCAAGCATGTGAAATATGCACCTCCTTTAAAGAGCTCTCCTTCCTTACATATGTGTCATAGTTTTTTTTTTTTTACTAATAAACCTTGTACATTTTCAACTCTTCATCTTATGTGAAATATGCACCTCCTTTAAAGAACTCCCCTTCCTTACATATGTGTTTTTTTAAACTAATAAACCTTGTACATTTTCAACTCTTCATCTTATGTGAGCATTTAAGGGACTCCCCTTCCTTACATATGTGTCATAATAAAATCATTTAAGGGAAATATGCACCTCCTTTAAAGAACTCCCCTTTCTTACATATGTGTCATAATGGAATCATTTTAATATTGCTCATAGTTTTTTACTAATAAACCTTGTACATTTTCAACTCTTCATCTTATGTGAAATATGCACCTCCTTTAAAGAACTCCCCCTTCCTTACATAGGTGTCATAATGGAATCATTTTAATATTGCTCATAGTTTTTTTACTAA
Source organism: Cibotium barometz (assembly GCF_041138505.1). Lineage (NCBI taxonomy): Eukaryota > Viridiplantae > Streptophyta > Polypodiopsida > Cyatheales > Cibotiaceae > Cibotium > Cibotium barometz. The sequence continues at coordinate 45,599,008 of NC_141087.1, forward strand.
TAAACCTTGTACATTTTCAACTCTTCACCTCATGTGAGCATTTACTCATTTTTGGGTATTTTCTTTTTACAATTTGGATTTATCTCCTCCCTACACATGGATTGATGCTATTGGCCCATAGGAACCTTAATTGGACCATAGTCTAAAGATTTCTGAAAATCTAGACCCTTAGGCTAAGGTTCTTTATACCTATTTCCAATTAATTCCAATTGCACATTGGAAAATTCTTTTTAAATTTCTGTTTCAGGGGAACTCATCTGAATTATAAGAGATATTTTTCTATCCAAAAATATTCAAAATCTGAATATTCTCTCTCTAGAATATTTTCTCTCTCTAGGTTAAAACAGCCACAAACAAGATATCTTATATTTCAGAAAAGGAATTGATTACAGGGGAATATACTAGACATCAAAAAGGGGTTGGGGGAGGAATCTTACATTCTACCCCACTTAAAAAACGCGAGATGTCCTCATCTCGCAACTTGGAATAATTTTGCAAGATGCACGAATATGAGACTTAGAGAAAAATTTTAATCAAGATTAACCACCAAGAAAAGTCTTAAAGGGAGCAAGATTCAAAATAAGAACAAGATTTAAACTTTATTCATTCACGGAACTTATACAGTAAAGATAGAAGAACTCTTTACACTTCCATAAGCTCGTCCATCATATGATCACAAAAGCAGTTCTCACAAGCTGCACAAGTATAGGGTAACTCATCTATGGAAATGATTCTGCTGGTTATTGCCGCACCTATCTCAGTGGTATGAGGTGATCTAACAAAAGGACCTCTGAGAGGCAAGCCAAAAACGGGATAAAGGCATATCTTCTCATGAGGAAGAAAACACGCCAGTAAGAAGACCCGCTCAGAAAACCCAAGATGTCTTGATCTCATGACGCAGTAGTATCGGGGACCCAAACCCAAAGCTTCAATAACCATGGCCAAGCGGACATTGTTACGAAAGTGCTGCTGACCCCAGGGTGTTACCCTGGTTATGTTTTGATAGGTCCGCCATTTGGTCTGAGCTACAGAAGTTCCTAGGTGAGGAAAAAGTGAGCGCTCATACTGTTCTATAAAGTCTTTCTTCACAGACTCTCTTGCGTCTTGAAGGTGAGAAATCATCAGGGATAAAACTAATTCCTGTTGCCAAGCCATGAAGGAGATTAAGAAAGAAAGGAGATTGATGGGAGTAAGATTACTGTGAGCGACAAGTAAAAGTTACGACTTATATAAAGGAAGGAGCTAGCGTAACCTAGAAGCCAACGGTAACTTGCCACTGAAGTTTTACCGTCTTTCCATGACTTGAGTTTGACACATTTTTCTATAGAAGGCATTAAGAATTTTGAGATGAGGAGATAAAAGAAACTTGTAGGCTAAGTCACCTACTTTCATTGAATTCAGATATAAGGGTCACAATATCTGGGGGATAACTTCTTATACTCCCCAAGAGATAAAGAACTTCTTTTGGCCGTACTCGAATGAAAGCCAAAATCTTGGTATCCAAAACACCGATTCTCACTTCTAAACTCATTGTTCTAAATCCTTAAAACAGGTGGGACTCCTGAGAGTATTCTAGGGAAAGGGTCTTCCTTTTTTTTTAACAGAAACTTTCTTTTATTTTAGAGAGGGAATAATTATAAGATCAGAAAGGGAGATTCTTACTCCTGTATACCTCGAAGGCTGGGGAGGAATCTTACATCCTACCCCACTTAAAAAGTGCGAGATGTCCTCATCTCGCAAGGTAGAGGACAACTCTTTTTCTTAAGATCCAATTTTATTCTGGGGTTCCTTATATTTTGGTCAACCCAACAGAACACTGGGATAAATATCCCTTATATAGAACTCATCATTAAATAACAATTCATTCAGGTCATATCATTCATATCTTTAACATGATAATGGTCCATTGGACCGAAAAGTTTCCTTCGGAACATTCCTCCACGGAAATTTTAGTCAAGCAAGTTCTCAATTTGACATCCCTTAACTTGATCTACCGGTCAAGTATTAATAGTAGCAATCTGACAGCACAACCCACTAATCTCATAGTGATTTGCTGAATTCGTTATCATCATTCTAGTTATGAATATCATCACAGGGATTCGTCCCATTCCCCCTCATTGTGGTTTCATTATATTTCAACTAATTTTTAAAAATCAACATTTTTCAATCAGCATTTTCAATCAGCATTTTCAATCAGAATCCAAATCAATTCATCAATTCTCAAACAGAATTAAAAATCATATCAATCACATTCGAAATCATCATCTAGATAGCATTAACGCTTATAATTTCAAGTCTTAGATTTACTCGTATATACTGTCAGTAAAGAGCTGCAGTATACTCTCGGTATATACGGGTAGTCACGGCCCTTGGAATTATAAGGTAAATACTATCATGGCCTCAAGCAAGTCAGGGATTCTATATAATTGCGGTACTTCCATCTGAAGACCCAATTACCAAATTACGAGTTTCAGTTTGAATATCAAATTGTATGAATTATCTCACACAATTATAACCTTTTTGTGTTTCTTGATAAATTTTTGATATATTTGTCTTCTCAGTTGATCTTTATTAACCAAATGCTCTGATACCAACTGTAAGATCCCTGTTCCCACCGAGCAATGGATTCGGGGTACTGGCAGCGGAAGTAGCGCTTCTCGCGCGGGACAGGGGTCCCACACTCGGGGCCTTGCCCACGGATATCCGGATAAGAGACTAATCCGTCGGTTGTTCCAAAACCGAACCCGGAAAAACTTTCTTAACCGGAAGCACGGGCGATTCCACCAGGATAACTTTTTACTCTAACGTAGTCAAGATCATTTCTGATCGAGATGATCCAATTACATCTATAAGATACTTAGTCAGTTCAAGGAAGAAACTTGCACTTGGATCATTGGGATCAACGCTTTTTTCCCCATTCAAGAGGCACAGCCGTTGATTCCTATCCATAGAACAGTTACTGTCCGGGTTTTTTTTTTTTTTTATCGTAAAAACAAAAGTTTGTGTCTCGATTTATGGATCCATCAGTCCAGCCTAACCCCATCCAATCCCATGGGTTAGCCAACCGCCCAACCACTGTAGTGATGGGATCCAATTAAAAATTTGGTTAGGTTTTGTCCCGGGTACCAAGGAAAAGAGTTCCAAGGCCCCCTAGCCAGATGTTCATGCAAAATAAAACTAGTCACACCACTCACACACCCAATATGAAATTGCCTTTTTTCAACCAGATTCAACCAGTTTAAAACAATCCTTTAATAAAACCATAGTATCATTGATCACCATCTTCCAATTTATCCAATTGATTCTTAATTTTCCATCATTCCTTCATCAGAGTATCTATGGCATCATTGGCAACTAGAACGCTCAGGAGCCGTTTCGATAGTTCCTAGCCCATAATACTTGGCAATATAATCACTTAATAAGATGGACTCTCGTTGAAGATCAGCAAGATCAACCAACAGATCCATATAAGGAGCCATGGACTCATCCATTGAAGACCAGCAAGGTCAATCAACCAGATCCATGCTCGATTTCAGAAAACAACTCCAACTCTATTCCAATATCTTCCTCGACGCACGCGTGGGTATCCTAGGCAACCCAGAGCCCGAGCACCGTATGGTCAGCACCCTCTAGGATCCTTCGCAGGTAACCTAGCGCTTCACGCATAGGCCGCTTCCTTGGCCCCTCATCCACCGTACCGGAAGCTCACCATTTTAATCGCACCGAGGCTGGTCAAGACCTCGGCCGACCTTGCTACGCGAGACGTCCTTCATTGACTCCCCGTCAGCAGTTGCAACTTTACCATCACGACTTTAAACACAAGACGGTCAAAATGCTCCCCCAGCATTCTTGACATAAAACAATTATTTACAAACAGCATTTACAAACAGCATTTACAAACAGTTTACAATACAATTTCTATTTTAACTTTCATTTTTCCACATTATCCCTCATCAATCTACATTACTTATTCCATATTCCATTTATATGTATACTCATCCCATCACATCATTTCCATCTCATCACTTCAGATTCCCTCACATCACATATCGTATATTCACATCCATACATCCACATTTATATGCGTACATTCACATCTACATGCATACATCTATATCTCTATGCATACATCCACATCCACATTCACATTCACCTCCATACATCTACATCTATATGCATACATCCACCTCCACATCTATACACCTACATCTACATCTACATGCATACATCCACCTCTACATCCACATCTACATCTATACACCTACATCTACATGCATACATCCACATCTCCATTCACATCTACATCTACATGCATCCATCCATATCTCTATTCCCATCTACATCTATACATCTACATCTACATGCATCCATCCACATCTCCATTCACATCTACATCTATACATCTACATCTACATGCATACATCCATATCTCCATTCCCATCTACATCTATACGTCTACATCTACATGCATCCATCCACCTCCACATCCACATCTACATCTATACATCTACATCTACATGTATACATCCACATCTCCATTCACATCTACATCTATTCATCTACATCTACATGCATACATCCATATCTCCATTCCCATCTACATCTATACATCTACATCTACATGCATACATCCACATCTCCATGCATACATCCACCTCCACATTCACACTCACATCCATACCTCTACATCTACATGCAAACATCCATATCTCCATGCATAATAATATTCTTTTAATTAATCTAGGATGATAGTTCCTAGAATATGGTAGGAAGTCCTCTTTTTATGCTTTGAATGAATTTATTTTATGCGTAAAAAATTTTACCATAGCTCCGCTACTATGATTGATAAATCTCAATTTTTTTTTTCTAAGGGATAAAGCTCATTATTAAAGAAATAATTAGAATGGTCTCTAATTGGATCATCAATCCATAATGGTCTCTAATTGGATCATTAAGAAAACAATTAGAATGGTCTCTAATTGGATCATCAATCCATAATGGTCTCTAATTGGATCATTAAGAAAACAATTAGAATGGTCTCTAATTGGATCATCAATCCATAATGGTCTCTAATTGGATCATCAATCCATAATGGATTGAATCATCAATGTGCATAAACTAAAAGCATAACAAAAAGCCATTAATTTGGCCTCAAGCATAGCTTAATCTTGGATTAAGGAAAAGCTTTATGAAAAGCTTCATTTGGATTGAGAATGGGTCATGAGTATGACCATTTCTTGAGTGAGAGAGAGAAATTAAGAAAACCATTAGAATTTAAATATAAGTGGAAATTAACTTCTATAGCATTTATTAAATTATGTAACTCTTCACTACTATTCACCAATTAACTTCAATAGCATTAAAAAAACCATACCAATTAAACTTCTCAAGCTTGAGAGGGGTTGAGAAGAGAGAATCATTGAGAAATCATAGAAAAGATCAAAATTCAATATACTTACCTTATGATTTGCTTGATTCTTTATTCACGGTAGAGGCCCCCAACCAATCAATTGGTTTAGTATGTTGATGGAGCCACCAATGGGGATTGAAGAAAGAGAGAAGTATCAAAAACTAGTGAATTATTAAAGAATTCACAGTTCTTGGCTTAGGTAGAGTAGAGTAACAAGGCATAAGACACTATATATTTTAGCTTAGGTGGAGTAGAGTAACAAAGCATAAGACTCTATCTAATTTGGCTTAGGTGGAGTAGAGTAACAAAGCATAAGAGACTATATTTTGGCTTAGGTGGAGTAGAGTAACAATGCATAAGAGACTATTTAATTTGGCTTAGGTGAAGTAGAGTAACAAAGCATAAGAGACTATTTAATTTGGCTTAGGTGGAGTAGAGTAACAAGGTATAAGACTTTATCTAATTTGGCTTAGGTGGAGTAGAGTAATAAGGCATAAGACTCTATCTAATTTGGCTAAGGTGGAGTAGAGTAACAAGGCATAAGACTCTATATTTTCCTTTTTTCAACAAGGGAAGGCTTCTATTTATAGGAAAATTTGAGCTCCTAACCAAACAAACTGATTCTAGAATTTTCCAAGTCAGTTTGGTCACTTTTTGACTATTTTTAGGTCAGTTAAGTTAACTTTTTGGAACTAGACTTGAATTAGGAGAGAGGAGAGATAAAATATCTGAATTTTTATGAGTTTAAAACTCATTCAAGCATGTGAAATATGCACCTCCTTTAAAGAGCTCTCCTTCCTTACATATGTGTCATAGTTTTTTTTTTTTTACTAATAAACCTTGTACATTTTCAACTCTTCATCTTATGTGAAATATGCACCTCCTTTAAAGAACTCCCCTTCCTTACATATGTGTTTTTTTAAACTAATAAACCTTGTACATTTTCAACTCTTCATCTTATGTGAGCATTTAAGGGACTCCCCTTCCTTACATATGTGTCATAATAAAATCATTTAAGGGAAATATGCACCTCCTTTAAAGAACTCCCCTTTCTTACATATGTGTCATAATGGAATCATTTTAATATTGCTCATAGTTTTTTACTAATAAACCTTGTACATTTTCAACTCTTCATCTTATGTGAAATATGCACCTCCTTTAAAGAACTCCCCCTTCCTTACATAGGTGTCATAATGGAATCATTTTAATATTGCTCATAGTTTTTTTACTAATAAACCTTGTACATTTTCAACTCTTCACCTCATGTGAGCATTTACTCATTTTTGGGTATTTTCTTTTTACAATTTGGATTTATCTCCTCCCTACACATGGATTGATGCTATTGGCCCATAGGAACCTTAATTGGACCATAGTCTAAAGATTTCTGAAAATCTAGACCCTTAGGCTAAGGTTCTTTATACCTATTTCCAATTAATTCCAATTGCACATTGGAAAATTCTTTTTAAATTTCTGTTTCAGGGGAACTCATCTGAATTATAAGAGATATTTTTCTATCCAAAAATATTCAAAATCTGAATATTCTCTCTCTAGAATATTTTCTCTCTCTAGGTTAAAACAGCCACAAACAAGATATCTTATATTTCAGAAAAGGAATTGATTACAGGGGAATATACTAGACATCAAAAAGGGGTTGGGGGAGGAATCTTACACCACCTGGCCAACCTCCCTGAAAGGTGGGGTCTATTGACCAAGTAAATCAATTCCTGATGATCCACATGAAAAATTACCCTATTTGCCAATAGATATTGCCTAAACTTTTGAAGTGCATAAATCATCCCCAAGCACTCCCTTTCAGTAACTGTGTAATTCTTCTCTGCAGGTGTCAGGACCCTGCTTGCATAGTAAATTGGCCTGAACCAGCCCCTGCTTGTTTCTTGCATTAAAGCTGCACCCACTGCTACATTAGATGAATAAAAAAAAATGTGAAATGGCAACTTCCAATCTGGAACAATCAAAACTGGTGCTACAGTCAACATCTTCTTCAAAACCCTGAATGCTTTATCTTGCTCTTCTCCCCATTCAAATACAACACCCTTCTGCATTCTAACTTTCCTCTTCCCTCTTTTCATTACTATGGAGTCTGATCCCCATAGTTGCTTCACTCTTGCTGCTCTTAACCAAGGTCTTCCCAACATCATTGGATAAGAACAGGCAGATTCTCCCAGCCTAAGGACTACAAAGTTGGCTACATACTGGAGTCCCCCAATTGAGATCTGCAAATTTCTCAAAATCCCCAAAGGTCGAACCCGTCTCTGGTCTGTCATCTTCACCTGAAAAGGTTCTGGATCCCACTTCAAAATATTTAGACATTGGCAGGTCAACTCCGGAATGATATTGACTCCTGACCCCCCATCCAAGAGCACGCCTGGAAAAAACACCTTTCCAATAGATGCCCCAGCTACTGGTGCCTTGTAACATCCCCAGGGGTTGGACTTCACATATTTCCCCACAAAAAGTTTTCTTAGTTTCTATTTCTTGTCCCCGTGTCTTTGCTTCCATTTCTTCAGTGAGCTTTTTCAGCAATTGTTGTGAAAATGCAGGTACTAACCTCAACATTTGCTTTATAGTAAATGTTATTGGAGCAGACAACAAAGCTTCATAAAATTCATCACCACTATCCTGCTCTTTCAGTGCAATCTGGTTTCCTTCTGATTGTCTAATTCCCTGGTCATCCAAGGATCTAATAACAAAATTCCATTCATCTGTGGTGGTACACTTCCGCTTTGAAATTTCTACACTTCTTTGAGTGCTCTTGTTCTAACTGCTTTTTGCTTCTTCCAGTTCATACTATCCAAATTTTCCTCATCTTCCAAAATTGACTTCCCTGTCTTTGCTTTTGCCCTTGTGACCACCATAGCCTCAGTGCATCCACTTGTCTCTGGAATATCCTCAATTTGGATACACGCCGCACAGTCACAATTATAATGTTTAGCTATTCCCTGAGCAACTTGAGACTCTTGTACTTTCTGATCAGTTTCCTGTTCCTCCTTATGAAACTCTACTGGTTTCTCTTTAATCTATTCTGTCGCAGTACATTCTTCAAGTATCACCAAGTTAGCTTGACCTGGAGGCCCTTGCTGCTGTGGGGGAGGTTGTTGATTTTGCACAGGAGGTCTATTGTTATTGTTGTTATTATTGTTATTGTACCTGATAATAGGGATTCCCCGATCATTCCTATGTTTGCACCACAGCTCACAATCAGGTCCTTGTCTATGTCCCACAGCTCCACAATAAATTGATGCATATTATTTTGACCTCTGTTCTGATATCCCCAACCTTCTTTGAGGTGTAGGTCCCTGCTGATACCTTCTATTAGGACCCTGAGAGGAGCTATCACATTTGCAGCTACCTCCCTCAGCTTTTGAGTAATATACTCAGGTCTTCTTCCCCTAAAGTCTGGTGGATTATAATAACAATTCTCATACTGATGTCCAAATCTTTGACATACCTGACAGTATGGTTTCTCTGACATTCCAAACTGGCTCATGCCAATTGTCTGCAGTTTATCCTGAATAATTTTGTTGATGAGTCTGCAGTCACCACATCCTTTTGCTTCCTTTCCTTCTTTGGAGTAACCTTATCCTCCTTCTGCTTCTTCTTTGCCTCAACCTTCTTCTTTTTCTTTTTCTTTTTTGACCAGTCTTCATCTTCATCACAGTGTCAGTTTCCACTTCAGTATCCTGATCCGAATCCTCATCTTCTGAATCCTCTGAATCTTCTGATTCTGAGTCTGAGTCCTCGCTCTTCTTTTTCTTCTTGTTGCCTTTTACAATTGCCTTACCTCCATACCTTCTTTCAGCTCTGGCAGCTGCTTCAACCAAGTTAGTGAAATCTTGTACATTGGCTAATGGAGGTCTCCCTACTACTGCACTTCTATATTGCTTGTTGAGACCCTTACAAAGTAATCTCCCAATTGCTCCATGGAAGGCTGCTGTGCTACTTCTAACCTATTATTCAAGTTTCTGAACTTCTGTGCATAATCTTCAACCAACAAATCCTTTTGTTTCAATTTCCTCATCTTCTTCATCAAAATATCTTCAGGTGTTTTATCTTCCCTGAACCTCAATAAAAATCTCTGTTTCAAATCATTATAGTCAACAAAATCTGCCATGCCATACTGCAAGAACCAATCCATGGCTTTTCCTTGCAGTGTTGCTGCAAAATGGTCCTTCTTCACTACATCCGGATGTAATACCTCATAGCCACTTGCAGACCACCTTGTCTGAAACCTTGTCTGAAACTGACCAACATGGCTATCAGCATCTTGGGACTTTTTCCCGCTAAAATTTGCCACACCCACTTTGGGATTTGGTGCAGCCATTGGGGGTATCGAAAGTGGTTTGAGTGTTCTTATCGGAAGTGGGTTAAAAGGTATATTAGATGTCCCTGTTGGAGCAAACTGTAACTATCTTCTTGCCTTCAAGAGTGTCCGAGTTAACAATACATTGACCAATGGCCCCAAGAGTGGGTTTGCTATGAGAGGAGTTGTTTGTTGGCCTTGTTGGTTTGTAGGTGGGTTCTCCTGTAGTCTGTGTTTAGGTCCTTGCAGTTCAATCCCCTCCCCAACAATTTCTACTCCTGCAGCTTCCCCCCTTACAGGTTCTTCTTGGTCATAACTACCAGACTCATCTTCTTGCCTTGCTCGTGTAGCAGCTTCTCTCCTGAATCTAAACCTTGTGCCATATGAATGCTGTGGTACATTGAACCCTCGTCCCGACTCACTCATGCATGGCCTCTTCTTCTTTGTCTTAAGTACTGTACTAGCACTTTCTTCTCATACAGGCTATAACAATTAGGCAAATTGCAAGCACCAAAAGGTAAGAATGATGTAACTACCCTGTCAGCAATGGAAATCTTGATTTCTCCTGCTGGCAAGTTTGGAAAGAATTCCGGTAGAAACTTTGTTGCATACTCCTCAGCCTCTTCCTGTGGGGTTACCCAATTTGAGAATTCCCTCAGGTGGTCTATGTCAACCAACATGTTAGTACCCTGGTGTATTCCTGAATGCCATACGGTTCAAACTGAATTCGATACAACAGCACGATCGCCAAAGTGTTAGGGGCTTACTACCCTAACAGTTATTCAATCAAGACACATGCAGTTCAGGGAAAAACACAACAGTAGACTGCACATATAAGCATGAAACTACACAGTATAGAAGCAATAAACATCATAACACAGAGAATCAAAGATACTGCTGTCTTGTATTCATCATCATCCAACTACAAGTACCAAAAACACATAGTACAACCGCAGGTTGATAACAACTAACTGCTCATGTAGCGTGAAAAACTACTCCTTCGCCAAAAGATCATTCGGGTACATATAACTACCAAGGCACTTGTGTAAACATGCCTTTAAGGTTCAAAGATTCAACCTTGATTGCTATACCAAAGAGTAAGTAAAAGGTAATTATTGCTGACAGCTCAGTCACTAACACATAGGAAGTCTCGCGTTGTTCTGTCCGTACAAATGCCATTAGGGCAACTGTTATGCAGTTCACCAACCCTATGGATAGACATAAACGAATGGGTAGAAGGCGGACTAAATCCAGCCGATACTATAGATGAGGCTCTGCCACCTCTAGCAGCAAAAAGAACCTTGCGACACACAAGGAAAATCCGAGTTGTTAAGATACCAGTTAATCAACTAAGATGTTACTATGAAAGCGACAATACAAATGCTACAATCTCGATTCATCATCATAATGGGTACCAAGCAGCACTGGCTATCCTAGATGGTGGGGTGGGGGTTAGCATCATCACAAAACGTTGCTAGGAAAATTGGGGGAAACCTGATCTAAAAGAAGCAGATCTAATCGTTAAAATGGCTGATAGAACATCTTCGAGGCCCATTGGCCAAAATATGAAATTCAAACTCTTTACGTTTCGCTACCATCATACATTTGTGGTCATGGTCTTCCTGCATGCTAACCTGATTCATATGACATAATATTAAAGAGACCCTTCATGAGGGAATCCAAATTGGTGCGTGATTGCATGATTGGGCCTTAGATCATGTGTGTACGTAGGGATTCACAAATCTTAAAGATTGATCTGAGAACATGGAAAGCATACCCCATGGAAGGGAAACTGTTAATGATTCGGTCACAGCAAAATGGACCACCTTTTTACAAATATGCCAGCCCTCGGTGGGAGATCCCAAGGAAGAAGAGGAAATGGAAATGTATGTGTCACTTCCTCCTCTGGACTTCAATCAAAACTGGATGCATGTGTTGGCCACCATAAATGTGATGCAACCCAAGGGGACCCAGTATGTGGAATCTAGAACCATCCCCACGACCTCTATCTATATTGTTAATTGGCATACCATTGATGGTTAATTGGCAGACCTCTATCTATATGGTTAATTGGCAAACCATTGATATTGCATCAGAAGAGAAGACATCGAGTACAGAAGGGACCATAGCACAAGGCCGTACCAATGCTCAATGCCTCAGAAAACGTGGCAAAAATAGAAACAATATATAGCCTGATGAAATGCCCTATTACTACGAAGAAAACCCATGGATGCCCAGTGGTTGAGATACCTTGAAGCCACTAAGGTACACGATAAGTTCTCCAAGGATTGGGGTGAGGAGTTCAGTAAGATATCGCTAGAGGGAAGACACAAGGAGAAAGTCATCCTTCAAGAGCTAGAAACACCCAAGCTTACAAAATATGGGTGCCGAAAATGCAATAAAGCCTTGGCAGAAGTAGAACATAAGGCTAGAAAGATCATGGCTAAAACCAAAAGTGCAAATGACGACAAATCAGACTTGCTCTCAGTACCCAACCACTTCAAAACCTATACTGTTGGCGAACGAAAAGTGATCTGACTAACGGCAACAAGGGTTAAGGAGGATGGGTTGTCCACATCATACGATGGCCTGGAAAAAGTCAAGGAAGTGGATATTGTGGGACCAAGGGAGGTAGCTCGACCCGTATACATTGCTAAGGACTTGACTTTGGCTAAAGAAGATGAGCTTGTCGCTCTCCTTAAGGAATTTAAGGACTGTTTTGCCTGGAATTACAAAGAGATGAAGGGGGTACCACACCTGAGATAGTACAACATACGATTCCAATCATAAAAGGGTCAAGACCAACCAGGCAAAAACCATACCAGATGAATCCGAAGTATGTGGCAATTGTAAAGGAGGGAATAGACAAGCTCATTGCTACAGATTTCATCTATGAAATCAAACATATGGATTAGTTGTCACCAATCGTGATAGTGCCAAAAAGAATGGAAAACTTAGGGTATGTGTTGATCTTAAAAAGGTCAACACAACCACTAGGAAAGATCATTATCCACTGCCCTATATGGAACATGTTTTGGAAAGAGTGGCTAGGGAAGAAGCTTACAGATTCTTGGATGGATTATCCAGTTACAATTAGGTGTCCATAGCACCAGAGGACCAGCACAAGACAGCTTTCAATACAATGCAGGGGACATTTGCATACAAGGTTATGCCCTTCGGCCTCACTAATGCCCCAGCAACATTTCAATGGTTGATGTGCACAGCCTTCAAGGACTACTTACAAAAGTGCTTGGAGGTATTCATCGACGATCTGTGTGTACACACTCGATGGGTAGACCATCTAGCCTGCTTGAGGAAAGTGTTCGAGCGAATGCCGATTATATCGCATATCCATGAATACTTTAAAGTGTCAGTTTTGGGTCAAGCATGGTGTGATATTGGGACACATTGTCTCAAAGAATGGTATATCCACGGATGATAGCAAGGTCAAGTTGATATTGGAGCTGCCACCGCCCCTAATTACAAGGGTGTGCAAAGATTTATGGGCCATGTGGGGTATTATCGTCGCTTCATAATTTTCTATGCTGAAATAGACAGACCATTGTACAAGCTCCTCAATGTCTTTGAATGGATTGAGGAATGCCAGGAAGCATATGATAAATTGAAGCAAGCATTAGCTAGCACACCAATTCTACGACCCCCCAATTGGGATCTCATATTTCACGTGCATATTGATGCATCAAATTTTTCTATTGGTTACATACTAACCCAGCCTGGTGAGTTCAAATTGGACTATCCAATCGGCTTTGCTAGTCATCAGCTAAATGATGCGGAGGTGAACTACACCACCACAAAGAGGGAAGGATTGGCCATGGTTTATGCTGTCAAGAAATATCAACATTACCTCTTGGCCAACAAATTTGTATTCTTCGTGGACCATCAAGCCTTATTATACCTAGTGAATAAACCTTGTACCATGGATTCTTCAATACTAGTTTCAATGGTGGTCAGATTCCTTAAGACATTCAATTGAGTGCTTATACTGAGTGGCCTAAACCCACTCCTTTGATAAGAAGATCCTAGGTGATTTGATGCACTATCGTCATCATCAGGAGTAAGGTCGTCTCCTCCGATGAGCTTTCGAGACCTCAAGTACATGTGAATATTATTTGGTAAGCTATTTTGCTGCTCCCCCAATGAAATTTTGGTCAGATTTTGTCGACTTGTTTCTGAGGCTGTGAGATTGCAGAGAATAGTTCACGGTGTGAAGTGTCAAGAAACGGTTTACATCGCGAACGATTTTCTACACTTTCACGTGTTTAAAATTTTTGCCTTGGACTCAGAATTCCACGTTACCTTGTTATGATTTTCAATGTTCTCAAGAATTCCTTGGCCTTAATCCGACAATACCAGGTTCGTGAGTTGGAATTGATTAAGGCATGAAATTGCAGAAAAAGTTCACGCCGTGAAGAGAAAAGGTTTCACGTCGTGAAAACCAATTGGTTCACTTCGTGAACTAAAAAATGGTTCCCGCTGTGAAGGGATCTAAAATGGTTCACGTCATGAAATGAAAATGTTTCACGCTATGAAGTGCTCTGAAATAGTTCACGTCGTGAATGATTTTCTACACGTTCATGATTTTTAATTTTGTCAGACCACCTCGTGTGGTATTAGAGGTGTCAGGATAAGGCTACCTATTTTTGGCAAGGTAACTATGAATTGTGATATTAATCGCGGCGTTGATGTCGAGAGCATTTCATGATGTGAAGTTGCAAAAAACGATTCACATCGTCAAGTATTTCCTACAGTTTCACGTGGGAACTTTCCGCATCGACTAAGGTGATTTTGGTGCAAAATACTTATTCAATTGTTTCCAAGATGCTTGTGCCACACCTAAGGAATGTAATACAATCTCAAGGCACAATCAATGGCTCCTTATTTTTTCGATTTTCGAAAAGAAAAAAAAAAGAACCCCAACCTGCTCATTCACATTGATGATTCTGGTGATGCAAACATCAAAATTAACTAGAAAAAACAATGAAGCTCTCTTCCAAGACCACTACACCATACAAATACACAACAAACACAGCCAATTTCTCATGATTTTTCACTTCCACACAAATCTTATCCATTCATTTCCTACACACTGTACTACCAGAATGCAAAGGCAATCATGAATCTTATGTAATGGGAGCTAAAACTCCAAAGAGGATGGAAGAAACAAAGGTGTTTCCCTGGTAGCAGTGCCAAAAATGTTATGGCTACCACACCTCCAAGAGGGAACTCAATGCATTCACCTAAGGAAAGAGCAATAGAACACAACTATTGTAGGGCACTTACCAATGCTTCGAACTTGAGTCCCTTGAGGCCTCCAAGCTCACTTGAGAAGCTCCAATCCTCCAAGCTCCACCTCCACGCCATCACCATAGAGTCACTCACTTTCCTCCTGATACTCCTTCCTTCAGTCTATCAGATATTCTGAGAGTGATTGATCTAGACTGACTCAGATCTAGATATAGTGATTGATCTAGACTGACTTAGATCTATCGATAATTGCTTCATACCAACTCAGATCTATAATTGCTTCAGACCGACTTAGATCTGTCTCAGCAACTGCTTCAAACCAGCTTAGATCTATCAATTCTTGATCCAACATGACTCAGATATGTCAGCTCTTCTTTCCATCAGTTCTTGCTTAGTTAGCTTCTCAATCAATTAACTCTCAACCTATCAGCTTGGTTCCTTTGCTTCCTCTAATCAACTGTGGTTCAGACAACATCGATCTGAACCAACCACTTCTTTCTTCAATCGGCTATGCTTCTATCAGCGCACTGAACTAGACAACATTGACTTAATTTAGAACCTAATCGAACTAGCCTAGCTCTAACTAGTCCTACTTCAAACAACTCTTAAGAGACTTGTTGTTTGACAGTTTTAACTCATGAAACTCTAATTTTTAAATGTCTTACAAACCGAGCTTACAGCTTCTCTCCCTTACTCTCTTGCTTCACTCTTTTCCACATTTTTTCTCTAATCTTGCATCCTCCCTTCTCCTCTCTTAACATTCCTAGCTGAAAAGACATTTTTTCTTATAGAATAAAGCAAGCTACACTCTTTTCTACCTCCCTTCCTTCAAAGAATGACTTGCCAATCCGATATCTTTGATTTTGCCGCCTTCTCTTCTTCTTTCGATGTCTTAGTCCTTCCGGACTCTATTGCATCTTTGCGAATGAGTTATTTTTTTAGTAGGAAAATGGCCTTTTTCAACATTATTCACTCATTTATTTTGATCGATTGGATTGATTAGGTGGAGGGCTTTTATCTGTGTCTCTTTGCTTAACTTCTTTGTTTCTACCTTTAGGTTCCCTGTTTAGTTCTATAACCGGAGTGGGTACTTTCATTGCTTTGGCAATTCCCAATCCATTTGGCTGAGTTGTCTTTTTCCTCCACACAAGGGTTGGCCAGGTTCTTACTTGAGTTGGGAGTTGATGCTGTATGCTCTTACTACTCTCTTTTTTATGACTTGAACTGCTTGTGGTGTTGGCCATTGAGTGGGGTTAGGGTACCCATATTTTTGTATTGCCTTGGTAGTATCCTTGTGCTCATAGTAGTAAGTCCTTTTGGACCCATTGCTTATGGAACCTTTGAAGTCTATTGGGAGTCTTGCCAATCTATTTGTGTCAGCAAGGTATGACTTTTGATTTTTTTGTAGATTCTTCTTGTGGTCCCCATATTATTCATGGTGTCCTTTTTGTCAGGTTGATTTTTAAGTTGAATATTGGGCACCCACTTATGTGTACCCTTAGATGTTGGGTATTGTGTGTGAAGCTTCGTGGGACTGATGCTTGTTCTATTTTATGAGGTGTTGCCACTGTACTTAGTGTTGTTTGTTCATTAGTTATGATGTGTTTCCCTCTGTTTGTCAAGCTCCATAATAAGGGTATGGACATGACCTTGTTGCCCGTACAACGCCATCCTTTCTTCCCATGGATATTGCATTTACTTGCACACAGATCCAGGATCGTCCTAGAATCATTTCCTCTTCCATGGAATCTGCAGGCATGATAAACACCTTCCCAACCAAGCAATTATTTCTGATGGAAATGTTAACATTTAAAAATCCCTCAGCTCTCATAGTTATCAAGTGAACACTATGTGTGTGTGATCTTCGATACTTGAAATGGTCCCAGGCCTCGGTATTTGAATTTATTTTTCCTGGTGCTTCCGACACTATACATGAGAACAAGGTCCCCCATTTCCAGTTCTTTTTGCTTTAGATTTTTGTTGAACCAATGTTTCCTGCGTAGTTTTTCGACCATGAGTCCATGTGATGCTATCAGCCTGGTCTCATCAAGCTTCTCTATGTCAATTAGCTTAAGCTTGGGACTAGGTATTCCATGGGCATAACTGCTTCAACACCATAAGCTAGACGGAAGGGAGTGTACCCTGTTTGCTACCTTATATGATGTTCTCGATACGCCCAAAGGGCTACTGTCAGCTTATGTTCCCAGTTTGTTTGACTTGCTTCCAAGGTTTTTGTTAAGATAGTACACAAAATTTTGTTTATACTCTGCTTGACCATTGGCATGTGGATAATAAGGTGATGATTTTCGATGGACCACTAAAAATCCCACAAGTAAATGATCAATCAACCTTATTAATAAAATGTGAGTCGCGATCACTAACTAATTCTAATGGGCAATCGAATCTCGAGATAATATGCTCGTATAAAAATTTTGTTGTTGTTCGTGCATCAGCTCTCTTTGAGGCTCTGGCTTCTGCTCATTTTATGAAATAGTCTATGGCCACGATCACATATCACGCTTGGATGGATGTGCTGCTAGACTAATAGGTCCAACAAAATCTACTCCCCATTTCTCGAATGGTTGTCTTACAATAATAGGGGTGAGTGGCATCTTATCCTTTTGTTGTGGGATAGCGAAATGCTGACATTCTTTGTATCTTTTGACAAATTCTATGGTGTCTCCAAATAATGTGCTTGAAGCACTTTTCGAGCTGTGATCTCTCCAGCAAAATGCCTGCCTGCTATCCCTGAATGAGCTTTATCCAATATGGTGTTACGAACTCATCTTCTCTTATGCATCTTCTTAGCACATTATCTTTTCCTAGCTTATATAGTTCTCCCGTAATCAGTTGATAAGGTGTAGCAAGCTTGATAAGCCCCCACATTTTATCTTTGTTCAAAGTTATTTCTTATTTGTGAGAAAAACCATGAGCTAGAAAATCTGAGATTTCCTCACTCTATTCGGGTACCATGTCTAACTTGAACAAACAAGCATCAGGGAGATCATTATCATCACCAGCTGTTGGTTCCCCATTTGGAATTCTTGACATATGATCGGCTAACACATGCTGTGTTCCTTTTCTTACTGAGACTGTAAAGTTGAATTCTAACAATAATAGCAACCATCGTGTGATTCTTCCAGCCCAGGGATTTTTTGGTCTCCAAACTAGCAATGATGAAGAAGTGCAATCTGTGGGCATGGGTCCGTCAACTAGCGCTGGACTTGGTCCAAGGCAAGAAGTGCCTATCCAAACTTCAAATTTGAGGCTGTCAAACACTGGCACCCCCCGAATGAGAAGAGACATGGAAACTGCAGCTAGGACTAGTCAAGTATTCTTCCCAACCTCAAAGGAAGTAGAGTTAGATCTACAAAGGATCAAGGTAGAATAACAACTATGAGAATTAAGCTTAAGGAAACAAGAGCTCGATACTTGAAGGGCTGCTAGAGCGAAACAAAAGGAGATGGGACGACGTGTAAAGAGCCGGGAAATATTCATGGGAAGAAGTGAGGGAGAAATTCCAAACTTAGAACCCATTAATGAAGAGCCTAGAGCAGAGGAAGGGTTTGTAACCCTAGATGAAGAGGATAATCTACGAAGAGCGACGGGCGAAGTAGAAGACCGCTTGTACACCAAAAAGGACACCGAGAAAATAATCAATCATCCCACGTTCCTACATGACATGGAACTCTTAATTCTACAAATATAGAGGTGGCTAGTGTGATGAGCCATTCGAGAATGAAGTGGCTGGACCTTCCCATAGACTAGAGATTCCTAGAAGAACCAACATCATAGGAAGAAGAAGAGGTCTAGGTAGGGGGAGCAGTTCCTCAAAGACCACGGGTGGATCCAACCATCGATCTTAATGTAGCCACAAGGATGGATCTGTTGAATATGGCTAGGTAGGGGGGGAGCAGTTCCTCAAAGACCACGGGTGGATCCAACCATCGATCTTAATGTAGCCACAAGGATGGATCTGTTGAATATGGCTATGGAAATGGGCCGAGGAATGGTCAGGGAACTAGGCACTGCTCTAGAATCTCAACCCTCCCAAATGAAGCCACACATCATTTCCAAGCTCGTTCAAAAATTCTCTGGGGATAGGGATCCTATTTAACATGTAGAGATTTTTGAGTCCACATACAAAACTTGTGGGCCAGTCAATGATGTAACAATGATTCATGCTTTCTCACTAACCCTGGAAGGGAAAGCACATCAGTGGTTCCGAAACCTCAAACCCAAGGATAAGGTTAACTTCACATGACTCAAGAATGTGTTTGTGCCTAGCTTTGCCAGAAGTGGCGACAGATGGAGTCCTATGGCATAGCTGCACAACATCAAACAAAAGGAAATGGAGTCGATTGAGAGACTATGTGTCTCGACTAAAGCACTTAAATTCAAGGTGAAAACTACGGGAAAGGCTAAATGATGATCAGTTATTACCTTGCTTCCGGAGAGGAGTTAGAGACCACAAGATGCATGATTATCTGGTATTAGCCCGACTGGCTACTCTAGATGCATGTTGCAAACTGGCAATTGAATATGAAGATAATATGCTGGAATTGCCACAACCAAAAAATGTCAGAATATCTTCGGCGGAGCAACGACTTCATGTGTTTCGAGTCACCAAGAGATTGGAACTCGGAGAAAGAAAGTTGGAAACATGACTGTGGATGAGCTCAGTAATGCAATACTGGAAAAATTGAAGGTAAAGGAGGGAAGAGAAACATCTGGGCATGGGCATACCTATCTTTACGCTCGTAGGGAATTGGTGTGGTGCTCTATGTGCAGATTTCTATGTGCAGATTGAATCACACTAGTTAAGAGCAAGGCCACTACTCTATTGTGTACACTATGTAAAATTAGGGAATCATGACACCTCCATGTGCAGATATCCAAGGTTCCAAACACTTGCACAGCTATCGACACCTAGAGCTCCATTGGCCTTACTAGCACCACCTATGCAAATCACTGTAGCTGTAGGACAGCCCAAATCTTCCTATTTACCTAGGGGAATGTTTCGGGTGGTATAGAACACTTCACCTCTACCAGCACCTGTTCTACCACCACAACCATCACAGGCTAAAATCAACCAAGTATTGATTGAAGAGCCATCAGAAGATATTGATATGGTGCGTGAAGTAGAACTCAGTGGAGAGTACTATGAGGAAGCTGTAGAGATCACACCAAAATTCTATGTTCTACAGAATAACACACCAATACCTGTGTTTCAAACCACGGTACAGTGGAAGGGTAAGGACATAAAGTCAAACATGAGGAGAGGACCACTACAATGTTTTGGCTACGGTGGGCCACATCGAATTGTTGAGTATCCAAACAAGAATGTGGTTCATACGCACCAACCCCATCAATTGACTGCTCCACCCAATGACATGCCAATACTTACTTGTACTTGTAACCACCTCGATCAAGGAGCTAGACAAGGACCTTGAAAGGAGAAAAAAGAAGGTTCAACAAATGGACACTGAACAAGCCCCAAACCACAGAACTTAGTAGAAACACTGTTCAATTGGGTGGAGGCCCACACGGAGTTAAAACACCTGCAAAAACACCTACCTAGAAGTGCCAAAGTACCACCTTGGTTTCCATGGCAATAACAAGGTGAAGGTATCCATTAGTCACAAAATGGATACAAGGTAAAACTGGGTATCATCCACTCCTTTAAATGCATGTTTGAATGTCTAAGAATGAAGAGAAATATAGGGTATCAATCTTGCACACACAAGATCCAAAAAGGTTCACGCCATGAACTGATCCAAAATGCTTCACACACTATGAGCTAATCCAAAAAAGGTCACGTCGTGAACTGGCATAAAACGGTTCACACCGTGAAAACTGATCCAAAATAGTTCACATCGTGAACTGGTGCAAAATAGTTCACACCGTGAATTATATTTATAAACATTGATCGTAATCAATTAAATGCTTGGGACAAATGATGTCTTTGCATGTTAAGAAAAATTCTTACATTTTGAACAAAGGTCTTAAGATTGTCAATCAAAGTCATCATCATTACTTGCCTTGTGATCATCCTTATATACAAAACTTTGCTATGCGGTCTAATCCAATCATGCATTAATCAAATTTATAAAAAACAAAACATAAATACTTTACAAAAATGGCCAAAAACCTACAACCTCGCGGAAATCCATCTCATGGATTTCCATCTCACGAAAATAACTCACGGATTTCCATCTCACAGAAATCCACCTCATGAAAATAACTCTCACGGATTTCCATCTCACAGAAATCCATCTCACGGATTTTTGTCTCATGGAAATCCAACTCATGGAACTAACTCTCACGGGTTTACCCCAGTTCACGGGATTACCCCTCACGACCTGCACTTTTATGATACTTAATTCAACCTTGTCATATCACAACTAACATACCCCCTTTATCGCTCACACCACTAACACCCTTCCCAATCACAATTAACCTTCTTGCTATTTAAAAACAAAAAAGAAAAAAAAGAGAGAAAAAAGACAACAACAAGGAGTGGCACATACCCCACCAGTCTTAGACTGATATTTTTTCCATGTATAGATATCAACCTCAGACCCATAAGCTGTAGAGACCCCCGCCATAACATAGGCCAGTACGATGGGATCCCGGTGAGCTAGTAGAAAAGACCAACACAGGGCTTGAAGATGAACTACCTAGGTCCATACGCTTAGGCTTTCCATGGTGCCATCATCAGCAAAGGAGATCCACATGGCACATGGAAAGTTGGTGTTACAGTATCACAACCCAGAGTGCCTCCAAATTCTGGAAGAGACAAAAGTTAAAGATAAGCTAGAAAAGATGGGCCTCGGCAAGATGGCACAGGTTCCCCCCAGGAATATAGACACAGAGCTTTATGTAAAATATATAAAGACGTATGACAAAGCCACCAAGAGGGGGACAATAATAAAAGCCGATGGTACCATAGAACAAGTACTGATCAACAGAAGAGTTAATACGTGAGGCTCTCTAGCTCCCACCACTAGTTACTCTCCAGCTCCCACCACTAGTTAAGATCCATACACATGCCTTTGACAAGATGCTCCTGGATGCCATGTTGAAGAAGTTCTCCTACAACTCTAATGGATCTGAGTACGAGAACATCAGGGATGAAGCCACAGAGAAGGCATGTAGGGCTATGTCATGTCATTGATCATGTAGGTGAAGCCAGTGGACCGGTACAACACGGTACAATAGGGTACCACTAAATAGAATCACAAAGGTGCATGAAGAAAAGGAGGAAGATTGGGCATATTACTAACTTAAAGTGCCTCAATCAAAGATATGCAACCTCTACCTGATGACACAGGTACTAAACCATGTGGCTCAGAGGCCTCTCCCAAAACCAGAGCCAAAAGAAAGAATGCAATTGGCACTCCTCACATAGCAACCAGCGCTGACTGCTATAGAAATGCAAGAAGGGCAAGCTGTCCTCATGGAGACTAAGGTAATAATGAAGGATATCAAGAGAGGAAGTAAAAAGAAGACTGAAAGAAAGATGAGAGGTGTTATACCAGATGTGGCTGAAGAAGCACAAAGAATTGAGGCTGAGCTCACACAAGAAATCAAGTCGTACACTAGGAAGTACTAGAGTAGCAAGACAGGAAGTACTAGAGTAGCAAGAAGCCACGGTCAGTGAGGCCACACAAGAAGAAGCATAGCAAATGACTCCTCCTCAAAGCCCAACTTAGCTAATCTTCAAAAACCTATCTCCACTAAAGAATTCTACTATGTCAGACACACTTGAGGGAATACAGTCAGAGATTGAAGCAAAAGCAGTGCTAAGTGGAAGAACCCCAAGAGCTTGAAGAAGCAACATCGCTCCCGGTGTGCAAGTCCCAGCAGCACCATTGTGGATACACGTAAAAGGTCAAGGGCTGAAGATACACCCAGTCCAAGCAAAAGGAGGCATCTGGAGGACGAAGATAAGATACCAGTGCCATCATTCCTACATAATCTAGACTATGAAAAATTCTTTTAGGAAACGATGGAAGGACTGGATGAGCTACTAAATCTGCCACATGCAAGACTGGAAGGGGCAGCCACAGGTGCATCACTGTGGGAGCAGGAGCGATGAGTATGGCAGTGCCATCTCCTCACGACACGTATGCTTCATGATCGTCATGCCACACTCTGGAAGCAAGTTCAAAAGTCAAACAACCTAGTACAGACCTTGCAAGAGCACCTAACAGTGGTGGAGGCCACACATAGAGATGTGATCATGAAGAGTTTAAAGGCCACCGAGGAGCAAGAGGACAAGTACCAAGCACTGGAAAACAATAATTTGGTTCTCAGCCAAACTATTGTGCAAAGAATTAAAGAGAGTATGGATCTGAAAGTGCAGCTGGAGGAGTAGGCTAAAGAGAAACTTCAAAAGATCCATAACCAAGAGCTAGCAGCCATCCATGCCCAACATGTATAGGAGCTCCAGCATACTTCCCTTGCCAAAGAAGGAGAGCTACAAGGCCAAATCCAAATGATATCCTTAAGTTTGAAGGAAGAAAAAAGCAGAGTGACCCATTTGCAACAACAAGAAAGAGAACAAAACAACAAGGCATATGGGGAGAAGTTTAGAGCACTTAATGACACCATCAGCACTTAATGACACCATCAGCACCAATCAAGCTAAAATGCAGAGAATGATGATTGCACACCAGGAAGCAATGGCACAAGTAACTCAATAGCTACAAGAAAGTCAAATATTGGCCGCCGCCGACTTCAAAGAATCACATAGGCTCAGGGAACCGCCAGACGTGTGCAAGAGGAAGCAACAAGGCACTTCGAGGAGCTGGATGCTACTACGAGAATGATCAAAGAAACAGCTATATCAGACCTCCTCAACACCAAGGACTCCTGTATTGGCCGCCGCCGACTTCAAAGAATCACATAGGCTCAGGGAACCGCCAGACGTGTGCAAGAGGAAGCAACAAGGCACTTCGAGGAGCTGGATGCTACTACGAGAATGGTCAAAGAAACAGCTATATCAGACCTCCTCAACACCAAGGACTCCTGTATATAAGAATTGGAATGAAAATTGGTCATACAAGACCGAAGTCAAAGACAAGAGCCTATAGATGAAATGCGCCTACTACTTGAGCGAGCCTAGAGATAGGTCAGTTTGCCAGTAACTCCTCGGGCCCCTCCTCAAACTCTTACTCTTTTTTTGTCTACACTAGCCCTCGCATTTCTTCAATATGATATAAATCTATCTAAAGACCTATGCCAAGGAGAACTGACACCACTCATTAAGAAAAATACTAAACGTGATGTTGATCCCACAATCATTATGGGAATTTTTTGAGGGGATGTAGTATTAACTAATCCATAGGATATTTACTTTTATCCCTTGCACCCTATTGTGCTAAACCTTTGTAGTTGGTGTTAGGTGCTCCAAAACTCTAAAATCCTGGACAAAAAAGTCAAAAAATTAAACCTATTTGTTCCAGAGGATATTCCTGAAACACCGGCCAACTACGAGGTGGTAGCACAGAGTTATTAATGGATTATAAGCCATGGGTGGCTGGAAGTATACAATACTCACTAGCACTTAAAATTATGCGAATCTTCCTTATATCACCCTTTTGGTATTCTAAAACTATACCATAATATCTACAAACATTTAGAATCCATGTTAACCAATGTCCTCTACACTTTTGATAAAAACACATATTGAATATCCTAACATAAGTTTTGAGTATATCAGTGAGGTCCAAGATTTTAAGGAACTCCACAAACCTAGCCACCCACCCTCTAGCGGTTAGGAAGAGACATCCAGTTCATCATCTAACCCTACGTACCCCGTGTATTCTAATGTAGCCAGCAAATTACTTAATCCGTATCCTAATGCTCTGCCTACTAACAAGTCTCAAGCAGACTGAATTTTTTTCTACTCTCTCGAGGAGGTACCAGCACACTTGACCCATCTCCCCACGGCAACCTCAGGAGGTACGTCTTACTCTCCCACAAGACACCCTTAAAGCTTTTACTGATGATACTATTCTAGATTCCTTGTCTGGTGCAGAGTATGAAGGATTCATAAGAGCTGGTAATCCACTACTAAAGCCAAAACTGATGTTCAAGGTGTTAATGCAAATAACACCATTTGAGCCAACTCGAAGGATTCTACCAGTCCCTCCCCAGATGGGTAAAAGGTTTGGGTGCTCAGGGGGTCAGGGGGCATCTAGCCCTCAGAATGGATCTGGCTCTCTTTCTAGTGACCCCCTACAAAATGTGTCACCATATGCCATGAATATTAGCTACACTAATGATGCCATCATCCATCAACATGGATCGGACACCTGTAGTGATATCTCTTGCTTGGGATGGGAGCACTTCATGCCAACAGAGAATATCCCAGATGGGTAAAAAGGTCGGGGTGCTCGGGGTTAGGGGCGTCTAGCCCTTAGAATGGATCTGGCTCTCTTTCTAGTGACCCCCTGAGTGCGGCGAGGGGCCCAAAGGGTCACATGCCTGTTGAATCTCTCATGGCAAAAGATCAACCATCTCCTTCAGTTGGATGTGCTAGGGCTTAACACAAGTTGGTCATGGGTGTCCCCACCAGCACTCACCACAAAACTTGAGTTTTATGGAGAGGCGTTTTTGAGACATGGGTTCATTGAGGGGACAAGGGTACTTACAGATGCACGTCACATGCTATGTAGATAGCAATTGGCCAATTGAAGGTATCTTCTCATCACCTTAGGGTTGATTCTAGCAGAGCTAAGGGTGTCACATGAGATGTACATATATGTACAGAGGACAAGGAGCACTATTTTTTTAGTTGCCCACCCTACCATGAGATCGGAGGAAGATTTTGGGATGGATTCAGTCCCCTCTCACATGTCATGTAGTATGAGGACCAGAGATGTTTAGGCATGTAAATACAAGAGCTTCACCATCACAAAGAGGTCATGCTGAGGCAGCAATTCCAGAGAAAGAGCTAGCAAGACACTGCTCAGACCTCCATTACAGATTGCACATCTGTTCACTTTAGAGGCCTACTCAAATGTCACACCAACAAGGCTACTATCTAGTATATTTCAAATAAGGCTAAATATCTCATGATTATTTTTCTTATCACATGTGTGCGCGGTGAATGAGCATGCAAACGCCAATCTTTTAACAAGGCTGTTTTCACACCGTGACTCTTCTTCATTGGATATGAGCTAATGATCCTCTGATTTGATTGAGGCACTGACGCACATGTATTTTTTGTGGCTGTGTGTGAGTGAGTGAGTGAGTGAGTGAGTGAGTGAGTGAGTGAGTGAGTGAATGAGAGAGCCGGAGACACATTTACTACTGGACCCTGAGAGAATGGTGAAGATGCAGCCACATTGAATTTGCTAAGGACTTTGAGGAATAAACTAAACAACGCTTGTGTGTCAAGTCAATTCTAACTCTCTCTATGTCTTCTGCAAGTAGATTCTGAGTGAAGCACACTACCATATTCGTGTGAGAGTATGTCTCCAAAGAAGGCAAAGACAAGTCCAAGAAAGAACTTTAAGAGAAACCCATTAAGAAATCAACCTCCAAGCCTAGCTCCAGCTCCACTTGACCCTCAAGAAGCCTTGACCTCCCAAGGTCAACTTTGGTACATTATGGAAATTCTACATGACAGCAGAAGAGTTCAAGGAGGTACATGGTTGGCAAGAGGGGGGAGTTTAGTCCACAGGGTTTAAAGCTTCTAAGCATTTTGGATGAGGACTGGCTTTTTGTTTTCACATGCCCAAAGCCGGAAGCAGGCAACAAATTAAAGTTCTATTGGGTGAAGCAAGAGTTGTATACAAAGCGAATGGTCCTTCATGTCAAGGTGTACCAAGAAATGCCACCCAACAGGGATCTCTCCATGTGGTTTGCCAAGGGATTTGTTTGGAAAAAATGCAATTCTGCGTTTCTTGCTACTAACAATTGCAACAAGGATAACTACAAGGTGAATTAGGCTCACAAAGCGGAAGCCATTATGCATGCATGTGAGCCAAAGGGTGAGCTTGACGCAAAGAAGAGGAGGTTCTACTAGTTGTTCTCTTCATCTGCTTCTAAAATGTTTTAGTCTAACAATGTTGCAATGAAAATTTGGTCGGGCAAGGAAAATAATGCATGGTGGTTATGATAATGAAGGGAAGCAAGCATTGCATGCTGTGGAGCAAAAATTAGCAGAGCGCATCATGCAATTGAAGGCCATGCTTGATGAATGGCAGGTTGTTGCTATTGAGGAGGTTGTCTATAGCCTCCATAAAGTAGAGGGTGCAATGGAGAAGAGAGAGGATCTCCTAGCCTTCAGTAAGAAGTTTGAAGCCATCTTTGCAACCATGGTATCCTTGTCCAATGATCCAAGTTCAGCTATGATCAGGAAGAACCTATCCAAACTAAGCAACATGGAAGACATTAAATCATCATGTGAGGCCTTGGAGAATGCAAAGGGACATCACTCACATTTACTTGTAGCCTTCTTTTAAAACTTTGTTCCATCTTCTAGGAGAGTAGCAGAGCTTTGTGTTGTCCATTATTATGAAACATCCATTTTGCAGCTCTTCAAGGAAAATACTTCATACTAGTAGTGCTGCTAAGTAGCAGAGTTGCTATAGTTAATAATAGGTAAGTTGCTATATAGTTGTGCTTCCTAAATTTTAGCAACTATATAGTAATGGGAGAAGTTCCCTTTTTTCATGTTTACTTTATTTCTTTATAGTGTTTATGAATCCATGTTGCATCCTCTGAAAGTGGTATAGCGGCTTTCTATGCTATATAGCAATAGCACTTTGTTCTATATATTGTTGATAAAATTGGGTTGCATTCTATGGAGAAGCTTTAGCTATTTTTTGCTATATAGTA
This sequence comes from Cibotium barometz, assembly GCF_041138505.1. Lineage (NCBI taxonomy): Eukaryota > Viridiplantae > Streptophyta > Polypodiopsida > Cyatheales > Cibotiaceae > Cibotium > Cibotium barometz. Next base: position 45,626,859 of record NC_141087.1, read on the forward strand.
GTACTTTATTCTTTATAATTTTTATAACACTATGCTAAAATCCATGAGAGTGCTATACTTTGCTTCTTTATAGTGTTTGTAACATCGGGCTACTACATTCTATAAAAGAGTGCTATATAGTTCTTTTTAAGCTATATAGCAAAATCTAGTTCTACTATATAGTAGACCTTGCTGGAGTCTACTATATAGTAAACTTTTTGTAGTCCATGATATAGCAATCTCTGCCACTATATAGTAGAGATACAATGTGTAGGCTTGTAATGATGAACTGCTATATTCTCATACTTATTTAGCACTCATGTGATGTATAGCTTTCCAAGTGTTATGCAACACAATAGAATACATCAATTTGCAATGCTATATACAAGAGTCATACTTATTTAGCACTCATGTGATGTATAGCTTTCCAAGTGTTATGCAACACAATAGAATACATCAATTTGCAATGCTATATACAAGAGTCATTTATGCTACTGGATACAATGTTAGTCTCTTGCCTTCATTAATATGTGTGCAAGCTGCATTAAAAATGACCGAGGAAGATTATAAAGGTGCACTAGTAGGGCAAGGTTTGATTGCTACTATGCTAGTCAAGGCTCCACATATGGTTTCTCCATATCCACTAGCCATCCCTAATGTTTGCAATGATGTTAATATTACATCGACATGTGGGAGATGTGGATTTGGCTTCATGATGGTGAGAGATTTTTTTCAGCTCCCACACTAGCTACAACTACCTAGCAATGGAGGAAGGCAAGATGAGATCAGGTATACAAGGCACCACCCCCAAACACCAAACAAAACAAACCCACAAATTGAAAGTCTTTGTTATGGGCTACCACACCTCCAAGAGGGAACTCAATGCATTCACCTAAGGGAAGAGCAATAGAACACAATTGTCGTAGGGCACTTACTAATGCTTTGAACTTGAGTCCCTTGAGGCCTCCAAGCTCACTTGAGAAGCTCCACCTCCACGCTATCACCGTAGAGTCGCTCGCACCATAACATAAGGCAATCACTCTCTCTCACTCTCCAACACAAGCATGTAACACATACAAGCATAGAAGAGGCACAAGTGCTAATTCTCTCTCTCAATCTCTCTCAAGAAACAAAGAAGAGCTCTCAATAGCACAAAGGAGGATTGTGTCTATTCATTATATGAGAAAATGCCTTATATACAATTGGCCCTTGTTCACACTTGGGAGGCCAAAACTTACTTAACTATGGCCTTGGGTGGCCAATATCTCATAATGTACAAATTTTATAGTGCCTTTGCATGACACTTATTAATGTCCTCAATTGGAGGAGCATACTTGTTAATCCAAAATGGGATTAACATCCCCCCCTACTTGATGTAGGTTCTGTCCTCAAAACTTGTTACCAAGGTCGAAAGACCTAGTCGCCGAACTCGTGAGTGACGGTAGAAGTTACGATGTGATTGAGGCTTTTTAGGGTTCTTCTGAATGCTGTGTGTGATCTCCGGAACCCAATGTCGACCATGTCCTTGAATGTGACATGCATGTAGGTAGGAAGACACCTTAGGCGATGATAGTACAACATTATGCCTCTGTCAAAGGGACCTTGACTCATGTCAAATTGTAGCTGCTCAGCATCATACCCATCATATTGTTCCTTGGGTTGATCGATCAAGACCACGAGCAATTTTAAGAATCTAACACTGGCCACCATTGCTGTGTCCGGAATACAGCGCCATGCCTGTATCCAATATTTAGCATCTACTTTCTTTATTCCCTTATGTCTGTAAATATAGCTGGCATGAGGATTGGGAAGTTATAACAGACATGTGAATCCTGATGCTTGGCCTCTTGAAATTCCAAAGGTGTCCATCTCCTCTTCTTCCTCCACATGCAGAAGCAATAACTGATCATAAATGTTACCATTCTGATTTCCAATAGGTCCGCCAATTGTGGATTGACTAACTTGGTGTGCCGTGCCACATTAGACCACAAGGTGCCCTCTCCAGCCAAAGGTAGCAGTTCTTCTAATTCCAGGCGAGGTGCTCCAAGAGGGTACAATACATGCCCACTTCCTTAGTCAACACAAAGTAGTCAACACAAAGTTGTAAAACTACATTAAGTCTAGCACTTTTATGTTGGAGCTCCCAAACTAACATGTTTGGGCCAATCCCTAGACATTTCTTTAAAGAGAAAAACGTTTCCAAAAAAATACATCATGGACAGCCATCCCCTGGACGATGGTACATTCATGTACCATCCCCATTTGGTGATACTCCATCTGCATCCATAAACAAATATGGCATCACATGAATTTGATCATCATAATCATTTGAATCCCAGTTGACTGGCCACAATCTTTGGAAGTAGTATTTAAGCCTCCAACAATTGCCCTTCCTTTTGTGCAAAGTACCATCTAAGTCTTTTAAGTGATAATAACCTAAAGGGAGACCCACAAAGAGATAAGTCTCAAGTAACTAATGGGTCATTATAGTAGAAACTCTAGAGGGAGAGAAGATGTTTTTGGTACCTACAGCTTAGATATATCATAAATGAATGTATTAATGCACCAGCATGAACATATCATGAATGGATGTTTCAATGCACCACCATCCTGGGACATATCATGAATGATTGTCCCAATGCATGTTATGGCTCACCCTAACCCCCCTCAAAACACATCCAACAAGAGATTACCTCGTGAACCACAACTGTCATGAGGATATTTCCAATGGACAAGCTTGTAATCCTTGAGGTCTCCAAGATCTACAACTCCTTGAGAAGAAATTTCACTGCTCCTCTGCCCGCGAGCATTGTCACACCGCCACGTTGCTCTATGTGTACTCGTCCCTCCTCTCAACTCACTTCACTCACACACACACACACACTAGGATGCATTAGAGAGAGAGAGATTAGCAAGAGCAAGAGCAAGACTCTATTGCACAATGGGAGAGTCATTTGTATTATGAGAGATATTCACTTATATACACGGCCATAAGTGTTCACACTCACTTAAATTGTGGTCGGCTGGGCACTTTAGGCTCATAAGAGGCCTAATGTTATTACAATGACTACTCTCAGAATATATCCATGAAGTACATCACTTGAGACTTCATCCTACCTTACTACCACATGCTTTTGAAGCAAAAATTGCCATAAGTATTACATAGGACAATTACGGGCGCCCGCCTAAGTTGTAGATTTGGACACCATTGCTTCATATCTTGAATGTATGACCTTTTGGTGTATCCAACTTGACTCCTTGATATAAGATACTAATAGTATCTCTTGCGAACCCTAGGAATGAGTTAACATTCCCCCCTTCCTGATGCCTATTGCGTCCTTGTTGTGATCGCGTTGAAGACCTTTGTGTGGGGAGAATTGGCAAGCTTTGTTGATGGCTTTTGATGTTGAGTGACATTAATTGGTGGTTGCTCCTCCAGAAGGAATAAGAAGGGATAGTTAGTAAATGAATAGGTTAGAGGTTAGCAAAAATTCCTAATGGGGTGGGCAGCAGGTGGGATTATTTCCTAGTGATTGCATTTTTATATTTTTGTGAGTTGGTTTTGTTTTTATATATATATATTTTTTGCTCACTTTGTTTTTGGCAATAATAAGCAGAGTTATACATGTGATTTATGTTAGTTGGGAAACTAAGAGATATTAGTAATGGGTGAGAACAGAAGGAAGGATCCGAAGGAACGTAGACAAAATCATTCGAACGAGATTGTGATTCTCAGTTCCTCATTTGATTCATTGAAGCGACATTCATTCCTTGAAGAATTTGGTTTCAATGATGTCCCTTTTTGTGGTAGGACTTGTTCCTACATGCTTCCTCCCATGTTTTTTTTAATGCTTTTATGTATATTTAAGTGCTCGAATAAAGCAGATATACATGAAGTACAATAATTGAGTCGCATAGACTCTTATTGAGCTACTCTTGTTGAAGTAGCCACTTATTGGCGAGGCATGAAAGAATTACGTAAACTTGTGAGGCTTAGATAGATGTCTTCAGAAAGGATTAGATATCATTGTGTTGTGAAGATTCTAGCTTCGCTTGGAGAGGTTTGTAATTTGAAGAAAAGTTCCAAGCGATGGGTTATACTATTGACCAAGCTTTCACCAACCATGGCCCCCCATCCAAAGAAGTACTTGGAAAGTTGTCGATGATAAGGCCTTGGTGCAAATTTCCTCCAGTGCATAAGTATGGATATGTACTCATGGAGCTGCTATATAAACTTAGCCAAAAGAATAGTAAACTATAAGCTTAACAAAAATGTATTGGCTATTGAAGATTGTGGGGAGATGCTTGTGATATTCTACCATTTTTAGGTAGGCCATGTGTGTGACTCCCTTGTGTTTGTGTGTGTGTGTTTTTTTGGCTACCACCTTACGAGCAACAGGTTCTTGTGTTTACTCTCCTTCTTGAGAGAACAGGTTCTTATGTCCACCGCATAGCTTCTGTACTCATGCTTCTCAGAGGGGTGAAAAGAGCATTGTGAGTTTATCTTTGATGTGCTAATAAGTCTTCGTTTGCAAATGTGGGAATTGATTCTTGAATTTGTGGTTCAAGTGTTGTCGAGGCGGTAGATATAGGTTCTGGTTGTTACCATTGGGGTTAATTGAACATGCAAGCTCTTGTGTAGGTGCTGAATGCACGAGAGGGGTTGAGTGGTTTGCATAGTGTTGCTTGGGCCTCCATTCTTGTCGAATCTTCAGTGAATCTATTGGGGTTGAAGTCAGTGGTGAGGCCATCATCACTTTGTTCAATTTTGGCAACCATATGAAGGTATTACCATCATAATACCTTTGTTGTTGAAGCACGTGCACATGCACCCATGTTTGATGAACATTATAAATTGGTGGGCTAATGATTTTGTTTCTAAGGTTTTTTTCTTTGTGCAAGCTTAGGGGACTTTTTGATGCACTTGGGAATCCAAGCTTTGGTATTTCCTTGGTAATACCCTTGTGATTGCAGTAAGCATTTTGGTACCCACAGTTGTTGAGATGTTGGAGTTCTTTGAGAGGAACTCGCATAGGCTTTTGTGGACGATGTTGTGGAGTACTTTTATTTTTCCTTGGCCTCTGATTTTTGCGTTGAGGAAGAAGATTTGATGATCGAGGCACCCAAATCAGATTGGTGCCTTTGTAGTAGCCTTGAGCTACAAGTAACTCCTTTTCCACCCACATTTTGATACCATTAAGATATCTTGATCTTAGCTATCTTAGTGGGGTTTTCTTTGTGGATGAAGTGGAAGGTTTTGGGCCCTCCTTGATGTTGGTTTGGCAGCACTGAGGTTACAGATTTGAGACTCATTGGCATTGTTGACAATGAGGCTAGAGTCTCTTGTGGAGTGGTTGTTCAATGATGATGTTGATGTCTTTGAGCATGCAACCTTCTCCTCTGGTGAGGGTGGTGGTTGAAGAGGCATGGGATCCGAGGATTTTCCTATGATTTCCTTATTAGAGATAGATGGTTGTGCTTGGGGAACTTCTTCAGGAATAGTTGTTGATGATTGCGAGGTTGTGGCATTGGACTTTGTTGGTGAGGATGGAATATAAGAATATGGCACAACAGAAAGAGATAGCAAGACAAAGCACAATAGACACTGCAATAGATACACAATGGAAAGAATTTAAAATTCTAATTATACCAAAGAGGTACAAGTGAAGGTGTTGTCCACCCGTGCACTCTCAAGCAGAGCTTAGATGGCGATCTAGACAGACTCTGAATGGAGTATGTATGAAGTATAGAAGGGGGTGGATACTCACAAGCATTGGATACCTTAGCTCATGGAAACCATGTCCATATATAGTACTGTAGGCGGTGTGGTAGATGTGTATACAACAAGGGCGGTTACACTGCATAGACACGGTCACCCCGCGTATCAAGAACACGGCCCACTGACCACCACCACCCACTAATGATGGACATGGTATATCTGAGAGAATATTCTAGGAAATATTCCTCGTCATAACATCACCTCGGGGGCTCCCGCACTTGTACCCCTGACCATCTCCTAACCATCATCAGTGGTCACAATAATGACCCCATCGACATCTGAGTCAGGGTTCCCACCACTAAAGACATGCACCCTGGCTACTCATAATAGGGGCCTAACAAATGTGCATCATACATCAAAGTGAGATGCATGCTGAGAGGCGGGCATTGAGTGTATACTAACACCCCCCTCAATGTCCACACGAAGATGAACTAGGTTTTTGGCCCAACGCCAAGTCGATGAAGATGCCGAGAGAGCTAGTCCTTCCCAAGAGCCTTGGTGAAGATGTTGATGCAGTTTTGCTCTGTAGATAAATACTCCAGCTCCATTATATCATCCTCTATCAGTGCCCACACATAATGATACTTCGTGTGCGAGCATGAAACACAGGGTTCTTGGAGATAGCCATGCAACTCTGATTGTTGCACCTCAAGACTGTAGCCTCCCTAATGTGAAATCCCATGTCAACCAAGATTCTCCTTAGCCATACTGCCTCACATGCAACAAAGCAATCTGCCTTATACTCAGCCTCTGTGGTGGAAGAAAGTGCCACTATAGGCTACTTTTTGTTGGTTCAAGAGAAAGCTTCAAAACCAAGCAAAAAATAATATCCAAAAACTGATTTCCTAGAATCACAATCTCTTGCCCAATCTGAGTCACAATAACCTGTCAGAGTGTAACCCATGCTATAAGTGATGCCATACTCAAGAGTACCTCTGATGTACCTAAGTACCCTCATCCCTTCCTTCTAACAATGACTCTCTCGTGGTTTGTTGGAAAACTTGCTCAATATACCAACTGTGAAGCTGATATGAAGTCTAGTGTTAGTGAGAAAAATCAAACTCCACACCAACTTCCTGTACTTCCTGATGTCAACAAGTGATGAAGAATCCTCAAAAAGCTTCATGTTCACTTCCATTGGCATAGACACAGGCTTGTAGTTTGTCATCCCAAATGCTTTGAGAATCTCCCAAGCATACTTTTGCTGGTGAAATGAAGATTTTACCTCACTCTTGCCAGACCTCAATCCCTAAACCAGAAATGTATAAGATGGAAGTTTGTCATCTCAAACTCATAGCAGCTCAACATATCCATTGTCTTCTAGATCATCTCTTCATTATCACCTGAAATGTTTAAGTCATCTACATACAAGACAACCAAAACAATATTTCCATGCCTTTTTATAACATATAAGTTAGCATCAAAAGCACTTCTTATAAACCCAATCTTTTTGAAAAATTGGTCTATCCTATGATACCATGCCCTTAGGGCCTATTTTAGCCCGTACAATGCCTTCTTCAACCTGCAAACTTTGTTTTCTGATCTGGGCATCTCAAAACCTACTAGTGGCTGAGCTACATATACCTCCTCCTTGAGATGGCCATTCAAAAATGTTGATTTGACATCTATGTGTGACAGACTAGCCACTTTTTGTGATGAGTAGCCAGGGCAATTACTGCCCTGATAGTTGTCATACGAGTTGTGGGAGCAAAGGTTTCATCAAAGTCAAAACTCTCTACCTGTGCAAATCCCTGTGCAACCACCCTATCTTTGTATTTTTCAAGTGAGCCATCAGCTTTCCAAACCCATTTGGTACCAATTACCTTTCTGTTGTTTGGTGGTCGGTCAACTAGCTCCCAAGTGTTGTTCTTTATGATGTTGTCATACTCAGACTGCATCGCGGCTTTCCACTTTGGATTTGCTAAGGCTTCATCCAAGGTGGCTGACTTTTTCACTGTTCCCATTATATCAGCAAATCAAGGCCATATTGACAATGAGATCAAATGCTCCTCTATTCTCCTTGATTTACGTTGTCCATCTGCTGAAGATTCCAGCTTCTTAGGTATTGGATTACGCTCATCAAAGAGCTATTGTGTCCACTTTGGAAGTGGCTTTCCTTGTGGTGCAGTAGCAAAGGAGGTTGTTGTGATGTGTGAGAGTCTTCATCCTCTGAAAACTCCTCCTCCTTGAGAGGAAATCTGACTGGTGGGTTGGTGGGCTCATGGTGGACTATTTCTTCGATTGATGATAGAGCGGTCGGACCTCCTTCCTCCATTGAGTGTGGCTATTCTGCAACTACCACATCTTGGCTGGCCACAATCATCTTTGCCTCATAGAGCCGATATGCCTTCGACTCTTGACTATATCCAAGAAAGATACATTTCTTGCTTTTGGCATCTAGCTTGGTCTTGGATGCATTTGGAATATGCACATAACATTCACAGCCAAATGTTCTGAAATGAGAATTTGAAGGTTTTTTACCAGAGTAGGCCTCTTGAGGTGTAACATCCTTGAGGGTAGCTCCGATTGAGGACATAAACTACTATGTTAACTGCTTCAGCCCAAAATGTATTGGGCAAACCCTTTGCCTTCATCATGCATCGAGCCATCTCCATGACAGTTCGATTGCGGCATTCTACAATACCATTTTGCTAAGGTGTGTGAGCAGTGATGAAGAGTTGGCACTTGATGCCATTCTCCTTGCAATAGCTGTCAAATTTTGTTGAAAGAAATTCTCCTCCTCAATCTGTACGAAACTTCTTCACCTTCTTTCCTATCTCATTTTCCACAAGCTTATGCCACTGTTTGAACTTGCCAAAAAGCTTCAACCTTATCCCGAAGGAAATAAACCCACATCTTCCTATTGTAATCGTCGACTAATAGCATAAAGTAAGAAGATCCCCCTAATTCAGAAGTAGACATTTTACCACAAAGATCAGCATGTACCAGCTTTAGAGGAGTCTTTGCCCGATTGCTGCTTTCCTCTGGAAATGTCTTACATTGTTGCTTTCCCATCATACAAGCTTCACATGGTTCCTGCAATTCTGAAAATGCAGGCAAATTAGGTACCATAGCCTTTTTATGCATCTCCTTTAGCATGGCAAATCCATTGTGACCAAATCGCTCATGCCAAAGCTTGCTTGTGCTCTTATCTATAGACACTGTAAGGGCACTCAACTCGTAGAGATTGATATGCCTTAATCCTTTGCCAACTACCTTGCCAATAGCATCTAGAATTTTGTGACCAAATCCATTGTGACCAAATCGCTCATGCCAAAGCTTGCTTGTGCTCTTATCTATAGACATTGTAAGGGCACTCAACTCGTAGAGATTGATGTGCCTTAATCCTTTGCCAACTACCTTGCCAATAGCATCTAGAATTTTTGCCTCAGTTTTCTTGAAGCACACTTCAAGCCCATGATCTATCATCACAAATAACTGATAGTAGATTTCTCTTTATCTAGGGTATATATAGAGTACATTTGATAACTTTTTCTCTTCACCTGTAGTTGCCACAAAAGATATGGTTCCAGACCTTTCGACTGGATATTTAGCATTATTCCCAAAACAACAATATTGATGGGTTCCTGTAGAGGCTTCCAGGAACTATACCAGCCCTTCTTACTGGTCATGTGCCGGGATGCTCCACTATCCAAAATCCATGAATCATCAATTGGAGCTTGAGCAGATGAACATACCTCTTCAATGGCGACCCAAAGTTCAAGCTCAATCTCCACATGGTTGATTGACTCTTTTCCCTTCCATGAAGACTTCAAGGTGCCATTCTTCTCGTTAGCTTGTTTCTTTATAGTCTTTGACAGTGTGACCCTTCTTGTCACAGTAGTAACACCTCCCTTAAAACTTCTTCTTCTTTGGATTCTTCTTCTTCTCATCAGAAGATGTCGTGTCTTTGCCTTTAGCATTGGCCGTAGTGGTGCAATCAAGTATGGACAACTTGCATTGATACCTAAAAAACCTCAATGTAGAGTATCAACACCATCTGACATGTGTACATATCAATTTTTTAAAACCCCTTTCTCTGTTTTGGGAAAAACCAGAAAAACCAAAAAACAGTAGTAAAATGGCTCTAATTTCTTCAATATTTGTCCAAATTGAGCAACCAGGCATTCATTAGCTTAGCAATAGTATCCATCAACTCCATGTAAGAGGAATTTGTCCAATTGTATAAGACCAAAGATTAATTGCTCAATTAAAATGCTCTGTTTCTCTGCAGCCAGTGGATAGCCTATTTAATCAGCTCATTCCCAGCTCAATTAGGCATAATTCATCAAACCAACCATGTAGCCCTCTTCTCAACTATGTGTAGCAACCAATTGCTAAAGCAATTGTGAAATATACCAAGCAACCAATGAGAATTTGATCTCCTCGCTTCAAAATGAACACAAACTGCCATGTTTTCTCTGTGCTGGCTGCGCCGCCTGCATTTGAGGGATTTGGGAAGGTTTGAAGTGACAATTGATGAGGTATACAACTCCCCAACACACTTGGGTAGGTGTGCAACTAGTCAATGGTTGGATTTTTGCCAAAAACACACTCCAAATGCTTCAATTTTTGACTCCTTTTTCTCTGTTTTGTGAGAGCTCAAAAACCAGAGTTTTTCACTCAATCAAATGCATGTAAATTGCTCCAAAATTTTTTTAAGGCTTGCATAGGGGTTTCCAATACATCCCTCTTTGTCAAATACATGTGTCTTTTGCCAGAATCACTTCTATTTCACCATACATCAGTGTTTCCAAGCTTTAATGGAAAGCTTCTAAAAACCAGAATGTCTCTTTGCTTTGATTTGCTTTGATTTGCTTTGTTTTTGCCTGTATCACCTGCAATCCGCTCAAGGATGTGCTCTCAGATCTGATAGTATTTGGTGTGCTCCAAGCTTCACAGCTCCAATGGCAAAGCTTCTTCTCCCTCTTCACTCACTCACTCATAAACCCTAATAAACAGCACAAGGCTCTGATACCATGTTGAAAGAACGGTAGAGGGGGAGGAGACACACACACAGGAGCAAACCCTAATGTATATTGCAAACCCTAACCATAGAGGGAAGCCATCTCCACTCTCACACAAAGCATATTGCCATAATCCAAAATACACACAACACTATGAGTTGTGTCCACACTCTACAAACCCTAGCTAATGTCCACACACTATGACCAGCTAGACACGCGGTCATTTATGTCTCACACATGTTCCTACCTAACATGCCAGCACATAGCATAGTTGGCTAACACTGACATCGAGCTTGAATCTCAACAGGATCTCCATCAAAACCCTTCTTAGCAATATCAACATGTAGCTTTTGAACACTGTCAAGAAGCCCTATGCTCCCACAATCTCTCAAGCTGCAAGAAAATGTCAAAGCAGTCACAAACACACCCTCCAATTTCATTTGTTACAAATGGCTTAATGCTTTCTTACCCATACCATTCTTAGCATACCTTGCAAGAAGTGTGTTCCACAACACTACTTCATGAGTGGTAAGCTTGTCAATACTTCCTGCCCTTCTAGAAGAAGAGAGTAGAATTTGGCATACATGTTTCACCAGTATGTTGCCAAAGAAAAGGTCTCTTTCAAGTCCCTTCTTGCATATCTCTGTGTGTATTTCCTGAACCTTTGCTAAAGCTCTGATGCTGTCATAAGCTTTTAGGTTACAACAAACATATTAGCATCAGTACACACAACAATAAAACACTGTTCCCCAACCTCTCATAGCCTCTTGGCCAAAACCCCCTTGTGCTTGAGGATACCCACTTGTCTTTGATGGATAACCACCATGTGTCTTATAACCAACACCCCATCTACCATAGTCTCAATCTCTACCTCATCCACCACCAATAAAATTCAAGTTTAGGTTTTGCATGGTAGCCATCGTGTCATCCATGTGTTTGTTTAAATCCCTCTCCTCTTGTGGTTTAGAACCCAATTGTAGCATTCCTTGTGAACAACATAAGCATCTCCATAGCTTTAGGCTCCACCCTTGAAATAGCATTCATGCCTAACTGACTAAGTCATTTCCAATTTTCACTCCTTTTCTCTAGCCATTGCAATAGCATCATCAAAATTCTGAGGTTTTTTAGCTCCACCTTTAACCTCAAGTCTCCATTAAGACTAGAAATAAACCTACTTTTTTAACATGGCTGGGAGAAACTCATCTCCCAAGGATGCCTTCCATCTATGTACAAAAGTGGTTCTTGCCAGCCATAATGAGTGGGGTATTGGGCATTCAAGTGCTATATGAGCATGCATCCATATGTACATATGCCAAAAAACCAAGCTCAAAAGAACCCCTAACATAGTTTGCCTAACCCCCAAGCCTGCTAGATCATTCATGACTAGCAGAGAAGAGTGAATTGAGGCCCAAGTCATCACTTTCCTTACATTCACCTTTCACTACCTTAGTTTCATATATATCATCCTTAAACAATGGTCATCAACCTTGCATATTACTTCTTTAAATGTAGACCATTCACCCTGGATACATATGGAGTTCCATCAAGGTTAGCCAATTGGTAAGTACCATTGGCAAAGCATTCAAACACCATAAAAGGACCTTCCCACTTAACCTGAAACTTTTTCTAAAAGGTGTTGTCCAATTTGCTATTATATCTTAACACCATGTCACCTTTTACAATCCCTCTGCTTTTGATCTTAGCATTAGTATGCTTCATATTCTCTTCTTGCATCTTCTTTTTACAATGCTCCAAAGCTAAAGACCTGTCCAATTGAACCTATTTTGCAGATACATAAGTCTTTCCTTGTATACATCGTTTGGGTCAAGCATCTTAACTGCTGGTAATTCCACCTCAATAGGCAACAAAGCTTCCTTGCCATAGATCAAATGAAAGGGTGTAAACCCTGTGTGCCAATCTTCACAGAGATGTCATGTAAGCCCATAGAGCACTAGGCAACTCCAAATCCCAATTTCTTCCTTGATGCTAGGTAACCTTAGACAATATTTTGATAAGCTCGCCAATTGAATCTTTCATTAAGTCCATTACATTGTGGGTAGTATGGAGTGGTGTAGTTATGCTTAGCACATAAATAATCTATCAATTCTGCTTTAAAACCAGGCCCTTGATCAGAAATCAACTCAAGAGGCACTCCAAACTTGCAACAGATATTCTCATACACAAACTTTGTAACATCTTTAGCAGTTATCTGCTTGATTGCCTTAGATTCTACCCACCTAGAAAGATAATCAACCGCAGTCAATACATAGCTCTTTCCCCTGCTAGTAGAAGATCCACACCAAGAAGATCTAGAAATTGAAGGAAGACATGGACACGAGAAGAGAAGTTTCCCCAAGAAGACTGAAAGAAGAGACGGACGTGTGAGAAAAGAAGCTGCCACGATAAGAAGACTGAAGACAAGAGAAGATGTGAGGCTCCAAAGAGTGAGGATCCATGTGAAAATCTCTGAGAGAGAGAGAGAGAGAGACCCCACAACCCAATGTAACCTGCCCCAACAAAGTAAAACCACCTCTGAGCCACCGATGATGTAGGCCACGTGGTAGATGTATGTGTGAGCACTTTAGTCAAGGTCGCGGGCAACTATAGTAAGCCTTGGACACATAGAGAGAGAGAGTGTCAAGGACTATGAGTTTAGGGACTTGAGGCACTGGTCGCAGGCTATCAAGTAAGAGAGAAACTTGGTATAGGGTCCAGGTGTGCTAAGATAACTTGAGGGGAGGTATGCTAGACACTAGTCGCAGACTATCAAGTAAGGAGGGAAACTTGGTATAGGGTCTAGGTGTTCTAGGAGTATTCACTTGAGGGGAGGTGTTGAAATATACAAGTGAATAGGGTGTGTGCAGGAACAAGCCCTTGGTTATAGAGGCTGTAAAAGAGGATGAGTAAATGTGAAAGAACGTGTGAAAAGGTGAGAAGAATCTACTGTGAGAGAATAAAGGGTAGCATGAGAAGATTTAGGAAGTGTGGAGATATTCTGGGAAGTGTGGAGATATTCTGGGAAAAGTGAAGAGGTGGAGAGAATCAGGGAAAAGAGGTGGAGTGAATCAAGGAGAAATCAGTGGGATTAGATGCTTGATATAAACTCTATAAATTGAGGCATTGCCCTAATGAGAATTTGCTGGTTTTTGATTATCCATGCCTACATTAAGCTATTTGTTAATTACTCACTAATTATATCTTAATTATTTGTTGCTAATCACTTTGTTAATGATGTTGATTCTAGTGTTTGATCCACCATAGCTCATCACATTGCTCTAATTTCAACATGGTATCAGAGCCATGCCTAGAATCCATCATTTTGTGAGCTCATTATCTTGCTAATTATTTTGCTAATTAGGATTAGTAGAAAATTATAATTTTCCCTCTTTTTTTAACTAGCCTCTGTACCCCCAGCTGGTGGAGGAGCTCTAGCTCCTTGCACACATAACATTAGGCCAAAACTTTCTAGCCCAACATAGCCATGATCCCCAAGATTCAGCCCATCAACACAGAAGCGCAAACCGCCGCGAGTATAGCTGCCGATTTTTGCTGATTTGCTAGCGCCATTTTTCTGGAGAAGAATGGAGATGTTGTCTTGCTCAGCTAAAATGGGTCTAATTCCTCTTAGCCCCGAGGGTTTTCAAGCATGCTCTACAAGCTGGTGAAGATAGAATTCAATTTCATCAAGTCTACAGTGAGATCCAAGCTCTTCATCAAATCTGCAGGTGACTTTGGTAAAACAGAGATTAAGCTTTCAATATTTGGTCAAATCTTGTGTTTATTGGCTTAATCCTCTACTAGACTCATTGCTATTAATGGCTTTGAAAGCATTTGAGCTCATTTCAAGTCTAAGGCACCAAATCTGGACTCCCCGCATACTCTATTTTCTGCACACAAAACAGTGGATTAATTTGCTAATCAATGATTAATCAATGCTAATCACTATATTTTGGTGCAATTGAGGGTTCAAATTAACCATTAGGTATCTAATACAGATCCCTATAACTTCAGATTGCAATTTGGAGTTGGTTTGACACTCCAACCATTCCGTACAAATCGGTTGCCCTTGATTTAATGTAATTTCTGATAAAATTATGCTGATAAATTTGTGATAATCATCATTTTGCATTTAACCCTTGGTTAATGCCTATAAATCTCACTCAAAATCAAGATTATTCACAGCCAGAGTTGCATTTGGGAATGTGTATAATAATGAATGCTATATGCATTATGTATTGGGCACATTACATCAGTGTAAATATGGGATCAGACACTCCCCTTGTCCAGAATAAGGCAACAGGTAAGACCTCCCGCATAAATTTGGGTTTGCATTGCATAATGATACAAGATAAACATCAAAAACCCAAAGGAACTGTTAGCAAAACATTGAAACATGTTGCTCACATGGAGCAAGAAGACCTGACAGACAAGCTCATGGCCCCAGCCATGAAAGAAGAAGAATATCTCTTTCCAAGAAGAAGATCCACACCAAGAAGATCTAGAGGAAGCATTGAAGGAAGACATGGACATGAGAAGAGAAGCTGCCCCCAAGAAGACTGAAAGAAGAGACGGACGCGTGAAGAGAAGCTGCCACGACAAGAAGACTGAAGACAAGAGAAGATGTGAGGCTCCAAAGAGTGAGGAGCCATGTGAAAATCTCTGAGAGAGAGAGAGAGAGACACCCCACAACCCAATGTAACCTGCCCCAACAAAGTAAACCACCTCTGTGAGATCCCTGTTCCCACCGAGCAACGGATTTGGGGTACTAGCAGCAGAAGTAGTACTTCTCGCGCGGGACAGGGGTCCCACACTCGGGGCCTCGCCCACGGATATCCGGACAAGAGACTAATCCGTCGGTTTGTCCAAAACCGAAACTGGAAAAACTTCCTTTACTCGGAAAGCATGGGCGATTCCACCAGGATAACTCTTTACTCTAACGTAGTCCAGATCATTACGGATCAACTGATCTGACTGCACCTTTAACGGTACTTGGTCAATTCAAGGTAGAAACTTGCACTTGGATCATTGGGATCAACGCTTTTTTCCCCATCAAGAGGCACAGCCGTTGATTCCTATCCATAGAACAATTTCTATCCGGGATTTACTTTATCTATCGTAAAAACAAAGTTGAGTCTCGATTTATGGATCCATCAGTCCAGCCTAACCCCATCCGATCCCATGGGTTAGCCAACCGCCCAACCACTGTAGTGATGGGATCCAATTTGGAATTTGATTAGGTTTTGTCCCGGGTACCAAGGAAAAGAGTTCCAAGGCCCCCTAGCCGGAATTTCATGCAAACATAAAACTAGCCACACCACTTACACACCCAATATGAAAATTGCCTTTTTCTTAGCATCAGCTAACTTTAAAACAATCCTTTAATGAAACCATAGTACCACTGATCACAATCTCCCAATTTATCCAGTTGATTCATAATTTCCCATCATTCCTTCATCAGAGTATCTATGGCATCATTGGCAACTAGAACGCTCACCACCTGTCCACACAGAGGCCGTTTCCATAGTTCCTAGCCCATAATACTCGGCAATATAATCACTTATCAAGATGGACTCTCGTTGAAGATCAGCAAGATCAACCAACAGATCCATATAAAAGAGCCATGGACTCATCCGTTGAGGACCAGCAAGGTCAGTCAACCAGATCCATGCCCGGTTTCACAAAACAACTCTTACTCCTTGTTCCAGTATCTTCCTCGACGCACGCGTGGGTATCCTAGGCGACCCAGAGCCCGAGCACCGTATGGTCAACACCCTCTAGGATCCTTCGCAGGTGACCTAGCGCTTCACTCATAGGCCGCTTCCTTGGTCCCTCATCCACCGTACCGGAAGCTCACCATTTTAATCGAACCGAGGCTGGTCAAGACCTCGGTCGACCTTGCTACGCGAGACGTCCTCCATTGACTCTCCGTCAGCAGTTGCAACTTTATCAGTTAGGTCTCCACGACCTTAATCACAAGACGGTCAAAATGCTTCCCCAGCATTCTTGACATAAAACAGCCATTTACAAACAGCATTTACAAACAGTTTACAAATACAGTTTCTATATTAATTCTCATTTTTTCACATTATCCCTCATTAATCCACATTACTTATTCCACATTCCATGTATATGTGTACTCATCCAATCACCTCCTTTTCCATCTCTTCACTTCAGATTCCTTCACATCACATATCATATATTCACATCCATATCCACATCCATACATCCACATCCACATCCACATTCACATCCATACATCCACATCTACATGCTTATCTCCATTTTCACATCCTCATTTATACATCCACATCCCATATCCACATTCATACATACACATCCATATATCCACATCTACATCCACATACATACATACATCCACATCCACATTCCACATTCACATCTATACATCCATATCTACATTCACATTCACATACATCCACATCCACATTCCCATACATCCACATCTATACATCCACATTCCACATTCACATCTACATTCACATTCACATACATGCATCCACATCTACATGCTTACCTCCATTTTCACATCCTCATTTATACATCCACATCCCATATCCACATTCATACATACACATCCATACATCCACATCTACATCCACATACATACATACATCCACATCCACATTCCACATTCACATCTATACATCTACATTCACATTCACATACATCCACATCCACATTCCCATACATCCACATTCCACATTCACATCTACATTCACATTCACATACATCTACATCCACATTTCCATTCACATCTATACATCCACATCTACATCCACATTTACATCTATGCATATACATCTTCATGCATATATCCATTTTCATGTTCATACATCCACACTCCCATCTCCATATCCACACATCCACATACATACATCCATTTTCACATTCCCATTTATATAACCCCATATACTTTCACATCTAATCTTTTACATCACATCCATTCTCGCCCTATCACAACCCATATACATCTTATCCTATCACATACACTTCTTACCTCATCCCCCCATACACATCTTAATTCATCTTATCACATCCTAACTTATTTCATAAGCATCTTATCACCTCTTATCACACCTCTTATCACATCCTATCACTTTCCATACGCATCTTATCAATTCTTATCACATCTCATACACCTCTTATCACATCTTATCACATTTCATATCTTTTTTTTTTTTTTAAAAGAGAATTCTTTTATTTGATATAAGATTTCTCTACACATTTATTTATACATAAATTCTATTTAAGGAGACTAACACTTTCGAAATTAAAATCAATCTTTTATGCATCTTCTTATGCATGATTTCAATTTGGTAGGGAATTATACTTTTAGAATAAAAGAATTTCTCTTATGCATCTAAGTTAAGCATAAAATCCATTTATGAGGAAAATCATACTTTTAGTATAAAAAGAATATCTTTTATGCATACCTATATGCATGAAATCCAATATGATAAAAGTAACACTTTTGATATAAAAATTTTCCTTTATGCATACTTCTATGCATGAAAATTAAAAATGATAAAAGTAACACTTTTGATATAAAAATTTTCCTTTATGCATACTTCTATGCATGAAAATTAAAAATGATAAAAATAACACTTTTGATATAAAAATTTTCTTTTATGCATACTTTTATGTATGAAATAAAAATGATAAAAGTAACACTTTTGATATAAAAATTTATCCATTATGCATACTTCTATGCATGAAAATAAAAATGGTAAAAATAACACTTTTGATATAAAAATTTATCCTTTATGCATACTTCTATGCATGAAAGTAAAAATGATAAAAGTAACACTTTTGATATAAAAATTTATCCATTATGCATACTTCTATGCATGAAAATAAAAATGGTAAAAATAACACTTTTGATATAAAAATTTATCCTTTATGCATAATATTAAAATTTAATTTCTCCATGATTATAATGAAATTCTTTCAATTAATCTAGGATGATGATTCCTAGAATATGGTAGGAAGTCCTCTTTTTATGCTTTGAATGAAAATTTTTTATGCATAATTTTTATAAAAATTTTGCCATAGCTCCGCTGCTATGACTGATAAATCTCAATTTTTCTAAGGGATAAAGCTTATCATTAAGGAAATAATTAAAATGATTCTCTAATTGGATCCTTAATCCATAATGGATTGAATCATCAATATACATAAACTAAAAGCATAAGAAAAAGCCATTAATTTGGCCTCAAGCATAGCTTTATCTTGGGTTAAGGAAAAGCTTTATGAAAAGCTTGATTTGGATTGAGAATGGGTCATGAGTATGACCATTTCTTGAGTGAGAGAGAGAATTTACATAAGAATCATTAGAATTTAAACATAAATGAAAATTAACTTCAATAGCATTTATTAAATTATGTAACTCTTCACTACTATTCAAACTTCAATAGCATTTAAAAAAAACCATACCAATTAAACTTCTCAAGCTTGAGAGGGGTTGAGAAGAGAGAAACATTGAGAAATTATAGAAAGATGAATATTCACTAATTACCTTACAACTTGCTTGATTCTTTGTTCACGGTAGAGGCCCCCAACCAATCAATTGGTTAAGTATGTTGATGGAGCCACTAATGGGGATTGAAGAAAGAGGGAAGCTCCAAAAACTAGTGAATTATTAAATGAATTCACAGTTCTTGGCTTAGGTGGAGTAGAGTAACGATGCATAAACACTATATATTTTTCAACAAGGGGGAGGCTTCTATTTATAGGAAAAATTGAGCTCCTAACCAAACAAACTGATTCTAGAATTTTCTAAATCAGTTTGGTCAATATTTGACCATTTTTAGGTCAGTTAAGCTAACTTTTTGGAACTAGACTTGAATGAGGAGAGAGGAGAGATTAAATATCTCAATTTTTATGAGTTTAAAACTCATTCAAGCATGTGAAATATGCACCTCCTTTAAAGAACTCCCCTTCCTTACATATGTGTCATAATGGAATCATTTTAATATTGCTCATAGTTTTTTTTTAACTAATAAATCTTGTACATTTTCAACTCTTCATCTTATGTGAAATATGCACCTCCTTTAAAGAATTCCCCTTCCTTACATATGTGTCATAATGGAATCATTTTAATATTGCTCATAGTTTTTTACTAATAAACCTTGTACATTTTCAACTCTTCATCTTATGTGAAATATGCACCTCCTTTAAAGAAATCCCCTTCCTTACATATGTCATACTTTTAATATTGCTCATAATTTTTTACTAATAAACCTTGTACATTTTCAACTCTTCATCTTATGTGAGCATTTACTCATTTTTGGGTATCTTCTTTTACAAATTGGATTTATCTCCTCCCTACACATGGATTGATGCTATTGGCCCATAGGAACCTTAATTGGACCATAATCCAAAAATTTCTGAAAATCTAGACCCTTAGACTAAGGTCCTTTATACACATTTCCAATTAATTCCAATTGCACATTGGAAAGTTCTTTTTGAATTTCTGTTTCAGGGGAACTTATTTTAATAAGATGAGATAATTTTCTATCCAAAAATATTAAAAATCTGAATATTCTCTCTCTAGAATATTTTCTCTCTCTCTAGGCTAAAATAGTTAGCAACAGGGTCTTTATATTTCTGAAGAGGGTTGATTACAGGGGAAGATACTAGACATCAAAAAGGGGTTGGGGGAGGAATCTTACATTCTACCCCACTTAAAAAACGCGAGATGTCCTCATCTCGCAACTTGTGATAATTTCACAAGATTCACGAATATGAGACTTAGAGAAAAATTTTAATCAAGATTAACCAACAAGATAAGTCTTAAAGAGAGCAAGATTCAAAATACGAACAAGATTTAAACTTTATTCATTCTCGGAACTTATACAGTAAAGATAGAGGAGCTCTTTACACTTCCATAAGCCCGTCCATCATATGGTCACAAAAGCAGTCCTCACAAGCTGCACAAGTATAAGGTAACTCATCTATGGGAATGATTCTGTGGGTTATTGCTGCGCCTATCTCAGTGGTATGAAGTGTTCTAACAAAAGGACCTCTGAGAGGCAAGCCAAAAACGGGGTAAAGGCATATCTTCTCATGAGGAAGAAAACACGCCAGTAAGAAGACCCGCTCAGAAAACCCAGGATGCCTTGATCTCATGACGCAGTAGTATCGGGGACCCAAACCCAAAGCTTCAATAACCATGGCCAAGCGGACATTGTTACGAAAGTGCTGCTGACCCCAGGGTGTTACCCTAGTTATGTCTTAATAGGTCCGCCATTTTGTGTGCGCTACAGAAGTTCCCAAGTGAGGGAAAAGTGAGCGCTCATACTGCTCTATAAAATCTTTCTTCACAGACTCCCTTGCGTCTTGAAGGTGAGAAATCATCATGGATAAAACTAATTCTTGTTGCCAAGCCATGAAGGAGATTAAGAAAGAAAGGAGGTCGATGGAAGTAAGATTACTGTGAACGACAAGTAAAAGTTACGGCTTATATAAAGGAAGGAGCTAGCGTAACTTAGAAGCCAACGGTAACTTGCCACTGAAGTTTTACCGTCTTTCCATGATTTGGGTTTGGCACATTTTTCTATAGAAGGCATTCAAACTTTGAGATGAGGAGATAAAAGAAGCTCGTAAGCTAAATCACCTACTTTCTTTGGTCCACAATATCTGGGAGATAACTTCTTCCCAAGAGATAAAGAACTTCTTTTGGGCTGTACTTGAATGAAGACCAAAACCTTGATATCCAAAACATCGATTCTCCTTCTGAACTCATTGTTCTGAATCTTAAAACAGGTGGGACTCTTGAGAAGTATTCAGGAAAAAGGTTCTTCCTTTTTTAAACAGAATCTTTCTTTTATTTTAGAGAGAGAATAATTATAAGATCAGAAAGGGAGATTCTTACTCCTGTATACCTCTAAGGCTGGGGGAGAATCTTACATTCTACCCCACTTGAAAAGTGCGAGATGTCCTCATCTCGCAAGGTAGAGGACAACTCTTTTTCTTAAGATCCAATTTATTCTGGGGTTCCTTATATTCTGGTCAACCCAACAGAATACGGGGATAATTATCCCTTATATAGAACTCATCATTAAATAACAATTCATTCAGATCATATCATTCATATCTTTAACACGATAATGGTCCATTAGTCTGAAAATTTTCCTTCTGAACATTCCTCCACAGGAATTTTAGTTAAGCAAGTTCTCAATTTGTCATCCCTTAACTTAATCTACCGTCTCAAGTGTTAACAGTAGCAATCTGACAGCACAATCCACTAATCTCATAGTGATTTGCTGAAATCATTATCATCATTCCAGTTATGAATATCATCACTGGGACTCGTCCCATTCATCCTCATTGTGGTTTCGCTCAGCTTATTACATTTCAACTAAATTTCGAAAATCATCATTTTTCAATCAGAATCCAATTCAATTCATCAATTCTCAAACAGAATTAAAAATCATATCAACCACATTCGAAATCATCATCTGGATAGCATTAACGCTTATAATTTCAAGTCTTAGATTTACTCGTATATACTATCGGTAAAGAGCTGCAGTTATACCCTCGGTATATACGGATAGTCATGATACTCAAAACTATAAGGTAAATACCATCATGTCTAGGTCTCAAGCAAGTCAGGGTTCCATACAATTGCGGTACTTCCAATTGAAGACCCAATTACTAATTTACGAATTTTAATTTGAATTAACAATTTGTATGAATTATATCAAACAATTACAACCTTTTTGTGCGTCTTGATAAACTTTTGACATAATTTGCTCCTCAGTTGATCTTATTGGAGATCTATGACTTAAGTCTGATAAATAGATTTTTCTTTATCCGATCGTCCGTAAAAAAAACATTTGTATATTTATATACAAGTTGCAATAATTACATAGAGTGGTTCGGCTCCAAAATTCAAAATCTCTTCGAGAGACGTATAAGACGACGGTACTAGGCCATAGTCATGCCCTATTACATAAGTTCTCTAACTGCGAAGGAAATTATTATTTTCTCCTTAGGGATAAATCGACTAAGGAGTCTATAAATTTGATATGAAAGTCTGAAATTTCGAGGTGTCGAATGATATAGAATGACACCACGCACCATTTTCAGCTTTAACAGGATCATAGTCAATGAGAGATTCTGCCACAGCATTGTACGGCGGTTGCAATGAGCGTGGACATATTGCCCTGCAACCCACTTATGTTGTATTCTCTCCACTGGGGTAGGAAAATATAAATCCTTGAAATGGCGTGCAAGTCTTACTCGGCTTGTTTGAGTTGAAGCGGAAGAGATGAGATGCTCGAAGGCAAATGCAATCATATCTTGAGACTGGGTGAGGTCGGGAATACCAGATAAATGTGGAACTTCCATCTATAAAAACAATTTCTTTGATTAAAATTTCTTCATTAAAGAAGCTTACGGGATGAAAATACATTATGAAAATGCTGTTTCTGAATTCTTATTACCAATTTCAGATAAGAATTTAATTATCTTTATTAGCTTTCAAAAGCGCTCTGATACCAACTATGAGATCCCTGTTCCCACCGAGCAACGGATTTGGGGTACTAGCAGCGGAAGTAGTACTTCTCGCGCGGGACAGGGGTCCCACACTCGGGGCCTCGCCCACGGATATCCGGACAAGAGACTAATCCGTCGGTTTGTCCAAAACCGAAACTGGAAAAACTTCCTTTACTCGGAAAGCATGGGCGATTCCACCAGGATAACTCTTTACTCTAACGTAGTCCAGATCATTACGGATCAACTGATCTGACTGCACCTTTAACGGTACTTGGTCAATTCAAGGTAGAAACTTGCACTTGGATCATTGGGATCAACGCTTTTTTTCCCATCAAGAGGCACAGCCGTTGATTCCTATCCATAGAACAATTTCTATCCGGGATTTACTTTATCTATCGTAAAAACAAAGTTGAGTCTCGATTTATGGATCCATCAGTCCAGCCTAACCCCATCCGATCCCATGGGTTAGCCAACCGCCCAACCACTGTAGTGATGGGATCCAATTTGGAATTTGATTAGGTTTTGTCCCGGGTACCAAGGAAAAGAGTTCCAAGGCCCCCTAGCCGGAATTTCATGCAAACATAAAACTAGCCACACCACTTACACACCCAATATGAAAATTGCCTTTTTCTTAGCATCAGCTAACTTTAAAACAATCCTTTAATGAAACCATAGTACCACTGATCACAATCTCCCAATTTATCCAGTTGATTCATAATTTCCCATCATTCCTTCATCAGAGTATCTATGGCATCATTGGCAACTAGAACGCTCACCACCTGTCCACACAGAGGCCGTTTCCATAGTTCCTAGCCCATAATACTCGGCAATATAATCACTTATCAAGATGGACTCTCGTTGAAGATCAGCAAGATCAACCAACAGATCCATATAAAAGAGCCATGGACTCATCCGTTGAGGACCAGCAAGGTCAGTCAACCAGATCCATGCCCGGTTTCACAAAACAACTCTTACTCCTTGTTCCAATATCTTCCTCGACGCACGCGTGGGTATCCTAGGCGACCCAGAGCCCGAGCACCGTATGGTCAGCACCCTCTAGGATCCTTCGCAGGTGACCTAGCGCTTCACTCATAGGCCGCTTCCTTGGTCCCTCATCCACCGTACCGGAAGCTCACCATTTTAATCGAACCGAGACTGGTCAAGACCTCGGTCGACCTTGCTACGCGAGACGTCCTCCATTGACTCTCCGTCAGCAGTTGCAACTTTATCAGTTAGGTCTCCACGACCTTAATCACAAGACGGTCAAAATGCTTCCCCAGCATTCTTGACATAAAACAGCCATTTACAAACAGCATTTACAAACAGTTTACAAATACAGTTTCTATATTAATTCTCATTTTTCCACATTATCCCTCATTAATCCACATTACTTATTCCACATTCCATGTATATGTGTACTCATCCAATCACCTCCTTTTCCATCTCTTCACTTCAGATTCCTTCACATCACATATCATATATTCACATCCATATCCACATCCATACATCCACATCCACATCCACATTCACATCCATACATCCACATCTACATGCTTATCTCCATTTTCACATCCTCATTTATACATCCACATCCCATATCCACATTCATACATACACATCCATATATCCACATCTACATTCACATACATACATACATCCACATCCACATTCCACATTCACATCTATACATCCATATCTACATTCACATTCACATACATCCACATCCACATTCCCATACATCCACATCTATACATCCACATTCCACATTCACATCTACATTCACATTCACATACATGCATCCACATCTACATGCTTACCTCCATTTTCACATCCTCATTTATACATCCACATCCCATATCCCACATTCATACATACACATCCATACATCCACATCTACATCCACATACATACATACATCCACATCCACATTCCACATTCACATCTATACATCCACATCTACATTCACATTCACATACATCCACATCCACATTCCCATACATCCACATCTATACATCCACATTCCACATTCACATCTACATTCACATTCACATACATCCACATCCACATTTCCATTCACATCTATACATCCACATCCATTCACATCTATACATCCACATCTACATCCACATTTACATCTATGCA
The DNA here is from genome assembly GCF_041138505.1 of Cibotium barometz. NCBI lineage: Eukaryota > Viridiplantae > Streptophyta > Polypodiopsida > Cyatheales > Cibotiaceae > Cibotium > Cibotium barometz. Next base: position 45,652,245 of record NC_141087.1, read on the forward strand.
TATACATCTTCATGCATATATCCATTTTCATGTTCATACATCCACACTCCCATCTCCATATCCACACATCCACATACATACATCCATTTTCACATTCCCATTTATATAACCCCATATACTTTCACATCTAATCTTTTACATCACATCCATTCTCGCCCTATCACAACCCATATACATCTTATCCTATCACATACACTTCTTACCTCATCCCCCCATACACATCTTAATTCATCTTATCACATCCTAACTTATTTCATAAGCATCTTATCACCTCTTATCACACCTCTTATCACATCCTATCACTTTCCATACGCATCTTATCAATTCTTATCACATCTCATACACCTCTTATCACATCTTATCACATTTCATATCTTTTTTTTTTTTTTTAAAAAGAGAATTCTTTTATTTGATATAAGATTTCTCTACACATTTATTTATACATAAATTCCATTTAAGGAGACTAACACTTTCGAAATTAAAATCAATCTTTTATGCATCTTCTTATGCATGATTTCAATTTGGTAGGGAATTATACTTTTAGAATAAAAGAATTTCTCTTATGCATCTAAGTTAAGCATAAAATCCATTTATGAGGAAAATCATACTTTTAGTATAAAAAGAATATCTTTTATGCATACCTATATGCATGAAATCTAATATGATAAAAGTAACACTTTTGATATAAAAATTTTCCTTTATGCATACTTCTATGCATGAAAATTAAAAATGATAAAAGTAACACTTTTGATATAAAAATTTTCCTTTATGCATACTTCTATGCATGAAAATTAAAAATGATAAAAATAACACTTTTGATATAAAAATTTTCTTTTATGCATACTTTTATGTATGAAATAAAAATGATAAAAGTAACACTTTTGATATAAAAATTTATCCATTATGCATACTTCTATGCATGAAAATAAAAATGGTAAAAATAACACTTTTGATATAAAAATTTATCCTTTATGCATACTTCTATGCATGAAAGTAAAAATGATAAAAGTAACACTTTTGATATAAAAATTTATCCATTATGCATACTTCTATGCATGAAAATAAAAATGGTAAAAATAACACTTTTGATATAAAAATTTATCCTTTACGCATAATATTAAAATTTAATTTCTCCATGATTATAATGAAATTCTTTCAATTAATCTAGGATGATGATTCCTAGAATATGGTAGGAAGTCCTCTTTTTATGCTTTGAATGAAAATTTTTTATGCATAATTTTTATAAAAATTTTGCCATAGCTCCGCTGCTATGACTGATAAATCTCAATTTTTCTAAGGGATAAAGCTTATCATTAAGGAAATAATTAAAATGATTCTCTAATTGGATCCTTAATCCATAATGGATTGAATCATCAATATACATAAACTAAAAGCATAAGAAAAAGCCATTAATTTGGCCTCAAGCATAGCTTTATCTTGGGTTAAGGAAAAGCTTTATGAAAAGCTTGATTTGGATTGAGAATGGGTCATGAGTATGACCATTTCTTGAGTGAGAGAGAGAATTTACATAAGAATCATTAGAATTTAAACATAAATGAAAATTAACTTCAATAGCATTTATTAAATTATGTAACTCTTCACTACTATTCAAACTTCAATAGCATTTAAAAAAAACCATACCAATTAAACTTCTCAAGCTTGAGAGGGGTTGAGAAGAGAGAAACATTGAGAAATTATAGAAAGATGAATATTCACTAATTACCTTACAACTTGCTTGATTCTTTGTTCACGGTAGAGGCCCCCAACCAATCAATTGGTTAAGTATGTTGATGGAGCCACTAATGGGGATTGAAGAAAGAGGGAAGCTCCAAAAACTAGTGAATTATTAAATGAATTCACAGTTCTTGGCTTAGGTGGAGTAGAGTAACGATGCATAAACACTATATATTTTTCAACAAGGGGGAGGCTTCTATTTATAGGAAAAATTGAGCTCCTAACCAAACAAACTGATTCTAGAATTTTCTAAATCAGTTTGGTCAATATTTGACCATTTTTAGGTCAGTTAAGCTAACTTTTTGGAACTAGACTTGAATGAGGAGAGAGGAGAGATGAAATATCTCAATTTTTATGAGTTTAAAACTCATTCAAGCATGTGAAATATGCACCTCCTTTAAAGAACTCCCCTTCCTTACATATGTGTCATAATGGAATCATTTTAATATTGCTCATAGTTTTTTTTTACTAATAAATCTTGTACATTTTCAACTCTTCATCTTATGTGAAATATGCACCTCCTTTAAAGAATTCCCCTTCCTTACATATGTGTCATAATGGAATCATTTTAATATTGCTCATAGTTTTTTACTAATAAACCTTGTACATTTTCAACTCTTCATCTTATGTGAAATATGCACCTCCTTTAAAGAAATCCCCTTCCTTACATATGTCATACTTTTAATATTGCTCATAATTTTTTACTAATAAACCTTGTACATTTTCAACTCTTCATCTTATGTGAGCATTTACTCATTTTTGGGTATCTTCTTTTACAAATTGGATTTATCTCCTCCCTACACATGGATTGATGCTATTGGCCCATAGGAACCTTAATTGGACCATAATCCAAAAATTTCTGAAAATCTAGACCCTTAGACTAAGGTCCTTTATACACATTTCCAATTAATTCCAATTGCACATTGGAAAGTTCTTTTTGAATTTCTGTTTCAGGGGAACTTATTTTAATAAGATGAGATAATTTTCTATCCAAAAATATTAAAAATCTGAATATTCTCTCTCTAGAATATTTTCTCTCTCTCTAGGCTAAAATAGTTAGCAACAGGGTCTTTATATTTCTGAAGAGGGTTGATTACAGGGGAAGATACTAGACATCAAAAAGGGGTTGGGGGAGGAATCTTACATTCTACCCCACTTAAAAAACGCGAGATGTCCTCATCTCGCAACTTGTGATAATTTCACAAGATTCACGAATATGAGACTTAGAGAAAAATTTTAATCAAGATTAACCACCAAGATAAGTCTTAAAGAGAGCAAGATTCAAAATACGAACAAGATTTAAACTTTATTCATTCTCGGAACTTATACAGTAAAGATAGAGGAACTCTTTACACTTCCATAAGCCCGTCCATCATATGGTCACAAAAGCAGTCCTCACAAGCTGCACAAGTATAAGGTAACTCATCTATGGGAATGATTCTGTGGGTTATTGCTGCGCCTATCTCAGTGGTATGAAGTGTTCTAACAAAAGGACCTCTGAGAGGCAAGCCAAAAACGGGGTAAAGGCATATCTTCTCATGAGGAAGAAAACACGCCAGTAAGAAGACCCGCTCAGAAAACCCAGGATGCCTTGATCTCATGACGCAGTAGTATCGGGGACCCAAACCCAAAGCTTCAATAACCATGGCCAAGCGGACATTGTTACGAAAGTGCTGCTGACCCCAGGGTGTTACCCTAGTTATGTCTTGATAGGTCCGCCATTTTGTGTGCGCTACAGAAGTTCCCAAGTGAGGGAAAAGTGAGCGCTCATACTGCTCTATAAAATCTTTCTTCACAGACTCCCTTGCGTCTTGAAGGTGAGAAATCATCATGGATAAAACTAATTCTTGTTGCCAAGCCATGAAGGAGATTAAGAAAGAAAGGAGGTCGATGGAAGTAAGATTACTGTGAACGACAAGTAAAAGTTACGGCTTATATAAAGGAAGGAGCTAGCGTAACTTAGAAGCCAACGGTAACTTGCCACTGAAGTTTTACCGTCTTTCCATGATTTGGGTTTGGCACATTTTTCTATAGAAGGCATTCAAACTTTGAGATGAGGAGATAAAAAGAAGCTCGTAAGCTAAATCACCTACTTTCTTTGGTCCACAATATCTGGGAGATAACTTCTTCCCAAGAGATAAAGAACTTCTTTTGGGCCGTACTCGAATGAAGACCAAAACCTTGATATCCAAAACATCGATTCTCCTTCTGAACTCATTGTTCTGAATCTTAAAACAGGTGGGACTCTTGAGAAGTATTCAGGAAAAAGGTTCTTCCTTTTTTAAACAGAATCTTTCTTTTATTTTAGAGAGAGAATAATTATAAGATCAGAAAGGGAGATTCTTACTCCTGTATACCTCTAAGGCTGGGGGAGAATCTTACAACCTCTGAGCCACCGATGATGTAGGCCACGTGGTAGATGTATGTGAGATATTCTTCTTCTTTCATGGCTGGGGCCATGAGCTTGTCCGTCAGATCTTCTTGCTCCATGTGAGCAACATGTTTCAATGTTTTGCTGACAGTTCCTTTGGGTTTTGTATGTTTATCTTGTATCATTATGCAATGCAAACCCAAATTTATGCAGGAGTTCTTACCTGTTGCCTTATTCTAGACAAGGGCAGTGTCTGATCCTATATTTACACTGATGTAATGTGCCCAATACATAATGCATATAGCATTCATTCTTATGCACATTCCCAAATGCAACTCTGGCTGTGAATAATCTTGATTTTGAGTGAGATTTACAGGCATTAACCAAGGGTTAAATGCAAAATGATGATTATCACAAATTTATCAGTATAATTTTACCAAAAATTACATTAAATCAAGGGTAACCAATTTGTACGGAATGGTTAGAGTATCAAACCAACTCCGAATTGCAATCTGAAGTTATAGGGATCTGTATCAGATACCTAATGGTTAATTTGAACCCTCAATTGCACCAAAATACAGTGAGTAGCACTGATTATCAGTGATTAGCAAATTAATCCACTGTTTTGTGTGCAGAAAACAGAGTATGCGGGGAGTCCAGATCTGGTGCCTTCGACTTCAATGAGCTCAAATGCTTTCAAAGCCATCAATAGCAATGAGTCTAGTAGAGGATTAAGCCAATAAATACAAGATTTGACCAAATATTAAAAGCTTAATCTCTGTTTTACCAAAGTCACCTGCAGATTTGATGAAGAGCTTGGATCTCACTATAGACTTGATGAAATTGAATTCTATCTTCACCAGCTTGTAGAGCATGCTTGAAAACCCTCGGGGCTAAGAGGAATTAGACCCATTGTAGCTGAGCAAGACAACATCTCCATTCTTCTCCAGAAAAACGGCGCTAGCAAATCAGCAAAAATTGGTAGCTATACTCGGCGGTTTGCACTTCTGTGTTGATGGGCTGAATCATGGGGATCATGGCTATGTTGGGCTAGAAAGGTTTGGCCTAATGTTATGTGTGCAAGGAGCTAGAGCTCCTCCACCAGCTGGGGGTACAGAGGCTAGTTGAAAACCTGGATTTACATGGAAAACCTGTTCCCAATTAGGAGCCTGCATGGTTGACATAGCCCCTAAAACTTCCTTGACATTTTAAAAAACTGCTACATTCAATGGTCCAATTCAATGGATCATGCTTAGCTGCTTGTTGCAAGGGATAAAGTAATTGTGAAGAGAGAAGAATGAACCTCGCCATATACTTCACCTTTTGGATGAATGTGGCAAGCTGTTCGGTATCCCTAGGTGAAGGAAGAAGGATGCGAGACTTCATTTTATCTGGATCAGCTTCGATGCCATTTTTTGAAACCACATGCCCTAAGAGCTTCACTCTTGGTTGTGCAAGGAAGCATTTATTGGGATTGAGCTGTCCAACATGCTCATCATAATGCTCAAAAGCTAGAGCCAAATTTTCACAAATGATCTTGCTTGGAGCTATATATACAAAAATCATCAATGAAGTATCTAACAAACTTACCAAGGAAAGGAGACAGCACCCAATTAACTCTCTTTTGGTAATGAGCAGGACCATTGGTTAGTCCAAAAGGAAGAACTTTGTAGCAGAAGCAACCCCAGGGTGTAATGAAAGTGGTTTTCGTTTGGTCTTCATGAGCTATCTTCAACTGAAAGTAACTAGAAAAACCATCACAGACACTATACCTTTCAAATCCAGCTACTGTGTCGAGGATCTCATCGAGGAAGGGTAATGGATAAGGATCTTTCTTGGTAGCCGCATTTTAGGGTTTGAAGTCTACACAAACCCTCCATCTTCCATCTTTCTTTGGAGTGACCACTATTGGGCTCACCCAATCAGCGGTGTCAACAGGAGTAATGAAACCTGCTCGAAGAAGCTTGTCTACCTCCTCCTTCAAAGCTTGCATCTGTTCATGTCCCATCCTTCTAAGTTTTTGCCTTATGGGTTTTGCACCTTCCTTTAACTCTATCTTCAACTCCTCACCTTTGAATCCCCTCATTTCCTCGTATGATGTGATAAAAAGATTAGGGAACTTAGACAATAGCTCCATATACCTACTTTTCTCCATAGGAGATAGATCTGCACTCAACATCTTCATCAAAGGCTCTTGTTTTTGGATGGTTCCACCTTCAGCTGCATAAGCTCCTCTATCACTTCATAGCTTCCAAGAGTGTCTTCTTCTTCCATATTAACATGTGCCACAACCTCATCTTCACCTTTTTCTTTATCTACTACTAAGAGGAAAGCAATATCAACCTCCTCTTCACTGGCAGAAGAGCTATTGGTTTCTGTTTCAGAATCAGAAGACCTAGTAGATGCCTCATCACTAGAATCATCTTTATCTTCACTTGCATCTTTCAATGACTTCCTGCTATGCATATCAAACAGCTTCCTATTCCCTTTTTTGTTGTAGAGGCAAATAGTGCCATGTCTCCAATCCTATACAGCTCCTACTGCTTGCAACCAAGGCCTTCCATGATTGGATAGGCTTCTAAACCTGCTCGCATAACATGAAAATCCACAACCGTTTTAACAGCATAGGCCTCCACTTCAAGGTCTTTCACCAAGCCCAAACACTTGACCTTTTGATGGTTGGCCAAGCGTATACGAAAACCTGAAACACCAGAGATGGTAAGACCAAGTTGCTCCACACAAGCGTGGGTGAGGACACATATTTGAGCACTGCCATCTACATACGCATTTCCCATGCTTTTTCCTTTATGCCAAGCATCTATAATGGGGAAAATATCCAGGAGTTCTTCAATAGAGAGAACCTTCACCAATCCTTTCTCTGGCTCCTTCTCAATTGGATTACCAAGACTTTTGCATTGCCTCCTTAACCTTGGCACCATTTCAATCAATTGTCCAAAAGTCACATCTACCTTCCTATCCGATGATGTCAGACTTCAAGCTATAGCTTAATTGGCCATCCCCCAATGGAAAATCAGAAACAAGGCCTCCTCTTTCTTTTGGCTTTGGCGTCTTCACCTTGATGAACCTTCCCTTTTTTCTTGCTCGACCCTGCAACACCTCTTCATTCCCTCTCTTCAGTAGTCCTCTTTCCTATTGGCATTACCACAACCTCCTCCTGCTTCTTTGCCGTCTCTAATGTCACAACATTCACCACCTTAGTTTTTCCTTTTTCTTCATTAGAAAATCCACTAGGACTTGCTTCACCTTTGATCTCAATACCATAATCATTTGATCTATTAGGCAACTATAAAGGTAAAGTATACATGTCAACTCCCATTCTTGGTAGCTTGTGCTTAGATTTCCCAGCTCTCCACAATTGTAACATGTGGGTATAAATCTACATTCCCTGCCATATCCACGGCCTCCACTATTACTTGCTTGGCCTTCACCACCATTAGCTTGGTAATAGCCTCTTCCCCATCCTCGTCCACCACCTGTATTACTCATTAGATTCAAGCTAAGATTCCTCATTAGGTCAACCATTTGCCACATTTCCTGCCTTAGCATATCATCTGTAATAGTAGCTACTGGGGTAATGAAGGCATCACTTGAGGCATAGTGTGGACAATTGGTGAATCAGTAGTGTGGACTATCTCCATGGGTACTCTAGCTGGAAGCAATTCAAATCACTTCACTTCTGGCCTTACAATAGATGAATCCATCCCCAGCTGATTCATTCGTTGTAGCTTCCAATCCTTACTCTTTGCAACCTCCATAGTATCTTCACAAAAGACTTAGGATTTTTTAGCTCCACCCTCCAGCGTATGGTGCCCTTAAGGCCAGCAACAAATCTATCCTTCTTCATCATCTCAGGAGGTGGCTGCTCACGCCCCAAAGCTTTGCATAAATTTTCCCAAAGCAAGGAGAACTTCTTGATGTAAACATCAATAGGCTCATTGTCACGCTGTAAGAGCCTGCACTTCATGCCACACCTTATCTGGATCCTCAGTTTTCTTGAACCTGTCATTTAAGGCTTGCTTTAAGCCATCCACATAGTTCAAGTGGCTGGGCTACCCTTATTGCACCTTCATAGGCCTTAAACCACAATCTTGCATCACCCTTGAGACAAATCTGTAGTAAGAGGCGAAGCACCTGTGCAGAATCATCAATGTGGTTACTAATACAAGCAACCTCCATGTTCTCAAGAAACTCTGCAATGTCTTCATTCTACCCTCCAAAAACCTCTAGATATGACATCATCTTGATTGTAATTTTGCTTGTTAAAGCTTGATTAGAAAAAAATTATTAAACACTCTTTCCAAGATCACCTACTACAATGGGGCATACACCCTTTTAGCAGGCTAACTAAAGCTTGGGAATCCTTAGTGGGGGCACCAAAAAGCAATCGGGAGGCTAGGAAAGTGGAATTGCCTCTATAGCTACCACCCATTGAAAAGCACAACAAATACAAGGGGCACCACCAGCAAGATGCTAGAAACAAAAATCTCTCAAACACCTTGTACACCACTCCACCCACACCGAGCCAAGAAAAGAGATAGGATTACACTCCATTGCATACACTTTCCAAAGAACCAACAACTGTAGACTCACAAACATGGGAATTAACCCCACAATTTCAAACACCACTTGCACTTGCTCTCTCAAATACACACATCAAGACAGAAGAAATAGAAAGTACATAATTGATCTCTGCTTAACTCATTGATTAGATATATGCAAGAGAGAGAACCTTTTTGTGGGGAAGACACACAGATTAGAACCATTCAAGCCCTAGCACACAGGTTTTTTTTTACTCACACAATGTCGGAGCAGGCCTTGGGCGCCTTTCGGCAACCTGACGATCCTCCTCTCTAATTTAGTAAGCACATGCCACCCCCTAGTTGGTCTTTGAGATCATTCTTGAAAATGTCATCTTTTTAACTTGTCAACTCACCCTCTGCTTCATGCACCCTCTCCATAAAACTCGTTCCACGGACCACTTGTCACTTCTTCATGCTCACTATATGTCACCTGCGAGTGGTCTTCTTCCCGGTCGTTGATGTAGACCACTTGCTTCTCTTCCTCATCTTCAACAGCATCGGCCTCAGCCTTATTCCAAACACTATCAACACTAAGTTCCTCTTCATCATTGCTTGCCAAAAGTGCATCTCCTTTTCAATGGTCCCTATCTCTAACATTTCTTCAAGAATCGCTAGGTGATTCCTTGAAATAGATGCTATATCACAAACAACCTGTGGTGACAAAAGATGAACATCTTTGACATATTCACATCCTGCTTCACATAGATCCTCATGATGACAAGCCTCATTTGCATAGAAGCTCTTTTCTTCCTTCCTCTAAAACCTGTCAAAACTTCATCATAGGCTATGATAATCAAAGCACAAGACTCGAGCCTCTACTCTTCCACTTTTAGAGCTAAGGGTGACCCTCTTCATGATGACAGCAGGAAATCACTCAACTACACTGTCACTCTTAAAGTCCTTAATGCTTTTCCCTCTTAATGAAAGAGGATCCACTTGAGACCCCTATCCAAACCCTTCTTTCACCCCTATGAATGGGAGTCACACTTGCTCCGACCATTTACCCAACACTCATCTTGAGTACCCACAAGTCCCTATCTTGTCCTTTTGACGACCATAGCAAACCATCTTCTCAAACTGAGAATCTTACCATCCATGCTAATAACAATATAAACAAAGCAAGAAAACCTTGAACTCAAAAGCATGAAACCTTATCCACCACACTGACAGCTTAAGGCATCCAATACTCTCCAAACACTTGACATAAAACATATCCATGACAACTAATCAAACCTTGGCAAAAGACATAGCCCTCCCCGTAGTTCTACTTTTCATAACCATGCATGTAAAGCACCATATTATTTTCACAGGCATCTTCAGTATACCCACAAATCAAGGGAGTCCACCCAAGACTACATTCTGAATAATGAGTAGTAGATTAAACACTTCTTGGAATTCTTCCACCAAACTACACTTGGCATACATATGTACTATAACACTACTGGCAAGAAAATGTCTTTTAAATCCCCTTTTGACTATCCAGTATGTAATTCTTGACCTGTTTCTAAAGCTCCTAGGATCCCACAAGCTCTCAAGCTTTCAAATAGTTGGCATGCTTTCGAAAACTATCCACATTCGCTGTACATATCCATCACGAATGTGCTGCCAACAATAGGATCTCCAACAAAACCCTTCTTGGTGGCAATATCAACATGTAGCTTTTGAACATTGTCCCCTATGATCCCACAAGCTCTCAAGCTGCAAGAAAATTTCAAAGCACCTCGAAACATACCCTCCAATTGCATTTGTTACAAATGGCTTAATGCTTTCTTACCCATACCATTCTTAGCATACCCTATAGCAAGTGTGTTCCACAACACTACTTCATGAGTGGTAATCTTGTCCAATACTTCTTGCCCTTCTAGAAGAGCAAGAAAAATTTGGCATACATGTTCACCAGTATGTTGCCAAAGAAAGGGTCTCTTTCAAGTCCCTTCTTGCATATCTCAGTGCGTATTTCCTGACCCTTTGTTAAAGCTCCGATGCTATCATAAGCATTCCTTGTGGACAACATAAGCATCTTCATAGCTTTAGGCTCCACCCTTCAAATAGCATTCATGCCTAACTGACTAAGTCATTTCCAATTTGCACTCCTTTTCTCTATCCACTGCAATAGCATCATCAAAATTCTGAGGTTTTTTAACTCCACCTTCAAACTCAATCTCCATTAAAACTAGAAATAAACCTACTTTTTTAACCTGGTTGGGAGAAACTCATCTCCCAAGGATGCCTTCCATCTATGTACACAAAAGTGGTTCTTGCCAACCACAATGAGTGGGGTATTGGGCATTCAAGTGCTATATGAGGATGCATCCCTATGTACATATGCCAGAAAACCAAGCTCAAAAAAACTCCTAACATCGTGAGTGTTGGTTAACCTAACAAATCCCATAACTCAAGGGTCATAAGATTGTTCTCTCATGTTGGATACAGTTGTGCTTGAATTGTTGTGAGTTTAGTGGAAAGTTCTAATTCAACCATAATTCTTGGGATATTCTTAGTAAGATATGTTGGAAGTTCTAGCTCCTCTAAGCTCTCTTCCTCCCGCAATAACAATTTCACAAATTTTCTTGCCGGAGTGTTCAAGGTGATTGTTTGCATGGATTCATCTATTAAATACAATAGTCACTTACCCAAGTTCCACCAAGGATGACATCATACTCAAGGGAATCTAGGGTTACATGGAATCTAAATTTCACATTTCCACCAATTGTTAGCATAGCTAAAGTAACCTCTAGAACTTCAATGTTTTGTTCATTGGCACCTCTTGTGCAAGACCATTATCTTTAGGGATGATTTTAGATTGTCCCAATGACACCCAAGTGTCTATTGTCATGATGTTATGACTAGCTTGAGGGTTAATCAACGCATGTTTGCACCACTTAACATCGTTTCCTGTAGGAGGGAAATCCAACCATACCATGATAGAATCTTCAAGAGGAACCATGGATGTTTCAGTTTTAGATCCCGTTTTAGTCTCATATTCCCATTCACTTTCATCCTCTGTTTGGCTTTCAGCTTTTTCAAGAGTACCCAATGTGTACAATGGCACACTTGGTCCTCTCACAATTCTAACTGAAGTCTGTTTGGAAACTTGTGAATCTTCACAGTCATGTTCTATGTAGCTCTTTATGTCTTGGTATAACTCATGTTTAGCCTTTAATGGTGCAAGTGTTGACGCTATGCTAGCTTTGCCACCATGAGAGAAAAGCACTCCTCCAATTTGAGGATTTAAGAGACTACTTTAATTTTGTAAGAGATTCATCGAATTCCTCACGTGCTTTTTCAACCGCATCATTCATGTAATCTGCCTCTAATTACTCTTCTTGGCTTAATAAATTCATTTCTTAGGGAGTGTGTCTTCCTCTTGGAAGGGGAAGCGATACTCCTTTTGTTCTTATATTTTGGTTACTTTTTTAGGATTGGCATTATGAGGTTCAATCATAACAGATGATCCTATATGATACTCAACAATGCTAATAAGCATGCTCTCTTGATCTTTTTTTTTGCATTGTGCATATGTCATATGATCATGATTTTCAATTTGGGGTGGTTGGGCAGGTTCTAGTTTCTTGATTGGTCTATGAGCTAGTGATGGATCAGAACTTGTTTCATCCTCACTAAGTGACGTACTAAAACTTGTATCATCTTTTGACTTTCCTTAAATCATCGATTTTTTATTAGGTTTTCCCATATGACAAGAACGAACTTTCTTTTGGACTTTTGTATCTTGTGCCATGCATGTGGGTGTTGTGGTTTATGTGGTAACCTTTGAGGTGGATGCTTTTGCATCATGTGTAGCTTTTTGCTATATTCGGATTAAGGCCCTCAACAAGCTCTTTTCCCTTGTCCTTTATTTCAACCTTGGTTTCGATAGTTTGTTGCCCCTTGATTTTCTTGGGTTTAGAAGGTTGTTTTGCTTTCTCTTTTGGCTTTTGCTTTAAAGCATGCTCTTCTATCCATTTCGAAGTATTTTCTTTTCCATTATTTTTTACTATATCTCATGCCTTGGCTTGTAAGCATATAAGCACATTCAAAGGTACCATGGACAATTGCTCGTTTTGCACACTTAAGATATTAAAAGTTGTATTTTGTGAGACATGTTGTAGTAAAGCAACGCGCCTAGGGCAATCTTAGAATATGTGATCAATTCCACATCGTTCACATATGGGTTGTAAAGTGTCAATGATTGTGTGCATTGAAGTATTCCAAACTTTGCAGTCTACTACTTTGTGCAATCCACGATAATAGAAACACTAAAGTGTTCGTTGAACTATTTCTTGAGCAATTTCGACCCTTTGGACTATTTTTATTTAAGTCAAGGACAGTTGTAGCATCGATGCAACTGTAGGTGAATTAGGACATTGAGATGTGTCGTGACCCAAAGCTTTGCAATGATGGTGGTGGAATTGAAAGACAGGCTTAGGGTAGGCACATTGGGAATTGGGATGGTAGTGATGGCAAAGAACACAAGGCATTAGATCCACCACCATGAGAGGCATTAAGGATGTATTGTCTTGAGGGAACTCATCCTCTCTTGGGGGTTTTGGTTCAAGGCTTTTAAGCAAGGCTTTGTAGAATTTAGGGAATGAAAATTCCGAGATCAATTTTTCTTTGGCCTTTGCTTCAGTTGGTTTAGAGGAGGAACATCCCATATTGTGATCATCCTCAAGCATGTTGTCATCTAAATGTATTTCTTGCTTCAGTTGGTTTAGAGAAGGAACATCCCATATTGTGATCATCCTCAAGCATGTTGTCATCTAAATGTATTTCTTCTTTACAATATTGATCGAACGTTTCTGGAGATTGGATACAATGATCAAAATTATGTAAGGTGTTTTTCTTTAAGCCCATCATGAAACATCTCTTCAATCGAGAATCGTTTAATTTTTCCCATGTCTTGCATCATGAGTCCAAGATTTTTCCCATGTCTTGCATCATGAGTCCAAGATTTTTATCCAAGGGATAAAATCTCTAATGGTTTTGTTTTGTTTACGCTCAATTGAATAGAGTTCTTTCGCGCTGCACTCCATTGATCACTTTATCTTGAGAAGCAGTGGATAAAGGCTATTCTCAAAGTCCTGAAGTTTGTCTTGATTGTTGGCATCAATGTTATGAACCATCAACTGGCCTTTCCCACTAAGCATAGATTCAACGCATGTACCTTGGTGGGGCAATTTGGATTTCCAAAGGCTTCACATCGCTGTTCAAACATTTGTATGAATTGAACAGAATCAGCTGTTCCATCATATTTACCCATGATTTTGAAAATATGTATGATCGTGTTTTTGTATGTCACTAAGGTTGCATGTGAATTGATGAAAAACAAGGGGAGAGGAGACACACACACAGGAGCAAACCTAATGTGTATTGCAAACCCTAACCATAGAGGGAAGCCATCTCCCTTCTCACACAATGCATAAAGCCATAATCCATAATCTACAACACACTACTTGTGTTGTGTCCACACACAGCTAACCACCCTAGCTAATGTCCACACACTATGACCAGCTAGACGCGATCATTTATGTCTCACACATGTTACTACCTAACATACCAGCACATAGTGCAATTGGCACAAGCTGACATCGAGCTTGAATCTCAACAACCCCTCTCAAGCTCATGATGTACTGCCATAGATGAAGATGTAGATGAGCTTGGGCTATCAAAGCTCTCAACACTCCCCCTCAAGCTCATCCCATGTACTCCCAACATAGTACGGAAGTACTCAAACTTCTCCTTGCTGTTAAGTGGCTTTGTAAAGATGTCGGCCACCTACTCTTCACTACAAATCCGCTGTACTATCCAACACTTTCTCTCTGACAAAATGATAGTGGACCTCTATGTGTTTGGTCCGCGCATGCAAAACTAGATTCTTGGCCAACTGTATGTTGCTCATGTTGTTACAATGAATGACAACCTTGCCATAAATAGGCTTACCCAAATCAGCCAAGAGACTCTTTAACCATACTCCTTCACATGTAGCAATGGCTGCACCCCTATATTCAGCCTCTGGTACTAGATAAAGCAACAGTAGGTTGCTTCTTGCTACTCCAACTCACCACTGCACTTCCAAATGTAAAGGCATAACCACTAGTAGACCTCCTGTCATACAAGCTATCTGCCCAATCTGCGTCTGTGTAGCCATGTACATCCAAGCCTTTACCATGCTCATAAAGAAGACCATAATGTGCAGTGGTCTTTACATAGCGCATAATGCGTCTCATTGCATCCAAATGAGGTTTTCTGGGGCTCTGCATAAATTGGCTTACTAGCCCCACAGCGTAACTGAGATCCGGGCATGTGATAGTCATGTAAATAAGACTACCAACCATCTTTCTATACATAGATGGATCATCCAACTCTTCACCAAAATCAGCCCACAGCTTTACATTCTGCTCCATTCTGCTCCAAAGGTGTACTCATTGGCTTACACCCTATCATCCCATATTTTACGAACATATCCAATGCATATTGGTGTTGCACTTACCATGTCCCTGCATAGTCTTTGATCACTTCAATCCCAAGAAAATATCTCAATTCACCCGTCTTTCATGTCAAACTACCCACTCAATGCCTTCTTGACATGCATAACATCTGTAGCATGATCTCCTGTGACAATCAAGTCATCCACATAGATGACAAGCAAGACAATCCCATGATCTGTTTTCTTCACATAGAGTGTAGAATCTGCTGAAGAAACCTAAAATCTAAGGGAGATAAGATATCGTCTTATCTTATCACTCCAAGGGAGATAAGATATCAGCTTATCTTATCACTTCAAGCACGAGGTGCTTGCTTCAAACCATATAATGCTTTCTTTAATCTGCATACATGAGTGGGATACCTCGCGTGTACATATCCTTCTGGCTATGCCATATAAACTTCCTCTTGTAAATCACCATTTAGAAATGCATTTTTCACATCCATTTAATGCATTTCCCAACCATTTGTTGCAGCCATAGCAATGACTGCTCTCACTGTTCCCATCTTTGCAACTGGACTAAATGTTTCATCATAGTCCAAGCCTTGGGTTTGTGCATATGACGCTCAATGGAACCATTTGATTTGCATTTCACTGTATAAACCCATTTGCAACTAATGACATTTTTGCCTTGTGGGTAAGGCAACCAAATTCCATGTTTTATTATGAACCAATGCGTTCATCTCAACATCCATTGCCTTCTCCCATACATGCTTCCCGATAGCTTCTGTATCGCATGTAGGTTCCACATGCTTCACCAAAGAGGTCATATATGCATAATGCATAGCAAAGTCACGATATGTCAACCTATCAATTGGATACCTAACCCTTTGGGATCTCCGCAATGCATACGGATCACTCTGAACACCTGTCACTCTAGCATGTGGAGGCACATATCTATCTTGCCTTGCACCTGGTGATCGTAAAACTGGTATGCCAAGTCCCTCATCCAAACTTTCTAAACTTGATGACTCATAACCTGTAATGCCAATTCCTTCAACCTTCTTTTTCCCTTTATCCACCGGTGCTCACACTCTCATGCCTCAAGCGTCCTGACCATGGACGTATAGTGCTACTCTTAGACTCTACTGGCCCAGACATAGAAATAGAACTTACTTGTGGCAAGTTCACATGCACATCAGCATCAATGGAATCAATGACACCCTCATCCTTTGCCTTGTACCAACTAGCAAGTTCATCAAACACCACATCTCGTGAGATGACCACTTGCCTAGTATGCAGATTTGTAACATTTATATGCCTTACGATCCTGTGCATACCCAACAAAAATGCACTTTTCTGCCTTAGGATCCAACTTCCTCCTTCTCTCATCAGGCACATGTACATAAGCTATGCATCCAAACACTTTGAGGTGTCCAATGTCTGGCCTAAAACCTGTAAGCCGCATCTCTGGCGTACTTCCATGTATAGCTGCTATGGGTGTCTTATTAAGTACATACACCGTTGTGGCACACGCTTCTGCCCAATAATAGTCTGGCATGCTCTTTTCATTGAGCAGCGCCCTGGCCACATCACAAATGACTCTATTCTTTCTCTCAGCAACACCATTTTGCTGAGGTGTGTACCTGCAAGTTAACTGCCTTCTTATGCCATGCTTTCTCAAGAAATTCTCAAAAGCATGTGAGGTGTATTCACCACCTCCATCTGTCCTCAAACATTTTATCCAAGAGCCATATTGCTTCTCTGTAAAAGCTTTGAATTCCATAAACTTTCCCAACACTTAACTTTTCTCTCTGAGAAAGTAAATCCAAGTCATTCTGCTGAAATCATCAATGAATGTCACATAATACAAGCTGCCTTTAATGGATGGGTTTTGTGCAGGACCCCATATATCACTATGAACTATCTCAAGTGACTTGCTACTCATGTTGCCTTCTTTAGGAAATGGCAACCTCGCTTGCTTTCCAAACTGGCTAGCATCACAGACATGCATATTCCCATCATACTTGAATCTAGGCAGCCCACTAACAATGCCTCTTGCCTGCATGTTCTTTAACCTTTGTATGTTCACATGTCCAATCCTTTTATGCCACATGTCAATGTCCTGTACCACATTTCGGCTTTTAGAGAACATGGCTGATTTCAACTCAGGAATCCCAACATCCAACTTAAATAACCTACCTTCTTTCTTGCCTCTTTGTTGGCACAATGACTCTACATCCATTTTTGAAATCCTCAACGAAGCAACCATGCTCATTTTGTGAAACGAACTTGTAAACCCTGTTCCACCATTTGACCAACTGAGGCCAAACTTTTTGTAATAGAAGGCACATACAAGACATCTACCATAGACTTTGTTTCACCATTGTGCATAACTAATGGTACACTTCCAACATGTGTGATAGCATGTTGGGTATCATCTCCTGTCTCCACATAGCCTTTCACATCCATAGGCTTCATATGCTCAAACCATTCGCCATGATAAGTCATATGGTTTGATGCTCTTCCAGAGTCCATATATACCAAGTGTCATCACTTTCACCATTTGTCATCATAGATCCCACACATGTTTCATGGCAAACAAGTGACTTGCGGCCATCATTACTGCTTGATGCAAAATTTCCACCATTTGCATAATTTCCACCATGTTGTGCATAATGTCCACTATGTTGTGCTCTATCCCCTCTCAAATCATTTTGTTTGCGGAAACAATCACATGCCATATGACCAAATTTTCCATAGTAATGGCATTCCACATTTTGCATAGATGTTTGTTAGCCTTGCCAACGTCCTCTACCACGAGGATTACCTCTGCCTCTCTGAGGTGTATATCCACGACCACCTCTAGCACCATATGTAGGCTAAAAATTTTGTTGTGGTGGTGGTGACCTATCCTGCCATTACCACGACCACGCGATGCAAATCCCCCCTGCCTCTAAATCCCCTTTTTGTGAGTAGAAACCCTGATTTCTTCCATTATCATCATGGCTAGTAGATGCATCATGAAATGAGTCACTAAGTTTGATTTCTTTTACAAGCAAGAGTGAAACCAACTCATCAAAATCTGGTAAACCTATACTCCAAACAGAGATTTATGTATCAAAAGACTTATACTCCTTGCCAAGACCACGCAAGGCAATGTCTACCAAATCATCAATCAGGCATGGGGGCATTGATTGTTGCCAATGCATCTATATACTTCTTTATCTCTTGTACATAATCATGGATGCTCCTTCCTTTTCGCTTCACATTATGAATCTATTATCTCAACAACTGAGACTTACGAGCCACTAGTGTCTATATCAAATAGCTTTACCAATGTATCCCATGCATCCTTGGGATTCTCAGCATCATGTATATGTATGGTATAGCATCCGAGATACATATAGACAAGTAATGCAAGACTTTGTATGCTCTCTTTGACCATTGCTTTTTATGAGCTACAACTTGCTGTTGTGTAGGTTGTCGGGGTAGTTTTTCGGCTCTAGCTCCGTACCTATAACAAGGTCCCAAAAACCTTTTCTTTTTAGAAAGCTTTTAATCCTATACTTCCATGCCTAGAAATTCTTTCTATCCAACTTCCTTTCAGAAAGCTTTTAATCATGTACTTCCATGCCTAGAAGTTCTTTCTATCCAAGTTCTTTCTATCCAACTTCTTTCTATCGGGGTAGTTTTTCGGCTCTGGCTCTGTACCTGTAACAAGGTCCCAAAAACCTTTTCCTTTCAGAAAGCTTTTAATCCTGTACTTCCATGCCTAGAAGTTCTTTCTATCCAACTTCTTACCCATAATCTGTAGTACTGGGTTGTCTGACATATTTGCTCAATGCAAATGCACCTTTCGCACACGTCCAAATCTGTAAACGAGCCTTCCTCAGCTCAACCACACTTTAATAAGTGTTCTAGATACTCCAAAGTACTCAAAAAACTTCACTTTTGATGTAGAAAATCAAACTAATTGCATTCAAATTGCATTCACTTTTGATGTAGAAAATCAAACTAATTGCATTCAAATTGAACTGGCATGTGTAGTCCAAGGTACCCTGTTTTGGCACGCTTTCCAAGGCTTCAAATTGCAATGTAGTGGTTCAATCAAGTGTGGATAACTTGCATTGACACCTAAACAAGCTCAATGTTGCATATCAACACCAACCAAGGTGCGTACATACCAAATTTATCAAATCCCCTTCTCTATTTTGAGAAAAACCAGTATTAATCCCGCTCTAATTTCTTTAATCCTTGTCGAAATTTAGAGCCCAGACATTCGTTATCTTAGCAATGATGTTTACTAACTCCGTGTGAAAGAAATTAGTCTAATTGTGAACAACGAGTGAGTAATTAGTCAATTAATCACTCACACTATCTCACTAATCACTATTAATAGCTCTACTAATCCTTCATTAATCAGCTCAAATCTTCATGTTGCTCAAGGTTGAACTTGCAAATACCTTCTCCGCTTCAATATAAACCCAATTTCTAAGCTTCCCATCATGCATTCATATCATCCATTTGGCATCAAAAGACCTCAACATTGTGAACTATTTGCAAAGAATACGCTCCTAGCCTGCAGAATTCAGCGCCGCCTGCTTGTAGGGATTTTTGGAGAGTTTGTACACACAAATGATTACTCACATAAGCCTTAGCAATGACCTAAGGTAGGTTTCCAACGAGTCAATGCATTGATTTGATGTAAAAACCTTCACAAAACGCTTCAATTTTGAGCATATACTCACTATTTTGGAGGAGGTTCAAAACCAGAATTTTTCTCTTATTTTAATGCATCAATCTTGTTCCAGATTTACTCTAGGGTTTGCAAAAACCATAATTTTCTTTTGCTTTGGGCAACCCTGATTTGCCTTGTTTGTGCTTGAATCACCTGCAATCCACTCTCAAGGGTGTTTATGTTGAAAATTTGGTAGAGGGAGAGGAGACACACACACAGGAGCAAACCCTAATGTATATTGCAAACCCTAACCATAGAGAGAAGCCATCTCCCATCTCACACAATGCATAAAGCCATAATCCATGATACACACAACAAACTGTGAGTTGTGTCCACACACATCTAACCCTAGCTAATGTCCACACACTATGACCAGCTGGACGCCGTCATTTATGTCTCACACATGTTCCTACCTAACATGCCAGCACATAGCATAGCTGGCACACACTGACATCGAGCTTGAATCTCAACAGCCCCTCTCAAGCTCATGATGTACTGCCATAGATGAAGATGTAGATGAGCTTGGGATATCAAGGCTCTCAACACTCCCCCTCAAGCTCATCCCATGTACTCCCAACATAGTACGGAAGTACTCAAACTTTTCCCTGCTAAGTGGCTTTGTAAAGATATCTACCACCTGCTCATCATACTGTGGATCAACTGTAGATCAACTGTGCCATCCAGCACCTTCTCTCTGACAAAGTGATAATGGACCTCTATGTGTTTGGTCCTCGCATGAAACACTGGATTCTTTGCCAACTGTATACTGCTCATGTTGTCACAACGAATGACAACTTTGCCATCAATAGGCTCACCCAAATCTGCCAAGAGACTCTTTAACCAAATTCCTTCACAAGTAGCAATGGCTGCACCCCTGTATTCAGCCTTTGTACTAGATAAAGCAACTGTAGGTTGCTTCTTGCTACTCCAACTTACCACAACGGCACTTCCAAGTGTAAAAGCATAACCACTAGTAGACCTCCTGTTATATGAGCTACCTGCCCAATCAGCATCTGTGTAGCCATGTATATCCAAGTTTTTACCACTCTCATAAAGAAGACCATAATGTGCAGTGGTCTTTACATATTGCATAATGCGTCCCACTGCATCCAAATGAGGTTTTCTGGGGCTCTGCATGAACTGGCTTACTAGCCCCACAGCATAACTCAAATCGGCAGACTCAAACCGGGGCGTGTGATAGTCATGTAAATGAGACTACCAACCATCTTCCTGTACATAGATGGATCATCCAACTCCTCACTAAAATCAGCCTGCAACTTTACATTCTTCTCCAAAGGTGTACTCATAGGCTTACACCCTGTCACCTCAATCTGCATACATGAGTGGGATACTTTGGGTGTACATAACCTTTTGGCTATGCCATATACACTTCCTCTTGTAGATCACCATTTAGAAATGCATTTTTGACATCCATTTGATGCATTTCCCAACCATTAGCTGCAGCCATAGCAATGACTGCTCTCACTGTTCCCATCTTTGCCACCACTGGACTGAATGTTTCATCATAGTCCAAACCTTGGGTTTGTGCATAACCCTTAGCTACCAATCTTGCTTTATGTCGTTCAATGGAACCATCAGACTTGCACTTCACTTTGTGAACCCATTTACAACCAATGACATTTTTGTCCTATGGTAATGCAACCAAATCCCATGTATCATTATGAACCAATGCATCCATCTCAACATCCATTGCTTTCTCCCATACATGCTTTCCAATAGCTTCTGTATAGCATGCAGGTTCCACATGCTTCACCAAAGACGTCATATATGCATAATGCATAGCAAAATCTCGATATGTCAACCTGTCAAAACTGGATATCTGACCCACTAGGATCTCCGCAGTGCATGCGGATCACTCTGAACACCTGTCACTCTAGCATGTGGTGGCACATATCTATCTTGCCTTGCACCAGGTGTGCGTAAAATAGGTATGCCAAGCAAACTCTTTGAACTAGACGACTCATAATCTTTAATTCCAATTTCTTCAACCTTCTTCTTTCCTTTATCCACAGCACTACTCCCAGTGCTTACACTCTCATGCCTCAAACGCCCTGACCATGGACGTACAGTACTACTCTCAGCCTCTGCTGCTAGCCCAGACATAGAAGTAGAACTAGAACTTACTTGTGGCAAGTTCACAGGCACATCAGCTTCAAGTGACTCAATGACACCCTCATCCTTTGCTTTGTACCAACTAGCAAGCTCATCAAACACCACATCTCGTGAGATAACCACTTGTCTAGTTTGTGGATTATAACATTTGTATGCCTTACGATCCTGTGCATATCCAACAAATACACACTTTTCTGCCTTAGGATCCAACTTCCTCCTTCTCTCATCAGCAGGCACATGTACATAAGCTATGCTTCCAAAAACTTTGAGGTGTCCAATGTCTGGTCTAAAACCTATAAGCCGCATCTCTGGCGTACTTCCATGAATGGCTGCAGTAGATGTTTTATTCAGTATATACACTACAATAGCACAGGCTTCTACCCAATAATAATCTGGCATGCTCTTTTCATTGAGCATTACCCTTGCCACTTCACATATGTCTCTATTCTTTCTCTCAGCCGCACCATTTTGCTGAGGTGTATACCTGCAAGTCAATTGTCTTTTTATTCCATGCTTTCTCAAGAAATGCTCAAAAGCATTTGAGGTGTATTCATCACCACCTCCATCTGTCCTCAAACACTTAATCCATGAGCCATATTGCTTTTCTACAAAAGCTTTGAAATCCATAAACTTTTCCAACACTTCACTCTTCTCTCTGAGAAAGTATATCCATGTCATCCTACTGAAATCATCAATGAATGTCACATAGTATAAACTGCCTTTGATAGATGGGTTTTGTGCAGGACCCCATACATCACTATGTACTATCTCAAGTGGCTTGCTACTCATGTTTCCTTCTCTAGGCAACCGTAACCTTGCCTGCTTTCCAAACTGACAGGCTTCACAAACATGCATATTCCCATCATACTTGAATCTAGGCAGCCCACTAACAATGCCTCTTGCCTGCATGTTCTTTAACCTTTGTATATTGACATGTCCAATCCTCTTATGCCACATATCAATGTTCTGTACCACATTTCTACTTTTAGAGAACATGATTGATTTTAACTCAGGAATTCGAGCATCCAGCTTAAACAACCTGCCTTCTTTCTTGCCTTTAGCATGACTCTACATCCATGTTTGAAATCTTCAACGAAGCAGCCATGCTCGTTGAAACGAACTTGTAATCCCTGTTCCACCATTTGACCAACTGAGGCCAAACTTTTTGTGATAGAAGGCACATACAATACATCTGACATAGATTTTGTTTGACCATTGTGCATAACCAATGGTACACTTCCAACATGTGTAATGGCATGCTGAGTATCATCTCCTATCTCCACATAGCCTTTCACATCCATAGGCTTCATATGCTCAAACCATTCACCATGACAAGTCATGGTTTGATGCTCCAGAGTCCATATACCATGTATCATCATTCTCAGCATTTGTCATCATAGATCCCACAACATGTTTCATGGTGGCAAACAAGTGATTTGCGCTGCCATCATTACTGCTTTGATGCATAATTTCCACCATGTTGTGCATAATGTCCACCATAATGTCCACCACGTTGTGCTCTACCCCCTCTCAAATCATTCTGTTTGCGGAAACAATCACGTGCCATATGACCAAATTTCCCACAGTAATGGCATTCCACATCTTGTATAGATGTTTGTTGGCCTTGCCAATGTCCTCTACCACGAGGATTACCTCTGCCTCTCTGAGGTGTATATCCACGACCACCTCTAGCACCATATGAAGGCTAAAAATTCTGTTGTGAGTGATGACCTGTCCTGCCATCCACGACCATTACCACGGCCATGTGATGTGAATCTCCCCCTGCCTCTAAAGCCTCTTTGAGAATAGAAAGCCTAATTTCTACCATTATCATCATGGCTAGTAGATGCATCCTGAAAGGAATCACTGAGTTTGATTTCCTCAACAAGTAAGAGTGAAACCAACTCATCAAAGTCTGGTAAACCTATACTCCTAACCGAGATAGATGTATCAAAAGATTTATATTCCTTGCCAAGACCACACAAGGTAATATCCACAAAATCATCATCAGGCACGGGGGCATTAATTGTTGCCAATGCATCTGCAAACTTCTTTATTTCTTGCACATAATCATGTATGCTCCTTCTATTCCGCTTCACATCATGTATCTGTTGTCGCAATTGAGAATTGCGAGCACTCATGTCTATATCAAACAACTTCACCAATGTATCCCATGCATCCTTGGGATTCTCAGCATCATGTATGTGTATAAGCATAGCATCCGAAATACATATAGACAGATAATGTAGCACTCTGAATGCTCTTTCTGACCATTGCTTATGAGCTATAACCTGCTGTGTAGGTTTTCGGGGTAGTTTTGGCTCTGGCTCAGCACCTGTAATGAGATTCCAAAAACCTTTTCCCTTCAGAAAACTTTTGATCTTGTACTTCCATGCCTGGAAGTTCTTCCTATCCAGCTTTTCACCAACAATCTGTACTGGATTATCCGACATATTTGCTCAATGTAAAAACACCTTCCGCATAATTCCAAATCTGTAAACGAGCCTTCCTCAGCTCAACCACACTCCAATGAGTGTTCCAGGTACTCCAAAGTATCCAACAATCTTCAAATTTGATGTAGAAAATCAACCTGTATGCATCCAAAATGAACTGGCTCACGCAGTCCAAGATACCCTGATTTGATGCGCTTTCCAAGGCTCCAAATTGCAATGTAGTGGTTCAATCAAGTATGGATAACTTGCATTGACACCTAAACAACCTCAATGTTGAGTATCAACACCATTCGACATGTGTACATATCAATTTTGTAAAACCCCTTTCTCTGTTTTGGGAAAAACTAGAAAAACCAAAAAAACCAGTAGTAATTTTGCTCTAATTTCTTCAATCCTTGTCCAAATTGAGCAACCAAGCATTCATTAGCTTAGTAATGATGTCCACTAACTCCATGTAAGAGGAATTAGTCCAATTGTTTAAGACCAAAGAGTAATTGTTCGATTAAACTCACTCTGTTTCTCTGCCAACCAGTGGACAGCCTATTTAATCAGCTCATTCCCAGCACAATTGATGATAATTGATCAATCCAATCATGTAGCCTTCTTCTCAAGTGTGTGTAGCAACTAATTGCTAAACAAATTTTGAAATATATCAAGCACCCAAGTTGTAATCGACCTCCTCGTATCAAAAATGTCAAAAAACTACCCTGTTTCTCTGTCCAGAATGCGCCGCCTGCTCCTGAGGGTTTTGTGAGTGTTTATGTTGCTAATTGATGAGGTAAACAAGTACCCAACACACCTAGGTATGTGTGCAACCAGTCAATGCTTTGATTTTTGCCAAAAACATGCTCCAAATGCATCAAATTTTGACCTCCTTTTCTCTGTTTTGTGAGAGCTCAAAAACTAGAATTTTTCACTCATTCAAATGCATGTAAAATGCTCCAAAATCAGTGTAGGGCTTGCATATGAGTTGCCAATACATTCCTCCTTGTCAGATACATGTGTCTTTGCTAGATTTACATCTATTTCACTATACATCACCGCTTCCAAGCTTTAATGGAAAGCTTCCATTAAAAAACCAGAATTTTTCTTTGCTTTGAGTTGCCCTAAATTGCTTTGTTTCTGCCTGAATCACCTGCAATCTGCTCAAGAATGTTTAGAAGACCTTACCCAGTAGGCCAAGCTCTCAGATCTGATAGTAATCGGTGTGCTCCAACAAGCTTCACAGCTTCAATGGCAAGCTTCACATCTTCTCTTCACAGCTTCTTCTCCCTCTTCTCTCACTCACTCATAAACCCTAATAGACAGCACAAGGCTCTGATACCATGTTGAAAAATTGGTAGAGGGAGAGGAGACACACACACAGGAGTAAACCCTAATGTTTATTACAAACCCTAACCATAGAGAGAAGCCATCTCCCATCTCACACAATGCATAAAGCCATAATCCATAATACACACAACACACTATGAGTTATGTCCACACACATCTAACCCAAGCTAATGTCCACACACTATGACCAGCTGGACGCAGTCATTTATGTCTCACACATGTTCCTACCTAACATGCCAGCACATAGCATAGATCTGGCACACACTGACATCGAGCTTGAATCTCAATAGTTTAGCTTTGCTTACCCGTGGTCCTTAGCTCTCAGATTTGGCACACACTGACATCGAGCTTGAATCTCAATAGTTTAGCTTTGCTTACCCGTGGTCCTTAGCTCTCAGATTTGTTGAGTATTTGTGTGCTCCAAGCTTCACAGCTCCAATGGTTTGCTTCACAGCTTCTTCTCCCTCTTCTCTCACTCACTCATAAACCCTAATAGAGAGCACCAGGCTCTGATACCATGATGAAAAACAGGTAGAGGGAGAGAAGACACACACACAAGAGCAAACCCTAATATATATTGCAAACCCTAACCATAGAGGGAAGCCATCTCCCTTCTCACACAATGCATAAAGCCATAATCCATAATCTACAACACACTACTTGTGTTGTGTATATATTGCAAACCCTAATGTATATTGCAAACCCTAACCATAGAGGGAAGCCATCTCCCTTCTCACACAATGCATAAAGCCATAATCCATAATCTACAACACACTACTTGTGTTGTGTCCACACACTTGTGTTGTGTCCACACACAACTAATCCTAGCTAATCCACACACACTATGACCAGCTGGACGCGATCATTTATGTCTCACACATGTTACTACCTAACATGCCAGCACATAGTGCAACTGGCACAAGCTGACATCGAGCTTGAATCTCAACACTAATGTGGGTATGGACTCACTTAGTGTCGTTGGGTAACCCCCCTTCCTAAATTAGTCAATCAATACGTCCAAGGTATGAGCATCTAGGGGTTGCAAAGAGTTGGTACCTAGCATGGCTAAAGGCTTAGGACTTGTGATAGTGCTAGGCAAGGACCAAATCCTAGAGGGATTGATGTGACAGGGGGTGTAAAACCCGAGATGACACACTTGTTGTAGGCATGGAGAATTGGGAGTTGTAGTTGGGCCATGGATCTCAATGGCTCGAAGATATCAACTATTGGATTCAGTCTGTGTGCAAACCAACGTAATCTCTCTATCGTGGCCATATCATGACATCAACTGCTCCATTAATGAGCAAGCACACCTTTTTTTTCGCTTTTTAGGTTTTCTTACAGCCTTAGGAGGCTTGGCATACTCTTCGTTGGGTCCAAACGAGTGTCCATTTTTCCTAATAAGCTTAGGCGCTACACCCATGTGACCTCTTAGAGATATTTTTTTGGAAAAGGTGCATGCTAGAAGCATGTCAGATGGAAGAGGAGGTCTCAACACCTATTTTCCATCACTGTCTCAAGATGAAATTTTTTTCTCGGAAAGATTTTCCCTGTTTCTTAGCCCGTTTTTTAATGTATTACAAAAAGGAATTCGAAAAAACTCTGCATGAGAGTTGTATTTTTGGAGTACTACAACTTTGTCTCTCTAATTTTTTCGTGATTTTTTCATTTAGACACTGAAAAAGTAGCCCAAATATGGTTCGCAATCATTTTCGGGCTGTTTTGGGCGATTTTTAGTGCTTTATGGTCCGTTTTTGCCTCGATTTTTAGGTCAAATTTTGAGGCGGCTGGTCGAAAGCCAAAATGATGAATTTTACCCTTGGATGCTACAAACCAATTTCAAAGAGCTCGATGTTAGCTTTTTGATGTGAGCAGTAGAGCGCGTTCATTGGATTCACGGTTTAGGAGATACGAGCCTCCAAACAAGATGCAAGGTGAAATAGCAGGGTGCCACGGCGGATCCCCCTTCACGACATAAACTAGCAAGGTGCAGTTCACGGTGTGAAACGAACTTCATGGAAAAAAGAATTTGATTTTTTTTTGCATGGAGGTTGTTTCACGAGAGAGAGCACACAAAGAGAGAGAGAGAGAGAGAGAGAGAGAGAGAGAGAGAGAGAGAGAGAGAGAGAGAGAGAGAGAGAGAGAGAGAGAGACAGAGACAGAGCACGCACAGCCCAAGTAAGAGTAAGAGATGGTAAAAGAGAGAGAGAGGGTGGGAGAGAGATATATATATAATGACATACTAGCAGATGCAAAGAAATAAGAAAAGTTAACATAGTAAAAGAGGGAGAGAGAGATGGTAAGATAAGGGGGGGGAAGAGAGAGAGAGAGAGAGAGAGAGAGAGAGAGAGATGCAAGGAGAGGGAGGAAGAGAGAGAAAGGCGTAAAACCCTAACGCCTAAAACGTTTGAATTTTTTTTGGCATGAAACATCCGATTTATTTATTTTTGGTGTGAGATCTTAAGACATGAAACCTTAATGTTGAAATGTCTATTTTTTTTTGTGAGACCTTAAGGCGTGAAACGTCTTTTTTTTCTTTTTCTTTTTTTTTGCGCGTGAAACCTTAATGTGTGAAACGTCTGATTTTTTTTTTTAATTATTTTTTGGAGTCTAGTAAGAAATTTGAATTTCCTTGTTTGGGAGGAATATTTTTCCAAAAAGGTAATGGGAATTAAAAAAGTCAACCCTTGATACCCCCCTTACACCCTTCATAAATGGCCTCTAAAACAAATGGACAATTTGATAACTCATTGGCATCTTTTCATTCAATGCTCATTAAGCCTTAATGAGTTATAAAAAAAAAGTGCTTCAAAATAAATCAAAGATTAATCTTTCCACTAATCTTTTTTTCTTGTAGACTAATCAAGAGCTCTAATTAATCACTAATCACTAATTAATTCACACCATTGAGCACATCATCAGATAGAGAATGAAATTGCTAAGCTATGCGCATCAACTAATGTGTAAATTAATTTATAACTAGAGACTAATTAAACTCTTAATTCTAATCTCTCTTGTTAACACTCTAGTGCACACAAATCAAACAAAAAACATACAAATCAACCAAAAATTAATGATTCTTGTTCTATGTTTAACTCTAAAATTAATGATTCTTGTTCTATGTTCAACTCTAAAGAGAGCTAAAAGAGAGCTAAAAATCACTAAAATTTACATCCCATAGCATTGTTTGATACAATGAATGCAAACAAAGCCTAATACACTCTATGTGCAAGCCCTAGGAACATTAAAAACCACATTAACAACAACAAAAACAACGATTTAAGCTAAAAATTAAGTTAAAAAATATTCTTTATAAAACAAAAAAAGAGCTATTCTACACCAAATCACACATAAATCTCCATCAAAACCATATCTTTTTCATGGGAAACCATTAATCAATACAATGGGCAATGGTAATGCGTAGATTAAAGAAAAACAATGGAAAATGCTAAGGGATAATTCCCCCCGGCAGAGCGGCACCAAAAATAATATGGCTTACCCTAACCCCCCTCAAAACACATCCAACAAGAGATTACCTGGTGAACCGCAATTGTCGTGAGGACCTCTCCAATGGCCGAGCTCGTAACCCTTGAGGTCTCCAAGCTCTACAACTCCTTGAGAAGCAATTCCAACGTGCCTCCCAAACAACGAGCGTTGTCACACT
Organism: Cibotium barometz; assembly: GCF_041138505.1. Lineage (NCBI taxonomy): Eukaryota > Viridiplantae > Streptophyta > Polypodiopsida > Cyatheales > Cibotiaceae > Cibotium > Cibotium barometz. The sequence goes on from NC_141087.1 coordinate 45,681,698, forward strand.
GCCGCATTGATCTATGTGTACTCGTCCCTGCTCTCACCTCACTTCACTCACACACACTCACTAGCATACATTAGAGAGAGATTAGCAAGAGGATTAGAAAGAGCAAGAGTAAGACTCTATTGCACAGTGAAAGAGTCCTTTGTATTATGAGAGATATTCACTTATATACATGGCCATAAGTGTTCACTCTCACTTAAACTGTGGCTGACCAGGCACTTTAGGATCATAAGAGGCATAATGCTATTACAATGACTACTCTTATAATATATCCATGAAGTACATCACTTGTTGAGACTTCATCCTAACTTACTACCACACGCTCTTGAAGCGAAAATCACCATAAATATTACATATAGGACCATTTTCGAGCGCCCACCCAAGTTGTAGATTTGGACACCATTGCTTTATATCTTGAATGTATGACCTTTTGGTGTATCCAAATTGACTCCTTGATATAAGATAATGGTAGTAGAATGGGTTAACAATGCATGCCAACCTGAACATATCATGAGTAAATGTCCCAATGCACCAATCTTGACCCATCCTACTCAAAGTACCATAGACCTCCACTTTTAGAGAGACAAGAAGCTTTGGTACAAAGCAATCAAGATATTGAAAAAATTAGAGAAGAAACTTTCAAACTCACTTTGCTATGTCTAAAGTCATTACTGTTGTAGACTTGGAAGAAGAAGAAGCAAGAAGAATTCATGCAACTATTGAGCATCATGGTCCAAATCAGCAATGCTCCATTATCCAAGCACCAGTGACTACCAGGTACACAACTTAAGCTTCTAACTAGTACTCATTCATTCATATCACCTAGCTACTTGCAAAAGTTGAATCTAGACCAAAGAAGTAATCTCAAGAAAGTTAAATTTGCTAGTGAAAAGATGTTTCTCACTTGCCCATAAGGTATACAACATTTAGTTTTCTTTAGATAGCAAAGGCAATTGAATGCAGATTCAAAATCTTGCACATTGTTTTGGTGGATGTCCCTAAAGATAATGGTCCCTTTATGGTAATGAACATCGGCTTGATTTCCTACCTTATAACTTGTGAAGGCATATTACTATGGAATTCATCCATAGGCTTGAGCGTATTGTGCACCAACATCTTGGCCTCTTGTAGTGTAGCGGGGTGGGGGTGGTTGCCCGTGTGAGCTCCTCTTGAGTCTTGCCCTTGTTGCTTTGGCTCCATCAGCTTGTGTGTGTAGAATAACATCCAACTTTCTCTCTAGGTAGTGAATCCTAGAGTCAACCTTGAGAGCCTGCATCTATTGTAGTAGTAGATAGTCGTTCTCAGTGTGGCATTCATTTGAGTCTCCAACTAGGCATAGTTTTAGACTTGGCCAATGACTAGTGCTTCCTAGGCTGTGTCAATTTTCTCTTTCTATCTATCTCCATGAACTCTATCATGTGACCTACAAGGTTGTGAATCATCGCATTAAAGGCTACAAAGAGGACCTATAAGATATCCATTCACAAAGCCATTGAGCTTAAGAAATAATTGAGGTAGCTCTTGGAACATAAGTTGTTAAAACCCTAAGACCTCTCTAGATAATAATCATGCATAAACATGGCATAAACTCATCCACCCAACCACCCCCGAGTCCAAGGGATACACCTGTATTACAATGAAGTACCTCATACCTTAACCTTGATGTCTCATACCACCAAGAGGTATGACTCCATTCCAGCAGCACTCATCTCTACTATGAAATAGCAAGAATGTAGATACAATCCTCTACATAAGAGAACATCCCTGAAGTGTGCCCCATGCCCCTATTATATAGGAGGGCCCTCAAGTGACTCTTAACTCTCCATTTCCCATGTGTGACCCTTGGATGCCTGACCCTAACCTCAACCCTTAAGGTTAGTCCTAACCCATGCTCCACTAGATCTTGTTCCCATGCTCCCATGCTCACAAGCCTAATGTGGGTTAGCCTCCTAGTATATGCACATATAATGTGCGCATAACATACTTCCCCTCTCTCAAAACATTGCACTCTTGCAATGAAAAGAAGGAAATCTGCATTGAACATTCTCAACCGACTCCCAAGTCGAATCCTCTATTTCCCTATCTTTCCACTTAATTTTAACCTCAAGGATTAGTCAACTACGTGGTTTCCTTTCCATGAATTCAAATACCTTTTTAGGTTTGTGTAGAACATAGGATAAATCTTTGACTTCAATGAGTTCTTGAGGAGTAACTGTGTTATCCTCACCTCCCAGTTTCTGTTTCAATCTACTGACATGAAAGATTGGATGAACTATAACATGTGGAGGCAGTTCTAGTTCATACGCAACTGTGCCAATTCGACGTATAACTCGAAATGGACCACAATATCTAAGAGATAATTTCAAGCATTTTCTTGTTGATAAAGTCTGAGAGTCTTTAGGAACTTTTAAATAAACCAATGCTCCTGGTTCAAAAGACCGAGGTGAGCATCCTCTATCAGCATAAAATTGTGCCCTATCCTAAGCACTCCTGATAGAATCCCGAGCTTCGGTCAGCATTTCCTATATATCACGCAAGAAATCCCTCGTCGATGCATCAAGCTCAATGTCCTTAAGACCGACATCAATAGGTGCCCTCTCCTAGGTTGCTACCCATACATAAACATGAACAGACTAAAACCTGTATAGCCGTATGTTTAGAACTGTTATAGGCAAATTTCATCATTGAATATACTTTTCCCAATTTGATGGTTTTCCAGAGACATGCACGAAGCCTACAATCTGATTCACACGCTCTGTTTTGCCCATCAAACTGCGGATGATCAGAGGAACTCATACTCAAAGTTGTTTCCAATTTCATGAAAACTTCCTGCCAAAAATTAGCCATGAACTTAGAGTCTCGATCGCTCACAATATCAGAAGGTAGTAAGCCAATTCCGAAGCTTTAACTGTTGTCTTTGTGGGTAAAAACCTAGCCATCTTTGTCAATCTATCCACAACTACCCAAATGGCATCATGATCCCTACTGGTACGTGGAAGTCCCGCAACAATGAAATCCATGGAAATACTTTTTCACTTTCTAGATGAATTTTCTAGTTGGAATATCAAAAGGATGTAATAGCCCAGCAGATTTAAGGCATTCAGTCTTGTTTATCTGACATTGATGACATCGGACCACATAACTCTAAATAAAATCTTTCATTTTTTACCAATAAAATGTCCTTCTAACTAAAGCCTAGGTACGTTGTATGCCAGGACGTCTTGCCGATGGTGCATCATGGCACTTAAATATAGGATCCTTAACTTAATTTCCGGCACACAAACCTTATCATTTCGAAATAAAAGACCATTCCAAATAAAAATTAGTTGGCTTTTCCTTTCACTAGGTTTGATCTACTTCAGAGTTGGTGGACCGTGATTTTGCCAAATTCTAATATTTTCCAAAGAAAATATATGTACTGCATTTTTCCCTGAGTGAACCGTACAAGTTAAAAGTAATCTCAGTGAAGCAAAGTTCATTAACTTCACCAATTTGACTCAACACATAAGCAATGCGATTCAAGCTACCTTTCCTATATTTAATCACATGAAATCAAAGTCCTACATACATCAACTTAGCCCATCTAGTTTTCTACCCTTTAAGTCCGGTTGATCACAAATATACTGTAAAGACTGATGATCTGTCAAGACCATAAACTGAGACCCGTAAAGATATTGTCTCCGTGTCTTTAAAGCATAAATGATTACATACAACTCTTTCTCCTGAACTAGGTATCTAGTCTGTGCATCATTATGTTTCTTACTCAAAGGCCATAGGCTTCCCATCCTAGAACAAAGCTGCGCCTATCGCAAAATCACTAGCATCAGTCTCAACAATGTAAGGTCTGCTAGGATCTGGCAAGGCTAATACAGGAGCATCTCGAACTTTATTTTTCAAAATCTTGAAAGCCTCCTGTAGGTTATCATTCCACACAATTAGAGAATTGGACTTCTTATTTTTACCCTTAAGAAGGTTGGTAAAAGGTATAGTCAACTTCAAATAATCCTTAACAGATTTTCGAAGAAATACCACCAAACCTAAGAAAGATCTAACTGTTTGACCGTACAAGAAATTGGCCATTCCAAAACCTTTTGGATCCCATCCAAATCTATACTCAAGCCATCCCGAGAGATCTTATGACCTAAGTATAATAATTTCTTTTTAAAGAAATCACACTTAGATAATTTACAATACAGTTTTTCCTTCCTGAGCCTTCCTAGAACCTCTTTAAGATGACTGTCATGCTCATCCATGTTAAGATTCTAGAAATGGGATTGATCATGGTGAAGGACATAGATTAAGCATAAGAATTAAGGTGGATTAAACCACACTAAAAACTCCATGACTAGAGAGAGAGGGAGATTGCACACTCAACACTATTCCCTTGTATTCACATATCACAATGAACCATACAATGATATAGGCTCTCAAGCCTTATCCCACTTTACATGTCATCATCCATGTGGCAACTCCTTTTCCACTTCTTTTGGTCAACACTCACACACCATACAATATTACATGTGGCATTCCATCTCACCACAATATCTTGCACTTCTAGAGTGCTTTCCCACATACACACATACACACAATATCTTGCACCTCTAGGGTGCTTTCCCACATACACACAACACCGCGATTATATCTCTCAACACCCCCTCTTAATCGAGGTGTTCCACAACTCACCCATCATCCATCATCCATACAATGTAGCATTGCACAAACGCAATTGCTATCTCTCAACACTCCCCCTCAATGATACATTGGAGTGTCCATCATCCAAATATGTGTGCCCGTGTCTACCATCTTAGACACCTAGTCCATTTTGAGTCGACTCATCGCTCACAGCGAAACCACTGAGTCCGATTTGAACATGAAAGTTCGGGTAGGATCCAACCCATGCGCATGCACCTCACACGTGCATCGCTCATGCACACATCACTCAACTACCATTTTGAGCTTCTCGGTGAGCTCGAGCATGGTTACCCTCATACCATGGGTGAATACATATCTCGTTTTGAGCATGCAAGCTCAGGCACGATTTGCACTCATATACATGGGTGAAACAAATACAATCCTTTTTATGCGTGTGCAAGGGCAGGGCACCCATCAAATCCAATTGAGAGGAGAGATAAAACCATACAATTCTACACCTTAAAGGTGCCAAATGAACGAAGATCATTGTTCTTGATGACCTACAAGAATAGCAAGATTCCTCCACTTGGGCATGTGCGCACCAATGTGACTATCATAAGCAATTCCATAGGCTGCATATGAACAAGGGTTTACTTTTGGGCCACACACATTTAAAGATTAATGTCTTTTTTAAAAAAATAAAAAAATCTCTGAACGCGTTAAATGCGTTGAATGCGCCACTCTCGACTGCTTCTGCACAGCAGCCGTTGCTCCTCTTGTTGTACACCACACACTGTTTTGCTTTGACGATAGCTCTTCAATACACATACGAGGCTGAGAATCGTGATGTTGTGGCTCTCAAAGCTCAGCAAAATGTACAAGGTTTGGTTGGTCTGCTTCAGCAGGCTGCAGTTTCTTTGCGCCTGTTTTACCCTTGATGTTGCCTATCTTGGCTGACTTTATGGCTACCACACTGCCGTCACCTAGAATGCCCTTGTACACCTCTCCAAAGCGTCCACAGTCTCGCGGGCAAAGCCGTTCATGGCATGCTTCATCTCCTTGTTACTGAACAAGCGTGCAGACTTGCCACCACTGTTGGTGGCAAGGATCATGGACCTTTCCTTCACTAGCTTGGCATGGGCTCTGTACAGCTCGCCGTCTTCGTGTGAGCTGCGCACATGCTTAGCTTCTACCACCTCACTGATGCTGCTTCTTCTTCATCGCATCTTCGCCTCCTGTTAATACTGCTGCTTCTTCCTTTTCTTCCTCCCCAATTTCTTCTCCTTGTTTTTGCTCCTCAGCCTGTCTCATGGAAACCTCTTCTTCTTGCCCTGCTGCTCACTCTGCACACAGGCTCCTCTTTTCTGGCATTCTTGGTAGCAGCCAAAACCTTCTTGCCATTCTGTGCAGCGGGGGCCATGGCTGCAGGCGACATCTTAAGAATCAATACGCAAACAGTAGTGCAGTAGCTCTCAACGCTGCGCTCTACTTCCATTTCATAAGTTGTTCTATCAACTGTTTATAGTGCTGCTTGTTGAGAGCTTGTAGTATCCGGCTTCTCTCTCTCTGGCTTTATGTGCCACAACCTCCTTAACAATGACCATCAACGTGGCCACTACGAGCTTTTGATTAAGCTCCAATATGCATGCTTTGCTTCTACATGCAAATCTTCAAGGGTGCTTTTCTGCAAGTTTCTCCCATTTGAGAAACCACTAGGTGCATGACAACAAAGCAAGCCTTCAATGGCTTCCACAACAGTTTGCTTCCCTCCTTGAGCAAACCAATGAGCACCACCCCATTCCAATGTGCTCAACCATGGACTTCTTCCAAGCCCATAACTTCTTGTCCCTTATTAGACAAGCATTGCACCTCTTTCACTCTTTGCTTGGAAGCAAAGAACCTTGGGATTCTTCCATCCCATCAAGCAACCCTTATACATTGAGCATTTTTCCATGCTCAAACACAAAACTTTGAGGCAAAACTTCACAAAACCAACCTTCTTGAGGCATAATCAGCAGCATATCTTCTCTTGGCAGCTTCTCCTTGACGTTGATAAAGACTCCATAGCCTTCATAATGCTGAAATCTCCATTTTCAGCTTCCTTGATGATGAGCAAGCTCTCCATGTTGCAAAACTCCATTTGCAACTCTCTTGGGCAGCTTCTATGCAACATCCTTGTTGCAAATCTCCTCTCAATCCTCTCACAAATGTAAATCTCCTCTCAAATCCTCATCACAAATGCAAATCCAAATGATAACATGAGTGTGCATAATTTTTTTTTCCATAATAAGCTGAAAATAATGCTTAATCAAACAAACACACAACCAAACTAATATACATAATAATCACCCATGACCAAGAGCCCATTTGGCTCTGATACCATGTTAAGATTCTAGAAATGGGATTGATCATGGTGAAGGACATAGATTAAGCATAAGAATTAAGGTGGATTAAACCACACTAAAAACTCCATGACTAGAGAGAGAGGGAGATTGCACACTCAACACTATTCCCTTGTATTCACATATCACAATGAACCATACAATGATATAGGCTCTCAAGCCTTATCCCACTTTACATGTCATCATCCATGTGGCAACTCCTTTTCCACTTCTTTTGGTCAACACTCACACACCATACAATATTACATGTGGCATTCCATCTCACCACAATATCTTGCACTTCTAGAGTGCTTTCCCACATACACACATACACACAATATCTTGCACCTCTAGGGTGCTTTCCCACATACACACAACACCGCGATTATATCTCTCAACACCCCCTCTTAATCGAGGTGTTCCACAACTCACCCATCATCCATCATCCATACAATGTAGCATTGCACAAACGCAATTGCTATCTCTCAACAATCCAAAGTTTTGCTATATATCAAAATATCATCTAAGAAAACTACCACACATTTTCCTAACAGATCTCAAAATATATCATTCATCATCTCTTGGAAAGTTGTTGGTGCATTAGTGAGACCAAAGGGTAACACTAAAAATTCATAATGGCCATATCTTATCTTAAAAGAAGTTTTAGGCACATCTTCCTTTGCTATACGGATCTAATGATAACCGTGTAAAGAAACACACACAAGGAAGAGGAGGCAACACACACACAAGCATGGATCCAAACCCTAATGTATATTATCACCATAGCCATGAAGAGAAGCCATAGTCTCACACTCCCACACTCTCACACAAGAGAGAATACACACAATAGTGTTATGTCCACACTAAGAGTAACCCTAACCATAATGTCCACACATGCGGCGAGGGTGTCCAGCCATTATTGCCACACATGTCTAATCTACCAAACCTGCATGATACGACCAGCTATACCATAAATGCTATCCAGTTGTAGTCGGTGAGCTTGATATCTCAACACTCCCCCTCAAGCTCACAATGTCCATCTCCAATACTCCAAGTCTATCTCTGAAATACTCAAAATTCTCTTTACCCAATGCCTTGGTAAAGATGTCTGCAACCTGCTCTCTTCAATCCTCACATGTGCTAAATCAATCTGCCCATCAAAGTACTTTCTCTCTCACATAATGATAATGGACCTCTATATGTTTGGTCCTCGCATGATAAACTGGGTTATTTGCCAACTGTATACTGCTCATGTTGTCACAATACATGACAATCTTCTCATCATAATGCACTCCAAGATCCATAAGCAGCTTTTTCAGCCACATAGCATCACATGCTACCAAAGCTGCTCCTCTATACTCTACTTCCGTGCTAGACAAAGCAACGGTGGGTTGCTTTTTGCTGCTCCAACTAGCCACTGCACTCCCAAGAGTAAAAGCATATCCACTAGTAGATCTCCTATCATAGGAGCTACCTGCCCAATCTGCATCTGTGAAACCATGTACATCCAACTCTTTTCTATGTGTATAAAGTAGACCATAATGCGCTGTGGCCTTCACATATCTCATTATTCTCCTCACTGCATCCAAATGTGGTTTCCTTGGGCTTTGCATGAATTGACTCACAAGTCCAACCGCATAACTAAGATCCGGTCTTGTGATAGTCAAGTAGATCAAGCTTCCAACCATTTTCCTGTACATAGTAATATCATCCAACTCATCTCCCAAATCAGCCCGCAGCTTTACATTTTGCTCCAAAGGTGTACTCATGGGTTTGCAACCTGTCATGCCATAGTTGGCAAGCATTTCCAAAGCATAATGTCTTTGGACCAACCATATACCATCTTTGCTTCTCACAACTTCAATGCCCAAAAAATATCTTAAGTCTCCCAAATCTTTCATGTCAAATTTTGCACATAACATCTCTTTGACCTTGGCAATACTCTTGCCAGAATCACCTGTCACAATCAAGTCATCAACATAGATGACTATAACCACAATACCATCCTCTGTCTTCTTCATGTACAATGAAGAATCTGAAGTACCAACCACAAAACCAATGCTCATGAGATATTTGCTAATCTTATCACTCCAAGCACGAGGTGCTTGCTTCAACCCATAAAGTGCTTTCTTCAACCTGCAAACATATGTAGGATGGTGAGGATGTACATAACCTTCTGGCTGCTCCATGTATACTTCCTATTGTAGTTGACCATTCAAGAATGCATTTTTGACGTCCATTTGATGTAACTCCCAGCCATTAGAAGCTGCCATAGAGATGACTAATCTCACGGTTGCCATCTTGGCAACAGGACTAAATGTCTCATCATAATCTATGCCATGTGTCTGTGCATAACCCTTTGCGACCATCCTTGCTTTATGCCTTTCAATCAAACCATTTGAGTTACATTTGACCTTGTACACCCATTTGCAACCTATAGCATTCTTTTCACTTGGTAGTGGAACCAAATCCCATGTTTCATTATGACTCAAAGCATCCATTTCTTCATCCATAGCTGTATCCCATACATGCTTTCCATGTGCTTCTTCAAAGCATGTTGGTTCTTCATGTTGTAGCATTGAGGTCATGTATGCATAGTGCATTGCATAACCTCTATATGTCAATCTCTCCATAGGGTACCTTACCCTTTGTGATCTCCTGACAACTTGTGGCTCACTATGCACTCTCCTGGCATGAGGTGGCACATATCTCTCGTGCCTGTCAACACCTGGTGTACGAACCACTGGAATCCCAAGTTCCTCATCAAGACTTTCAAAACTTGAAGAATCATAACCTGTAATGCCAATTCCTTCAACCTTCTTCTTTCCTTTGTCCAAAGCACTATTACTAGTGCTAGCACTCTCATGTCTGAGTCTTCCTGACCATGGACTCACATTACTTGCTTCACTGGGGATGACCTTGCAGGTCTTGACAAAGAGGTAGAGACCTCATTCGGCAAGTTTACATGCACATCTGCATCAATGTCATCCACCATGACATCCACTTTGTCTTTGTACCAACTTGCCAACTCATCAAACACCACATCTCATGAAATGAGAACCTGCTTAGTGACTGGATTATAGCACTTATATGCCTTTCTATCTTGTGCATAACCAATGAATATGCACTTTTCTGCTTTTGGATCCAACTTCCTTCTCTTCTCATCTGGAACATGTACATAAGCAATACTCCCAAACACTTTGAGATGGCCAATGTCTGGCCTATAACATGTTAGCTTCATTTCTGGTGTGCTCTCGTGTATGGCTCATTGGTGTCTTATTCAACACATACACCGCAGTAGCACATGCCTCAGCCCAATAATAATTTGGCATATTCTTCTCATTTAACATGGCTCTTTCTACTTCACAAATGACCCTGTTCTTCCTCTCAGCAACTCCATTCTGCTGAGGAGTATACCTGCAACAAGTAAGCTGTCTACGTATGCCATGCTTCCTCAAATAGTCATCAAATGCATGAGAAACATATTCACCACCTCCATCTGTCCTCAAGCATTTGACCCAATGACCATATTGCTTTTCCACATAAGTTTTAAACTCCATGAACTTCCCAAGTGCTTCACTTTTCTCCTTGAGAAAGTACACCCAAATGAACCTAGTGTAGTCATCAATGAAAGTAATATAATATCTGTTTCCATTGATAGTTGGGGTTTGAGCAGGCCCCCAAATATCACTATGTATAATCTCCAATGGTCTCCTACTCATGTTTCCCTCTTTAGGGAATGGCAACCTTGCTTGTTTTCCAAACTGACATGCTTCACATACATGATGACTACCATCATACTTGAACCTTGGTAGTCCTCCAACAATGCCTTTCACCTGCATATTCTTCAATCTCTGTATGTTCACATGTCCAATCCTTTTGTGCCACATATCAATGTCTTGCACAATCCCATTGCTTTTAGAAAACATGGCTGAGTTCAACTCTGGTATGCCTGCATCCAATTTGAACAACCTTCCTTCCTTCTTGCCCTTGGCAATCAATGTGCAGCCATGCTTAGTGTCTTCCACAACTTAACAGCCATTCTCATTGAATCTTACTTGTAGTCCCTGCTCAACCATTTGGCCTACTGATGCCAAATTCTTTGTAAATGGACAGTACATATAGCACTTCTGACATATTCTTCACATTTCCATCATGCATCCTCAAAGGCACACTACCAACATGTGTTATAGGATGCTGAGTATGATCTCCTGTGACCACATAACCATTTGTACCCAATGGTTGCATCTTCTCAAACCACTCACCATGACATGTCATGTGGTTTGAGGCACCCGAATCCATATACCATGACTCATCTCTAGCATTCTCAGAATACATTATCCCCATAATGTGCTTCATTGCAAAAAGATGATTCGAACTCCCATCATTGTTACTAGTAGATGCATAATTTCCATGTTGTGGTCTTCCATTCCTGACATCATTCTGCTTTTTGTAACAATCTTTTACCATATGTCCAAGTTTGCCACAATAGTGACATTCAATCCCATTCAAATTTTATTGAGGACCTTGCCATCGTCCTCTACCACGAGCATTTGTTCCAACTCTCCCCCTATGGGATTGAAATCCACGACCTCCACGTGGTCCAAATGATGACTGTGAATTTTGAAAATTCTGATTTGATTGTGGTTGAGTAGACCTGTCATTCCAACCACGTCCTCCACGGCCTCGAGGGGCAAATCTCCCCCTTCCTCGAGAGCCTCTAGATGAGTAAAAAGCCTGATTCCTTGCATGCTCATCATTACTGGATGAGGATGGACCACCTATAATATTCATACCACCAAGTCCAAGCTTTAATTCTTCCACAATGAGCAATGACACAAGCTCATTAAAGTCTAGCATTCCTCCCAACCTTACTGAGATGGAAGTATCAAAAGATTTGTACTCCCGGCCTAAACCACGCAATGTGAGAGCAACCAAATCATCATCATCCATTGGGGCATGAATTGATGATAGTGAATCTGCATAACCCTTGATTTCCTGAACATACTCATGAATACTTCTATTCCTACATGTCACACTATGAATCTGAGCACCTGTGTCTATTTCATACATCCGACACAATATGTCCCATGCTTCTTTTGGTGTATTTGCATCTTGAATATGTATGAGCAAAGCATCTGTAACACAAATAGAAAAGTAATGCAACACTTTTGAAGACCTCTCTACCCACTGCTTGTGAGCTACCATTTGAGCATTAGTTGGTTGATGAGGTAGAAGTGGCTCCGGGATACAAGACTCCACAATCCTTTGCCTTTCAAAAAACTCTTCATTCAAAGCTTCCACACTTGGAAGTTAGTTCTATCCAGTTTCTCTCCAACAATTTGGACCGGACCGTCTCCCATGATTGCAAAATGCAGTAGATGCACCCGTTGAACTAGTTGTATGCAATACCTATGATGCTCCAAATCTCTCAAAATCACATCAAATGCTTGCAATATATGTGCTTTTACATCCCACAATGCTTCATCAACAATGTGTACTCGATCAAAGTTGAAAACATGAGATATTTCTTCAAGAAAAAAATTTCTGGTTTTTTTCTCGCCAGAGAACCAGTCAAAGATCTTGCCCTAATTCCTCCAAATCTTGTGCAAATTAAATGTTTAAGAATTCATTGGCTTCATGATATATTTCTCCAACATATCCTAGAAGGTTTGATCAAATTCTTCAAGGTGAATGAGAACCATCAATTTTTGTAACTCTCTGGATTGCTTTTTTCTGCATATGTCAGGTACCTTCTATCATTCAAAATGCTCTATCTCCTTCAATTCTGATCCAAATGCAAAAATTCTTGAACCAAAAGTTTAGCAACTCTTAGGATTTTAATTGTACAAAAGTAATTTGCCCAATTTACTATAGGAGGCAAAGATTAATGCCTTGATTAGTGAAGCTTTATTTCTGCACACAGCACTTCTGTAAACCTATAAATCTTTGCTAATTGAGTTCAATGAGCTTTAAATTCATCAAATGAGCTGCTCCAAGTGTTATCCAAACCTCAATAAACCCTTTGCTAAGCCTTCCAAGCTTTAAAGCTCCCAAATTGATGTAGAAATGAGTGTGCTAGGCCAAAAACACCACAATCTATCCACAGAATACAGCATGAAGAAGCGCCACCTGCTCTTGGGGCCTATAGAGAAGGGGCATTTGCTCATTGACAACATCAGAACCTTAACAATGACCTAAGCTACCTTGTTCTTGAAGGGTTTGGCTCAATTCTTCCTCTAGCTTCTGCAATCGATCCTCCACGGCGGGGGGGGGGGTATGTTCACTGTTTTGCAGGAGTTCACAAAACCAAAAATTTTTCTTCACACATTACTTGAAATACATCAATTTTTGCTTGCAATGATTTTCTCCTGTGTTGCTAGTACATGTTCCCTTCCAAATACATGAGACCTTCACTTTATTGCTTGCATTTCCCCGAGTACATTTGCCAAAATACATTCACTCACAAGCTTTCCATGAAAGCTTCAAAACCAAAAATTTTCTGCTTTCTTTTGTCAACTTCAATCTTGCCTTTCACTTGCTTTGATTACCTGAAATCCGTAGAGGGGGTCTTGTAGCACTTACTAATGGTCCTTAGCTCTCAGATCTGGTATTCGTTTGTGCTCCACAGCTCTCCCAAGCTCCAAGCTTCAATGGAGTTCTTCACCGTAGCTCTGCTTCATAGCTTTTCTTCCTCTTCACTCACTGATCACTCATAAAACCCTAAATGAGAGCACCAGGCTCTGATACCATGTAAAGAAACACACACAAGGAAGAGGAGGCAACACACACACAAGCATAGATCCAAACCCTAATGTATATTATCACCATAGCCATGAAGAGAAGCCATAGTCTCACACTCCCACACTCTCACACAAGAGAGAATACACACAATAGTGTTATGTCCACACTAAGAGTAACCCTAACCATAATGTCCACACACGCGGCGAGGGTGTCCAGCCATTATTGCCACACATGTCTAATCTACCAAACCTGTATGATACGACCAGCTATACCATAAATGCTATCCATTTGTAGTCGGTGAGCTTGATATCGCAACAAACCGATTCGCAATTCAAGCTTTGTAAAATACTTAGCTCTATGCATCCTATCAATTAGATCATCTGATCTAGGCAATGGGTATCTATTTTTAATTGTAACCTTCTTAAGACATTTGTAATCAATACACATCCTCTAGGTACCTTGATCCTTTTTCTTAACCACCCAGGAGAACTAGTGCACCCCAAGGAGATTTACTTGGTCTAATTTGACCCATCCCCCTCAAATATTCAGTTAGTTGATTGGCTACCTCATCCTCCTCAAATTGGCTAAGCCCATATGGAGGAATACTAACAGGTTCCACCCCTAGTGCTAGCTCTATTTTATAGTCCACTGTTTGGGGTAGACCTTAGGCGGATTATTTATCAAGTTTTATGTATGGATTTTTGGTATTTTTGGAAGTCGGTTAGTTTTGGGATCTTGGAAGGTAGAGAGTCATGGGAAATCTATATAGCTAGAGCCGTTTTGTTTAGTGATACATGAATAGGGTTCTTGGCGGATTTTGTGTGTAGCTATGGCGGATTCTGTAATGGCAACATAGTTGACAGATTTTGTGCTTCACTTATTCTAGTCTTTTTTCATTCTGTATTCCGTGTTTTGAGAGTAGTGCAAGTGCAGCTGTGTTGTGTGAAACATGTGTGTAGAGTTGCAGTGAATTGTCGGAGTAAGATGATGGTTTGTCAGAGTGAGTGTCATTGTGAAGTGTCAAACCTAGAAATGGAGGAATACTGCTCTGTGGAGGCAACAATAAACACTGGCAATCACGGTGCTTATGATAGGTGTTCATGGTCGAGTTCGCTTTCTTCTGTTAGAAGGACAGGTGCCAAGAAGATGCAGAGCAGCAGTAGAAGTGATGGTTGTAGAGGTGGTTATGTTTGCTTGGAAGTCAAGTGCTAGGCGGTAGTTCGGGCTGGAGAATGCACAGCGGTTCCTTCATTCATATTTTACTAGGTGGGGAGCAAGGCAGCGAGGTTTGCAGCAGCATGACCCGAATGCAGAAAGGCATGAAGGTGGTGAAGATAGTGGAATGCAATGTGATAATCCGGAGTATGAGTTAGAGCCTGGTGCTGCAGAGGATTTAGCAGAAATAGAGGAGTATGGAGGCATTTTCAATGAGCCAAGAGAAGTTAGGCAATGGGATCTGGTTGTGATAGGAGGAGTTTTGTTACAACATTTGTTTCAAGTAAGGAGGCGATTGGATTTTGATCCACTGCGGATTGGGGGGGCTTACTGGCACCACCTCCATCACCAGTATTGTCCTCATCATCTTCTGCACGGCATTTGACCCCTAATACGCTAAGAAATATGGCAGGCCAGAGGATTTGACGGAGTGTATGACGCGCAAGCCAAGATGCGACAATTCCAAGTGACACTGGGGAGGGAAGAGCCATGCAGTGGTTGAGCAATTTCAATGCAGGTTATTTTGGAGATTATTTGGCATTAAAGAATGCATTTTTGAACAGGTTCAGAAAGGAGAAAACTCTGAATGATGTTCTTGCAAAGATTAAAGCAATTAAGCAGAGGAAAATGTTTGTGGAGGATTACACTCAGAAGTTCAATCAGTATCTAAGAAGGCTTGCAAATGCGGAGAGGCCGACGGATGAAATGTTGGCTGGATACTATATAAATGGTTTGAGGAAGGAACTGCGGAATGAAATGTTGGCCGGATACTAGATGAATGGTTTGAGGAAGGAACTACGGAATGCAGTAGTAGCAGGTGTGGATGTCAGAGCAGGTTTGGATGGTTTGTTGATAAAAACTGCCACAAGAGCAGAGAAGCACTTTGGAGTAATCAATCCGAGTCCTTCAAAGCGGGGTTCTCAAGAATCTAAGAAGAAAAAGAAGGGGAGGAAGAAGAAATCTTCAAATGACAGTAGTGATGCTGATTCTGATTCAGACAGATTCAGATTCTGAGTCAGAGACAAGTAGTGGTTCAAATTCTGATTCTGATTCAAATTCAGACAAGGGGGATAAGAAACGGAAGCATAAGAAGAAGGATAAAGAAAAGTCCAAAGGAAGTTTGGTTGAAAAGATGGTGGAAAAAAAGTTTAAAGAAATGGGGGTTAAGCAGGAATCAGAATCAAGTAGCAAGAAGCCTCATTGTGATATTTGTGACATTGATGGTCATAAAACAACCAATTGTTGGTACAATCCTAATTTTAGGGGACCAATTCCAGAGCGCATTCAGCAAAGGATTCAGCAAAATTTGGCAGAAGCAAGTGGAGTATTTTCGAATGCTGCAGGACAGCAGAGGACATTTAATAATTCGGGTTGGCGTGGACAACAACAGTAGTGGAGGCCACCTTGTAATCAAAATAGGTCATACAGAGGCAATTTTAATCAGGGTTACCGACCCCGCTATGGCGGCTATCCAAATTACAGACCTTGGGGAGGAAATTGGCAGCAACAGCAGGGATGGCAGCAACCCCCAAATTGGAGTCAGCCAAATGGGAATCCGCAGGTATGGGATCAACAGTCACCAAATACGCAGTTACCACTGTTACCTGCACCATCTGTACAGCAGGGGGAGACAGAGAAAACACCTCAGAGTAATTTCATTGATGTTGAAGTTTCGGAGGATCAGGAGACATCTTTTCACATCTTCTTCTTCTCCCTCTTCACTCACTCACTCATAAACCCTAATAAACAGAACAAGGCTCTGATACCATGTTGAAAGAACGGTAGAGGAGGAGGAGACACACACACAGGAGCAAACCCTAATAATATATTGCAAACCCTAACCATAGAGGGAAGCCATGTCCACTCTCACACAAAGCATAATGCACTAATCCATAATCCACACAACACACCATGAGTTGTGTCCACACTCTACTAACCCTAGCTAATGTCCACACACTATGACCAGCTGGACACGCGGTCATTTATGTCTCACACATGTTCCTACCTAATCTGCCAGCACATAGCATAGCTGGCTCACACTGACATCGAGCTTGAATCTCAACACTAGCAAAACTGAATTTTCAGCCTACAATTAAAATAAAATTTTCAGCCTACAATTAAAATAAAATTTTTAGCCTACTGAAAACTGAGTTCAACCATAAAGTATGATGCAAATCTGAAAACTAAATTGAACCATAAACTGATTCATCAAAAAAGTACATAAAGTCATCTCATAATGTCAAAATGTCATCAAAAAAGTAGGGTCTTCAAAATGTCATCCAAAACGTAGGGCTCATCCAAAAAAGTACATAATGTCATTATAATGTCAAAATGCCATAAATAGAGATAGGCAGCCCTTAAGCTCATGTGTTCTTCCCTAGAATAGTCGCCACAAAAGCGTCGTCGTTCAAATCCAAGCCTTCATTCTCCTCTCCTTCACTTGATGATGAGTAGCTCACCAAGCGGACCTTAAATCCTGCACATTATGAATCGATTGAGGGTGTCAATCAACAAAGCGCACATACTTGTTTACGGACTATAAATAGAAGTAGTACATGATGCAAGATATTTACCTTTGCTTGTTCGCGGTAGAGATTTAGTAAATTGCTCACACAACTTGTCGACCTCGACATTGACATCAAAAGTGGTTGTAGCGGGTGTGCATTGATGCTCCTCATTCAAATTTTCTTCAACTTGCCCTTCAACTTCAACTTCAACTTCATCTATTGAAATTAAAACCAGTAAATTAAGACTTCGACAAAATGCATGAAATATGCCTATGCATGGGTGTAGACAATACCTCTATGTGGGCTGAGGGGCACGCTCTCATCGAGGGGCATACTCTCATCATCCACATCTATGTAAAATGTAAAATTTCAGCCCTAAAGAAGATAAATAAATAGCTACATACATTCTACTACATCGAGACAAGCACATACCTGTGGATGAGATATCAACTCGCCCTTCAACTTCAACTTCATCTATTGAAATTAAAACCAGTAAATTAAGACTTCGACAAAATGCATGAAATATGCCTATGCATGGGTGTAGACAATACCTCTATGTGGGCTGAGGGGCACGCTCTCATCGAGGGGCATGCTCTCATCATCCATATCTATGTAAAATGTAAAATTTCAGCCCTAAAGAAGATAAATAAATAGCTACACACATTCTACTACATCGAGACAAGCACATACCTGTGGATGAGATATCAATGATTTCTTCTTCTTTTGGTTGCGGAGGCTCTTGCTTACATGGAGGTGCCTTGTATGGAGACTCTTGCTTACATAGAGTGCACCCAAAGTGATATGGAGTTTTGCGGCTTCTCTTCACATATTTTCCCTCCTTCCTAGCCCTGTACTCATCTAGCCCGCGGTTTATGAAGTCATGTATCCATGAAATGCGTTGTGACTCCCAAAGCTCCCTATGCATAGAGCACGCTTGTTGCAGGTGAGCTTGAAATAAGATTTCAGCTTGACCTTTCAAGCGATACTATGCGAAGTATATAGCATTGACTTCTCTATCATTAGTATTGGAAACTGAAAAGCCTGTATACTTCCAGACTCGTTCCTTGGCATCCCATTTTTCGGAGATGATGATTGTTGAACCTTTGTGATATTGCATGCGGTGGTTGTTCAATAGCTCTAAGCGAGAAAAGGATTTTTGATTCCCATGAGTATCCATGCAAGTACGATAGAGACAAACAAAGGACATCTTTTGTCTTCCTCTCTTATCACGCTCATGCCGAAGCCTCAACTCCCACTACACACACCACGTACATTTTAGTGTGTGCATACATATAGCTTAAAGATTATTATGCTAACATGCATACCTTTAAAGATGCTATTATGCTAGGGATGCAAGTCTGTGCCCACCATCAAAGCATATGCAAGTATGTGTGTCCACCCTCATACGAGATGCAAGTGTATGCCTCTCTCTTTTCTTTGCCCATGCGGGCGGGGAGCATGCAAGAGTGTGTGTGCCAATCTTAACGCATACGGCATGCAAGAGTGTGCCTCTCTCTCTTTTCTTTGTGCATGCGGGAAGCTTTACGCATACGGGATGCAAGTGCATGCCTCTCTCTCTTTTCTTTGCACATGCGGGCATGCAAGTGCATGCCTCTCTCTCTTTTCTTTGCGCATGCGGGAAGCTTTACGCATACGGGGTGCAAGTGCGTGCCTCTCTCTCTTTTCTTTGCGCATGCGGGAAGCTTTACGCATACGGGGTGCAAGTGCGTGCCTCTCTCTCTTTTCTTTGCACATGCGGGCATGCGGGAAGCACATGCAAATATGTGAATGGCATTCTTACAAAACTACAAGTGCATGTGTTTTCAACAAAAGACATTTGCAAAAGACAATATAATTGGATGACACACACTAACAAAAAAACATTCGGTACTTACATCTTCTTCCCGTCTGACAATAGTGTAATCATCTTGATGGCCCGGAAATGTATCTCCCAATTGCTCTTTTTGTACAAGGCCCTCATTATTGGCTCCCTTCTCATCATGTGTTGGCTCACCGGTGCCATTCTTTGTTGGCAATCGTTGGCTCACTGGAGTTGATCTTCGTAAGGTGCGATGGCGGGCCTTGTGAATGCTTGAAGACGCATGCAATTGTGTGTTGCCGCTTGTGCACGTTCCACTTCGGGGGTGGTCACCATCGGCTCTAGGAAAGCTTGCCCTGCTGCCCCAAATGAATCCCTAGTTGAACCCTCTCTCCCACTATCAAAGGAGCCCTCCAATCCCCCTTCACTGCCACTATGGAAGAGGCCCTCAATTCCTTCTTCACTTCCACTGTCTCCTATGCCTATTTCCCATTCCTCACCACTTGATGGAGGCGGCCCTTTGCCTATTTCCCATTCCTCACCACTTGATGCAGGTGGCCCTTTCCGGCCCTTTAATCCCTTCAAAGCCCTCAATTTCCCCTTCTTCCTCGCCACTTGAAATGCTTAGAATATATTGCTGCCCATCTTGCATGTTGAGAGAGAGAGAGAGAGAGAGAGAGAGAGAGTACACTCCCTAAACCCTAATGAGTGTACCTTGAACCCTGATGGAGTCCTTTGGAGTCCTTTGCTTGCTGCTGCTTCACACAGTCGGTCCACACAATCGTGAGAGAAGATCGCGCAGCAGAGTTGGCCTTCACACACTAGAGAGAGAACGACACAGTCGGTCCACACACTCGTGAGAGAAGATTGCGCAGCAGTCATGCGCGCAGCAGAATTGGCCTTCACACACTAGAGAGAGAACGGGGCAGCTGCACGCTTGAGAGAGGAGGAAGGACAAAAAAGGTGAAAGCTTTTGTTAACCCACTGCGCCACATCATTGTGCCTTTTTGAACGCCACATCAGCAAGTTGAAAGCCACGCTGGCAATCACCCCGAAATCTAACTAGAGCCCCCGGGACATTCACTCTCCAAAACATTGATGGGTCTATGAATGGTAGTCGGGTTAATGGCTACCAGAAACCCTACCACATGCCCTTAACACCCGGGGAGGAAGCACCTCAGGTGCTCAGTATTCGAACCGCGCCAATAGAAGAACAATTAGCCAACTTTTGGGGCAAAGGGACCCCAGCTCAGGGTGATGAGTGTACATTAATTAACAACACAAAAGATAAGGCAGTGGTTTGCGTGGAAAATAAAATAAAACCAAAAAAGAAGAAAAAATCATGCAAAAGCGAGGCCAATGATAAACATCGACTTGGAAGGGAGGATTTGCAAAGGACATAAAGTTAACAACAATGACTGATGATTTTGACCTTGAAGACTGCAACGACATGCAATCGAGAAGTGATAGGCAAAAGCGAGGCCAATGATAAACATCGACTTGGAAGGGAGGATTTGCAAAGGACATAAAGTTAACAACAATGACTGATGATTTTGACCTTGAAGACTGCAACGACATGCAATCGAGAAGTGATAGGCAAAACACTATCACAAACAACCCTGATGCCAACGCCAAAACAAAGAAGTTGGAAAAGAAAACACATATCACACTTGCGCAAGAGCCAACGCTTGAAGACTCACAAACACCAGTGGTAAGCCATTCATTTATCCCCCTTTTTCTTAGAAATTTCTTGGTCATGGATTCTGTCTACTCAGATCAAGCCGTCAACATGCTGCAGTTGAAAAGATGTGCAGATACACAGCAAGTGTTTTTTCAAGGATGCCTTCCCTCATTTAACAGATCACCTTCAGAAGTAGATCGGCTTGTCTTGGGCATGAAGAAGGCCATTAAAGCTTACCAGCGAGCAGCAGCACGTGGAGAAGATGAAGGCCCCTTCATGATTGCTGATGATATATCTCTGTTAACGTTTGAGAAATGGTGCAGTGCCCTAGAGTCATGTTGGAAGGTATGTTATGTCCAGCATGCAGACGATGATAAGGGTTGTGTGTTTCTTTATGGAGATCCAACCATATTGCATGAATCAGTTGTAAGGTGGCTTAACGATTCCATGGTAGAGCAAGTTGCTTTTGCTGGTCTCTCATGGAGGAGACTTGTGCAACCGCTTGGAGGGGGGGCGCAGAAGCTTGCACGGGGAGTCAAAGAGCCGGATAGTTCTTTCACATCAATGTCAGCAAAACCCCCTCGCGTGCCACGTGTCACCTTTGAAGTGGCGTACAAGAATGAAGACTTGTGCAAGCTTTTCGAAGAAGTGGCAGAATGGCACTCTTTTGGAGTCCTCCTTTCCATGGGTGTAAAAGTGTTGGTGAAAGAATCAGGGAAAGGGAGTGATAAGAAGCTTGATATTTCCATGTATTGGGTTGAGCAAAGACTGTCAGATAACAAGCCAAGAATCAAGGAATTCAGTCCTGGTTTGTGCACTGCAGAGAATCGAAAGGAGTATGTTTTCATGTTTCCTTTCAGCTATGTCACAACAGATGTGGATGGTTCTCGTGATTTTCAAGTCACGTTGGACTTGTTTGACTTGCAAGAGTTCATTCTTAAGCCGCTGATTCTCGAGGTCGAAGAAAATCAGAAGGTAATGTATCTTGATGAATCTGGAGAGTATCACCGGGGACATGAAGCACCTTGCATGGTTTGCAAGAAAGGCTTTGCTGACCAGAACATGGTGTGTTGTGATCACCCTGCTTGTCATCAGTGGTTCCAATTTGACTGTGTAAACCTTGTACATCATGATAAGTTGCCGGACTTATGGTTCTGCCCTTCATGCATAAAAAAAAGCGAGAAGTACTCCCAATGGATCATGTATGATTAGATTTTTCTTTTTGACACAACAGCCTAGGTTAGTCATGTAGATGTTGATGATAAACTCATGTTATTTTTGTACGCATTGTTCATCAACATTGGTAAAGCTAGTATTATTCCCTGCAAGGGGGGAGATATTGTTTCATACCATCTATTTGAAAACTTTTATACTACATACTGGTATCTGGTTTTCTATTCTCATAAAGGTGTCTGTACTGTTCTTTGCTTCACACTTTAGCCTTTGCTTCTGTTAAATGCTCTCCAAAACTTAATCTGTGTTTGCAGAACTCAAAGATCTAAAGAGAGGAGAGGAGAATTTCAAGATGTATTGATGAAAAATACTTCGTGGTTGCCATGAATTGCAAGTATAGCGAACTGTCTCAATCTGCCAATGTGATTTGATTTTTATTGTACAGTACAATTTCATAATGATAACCTTATCAGAAGAGAGAGATTTACTCATGAACGAGTTTTTTGAAGACAAATTTTTAGTGTTGCCAGGTGGCATACTAGGAAATGCTGCTAGATTTGAAATCTAAGAGGTGCCTTGCTTTTGCAAGTCATCAGAAGTGCCCATATTTTTTGCACTGTTGCGTCTGTATGCAAGCGGCAAGGAAGCATTGCAGTCTTCTCTCTTCTCTCTTTTTGGTGTGAAATAAGTCTTAAATGACTTATTCTAGTGAGTGTTCCCCATGACATCATGTGTCATGCAGGGGACTAGTTTTATCCTAGGTTGGCATTTTCTTTAATGCATGAAAGTTGATTGTAGTGTCCATCTATGGTGCAGGGATCTCTCATACAACACTATAACTGGTGAAATCCCATTTTCCATCTCAAGATTGAAGCAGCTGGAACATCTGTAAGGACTTTGATGCATCTGTAATATGTTTTTTTTGGGGTGGGTTGAACATATAGATAGTTGATGCAGTAAGGTGCAGACCATGCAAGCAGAGGCTGTAGCCTCCTTAGTTTGCCAATGCACAGGTCGAAGGTTTGAACCCTGGAATGCACCCTGGGAATCTAGAGCTTAGTGTAAACAAGTGGAGAGAACACTGGGTGTTTTTCTAATTTGAGCTCCCTACATAATAAGAGGAACACTTGTTCTTTTTGCAGTACCCTGAAGAACAATCAGATCTCTGGTCCAATCCCCTCTACTTTATCACAAGTTCCAAACCTAAAAATCCTGTGAGTTAATTATGAAAGCGGTATTGATGTTACTTCTAGGCTTAAGTGGAATAAGAATGTAAGGCTAACTTGGTATATCATTGTTGTAAGGCTATCTGCATTTTGAATGCAGAGATTTGGCTCAAAATCAGCTGTCTGGTGAAATTCCCTCGTTAATTTATTGGAGTGAGGTTCTTCAATTCTTGTAAGTTGCCTCAAATTTTCAGGGAGAGAATAAATGCCTGCCTTTTACATCTTCTTGCATTGCAATGCATGTGAAATGAAGAAAACATGATTCCATCAAGAACGCTTTAAGTCTCTAATCATGAGTAAGCTGTTTTCCTAGTGGTTCTCACTTTAAGAGACTATTTGTCAGAGGCCTGCGAGGCAATTTTCTATCTGGGAAGCTTTCTCCTGATGTGTGCAGGCTTACGGGGCTGTGGTATTTGTACGTATCGAATAAGTTTTAAGACATTTTTTAGTCTTGTAGAAGCTCAAATATCCGGCATCTCACAATTCTTACCTTGTCATACACAGTGATGTGAGGAGCAATAATCTCTCTGGATCCATCCCACCTAGCATTGGAAACTGCACAAGTTTCCAAATCCTGTATGATATTGTTTTCTGCTACCATATTTCTCTATCTGCATTGGAAAGAACATCTGGCCAAATTGTGTCCTGAATTCACCCCATTTGCAGGGATTTGGCCTTCAACCAACTCACTGGTGAAATTCCGTTTAACATTGGCTACCTACAGATTGCCACTCTGTAAGTCATACAGTAAAAATTGAAGTCAGTTTGCTTGAGTTTGTAGTGGACAACATATGAATCATGGTTGAGCTTGTGCATGCAGGTCCTTACAAGGGAACAAGTTGACTGGTACAATCCCAGATGTCATTGGGCTAATGCAGGCACTTGCTGTTGTGTAAGTGCTGGCATTCTATTAGTCATACCCGCATCTTGTAGAAGGCGCACCTTAGCAGGAAGTAATCCTTATTTCACTTAGGCATAGGGTTTAGTGCTTTATCAAGATCATCCATGTCCAAGCACATCTAAATATCTTCCACGTTGCCAGTACTGGCTTCTAATACATAGCAAGGCTTATGCAGGGATCTCAGTTACAACCAGCTGCAAGGACAGATCCCTCCAATCCTTGGAAACCTCACATACACCGGGAAGCTGTAAGGACATTTTCTTAGAACTTAGTCTCCCAAAATTCTATTGCTTCTATGATATTGAAAGTCAAGTCGCTTGCTGTACAGCTATCTTCATGGCAATCACCTCACTGGATCAATTCCTCCAGAGCTTGGAAACATGTCCAAGTTGAGCTACTTGTAAGAAATTCTCCTTGTACATGATTGGATTAGATCGAGAGCACTACAGTTAGTAGCTTCTACGATTGTTACCTGCTGTTGGGCTGTACCAGGGGGCATACAATGTGAGGCCTACGTGCACCTGCACCTGCACCTGCACTAGCAGTAACCTGGTTAACCTCGGCCAGCAAGCTTGAGGATTGTGGGTCACAATGGACTTCTGCCAACAGCTATATATATATATATACATGTATATGTATATATGTGTTCTGATCGGTTGGAGACGGGTTTTCAGCAGCACAATAGTGTCAGAGGACATACATACCATGTTATGAAACAGCAGTATTGAAGTCATGTTTGCCTCGAGGGGCTTGCCAATTTGTATGTAAAAGCGAAGAGTTCTGTTAACCATGGGCCTGTGGGGTGGACTTTTTTTTTTTTTTTTTGTGTGTGTGGATATATGGAGTGCACCCAAAACAATTTTAGATGATTCATTAATTTTGGGCCGTGCTATTATTTTCGACGATTCGATAATTGTGGCGTTGATTTTACACGTGTCGTCTTTGCTAATTTCGTGGATTCAGTAATTGTGGCCTCGCTAGATTGTACATTGGTTCTCTTTTCCAAAGCTCCTCTTTAGATGCACACACTCCAGCAGCTTTCTACCAAAGGACCAAAGCCAAAGAATTCTTCAACATTAGCACCTGTCTCCACCCATGATTACACTCCCTATCTCTCCGATGCCACCATATCCGATCTTTTGTCTTCTCCCAAACCACCCCCACCACTCGCATCTTTAGGGGACACATCCTCGGCTAACCAAGGCCTCCATTTTGCAAGATGAGTACCACCACTGACCCAGTAGCCTCGTCTTTGAGAGTGTTAGAAGGCGAAATCTCAGCACCTTTGAGAGTAGGTGCAGATGTTCTCGCCTGATTGCCCATTCAACTCGTGGTCCAATGGATCCACATTGACGGAGCCAGTAGGATCCTAGAACGACATTTTTTCGACCAAAGCTTAATTGGAAAATTTCAACCCTAATGGTCGAGAGGTCATCACAAGAGGGATTGATGGGGCTACAAAAGGCCACAAGCCAGAGTTATACCCCTATCATGTATAAACTTACGGGAGCAAACAATTTGTTTGGTGGGTGGCCTTACCTTCTCTAGTCAAAACATTGGAAAGAATATTGCTATGCTGTTGGGTACCTCACAATCAGCCCAATCTATTTTCCAATCGAGTAAAGGTGGGCCTAGGACCTCTTCAAGAAAGAGCTACAGAAGAATTGCTACAAATTCAACTTCCCTCTTGGATACCTCCACCTTGGTAACCCCTTCTTCTCAAAGAGGATGGATCCGTAACACTGTGTGCAAGTTCATTGATGACTATGATGAGGTGCTTGACCTTGATATTGTCATCACTATTCACTTTTTGTGCCTCAGTCATGTTGTAGCATATTGAGATTGGCATACTTTTGATGAAGGTCTCTAGGGCATGGCCTTTGATGACATTAACAAAGGCCTCGCTCTTTGACATAGATACTTGGTTGCTATTACAAGTGAGTCCAATGGATGTAAGGTCAGCGGTGGGATGCTTACCTTTGAAGACATGTTTGAGATTGCCTTGACATCCTACAAAGCCTTGCACTATACCACCTAGTATACAAAGTTTTGGTTCGACTTTTGTTGGAACTTCAACCG
Organism: Cibotium barometz; assembly: GCF_041138505.1. Classification (NCBI taxonomy): domain Eukaryota; kingdom Viridiplantae; phylum Streptophyta; class Polypodiopsida; order Cyatheales; family Cibotiaceae; genus Cibotium; species Cibotium barometz. Next base: position 45,708,053 of record NC_141087.1, read on the forward strand.
CTTCTACCACCAACTCTCATTGGACTTACTATTGATTTTTGAGGATGGAATCGTGATTGGGGAGGGTAGTATGTTAACCACATTGACTAATATTAATAAGGACGCGTGGCAATATTTTTAAGCCATATTTTTTGTATCGCATAAAAAGTGCTTCATGTAAATCTCGTAACTTACGACTTTTGTAATGACAAAAGATGGTCAAAAAATCGAGCTTATGACTTGTGCAATGTCATTAGTACATATTCTTAGACTAGTAAATTAGCCCAGACTAGCTTTTGGCTCTTTTGTCAATACTTGGATGATCGAACATTGTACATCTTAGTCTTGTATATAGGACATTTTGACTATGATGAGAAAAGACATAATTTCATTCTCACAATTGAGCTTGAGTCTCTTGCTCTTTGTGATTAATGCTTGTTTGTATGTTTTCTTTTCTTTGTTGCATGCATGCTTGAGGATTGTTGTGGTGAGTGATGGTGTGTTGATGCAAGTCCTCTTTTTCTCTCGTCCCTTCTCCTCTATGCTCTCACTCACTTAGGCATTGAAGTAGAGGTTGAGCTTTTCATAGCTCTTACTTTCTTTGCTTCCCATTTGCAAAGATTTCTTGTAGTGACAACAAAGGGAGGCAACGTTAAGGACCTTGGTTGTCCACACAAGAGAGTGGCTCTACTAAGAGTGGCTAGAGATGCAAAACAATAAGACCCTTGTTATTTTGCATTTTCTCTCTATCTTGCAAGGGTCAAGTGTTCTTAAACCGATGAACAACTCTTGAGGAGTCTTGTCCTTCTGTTTCAATAAAGCTATAATCGAGGTGAAAAACTCATCTACCCCAATTTGCTCTTTCATCTCAGCAAAGGGTTAGAGATCATGGTTATTGCTAACAAAGAAACCTTTCGACTAAGCTAAAGAGAATGCGGGGAAGAGGGACAACTTGAGTTCCTTCCAAGAAAACACACAAGATAGAAAGGCACAAGAGAGATGGATGAATTTTCTTTTATCTTTTTTTCTTCTCTACAACCATATAACTCAAAAGATAAGAGTAAATACCATAAGAAAAAATACTTTTACAATAACATACAATTGTCGGTCCATTGTGTGAACTCGACTATGTGACTTGGCCCATAACTCTAGTACTCCAAAATGGCTATCAAATAGCCCGTCATCCCCATTGGAGCCATATCAACCATAATAGTCTCACCAACCATATCGGTAACATAAGTACGGAAGCTATCACCCAGGCGGGTCATCAATGTCCACAATACTAGTTGAGTTTGATATTTCAGCACTTTTCCTTGAGCTTAATTCCACACGTTGCACTCCAAGTAAACTTCTAAACTTGTGGAGCTTTTGTGTGCCCAATGCCTTCGTGAAGACGTCAGTCATCTGATTCTTAGTGTTGACATATACCAAATCTACATCATCTGCTAGAACCTTCTCCTCACATAGTGATAATACACTTCAATGTGTTTCATTCTAGCAGGGTATATATTGGGTTAATGGCCAGCTGAATGCTACTCATGTTACAATAAATGACAACTATCCTATCCATGGACTTACCAATATCACCAAGTAGCTTCTGAAACCAAGCTATCTCATAAGCTGTCATAGTAGCACATTTGTACTTTCTCTATACTCGACAAAGAAATTGTTGGTTGTTTCTTATTTCTCCAACTCATAGTAACACTTCCAAATGAAAACATAAAGCCACTGGTAGACCTTTTATTTGCGACACTACCAGCCCGATCAATATATGTGTATCCATTGCAATCTATAACACAACAGTATCTTCTGTGACTACTACAGTGGTACTTCAACATAATTTGTATGTCACCAGATATGATCAGAGTACATGTATATACACCCAAGATTATCAAGATATGTCCTGTATATCACTAGATATAGCCAGAGTACATGTACATACATCCAAGATTATCAATACATATGCAAATACTATCTACTCTCTCAAAATGCATTGCTGCACTACGATAACCAGATTTCGAGCAGAGACAGTTCTTAACCAGAACTTCCGGGAAATTTTGCTGAATATATCTTACAGTGTGTCTGAATGGATTTCGAAATGCGATTTTGGTTGAAAAATTATAGTACAAAGTACTGTGCATCTTTCAGGCACCTCAGCCCCTACGAAGAGAGCTCCTCAATTGGAGATATGCAGCTCCTGGAGCTACACAAGGGGGTGTCATACCTAAATAAGAAAGGAAAGAGATGATGATGCTATTACTCGTGTACCACTTTCTTGCTTGTTTTTTTCTTGCCTCTTGCTTGCCTTCTTAGCTCTCACACAAACTGGAGGTCTGATACCATAAAGAGAATGCAGAAGAGAGGGAGAGCTTGAGTTCCTTGTAAGCAAACACACACATAAGAGAGCAATACACAAGAGAGATGGATGGCTGGATTTTCTTCTATCTTCTTCTCTTCTTTGTAATATAACTAAAAATATAAGAGATGGTCGGTCCATAGTGTGAACTCGACTATATGAGCTGACGCTATAACTATGCCATAACTCTCAGACTCTAAAGTAGTTTGTCATCTACTAGCGGTATATCAACCATAATCTTATCAACCATGCCAGTGGTGTAAGTATGAAAGCTATCCACCTAGGTGGGTCAATGTCCACACAGCACTAGTTGAGCTCGATATCTCAACAAGAGCATCAGTAACTACATTCTCCTTTCTAGACTTATACTTTTAATAAAGTCAAACTCTTTCCAAGTCTGCATCCATCTTCCTTGTGGTTAAATATTCATTTTAGGTTTTTATGGTCTTTGTTACCAAAGTGAATCTTTGACCAAGCAAGTAGGGCCTCCATAACTTTAATGCATGAGTAATAGGTAGAAGTTATAGGTCATGAACTACATAATTTCTCTCATGAGGCTTCAACTTTTGAGACTCGTAATAATAAGCAATAGGTTAGCTGTCTTGAATAAGAATTTTCCCATGTAGCGCCTAAGCTTATTAGGAAAAATGGACACTCGTTTGACCCAACGAAGAGTACGCCAAGCCTCCTAAGGCTGTATGAAAACCTAAAAAGCAAAAAAAGTGTGCTTGCTCATTAATGGAGCAATTGACGTCATGATATGGCCACGATAGAGAGATTACGTGGGTTTACACACAGACTGAACCCAATAGTTGATATCTTCGAGCCATTGAGATCCATGGCCCAACTACAACTCCCAATACCATTTTCCATGCCTACAACAAGTGTGTCATCTCGGGTTTTACACCCCCTGTCACATTAATCCCTCTAGGATTTGGTCCTTGCCTAGCACTATCACAAGTCCTAAGCCTTTAGCCATGCTAGGTACCAACTCTTTGTTGCAACCCCTAGATGATCATACCTTGGACATACTGATTGACTAATCTAGGAAGGGGGGTTACCCAAAGACACTAAGTGAGTCCATACCCACATTAGTGTTAAGATTCAAGCTCGATGTCAGCATGTGCCAGTTGCACTATGTGCTGGCATGTTAGGTAGTAACATGTGTGAGACATGAATGATCGCGTCCAGTTGGTCATAGTGTGTGGACATTAGCTAGGATTAGTTGTGTGTGGACACAACACAAGTAGTGTGTTGTAGATTATGGATTTATGCATTGTGTGAGATGGCTTTATGCATTGTGTGAGATTATGGATTTATGCATTGTGTGAGATGGCTTTATCCACAACACAAGTAGTGTGTGGACACAACACAAGTAGTGTGTTGTAGATTATGGATTATGGCTTTATGCATTGTGTGAGATGGCTTCCCTCTATGGTTAGGGTTTGCAATATACATTAGGGTTTGCTCTTGTGTGTGTGTCTCCTCTCCCTCTACCTGTTTTTCATCATGGTATCAGACCCTGGTGCTCTCTATTAGGGTTTATGAGTGAGTGAGAGAAGAGGGAGAAGAAGCTGTGAAGCAAACCATTTGAGCTGTGAAGCTTGGAGCACACAAATACTCAACAAATCTGAGAGCTAAGGACCACGGGTAAGCAAAGCTAAACACCCTTGAGAGTGGATTGCAGGTGATTCAAGCACAAAAAAGGCAAATCAGGGTTGCCCAAAGCAAAAGAAAATTTTGATTTTTGCAAACCCTAGAGTAAATCTGGAACAAGATTGATGCATTAAAATAAGAGAAAAATTCTGGTTTTGAAACCTCCTCCAAAACAGTGAGTATATGCTCAAAATTGAAGCGATTTGTGAAGGTTTTGAAACCTCCTCCAAAACAGTGAGTATATGCTCAAAATTGAAGCGATTTGTGAAGGTTTTTGCATCAAATCAATGTATTGACTTGTTGGCAACCTACCTTAGGTCATTGCTAAGGCTTATGAGTAATAATTTGTGTACAAACTTTGTGTACAAACTCTCCAAAAATCCCTACAAGCAGGCGGTGTTGAATTCTGCAGGCTAGGAGTGCATTCTTTGCAAATAGTTCACAATGTTGAGGTCTTTTGATGCCAAATGGATGATGTGAATGCATGGGAAGCTTAGAAATTGGGTATATATTGAAGCGGAGAAGGTCTTTGCAAGTTCAACCTTGAGCAACATGAAGATTTGGGCTGATTAATGAAGGATTAGCAGAGCTGTTAATAGTGAGACAGTGAGTGATTAATCGACTAATTACTCACTCGTTATTCACAATTAGACTAATTCCTTTCACACGGAGTTAGTACACATCATTGCTAAGATAATGAATGCCTGGGCTCTAAATTTGGACAAGGATTAAAGAAATTAGAGTGGGATTAATACTGGTTTTTCTCAAAATAGAGAAGGGGATTTGATAAATTTGGTATGTACGCACGTTGGTTGGTGTTGATATGCAACATTGAGCTTGTTTAGGTGTCAATGCAAGTTATCCACACTTGATTGAATCACGACATTGCAATTTGAAGCCTTGGAAAGCGTGCCAAAACAGGGTACCTTGGACTGCACATGCCAGTTCAATTTGAATGCAATTAGTTTGATTTTCTACATCAAAAGTGAAGTCTGTTGAGTACTTTGGAGTACCTAGAACACTTATTAGAGTGTGGTTGAGCTGAGGAAGGCTCGTTTACAGATTTGGACGTGTGCAAAAGGTGCATTTGCATTGAGCAAATATGTCAGACAACCCAGTACTATAGATTATGGGTAAGAAGTTGGATAGAAAGTACTTCTAGGCATGGAAGTACAGGATTAAAAGCTTTCTGAAAGGAAAAGGTTTTTGGAAACTTGTTACAGGTACGGAGCCAGAGCCGAAAAACTACCTTGACAACCTACACAACAGCAAGTTGTAGCTCAAGGTCAGAGAGAGCATACAAAGTCTTGCATTACTTGTCTATATGTATCTCGGATGCTATACTCATACATATACATGATGCTGAGAATCCCAAGGATGCATGGGATACATTGGTAAAGCTATTTGATACATTGGTAAAGCTATTTGATATAGACACTAGTGGCTCGTAAGTCTCAGTTGTTGAGATAACAGATTCATAATGTGAAGCAAAAAGGAAGGAGTATCCATGATTATGTACAAGAGATAAAGAAGTATGCAGATGTATTGGCAACAATTAATGCCCCCATGCCTGATTGATGATTTGGTAGACATTGCCTTTCGTGGTCTTGGCAAGGAGTATAAGTCTTTTGATACATCTATCTCTGTTCAGAGTACAGGTTTATCAGATTTTGATGAGTTGGTTTCACTCTTGCTTGTTTTGAGGAAATCAAACTTAGTGACTCGTTTCATGATGCATCTACTAGCCATGATGATAATGGCAGAAATTAGGTTTTTACTCACAAAAAGGGGATTTAGAGGCAGTGGGAGATTTGCATCACGTGGTCGTGGTAATGGTCGTGGATGGCAGGATAGGTCACCACCACCACAACAGAATTTTCAGCCTACATATGGTGCTAGACCATGATTACACTCCCTATCATTTCGATGCCACCATATCCGATCTTTTGTCTTCTTCCAAACCACCCCCCTTCTTGCATCTTTAGGGGACATCCTCGGCTAACCAAGGTCTCCATCTTGCAAGATGACTACCACCACTGACCCAGTAGTCTCATCTTTGAGAGTGTTAGAAGGCGTCTTTGAGAGTGTTAGAAGGCAAAATCTCAGCACCTTTGAGAGTAGGTGCAGATGTTCTCGCCTGATTGCCCATTCAACTCGTGGTCCAATGGAACAACATTGACAGAACCAGTAGGATCCTAGAACGACATTTTTTCGACCAAAGCTTAATTGGAAAATTTCAACCCTAATGGTCGAGAGGTCATCACAAGAGGGATTGATGGGGCTACAAAAGGCCACAAGCCAGAGTTATACCCCTATCATGTATAAACTTACGGGAGCAAACAATTTGTTTGGTGGGTGGCCTTACCTTCTCTAGTCAAAACATTGGAAAGAATATTGCTATGCTGTTGGGTACCTCACAATCAGCCCAATCTATTTTCCAATCGAGTAAAGGTGGGCCTAGGACCTCTTCAAGAAAGAGCTACAGAAGAATTGCTACAAATTCAACTTCCCTCTTGGATACCTCCACCTTGGTAACCCCTTCTTCTCAAAGAGGATGGATCCTTAACACCATGTGCAAGTTCATTGATGACTATGATGAGGTGCTTGACCTTGATATTGTCATCACTATTCACTTTTTTTTGCCTCAGTCATGTTGTAGCATATTGAGATTGGCATACTTTTGATGAAGGTCTTTAGGGCATGGCCTTTGATGACATTAACAAAGGCCTCGCTCTTTGACATAGATACTCGGTTGCTATTACAAGTGAGTCCAATAAATGAAAGGTCGGCGGTGGGATGCCTACCTTTGAAGACATGTTTGAGATTGCCTTGACATCCTACAAAGCCTTGCACTATACCACCTAGTATACAAAGTTTTGGTTCGACTTTTGTTGGAACTTCAACCGCTTCTACCACCAACTCTCATTGGGCTTACTATTGATTTTGAGGATGGAATCATGATTGGGGAGGGTAGTATGTTACCACATTGACTAATATTAATATGGACACGTGGCAATATTTTTGAGCCATATTTTTTGTATCGCATAAAAAGTGCTTCATGTAAATCTCGTAACTTACGACTTTTGTAATGACAAAAGATGGTCAAAATCGAGCTTATGACTTGTGCAATGTCATTAGTACATATTCGTAGACTAGTAAATTAGCCCAGACTAGCTTTTGGCTCTTTTGTCAATACTTGGACCTTTTATTTGCAACACTACCAACCCGATCAATATATGTGTATCCATTGCAATCTATAACACAACAGTATCTTCTATGACTTCTACAGAGGTACTTCAACATAATTTGTATGTCACTAGATATGACCAGAGTACATGTATATACACCCAAGATTATCAAGATATATCCTGTATATCACAAGATATGGCCAGACTACATGTACATACATCCAAGATTATGAACACATATGCAAATACTATCGACACTCTCAAAATACATTGCTGCACTACGATAACCAGATTTTGAGCAGAGAGTTCTTAACCAGAACTTCCGGGCCCCCAATGAAGAAAGCTCCTCAATTGGAGATATACAGCTCCTGGGGAGCTACACAAGGGGGTGACATACCTAAATAAGAAAGGGAAGAGATGATGATGCTATTACTCGTGTACCGCTTTCTTGCTTGTTTTTTTCTTGCCTCTTGCTTGCCTTCTTAGCTCTCACACAAACTGGAGGTTTGATACCATAAAGAGAATGCAGAAGAGAGGGAGAGCTTGAGTTCCTTGTAAGCAAACACACACATAAGAGAGCAATACACAAGAGAGATGGATGGCTAGATTTTCTTCTATCTTCTTCTCTTCTTTGTAATATAACTAAAAATATAAGAGATGGTCGGTCCATAGTGTGAACTCGACTATATGAGCTGACGCTATAACTATGCCATAACTCTCGGACTCTAAAGTAGTTTGTCATCTACTAGTGGTATATCAACCATAATCTTATCAACCATGTCAGTGGCATAAGTATGAAAGCTATCCACCTAGGTGGGTCAATGTCCACACAGCACTAGTTGAGCTGGATATCTCAACAAGAGCATCAGTAACTATATTCTCCTTTCTAGACCTATACTTTTAATAAAGTCAAACCCTTTCAAAGTCTGCATCCATCTTTATTATGGTTAAATATATCCATTTTAGGTTTTTATGGTCTTTGTTACCAAAGTGAATCTTTGACCAAGCAAGTAGGGCCTCCATAACTTTAATGCATGAGTAATAGGTGGAAGTTATAGGTCATGAACTACATAATTTCTCTCATGAGGCTTCAACTTTTGAGACTCGTAATAATAAGCAATAGGTTAGGTGTCTTGAATAAGAATTTTTCCAATTGCAAACCCACGTACATCGGTAATAACCTTGAAGGGTTTGCCTCATCTAAGTACTCCCTGAATATTTTTGCATCAATTGATTAAAAGTTACAGAAGAATTTACAGTGAATTTGTAATGTCCGTACCTTCTTGTATTGAATTTGTAATGTCCGTACCTTCTTGTATTGAATTTGTAATGTCCACATAACTTATATTAAAGTCCACATAACTTATATTAAAGTCGGTCTTTGGAATGTCTTGCTCCTTAATTGTGATCTGATATACTACCGATATTTTAGATCAATCTTTGTGAATATCTGAGCACCATAAAAACGGTTTAAAATCTTGTCTATTCTCGAGATTGGATATTTATTTTTAATTGTGAACTAATTAAATCCTTGATAATCAATACATAACCTGAAGATACCATCTTCTTCTTCAGGAGCATCCTAATAAGGAGATACACTTGGATGGATGAACTTATGTTATATGTGCACATTATATGTGCATATACTAGGAGGCTAACCCACATTAGGCTTGTGAGCATGGGAGCATGGGAACAAGCTCTAGTGGAGCATGGGCTAGGAATAATCTTAATAAGGGTTGAGGTTAGGGTCAGGTATTCAAGGGTCACACATGGAAAATGGAGAGTCAAGAGTCACCTGAGAGTCAAGAGTCACCTGAGAGTCCTCCTATATAATAGGGGCATGGGGCACACTCTCAGGGGATATTCTCCTGTGTAGAGGATTGTATCTACATTCTTTCCATTTCATAGTAGAGCTGAGTGCTACTGGATTGGGATCATATCCCTTGGTAGTATGGGACATTAAGGTTAAGGTATGAGGTACTTCATTGTAATTCATGTGTGCATCCCTTGGGTTCGGGGGTGGTTGGGTAAATGAGTTTATGCCTGGTTTATGCATGTTTATGTATGATTATTATCTAGAGAGATCTTAGGGTTTTAACAGTGGCATAAGAGCAATCTCTAGTTAACTGTTGTTTTTTGTTTCCTATTTTAAATTTTAGTATTTATTAAAAAGTAAATTTTAATATTTACTAAATAAAAAATATTATTTTGTTAGTTTGTTTTGGTAATTACGTACGTGGATTGTCGATATGGCGGTTAGAATGCGTGTTTCTTCTATTCAATGGATGAATCGACGTTGCGGGGGAATTCTGTGAGTTCAATGTTATTTTTTTAAAAATTTTTGGTTTAAAATAAGCATTTATGAAAATTTTGCCAAACACTACACATTTTACTACGAATATTCTTGGTAGAATGAATTTCTTGAATTTTCATAATTTTTATAATTTTTATAATTTTTCTAATTATTTAAAATTTTTGAGTATTTTTATGCTAAAAAATATATTTTTAATGCATTTTGGCAGGTTTTTCGCGGATATGCTATCAAAATTTTACCAAATTTTTGCTGAAATGCAGTATGGGACCGCCAATTGATACATTGGGTTCTCTCCCATGCGCGTAAAATTCTTTTCTTCTCTCAAAATTTGAAATTTCTTTCTATTTCTCTCTCCCGCGTGTGTGAACGCTTCTTAGAAGGCATAGTTTGATTAAACATTAATCATAAGTAAATTATAATTATAATTAAAAAAAGTTTAATTAAAATTTTAATCAACCTCATTTCTGTTAACAGAGAAGGAGAGGGTGGAGAGAGAAAGAAAGAAGGAATGGAGAAGAAGGAGAGGCGAGAGGAGCTCTCCTCCTCTCTCTCTCTCTCTCTCTCTCTCTCTCTCTCTCTCTCTCTCTCTCTCTCTCTCTCTCTCTCTCTCTCTCTCTCTCTCTCTCTCTCTCTCTCTCTCTCTCAATAATTGCAATGCGCACGCGGGGGGAGGGGGGCTACGCTGCAGGCCGTCGGGGGCGGAAAAAAGTTTTGTCCTATAAAAAAAGATTTTATAAGCTTTAATTAAAGCTTTAAAAATATAAAAAAAAGAGTTTTTTTCAAAACAAAAAAAAAACTTGTAATAAAAAAGAGAGATTTGAATTTTTTTTCTTATCTGAAAATTATTTTCTCTGAATTTTTTTTTCTTGGAGCCCTTTGGCTTTCCATCTCCCAGGAAACCTATTGACCTTCGAAATTCCGGGGATCTTTTGACCTTTCGGATTTCGAAAACTTTTGACCTTTCATACTCTGATTTTTTTGTCTTTTCATTTTCCCGAAACTATTGGCTTTCCGTATTTCAGGAAGACCATTGGGATTCCGAAGTTTTTGGACCGTTCGTATTCTAATGTGTTTGGGGTAAAATAAAAATTTTAAAAAATTCTTGAAAATTAGACAAAGGTTATTTTAAATTTTAAAAAATCCGCGATTGGTGATTGACATGTGGTGTGTCCATTCAGGCGCCCGTGACCTTCAAATTCCTTTAAAAATCTATTTTTTAAATCCAAAAAATTATAAAATCCATTAAAATTATAAATTTTCATTGGATATGGGCGGAATTGAAAATTTCGTGAGAACGATGGGATTCTGAAGAGAAATTAGGACTATTCTAGAATTTATTTTTAGAAATCTTAGAAATTGGTATTTTTAAAAAATATCAATGGTATTTTGGTAAATTTAATTGTTAAATTTTTTTTTAAAAAAATATAGATTTGGAGTGTCATAAGATAGGTTTGGTGGAATTCAAAATTAGCGTATTTTGAGGCCCTAGAAAATTAAAAAAAAATTAGAAAAAAATCATGGTAATTCTTTTGTCTCGAGAATTCTTTCGAGGGTTATTTGGTGTTCTAGTACGTTTTTATGTACTCACACTAGATAAATGCGGGTTATTCAAATATTATTAATTCAAGCATGCCTTGTATTAATAATTTGTCCATTTGGATTAATTCTACACAGTGTTTTCATGATTTTTTTGATCAATATCTAGCCACCAAATGTTAATTAAAGCATTTTTCTTATGTGCAGTTGATTCTAGTGAATTAATTTGCTAGAACTTCTGGTCAAGAGGGGTCAAGAGAAGGGTAAAGAAAAGTATAATCTAGATTCATATAGAGAACTCATCTACCATGGCTTATATATTGACTTTTCGGTCAATGATAATGTCGATGACATGAGTGATCATCATCCCAACTCTGGAGGGAAGATCTTAAGTTCCATGAAGAAGAAGACGAGGCGGTAGCAAAGAGTGAATTTTTGGAGGTGACACAACGTCTCGAGGCTACAATAGCAAAGTGCCATGATGAGATGGAATCACTTAAGGTGTAGATTTTAACTCTACAGAAAGCTCTTCTAGCCACGTCATCTACTTCTACCATAGCAGTTGCTCTGTCTTTTGCACCAAAGGTATATGGCGGGGAGAAGAAGGAGAAGACACAAGAATGTGTGGATACCTAGCTTAATAGGTGAACTATACACTTTACTTTTACCCTTTCACTGATGTGCAGAAACTGCAGATGGTACAAGGATTGTTAAAGGGGAAAGCTTTGACTTGGTGGGAAGGATCTAAAAGAAGATTCTATTCCTACTATTTGGCAAGGATTTGAAGATGCATTCAATAGAAGGAGTTTGTCCAACCAGAGAATGAATTCGAAGTTATTGCCAAGCTAGTTAAAAATAACACGGCTAACCAGTCTTTTGATAACTATGTGCAAAAGTTTAAACAGTTGGCTGCCACAAAGGCAAGTGTGGTATTCTCATCAATGGTTTATCTCGTGATTATATTTACGAGGTGAAGAAGTGCAAAGTTAAAATGGCCGAGGATGCTATTCAGAGTTTTCACAAGACAATGGTTGGCGCCAATTCATCAAAACCAACGTCAAGTGAAAAGAAATCCACGTTCACTTATTCAAATAGTGGACAGAAAAGAAAATTGGTTTTCACACCAAAACCAAAAAATGGTGACAACGCCAGCAAAAAACCCAAGTTTGTAAGGAAAATCTTACATGCTTTAAATGCAAGGAGAAAGGGCATACAAAGAAATTTTGTCCTTTGAATGGAGCTACAACAACTTTAGCGCCTGGTCAAAAGGCAGCACCGAAATAGTTCATTACTCAAGAAATCTATACACATTATAGAACTTCAAGGTAAATTCTCTGAAGTCAATATTACGCATCTTGAAGAAACCCAATGTTCAGATTGTACTTTCAGTAAAGATGTTTATGGTCCAAACGAATTATTTCATGTAAAGATGTTTATGGTCCAAACGAATTATTTTATGTAAAGATGTTTATGGTCCAAACGAATTATTTCATGTTTATGGATCAGTGAAAGGACATCAGGTTCATATTTTGTTTGATCCTGGTAGTACTTACAATTTTATTGATGACAATATTGTGGTACAGAGGATGAAGCTCAAAATCATGCAGAATGATCACATGTACAGGGTCAGGATGGCTGGAGGACAAGTCCAATTTTGGAACAAGAAGGTGTCAAAACTACCGTTAGACACCAATTGTACTCAGATAGGCTTGATTTCCATGTCATGAGCTTGGGTCATGTGGATATAATTTTGGAAACAAAATGGTTTCATAGCAAAAATAAGAATTTTTCTATTGATTGGGTCAAACATTTGATGTCTTTCCATCACAATAATGGAAGCCTTGTAACTCTTAAAGGAAACATTGTTGCACCCAAGGAAACTTTTATCAATGAGTTGGAATTAATGGAAGATATGTTTGACTATGAACTTTTCTAGTTGGTTATGGATCCAGTGTCTTCATATGTTTATTTTTATGTAAACATTGTTTCTTTACATGTTTGGAAAAGTAAAGTGTTAAGTTTCATTAAAAGCGAATTTCAGGATGTATTTCTTGATGAGTTGCCTCATGGATTACCTTCTATAAACGAGAGATGGATGTTTATTGTTACCTCCACACAGAGCAGTATTCCTCCATTTCTAGGTTTGACACTTCACAATGACACTCACTCTGACAAACCAACACAGTTTCATCTTACTCCGACAATTCACTACAACTCTACACACATGTTTCACACAACACAGCTGCACTTGCACTACTCTCAAAACACGGAATACAGAATGAAAAAGGCCTAGAATAAGTGAAGCACAAAATCCGTCAACTATGTTGCCATTACAGAATCCGCCATAGCTACACACAAAATCCACCAAGAACCCTATTCATGTATCACTAAACAAAACGGCTCCAGCTATATAGACTTCCCACCACAACTCTCTACCTTCCAAGATCCCAAAACTAACCGATTTCCAAAAATACCAAAAATCCATACATAAAACTTGATAAATAATCCACCTAAGGTCTACCAACGGCTGACCTCGGACCCACAATTCCTTGATCCAGTCAGCCACTTGCTTCGCTTCCCCATCGACAATCATAGCCTCCTGATTATTGATGAAACAATTCAAGTTTGACAAACTCTGCAATGCATCTTGGACTGAAAAGATCCCAGATGACCTCTGACTAGGCCTCTGTGCTAATGGAGTGATATTAACAGCCGGCATACCTAGGGTCATCTCCACTGAACTCTTCCCCACTTTCTTTGGAAAGAATGTAATGGACCTCTTCCGTGCCTCCGACTTAGATGCCATAGGCGGTTGAGGAAACAAGGACAACTTGCCTACACCTTGCGGCAAACCAGGACTTCCTTCATGCTCCTGTGATCCCAAATGCACACCACTCTTCCCTTTATCAAAAGACACTGTTTCCCAGACCAATTTTTGCTTCTTAACAACACTCACCTGCCCTTGTTCCACCCCTTACCCAAACTCACTTTTGGCACTGATGATGCCAAAGGCACATTCAAAACATAAGAAAAAAGAGTTGACAAATAGGGTGAGAGTTTTGTCACCGAGGGAGATCTACGCTTATCCCTGGGCTCTGACAGCTGCAACAAGTGGTCGAAAATAAAAGATGCCCTGTCTATCTTAGACCCACGCTCCGCATGAAAGACGGGCGCGAAGGCCTCCTTTGACATGTAAGCGGATTTGGCCAATAGACAAACTCTATCAAGGTACCAAAAGAGGTGAGTACTGCGGAGCTTACCACAATTTCTGACCATGTAGTACGACCTAGATCCCTCTGGTGCGCCGAACTCTGAGCACATATACTGGCATCTGTTGGCTTGAATTATGCAGCACCTTGAAAACCTCTGCGACCAACTTCGGTGTAACCTCTTTATCATCCACAATATAGCCTGCGTTTTCCCGCAGATGCCCAAGCTGCCACTCTGCAAATTCATTCTTTTCCCACTTCTCCCATGGCAAACAAGCATATTCATAAAGGCCAACCCGGTGGAGCCACCTTATCATGCACATCCAACTTGCCTTCCACTTCTACTTCCTCTACTGCATCATCCCTGCAGACTCAGCTTCCTCACCCTCTTCGACACTCTGCAAACCTTCCCTTCTAGGACATAACAGCTCGTCCATAGCAATCCGCATGGAGCGCGTCTATGTCATGGACTCGCTAGTGAGCTCCAAGGCACTCTCGGCCTGCTTAAGCCTTAAACTGTCAGAAAACATGTTGGCGAGGGCTCTAAGTACTAGAGTGAGACTGCTTTTTTGCGAGGATGTTTTGCATGCTTGAGCGAACAGGGCAAACTGACCGCATGCAATTTTATCATGGTGAAGTGGCCGGTTAGGTGAGTCGCCCCCATAATGACCTTCCTCAAAAAATGCACCCAACTCAAGTCGACTCACCCTAACATGGATAAGATCCCGCAATTTAAGAATTTCCCTTAGTGCATGCGATGCTGCAATTGGATGACTCTTCAAATGACAAAATGGCTCTGGGTGACCCAACTGCAAAAAATCATTCCGCTCTGCAATCCGCCTGCCACACACCTTCCGGAATCCGCTGCAACTATCCGACCAGCCAGCCCCACGGCTTTCTTCACAATCCAAGAAATCCGCCTGGACTTCCCTTGAAACATATGGAACAACCTCAATCCATTTGACTGATATCTCCTCACCCTTATTTACCATCCAATGAGGAATCTCTGGAACCTTCCCATAAAACTTTTTCAGCCTGAAGCCATTTACCGGTTTCACTACCGGAGTTCCAAACACATCTCTCAACCTGAAGGTGCCTTGCCCCAACTCTTCAATAATCTGATAAGGCCCAAAGTATCTCAATTTTAACTTACCTGGATGCGGCCCCAACTTGGAATTATATAACATCACCCAATCATCTTTCTTGAAAATTTTAAACTTCACCTGCCTTGACAACCATGCCTGTCTTCTATTCTGAGCTATCTCCACTGCATAAGCACTCCGGATCCGATCCTCCTCTAGTCTCAGCAACTCCCTTTGTCGATGCAAAACTGAATCCTCAGGGCTCGAACTGCTAGTAGCCGTAAACTAGGAACCACATATTCCATTGGAACAACAGCTTCGATACCATAAACCAGCTTGAAAGGTATCATCCTAGTGACGACTTTATATGCTGTCCGGAATGACCATAGTGCAGAATCCAACTTGTCATCCCAATCGGATCGATGTAGCAACCTCTTAAGATCCTCCTTAAACCTCTCATCCAAATTGACACTGACTTTGACCACTTTTGGATTAACTTCAAATCCCAAATTCAACTCTTGCAAATCATCTTCTTTCACTCTTGACACCTTTTCCATCAACTTGTCATATAGAAACTCAGCTCTGGTTATTGCCTCTTTGGGTGGCACTTCATCATCTAAATACTCTAAATCCTCTTTTATCTTGGAGACAGAACTAACTCCTCCTAATTCCTGAATTGATCCCTGACGTGTATCCACTTCACCTGACTTAACAAATGACTTCCTGTCGAACTTTGCAGAATCCTCCTGAAAAACATACTTCTCCACAATCCTTTCCACATCAACTTCAAATACTGGAACGACAATAGGATTTGCCTCCATAAAACATGCTTCTTCATCATCTTCAACTTCATCCGCCAAATTAATTGTCTGAGCCATCATTGGCTTTACTGACGTTGACAATTTCTTCTTTGCAGTCATTGGAATCCTTACAGAATGTTTACCTTTCTTCAAAATCACTTCATTCCTTTCCCAATCCTGTTTAAGCTTTGCGGACTTAAACCATGGTCTCCCTAATAGCATTGAATAAGCATTCCTAGCATCCTGTATCTTCAAAACAACAAAATTTGCTTGAAATGGCAATCCATGCACCTTGAGGATTTGTCCTCGCAACATCCCAATTGGCTGTACTCTCCGCTGATCTGCCATCCGCACTTGGAATGGTGCAGGCTCAGGCTTAACATCTGCCATCCTTGAAAATTCAGCTTCAGACAAAATATTCACACCGGATCCCCCATCTAACAGAACATCAGAAAACATACGACCATCAAATTCCAGCTTCACAGTTGGGATAGTAAAATCCACATCATCTGGAGTAATCTGATAAGTCCCAACACTCTCCTTTAATGCACCCAGAATGTCAGGAATGGTTGACTTTCTTACTACTTAATAAAGTCTGTCCCTAAAAATCGAAACCAATGAAAGCAACTGATCCAATGTAAATTGCATAGGAGTATTCAGTAGTTCCTCAAACAATGCCCCTGATGCTAATTCTAAATTCCCCACGATCTTGAGCTGCTTTCGCTTCTGTCCAGATGTCATTTCTTCCTTTCCAGACTGCTCCACTTCATCCGCTACCTCATCTTGAACTTCCTTCTGTGCTTCCCAATCCAACGGTGGTTTAAGCATTGCCTTTGAACATGTAATTGCCATTGCCTCAAGCTCACTGGACTTACATTGCAAACAATCACACTCTGGAGAACACTCCGCTGACACTTGATGAGAGCTTGGCCTACCGGGTAAGGTCTTCTAAACATCCTTGAGCGGATTGCAGGTGATACAGGCAAAAGCAAAGCTAAATAGAGCAAATCAAAGCAAAGAAAAATTCTGGTTTTTGAAGCTTTCCATTAAAGCTTGGCAACATTGATGTATGGTGGAAAAGCAAAAGCAAAATAGAGCAAATCAAAGCAAAGAAAAATTCTGGTTTTTGAAGCTTTCCATTAAAGCTTGGCAACATTGATGTATGGTGGAAATACGTGTGATTCTGGCAAAAGACATATGTATTTGACAAAGAGGGATGTAATGGCAACTCTTATGCAAGCCCTATTGTGATTTTGGAGCATTTTGGAAGCATTTAAATGTATGGAAATCTCTGGTTTTTGAGCTCACACAAAACAGAGAAAAGCAAGTCAAAAATTGAAGCATTTGGAGCACATTTTTGGTAAAAATCAAAGCATTGATGGGTAACACATATGCCTAGGTGTCTTGGGGACTTAAAACCATCTTCAATTAGCATCCCAAACCCTCCTAAACCCCCCTACAGCAGGCGGCGCAGCCAGAACAGAGAAAACTGTGCAGATTTTGATCATTTTGCCTACGAGGAGATCCGATTCTCATTGGTTGGTTGATACCTTTCAAGTTTACTTTAGCAATTGGATGCCTTACACTTTGGAGAAGAGGGCTATGTGATTTGTTTGGTCAATGATGCTTAATTGAGCTGGGAATGAGCTGATTAAAACAGGCTGTCCACTGGTTGCAGAGAAACAGAGCATTTTAATTGAGCAATTAATCTTTGGTGTTTTACAATTGGACAAATTCCTCTTACATGGAGTTGATGGACACTATTGCTAAGCCAATGAATGCCTGGTTGCTCAATTTGGTGAAATATTGAAGAAATTAGAGCCAAATCATTACTGGTTTTTCTGGTTTTTCCAAAAACAGAGAAAGGGGTTTTCAAAAATCGATATGTACACATGTCAGATGGTGTTGATACTCAACATTGAGGTTCATTAGGTGTCAATGCAAGTTGCCCATACTTGATTGCACCATTACATTGTGATTTGGAGCCTTGGAAGGCGTGTCGATTCAGGGTATCCCGCACTGAGTGAGTCAGTTCATCTTGGATGATTACAGGTTGATTTCCTACATCAAATTTGGAGTTTGTTGGCTATCTTGGAGTATCTGGAACATTCATTGGAGTGTGGTTGAGCTGAGGAAGGCTCATTTACAGATTTGAAGTGTGCGGAAGGTGTACGCATTGAGCAACATGTCGGACAATCCAGTTCAGATTGTTGGTGAAAAGCTGGATAGGAAGAACTTCCAGGCATGGAAGTACAGGATAAAGAGTTTCTTGAAAGGGAAAGGATTTTGGAATCTCATTACAAGTGCTGAGCCTGAGCCTGAGCTACCTCGGCAACCTACACAGCAGCAGCTTATTGCTCATAAGCAATGGTCAGAGAGAGCATTCAAAGTGCTGCATTATTTGTCTATATGCATTTCTGATGCTATGCTCATACACATTCAGGATGCTGAGAATCCCAAAGATGCATGGGATACTTTGGTCAAGATGTTTGATACAGATACGAGTGCTCGCAAGTCTCAATTGCGACAGCAGATACACAATGTGAAAAGGAATAAAAGGAGCATACATGATTATGTGCAAGAAATCAAGAAGTTTGCAGATGCATTGGCCACAATAAATGCCCCCATGCCTGATGATGATTTGGTGGATATTACCTTGCGTGGTCTTGGCAAGGAATACAAATCCTTTGATACATCTATCTCAGTGAGGAGTACAGGTTTACCCGACTTCGATGAGTTGGTTTCCCTCTTGCTAGTTGAGGAAATCAAACTCAGTGATTCATTTTTGGATGCATCTACTAGCCATGATGATGGCAGAAATCAGGCTTTCTACTCGTAGAGAGGCTTTAGAGGCAGGGGGAGATTTGCATCACGTGGACGTGCTGGTAATGGTCGTGGATGGCAGGACAGGCCTCCACAACAAAATTTTCAGCCTTCATATGGTGCTCGAGGTGGTCGTGGATATGCACCTCAGCGAGGCAGAGGTACCCCCCCGTGGTCGAGGACGTTGGCAAGGCCAACAAAATTCTATGCAAGATGTGGAATGCCATTATTGTGGCAAATATGGTCATATGGCGAGAGATTGTTTCCGCAAACAGAATGATTTGAGAGGGGGAAGAGCACAACGTGGTGGTCATTATGGTGGAAACTATGCACAAAATGGTGGTAACTATGCATCAAGTAGCAATGATGGAACTGCAAATCATTTGTTTGCCATGAAGCATGTTGTGGGTTCTATGACAACAAATGCTGAGAATGATGATACATGGTATATGGACTCAGGAGCATCAAACCATATGACATGTCATGGTGAATGGTTTGAGCATATGAAGCCTATGGATGTAAAAGGCTATGTGGAAACAGGTGATGATACCCAGCATGTCATAACACATGTTGGAAGTGTACCATTGGTCATGCATAATGGTCAGACAAAGTCTATGTCAGATGTGCTGTATGTGCCTTCGATCACTAAAAGCTTGGCCTCAGTTGGTCAAATGGTGGAACAGGGATTACAGGTTCGTTTCAACGAGCATGGATGCTTCGTTGAAGATTTCAAACATGGATGTAGAGTGATTGCTAAAGGCAAGAAAGAAGGAAGATTGTTTAAGCTGGATGCTGGAATTCCTGAGCTAAAATCAGCCATGTTCTCAAAGAGCAGGAATGTGGTACAGGACATTGATATGTGGCACAAGAGGATTGGCCATGTCAATATACAGAGATTAAAGAACATGCAAACAAGAGGCATTGTCAATGGATTGCCTAGGTTCAAATATGATGGATATATGCATGTTTGTGAAGCCTGTCAGTTTGGGAAGCAGGCAAGATTGAGGTTTCCTAGAGAAGGAAATATGAGTAACAGGCCACTTGAGATAGTACACAGTGATGTATGGGGTCCTGCACAAAACCCATCTATCAAAGGCAGTTTATACTATGTTACATTCATAGATGATTTCAGCAGGATGACATGGATATACTTTCTGAAAGAGAAGAGTGAAGTGTTGGAAAAATTCATGGATTTCAAAGCTTTTACAGAAAAGCAGTATGGCTGTTGGATTAAATGTCTGAGGACAGATGGAGGTGGTGAATACACCTCAAAGGCTTTTGAGCATTTCTTGAGGAAGCATGGAATAAGAAGACAATTGACTTGCAGGTATACACCTCAGCAGAATGGTGTGGCTGAGAGAAAGAATAGAGTCATATGTGAAGTGGCAAGGGCAATGCTTAATGAAAAGAGCATGCCAGATTACTATTGGGCAGAAGCATGTGCTACTGCAGTGTATATTCTAAACAAAACACCTACAGCAGCCATTCATGGAAGCACGCCAGAGATGCGGCTCACAGGTTACAGGCCAGACATTGGACATCTTAAAGTTTTTGGATGCATAGCTTATGTGCATGTGCCTGATGAAAGAAGAAGGAAGTTGGATCCTAAGGCAGAGAAATGTGTATTTGTTGGATATGCATAGGATCGAAAGGCCTACAAATGTTATAACCCTCAAACTAGACAAGTAGTCATCTCACGAGATGTGGTGTTTGATGAGCTTGCTAGTTGGTACAAAGCAAAAGATGAGGGAGTCATTGAGTCACTTGAGGCAGATGTGCCTGTGAACTTGCCATCACAAGCAAGTTCTAGTTCTACTACTATGTCTGGGCCAGCAGCAGAAGCTGAGAGTAGCAGTGTACATCCATGGTCAGGACGTTTGAGGCATGAGAGTGTGAGCACTGGGAGTAGTGCTATGGATAAAGGCAAAAAGAAAGTCGAAGGAATTGGAATCACAGGTTATGAGTCATCTAGTTCTGAGAGTTTGGATGAGGAGCTTGGCATACCTGTTTTACGCACACCTGGTGCTAGACAGGACAGATATGTGCCACCACATGCTAGAGTTACAGGTGTACAGAGTGACCCGCAGGCATTGCGGAGATCCCAGAGAGTCAGATATCCTGTTGACAGATTGACATATAGAGATTTTGCTATGCACTATGCATACATGACATCTATGGTGAAGCATGTGGAACCTACATGCTATACAGAGGCTATTGGAGAGCATGTATGGGAAAAAGCAATGGATGTGGAGATGGACGCATTGGTCCATAATGATACATGGGACTTGGTTGCACTACCAAAGGATAAGAATGTTATTGGATGTAAATGGGTTTACAAAGTAAAGTGCAAATCTGATGGTTCTATTGAGAGACATAAAGCAAGATTGGTAGCAAAGGGTTATGCACAGACCCAAGGATTGGATTATGATGAGACGTTTAGTCCAGTGGCTAAGATGGGCACAGTGAGAGCAGTCATTGCTATGGCTGCAGCTAATGGCTGGGAAATGCATCAGATGGATGTTAAGAATGCATTTCTAAATGGAGAACTACAAGAGGAAGTATACATGGCACAGCCAGAAGGGTATGTACACCCTAGATATCCCACTCACGTATGCAGGTTGAAAAAGGCATTATATGGTCTGAAGCAAGCACCACGTGCTTGGAGTGATAAGATGAGCAGATATCTTATCTCACTTGGTTTTCAGATTTCTACAGCAGTTTCTTCACTCTATGTGAAGAAGACACAGCATGGGATTGTTTTACTAGTCATCTATGTGGATGACTTGATTATCACAGGTGATCATGGTGCAGATGTGATGCATGTCAAGAAAGCTTTGAGTGGGCAATTTGACATGAAAGATCTTGGTGAGTTGAGATACTTTCTTGGAATAGAAGTGGTGAAAGATCATGCAGGTACTTGGTTAGTACAGCGCCAATATGCATTGGATATGTTGGCAAAGTATGGCATGACAGGGTGTAAGCCTATGAGTACACCATTGGAGCAAAATGTGAAGTTGCGGGCTGATTATGGCGAGGAATTGGATGATCCTTCCATGTACAGGAAGATGGTTGGTAGTCTCATATATATGACTATCACATGCCCGGATTTGAGTTATGCTGTGGGGCTAGTCAGCCAGTTTATGCAGAGCCCCAGGAAACCACATTTGGATGCAGTGAGACGCATCATGAGATATGTGAAGACCACAGCACATTATGGTTTATTTTTTGAGAGTGGTAAAATCTTGGACATACATGGCTACACAGATGCTGATTGGGCAGGTAGCGCATATGACAGGAGGTCTACTAGTGGATATGCTTTTACACTTGGAAGTGCCGTGGTGAGTTGGAGTAGCAAAAAGCAACCTACAGTTGCTTTATCCAGTACAGAGGCTGAGTACAGAGGTGCAGCCATTGCTACTTGTGAGGCTATATGGTTAAAGAGTCTCTTGGCAGATTTATGTGAGCCTCTTGATGGCAAAGTTGTCATTCATTGTGACAACATGAGCAGTATACAGTTGGCAAAGAATCCAGTGTTTCATGCGAGGACCAAACACATAGAGGTCCATTATCACTTTGTCAGAGAAAAGGTGCTGTGGATGGTACAGTTGATCTTCACTATGTGAAGACTGATGAGCAGGTGGAAGACATCTTCACGAAGCCACTTAGCAGGGAGAAGTTCAAATACTTCCGGACTATGTTGGGAGTACATGGGATGAGCTTGAGGGGGAGTGTTGAGAGTCTTGATATCCCAAGCTCATCTACATCTTCATCGGCAGTACATCATGAGCTTGAGAGGGGCTGTTGAGATTCAAGCTCGATGTCAGTGTGAGCCAGCTATGCTATGTGCTGGTAGATTAGGTAGGAACATGTGTGAGACATAAATGACCGCGTGTCCAGCTGGTCATAGTGTGTGGACATTAGCTAGGGTTAGTAGAGTGTGGACACAACTCATGGTGTGTTGTGTGGATTATGGATTAGTGCATTATGCTTTGTGTGAGAGTGGACATGGCTTCCCTCTATGGTTAGGGTTTGCAATATATTATTAGGGTTTGCTCCTGTGTGTGTGTCTCCTCCTCCTCTACCGTTCTTTCAACAGCTAGTTCATTTCAGTTTGTGGTTCTGTACCATACTTTATGGTTCAATTCAGTTTTCAGTATGATGAAAATTCGATTTTGCTGGTTATGAAAAATATGATTCAATTTTGCTGGTTCTAAAAATTTAGTTTTGCTGGTTCAGATTAGTTTTCAGTTTTATGGTTGTGGATAGTTTTGCTGGTTCTAAAAATTCAGTTTTGCTGGTTCAGATCAGTTTTCAGTTTTCAATTTTATGGTTCAAATCAGTTTTCAGTTTTCAGAATGTAGACAAGGGAGATAGACAGAGCCTACATTGTACATTACCAAACCTTAGAACAACAATTTGTAAATCACAATAGAGAGCCTATATAGATTTGAAAATCCACCTTCATGTAATATGGGCTTCATGATACAATGGTTATACATTCATACATATAGATGCCATCATGTAATCTGGGCGTCATTGCCATCATGTAATCTGGGCGTCATTGCCATCTAGCTCGATTGTTGCTTGCATCGACTCTTTAACTGCACGTGCATCCAATTTGGCTTGCATGGAGGGGCATCTACCCTTAACTGTAGCAATGAAGGAGGTGCCAACTTGATTGTCATCCATTGTTTTGTGCTTCTTCCTGTTGATCCCTTTCTCAATGAAAGACTTTGCTCTATTCCCAAAGCCATCTCTAGTTCGTACAAAAGACTTTGCAAGCTCAATGCCCTCCTCTCTTTGTGCTTTCAATGTATGTAGTTGCCCAAGTGTCTTCTTCATGCTAGTGGTAGCCTCATGAATAAGCTCGGCATCATCCTGCACAAAATCCACAAGTTGTTGGAAAGTGTCATGTAAATGATTCAAGCTTGACCTCTATGTAGACTTTGAAGATGCATCCTCACAATTGTGCCCTTCCTCCAAGCTCGCATCATCCTCAAGTGGCACTCCAATGTTGAGGTCATCAGGCTTAATCTCAAGTAGTCTCCTCGGGACCATCTCCAAGGCACTATCTTCATACATGCTCACACAATGTGACACCATACCTTGCTCCTGAACACCGGCCATGAGCATCACCTTGATTTGATGCTTGCATATGTTGCCAAGCTCGGACCAATGGCATGTACAACATGCCCATTGACAATCTGAGTTGTAGACAGTGTACACTTGGTTTGGATTGGAGAGGCTTCGAACATAAGCATCTGTTGCTACCAATGAATGACAAATAATCATCTGGAATTTTGAGAGCTCGTTGATGCGAGCTCTCCACTACCTTCTCAATGGCATTGTTTCTCTTAAATCCCCCTTCCTTCACAACTTGTATGTACCAATAATGAGGTACACAAGCTGGTTAGCTTGTAAAGAAGCCAATCCACTCGACGCCCCACCATTTTCTTTGAAGATCCTAGAAATCTGTACTTCAAAACTCCATGGTACGCCTCGATTGCACCATTCGTGTCTTGATTGGAATGTGGCAATGTCCTTGTCGCACGCACCCACATGTCTAACATGATGAAGACTTGTAAGCATATATGACCATAAGAGAACATAACACATTGGGAACACATTGAAGCAAGAAAAATAGCTCATAGTCACCTATTTTAGGCTGCCATGCATTTCAAAGTAGTGGAGGAACTCCTTCTCACTTTGAAAATCTTCCTTGAACTTGCATATCATTTCCCTAGCTTCATCCTTGGTGAGCTCATATGAAGACGAGGACCCTCATGTTGAGAGATATAATCGCGGTGTTGTGTGTATGTGGGAAAGCACCCTAGAGGTGCAAGATATTGTGGTGAGATAGGAATGCCACATGTAATATTGCATGGTGTGTGAGAGTTGACCAAAAGAGTGGAAAAGGGAGTGCCACATGGATGATGATGTGTAAAGTGGGATAAGGCTAGAGAGCCTATATCATTGTATGGTTCATTGTGATATGCAATACAAGGGAATAGTGTTGAGTGTGCAATCCCTCTCTCTCTAGTCATGGAGTTTTTAGTGTGGTTTAATCCACCTTAATCTTATGCTTAATCTATGTCCTTCACCATGATCAATCCCATTTCTAGAATCTTATCATGGTATCAGAGCCAAATGGGCTCTTGGTCATGGTGTTTATTATGGATATTAGCTTGTTTGTGTGTTTGTTTGATTAAGCATTATTTTCAGTTATTATGAAAAAAATTATGCACACTCATATTATCATTTGGATTTGCATTTGTGAGGATTTGAGAGAAGATTTGCATTTGTGAGGATTTGAAAGAAGAGCTATGCAACAAGGAGGTTGCAATGAAGCTACCATTGAAGTATCAAGTGGAGATTTCTCATTGTGGAGATGACAAATGGTGTTGTCATCATCAAAGAAGCCGTCTACAAAGCTGAAAATGCAGATTTCAGCATCATGAAGGCTATGGAGTCTTCATAAACAACAAAGAAGCTGCCAAAGAGACAATGGTCTCATGAAAGGTTGGTTTTGTGAAGTTTTGCCTCAAAGTTTTGTGTTTGAGCATGGAAAAATGCTCAATGTATAAGGGTTGCTTGATGGGATGGAAGAATCCCAAGGTTCTTTGCTTCCAAGCAAAGAGTGTAAGAGGTGCAATGCTTGTCTAAGAAGGGACAAGCAGTTATGGGCTTGGAAGAAGTCCATGGTTGAGCACATTGGAAAGAGTGATGCTCATGGTTTTGCTCATAGAAGATGGGCAATGTTTGGTGGAAGCTTTTGGAGTTTTCACATTGGTTTGCACCTATGGTTTCAATTGAGAGACCATGTGAAGATGCACCCTTGAAGTTTGTATGCAAGAAAAAGCATAGAGAGTGCAAGCTCATTTGGGAACTTGCAAGGCCATGTTGATGGCTATGGGAGAAACCTCAATGAGAGAGGTTTAGAAGAGGCAAAGAGACTGAGAAAAGAAAGAGATGCATGTTAGAGCTCAAATTGGGGAGCTCTTGAGGGCCATATCAATGGCTTATGAAACCTCATAATAGGGGTTTTTGAAGAGGAAAATGTAGACAAAGAATCGGGAAAGGAGGTAGCGCAGTCAACATGTGGAAGAAGTGAGCAGCGCAAATTGGTGGCAAAAAAGGAAGAGTCCTAGAGAGGACAAGCAGTTATGGCGAGCTCAAAGGAGAGGAGCTCAAAGAAGATGACCTACACGGTGGGTCCTATAGCTACATATTTTGGCAGCGTAGACGTTTGGTCAAGGCCACCAAGGAATCCATAGAGAAAGAAAAGCATCAGTCATGGCATAGGAACTCCAAGCATCAAAGCTCTTCAAGCATTTGGCTATGGCGGACTACTGTGTGCAATAGAGAATAAGCAGCTTGAAGAAGAAGCTAGAGGAGCTGATCAAAGTATGCATGGCGCTCAGATTAAAAGAAACGACTGTTGAAGCAGTGATGAGGACGGTGGAAGCTGCAGAGCAGAAGGCCCAAAGACGGCTTGGCACTGGGTAATGCAATTGGACGCAAAGCAAGAGAGAGGCAACACAAGCAGAGGCATCGTATAGCCAGTAAAGAAGAAGGCGACGTAGTA
Organism: Cibotium barometz; assembly: GCF_041138505.1. NCBI lineage: Eukaryota > Viridiplantae > Streptophyta > Polypodiopsida > Cyatheales > Cibotiaceae > Cibotium > Cibotium barometz. The sequence continues at coordinate 45,734,581 of NC_141087.1, forward strand.
CAGGAAGCCAGGCGATGCAGGCAGAGAAAGGCTTCCAAGCTGTGCCTATGGTGGCAGATATCTGCAGCATAAAGTCGACCAGAAGAACAGTCGAGGTGAAGAAGACGAAGACCCAAGTGGGGTCCGTATCTGTGAAAAAAGAAGCTAGTAGAGGCTAGTAGAGGCCAGGTTTGATAGATGAGAGAATTAATGGAGTCTGGCTGGCATCTCTGCATATCGGCGCTGCACTCTGCAGAAGACGGCCCGTGTGGCATGTGTTGCGTTGCAGAGAAAACGTTAAAGATTAAAATTTCAACTCCACCCTTATTAATTTGTAAGGGTGCATTCATACCTTTCAAAATGCAGAATCTATTTGTTCTCATAAGGTATCCATTTATATGTGTTCACACATGGGTTCACTGCCCGGCTTCGGCCAAAAATGATTGTATTTTTTTCTCTCAGCCATGAATGAGAAGGGTAATCGTACCCGAGCTTGAAGCTCAAAACGAGGATTTTCTTTTGTAATCATCCATGGTATGAGGGTCGCCCTGCCCGAGCTCACCTAGAAGCTCGAAATGGTTGTTGCGTGATGTGTGCAAGAGCGATGCACGTGTGAGGTGCATGTGCATGGGTTGGATCCCACCCGAACTTCCATGTTCAAATCGGACTCAGTGGTTCCGCTGTGAGCAATGAGTCGGCTCAAAATGGACTAGGTGTCTAAGATGGTAGACACGGGCACACATGTTTGGTTGATGGACACTCCAATGTATCATTGAGGGGGAGTGTTGAGAGGTAGCGATTGTATTTGTGCAATGCTACATTGATATGGGTGATAAGTGATGGGTGAGTTGTGAAACACCTCGATTAAGAGGGGGTGTTGAGAGATATAATCGCGGTGTTGTGTGTATGTGGGAAAGCACCCTAGAGGTGCAAGATATTGTGTGTATATGTGTATGTGGGAAAGCACCCTAGAGGTGCAAGATATTGTGGTGAGATAGGAATGCCACATGTAATATTGCATGGTGTGTGAGAGTTGACCAAAAGAGTGGAAAAGGGAGTGCCACATGGATGATGATGTGTAAAGTGGGATAAGGCTAGAGAGCCTATATCATTGTATGGTTCATTGTGATATGCAATACAAGGGAATAGTGTTGAGTGTGCAATCCCTCTCTCTCTAGTCATGGAGTTTTTAGTGTGGTTTAATCCACCTTAATCTAATGCTTAATCTATGTCCTTCACCATGATCAATCCCATTTCTAGAATCTTATCACCTCCCCGCATATTCATGATGTTACCAAGCATCCGAAACATGGCCGCACGTGTTGGCCAATCTTTCACCTTTCGAATGAGGTGTTTTAGCCAACACCTACGTACATGCCATAAGCACAAGTACACCGGCAAATTGAAAACGACCCTGAGAGTACAAATCCAAGTATTGAGGGTACAAATCCAAGCAATGGTCATAAAGCATTGTCCAAGCATCATGCATTATGTTAGGAAAATTACCTCAGTGCATCAATTTCCCTCTCCGCATCATCCACCATGAAAGCATTTGGCTGCCACGATTTATGGTGATCAAGCATGCGATCTCGAAACTTTGTCAACCAATATCGCACAGCCTCAAAGGTGGCACTTGAGGCAAGAACCCACGCAATTGGGATGCCATTGCGATGTGTGTCAAATACGAGAATTGTATACAAATGGAACTACATCATTTTAGGTATAGTAAGTACAAGTACCTTGACTTGAACATGGCAGAAAACAGACAAGAATTGAAGCATACCTTGTACTTGTTCGTTCCAAATGTGGAGTCCATAGCCAACAAATTTCCATTTCCGAACTTGTCACAAATCTCTCTTTGCCATTGGGTTTGGATCCCTAAAAAGAATTCCTTCTGTACTTGAAGATTTTGCTCTTGGTAAATAAATATCATATCCGCATTTTGTGTACACCATCGCCTTGTACTCTCTGCATCATCATCATGTAGTTGATATGTCTCCATAGCATGTTTCCTTTCAATATTGAGTATATCTTGGAGCAATAAGTAGTCATCCCTCACCATTGGACATTTGGGCTCTTTGCTTTGTCGTATATGCAAACTTTGAATGTGTGCATCGAAAACTTGTTGTGGAGTAAAGCCCTTGAACAACAAGTTAGAAACCCAAACTTTTTTTTCCAATGAAATCCATGGAGAGAGGAGAAGAAGGGTGTTTCCCTCATTCTTACAAGGCTCCCCATGGCAGATGATATCTTCTTTATTTGTGTGAAAGGGATTAATATAAGATATAACTGCGATGCTAGGATCCAAGTATAGACGATTCACCATGAAATGGCATTGACACCCTCGAATGCGCTGTCCTACTGCCTTGGGTGGCCGCCTTGGCTTAGTCTCTTTCTTGATCAAATTGGCATTTAATTTGGTAGAGGCTTTTATGCTGTCTTCATTGATGGTAGGACAACCATGTAACTCCCCATCGTCAAGCTCATTTTCATGCACATTACTCTTGCACTCTACATCTTTTCCACCCGATTGTTCATGCACATGGCATACACATTTAGAAGCACAACGTGTCCCAAAAGCACACCAATATCTATTGGCAATGATAATTGGGTATAAGTCTAAAGCCTTGCATGATAATCATTTAAATAAGGTAATGGAAAATAAACACTTACATGGTGCTCTCAAGCCATGAATCCTTGAATGGCCGTATTAGCGAGCCTGGTGTGCGATGATGGTGGGAGTACCTCGTAAACGTTGTAGGGAAGTCAGGATTTTGTGCTTCTCTATTCACAAACTCGCCAACATGAGCCCATGGAATACGAGCTTCCCTTTGCACTTTGTACTTCGACCTTTCATTGTGTACCAATGTCCATTGTATTCCGGAAACATCAAAAAGACCATGTGTGGGAACAGGGGAGCCCATCGATTGTTGCTAAATGAGCTAAAATAAACCTGCACAGTTTGCCAGGTTATTGATAATGGGGGTTTGATAATGGGCTATTTTCTTTTTCGTATCTTTCTCTTTCGTTTACAAGGAATAACTATGAGGTTGGTGGCAGTAGGCAACAACATGCGGCGGTGGACCCACGAATTCAAAGCAATTTTGGCCATCATTTTTTTTACTAGTAGCTGCCAGCGTGGCCATTACTTTTTGCCACATAAGCTCGAAAAAAGCCTCCACGCTGGCAATCACCCCGAAATCTAACTATAGCCTGCCGCCGCCGGGCGTTGTCTCTTCCCTTATAACATAAGGCCCTGTCCACCGGAGCTTGAGTTTACCTGGATGCTTACCCATTCTCGAGTTGAATACCAGTACCTAGTCTCCTTGTTTAACGATTTTCCTTTTCCCATGTCTGTCTGCCCATGCATTTTTCCTTCTCTGCACCATCTCTGCTGCTAGGAAAACACTTTCTTGCCTTTTCTCCTCGAGGTTGAGCAGCTCCTGTATTCTGCATTCTCTTGATTCATCCATGGGTAGCCTCTCCTACACTGTTACCCTGAGGCTAGGCACTACAAACTCCATGGGCACGATTGCTTCCAAGCCATATGCCATTTTGAAGGGAGTCATACCCGTGGTAACCTTGTAAGATGTTCTAAAAGCCCATAGTGCACTATCTAGCTTCCAATCCCAGTCTGTTTTGTTGGCATCCACTATCTTCTTTAGGATGTTGACTAGAATCTTATTTGAAGATTCAGCTTGACCATTGCATTGTGGGTGGTAGACTATGGATTTTTTATGAATGATCAGGTGCCTATTGGTGAGCTCCTGCATAACTTCGTTCATGAAATGTGTCCCTTGGTCCCTTACCAGTTCTATCGGGCAGCCAAACCTTGTCATGATATTCTTGTAAATGAACTTAGCCACCTCCTCTGCAGTGTTTCTCCTTAAGGCTTTGGCTTCTGGCCATTTTGAGCCCTATATAGTTTTAAAAGTGATTCACATTACCATGCTAACACCCAACTCCTCTTTAAAATATAAAGAGAAGTACAACAAAAAGATCAAGAGCTTCTTCTACACTTCTCACCTACTTTGTGGGATAACCACTCCTGTAATTAACCTAAAACTATATCTTAAAACTAAACTAATCATGTTTAACTCACTTAACAAGCATAAAACCATTCCACATGCATTAATGTTTCAAATTCTAAATATTTCCATCACACATAGACAAACACTTCACTTGAGCACTGGGAATAACCCCATGCTACTCAAATGAACCACATAACCTACTTATTATGTAATAAACAAGCTTTATTTTACAAAGCATGTACCCACAAATAAAATTCAAACAATATCAAACTTTACATGCCACAAGAACTCATTGAAAAAAACATATTCCCTTCATAAAGTATATTGAAATTAATTACCTAACTCCACTTATTATAAACAGATAATTAGATGCATTTTACACTACAACTATGAAAATATTCATTTTACACATATTCCCTTCAAAAAACACATTGAAATTAATTACGTAACTATACTTATTATAAACAGATAATTTTACACATTTTCTACTTATTATAAACAGATAATTACACACATTTTACACTACAACTATAAAGAATATTCATTACCTATCCAAACTCTTTAACACAGTAAAAAAACACAAAAAATAAACCTAAGTTTCTTTGTAAACTTCCTCCAAGTTCATTATATATTTTGAGATATTAATTTTTCAAAAATTTCTCATTAGCTTGACACTCCATAACACGTCTAAGAATATCCTTAATTTTTGAGAATAAATAAAAATAATTTACTATCTATCAACATCCAAAATCTTAATTTTCAATCCATTAAAATATTAAGTAGTTTGCTAATTATCATTAGCAAATATTATTAATACTATTCCAAAAAAAATCTATCAAAAGAACATAACACATTACACCATTTGATAACCTACATTAATCAAAATTCAACAATTAACTCCATCATGTTAATTAATTAGCAAAATAGTATAGATTTTGGAAATTAAGAAATACAATGAAAATTAAATCCAATAAATTTAAAAAAATTCAAGTTAAGATTTTCTTATTAAAAATATTCTCTGTTTTGAATCAGATTATCAACAATGTCAATAAAAATATAGTTCCTTTATTAATCACGATGTAGTCAATTTTAATAAGGACGATTAAACCACCCCTTAATTCTAAATTAATCATGATATCATACTTTAATCAAGTGTATCTAGTCCTAATACATCTTTGTTTCAAAGGCATTCAATAATTCATCATTAATTCTCTTAATATTCACTAATTATATCACTAAGAAAGCATGAAATAAGAATCCAACCTTCAAGAATGATCAATTTGAGTGGTTCTTCACTGTAGTTTATATTGCTATTGCACTTGAGACTCCATTGGGAATATTCACTAATTATATCACTAAGAAAGCATGAAATAAGAATCCAACCTTCAAGAATGATCAATTTGAGTGGTTCTTCACTGTAGTTTATATTGCTATTGCACTTGAGACTCCATTGGGAATATTTCTAAGCTCCTATTGCATCCCATTGCCCCAATATATCATGAATTGACTCCTAATTTTTCTAATTTGTAGCCCACTAATGACTATGAATTACCCCTCTTTGAATGCTCATCAAAATTCATAGATAATGCACAAGAAGGATATAAATGCAAGTAAGAATGGATCATATTCATGCTTGAGAGTACCAAAACCATGTTCATACTCAAGAATCACTCCCAATGCTCTCTCCCATCCTCCCAAAAAGGGGAAACTTATTCTTGCATGTTAAAACCACCCATGACTTGAAATTAAAGGGTCCATTTCCACTAACTTGACACTCTGAATGTCCGGTCGACCCCAAAATTGGTCCTAAATTATTCTACTCACACATAAACATCATCTAATGCATCCATCTACATCCCACTAATTCCTCGAAGTCCGTCAATGCCAACCCACAAGCACCGCCTATTTAAAATTGCCAAAAAATAAATAAAATTTTTGATATACATAAACTTTTGCTAGAAATAACTAATACGCCTCAAAATAGGCATGGAGCCCTAATAAAACCAACAAATGGGTAACAAGCCTAATCTCTAAAAATGTCTATTTTTAATTGCTAAAATATTCAAATTAACTACTAAAACTGGTAAAAATGGCTAAAAAGTCCGAATAAGGCTAAAAATGACCAAATTAAGTCCAAAATTAGGGATTATCAACTATCCATGGCCATTTGGAGACCTCAATGGTTACGAGTTCAGCCAAGATCCCACAACATGTTGAGGAGAGTAGAGGTGAGTGGTTCCCTCTCTTGCTAGCTCTCTCTTTTGCCTCACTGCACTAAAAAAAGAGTTAGCAAAGAGGGAACCACTCACCTCTACTCTCCTCAACATGTCGTGTGGGGATCTTTTTGTTACCTGCCTCAATGTATTATGAGATGAAGCAATGTATAAGCAATAGGCTAAATAGAAGCTTTGGACACTTGCTTGGCCACATTTTAAGTGTGTGTAAACACTTATGGCCATGTATATAAGGTATTTTCTCTCATAATGCAAGGAGACTCTTCCATTGTGCAATTGAGCTTTCCCTCTTGCTAAACCTCTCTATAATCTTCTCTCTAATGCATGCTAATGAGTGTGTGTGAGTGATTTAATGTGACAAGAGGGAGTAGTGCCCATAGTGCAACATGACGGTGTGACAATGCTCGCAGGAGAAGGCAACTGATAATCTACCCATGGTAGTGTTTTGATGTGAGAGGAGGGAGTAGTGCCCATAGTGTAATGTCATGGTGTGACAATGCTTGCAGATTAAGGCAAATACCCATGGCGATAAACCTCAAGGGTTACGAGTTTGGCCACCATTGGAAAGATCCCCATGAGTAGAGGTGAGTGGTTCCCTCTTTGCTAGCTCTTAGTCTTGACATAAGCCACCTTAATATTCTCCTCCGCCCAGGTAGATAGCTAGAACCACATTCAAAGTGACCACTTTCTTCTTTTGTATCAACCACATCAATCAAACCAACGATTAAGGCATCCATAACATTTTCATCCACTTGATTATTTGAAAATCCAATGTCATGACATTACATCCATTATTTTATACTTTAATAGCATGTATATCATAATTATCCACAATACCCTTTCCATTTTCTCCCTTGGTATCATCAATTAGGTTTAGATAAATTGGTGAATAATCTCTTCTTGGATAATCCCTTTCCATTTTCTCCCTTAGTAGCATCAATCAAGTGAATTGAAGAAGAAGCTCTTCTTAGACAATCCGGTTGGGAGTGCCCCTTTTGTTGGCACCCATGGCAAGTAATATCGCAAGATTAGGAGGGCCACAATTTCTTACCATGTTTCTGCATCTGCTTGCCCTAGGGGAGTGCCCCTTTTATTGGCACCCATAGCAACAAGTAATGTGAGAAAGATTAAGAGGGGAGTGCCCCTTTTGTTGGCACCCATAGCAACAAGTAATGCAAGAAAGATTAAGAGGGCATGTTTCCTACATCTGCTTCCTACATGTCTCCTACATCTGCTTACCCTAGGGGAGGCCTTCTTTCACAAGCTTGCAAGAGATTAAACTGGTCCAAATTTTATCCTCCAAATTCAGTCAAACTGAAGCTGGAAAATTCTAGAACTTAGTTGGACTTAGTTAGTGGCCTCCCTCACCTATAAATAGACCCTCGTTCTTTTGTATTCTCATCTGTGAGCTATACCATGCCAGTATTACATTAAAATAATCATATTCTCTATTATCCCTTAAAAATCCTCTACTTTTGGAGAGATTGGAGCTTCTCTCTCTCTTCAAAAACTCTTGGAGCTTTCTTCTCAACTTAATAAACCAATTGATTGGTTGTGGCTTCACTTCTAGATAAAGAAGCAAGCCAAACCTTGAGGTAACAAGAAATTTTATGGTTTTTGTTAATATTCTCAAATGATTTCACTTCTCAACCCCTCTCAAGCTTGAGAAGTTTCTAATTAGTTGTTTTTAATGCAAATCAAGCTTTCCCTAAGAATTTCAATGATTAATCACAAAAAAGTTAATCTTTATGCTTATTTAGAATGCTTTTTATGTATATCTCTCTCTTCGAAAAGAATAGTCATTCCTATGGCTAATTCTTTAGAAAAAGAATGCTTCTCATTGATAAATTCTTAATTCAAAACCAAACTCTAAGCTTGTAAAGCTAGAGGATAAGAAAATGGTATTTTATGCTTTTATGATAACAAAATAATGGTAAATTCTTTTAAATTATTTATAAGTAGTTAAAAAAGCTACTTTAAGTGATTCTAAATGTGAAAGAGATAATCCTATCATTTTGAGAAAAGAGGAATAATAGAAATAGCATAATCTAGTAGAAATAATCATAACTAAGTTTATGATTATGGCTAAATTTATGATTTAATTTTATAATTTAAGTTTAAGTTTAAAAATAGATCTTCTATCATAATTGTATTGCAATATCTTATTCTTTTTTAGAAAAAATAAAAATTATCAGTAATAGCAGCGAAGCTATGGTAAAATTTTTAGAAAACAATACATATCTTATTTTTATGCATAATGCTAAAAGAATTTTAGATAAATTTATTTTATGCATAAGAAATTTCTAAATGATAAAAGAGGAATTCCCATGACATTTGGAATTCAATCATTTAAATGGTAAAAGTGAAATTCTTGGCATATTTGAAATAATGGATATTTTTATTTAATTTAAAGAGGAATTTTCGATAAATTTATTTTATGCATGAGAAATTTTTAAATGATAAAAGAGGAATTCCCATGACATTTGGAATTCAATCATGTAAATACACAAAGAGAAAATTTAAGCATATTCAAAAAAATGGATATTTGTATTTAATTAAAAAAGAATTTTTATGGTATTTTGAGTAGAGAAAGGTTTAAATTAAATTTTGGTGACAAAAGAGGAATTCTCACTGTAATTCCACCTAGAGAATTAGGGTTGATAATTAAATTGGTAGAAAGAATATCCTTAGATATTTTATGTGCATAAATCACCAAATTGATATTTACCCAAAATTAGATTAAATGGAAGAAGAGTATTTTCATAAAAATCCGATATTCTCATATAAAACCATTTCTTAATCTATTATGGTTAAGAAGGAATGAAATTCATAAAGCTGGAATTTTCTTGCGGTTAGAAGTTCAGTAGATGTTTATTTGAAGAAAATCCTTGGAATCAAAGTTAGAAATCGAATAATTTTTGTTGGACCACGACTGTGATGTAAGATGCCTCCCTCCAGCTTTTGAGGTATAAAGGTGTAAGAACCTCACCTTCTGTTCTTGTAATTATTTCCCTCTCTGAAATAGAAGAAAGATCCTGTTTTACCCTATTTTGACATAGAGAGAGAAAATATCTAGAGAGAGATAATCCAAAATTGAGATATTTTTGGATATAAAAACCCTCCTAGTGTCTAAAATGGTTTCCCGTGAAACAAAAATTCAAAAAGAACTTTCCAATGTGCATTTGGAATTAATCGAAAATGTGTATAAATGACCTTAGCCTAAGGGTCAAGATTTTCTGAAAATTTTGGATTCTGGTCCAATTAAGGTTCCTATGAGCCAATAAGATTAATCCAAGTGTTTGGATGAGATAAATCCAAAGAATAAAAGAAAATATCCAAAAATGAGTAAATGCTCACATAAGATGAAGAGTTGACGTTAAAAACTATGAGATATTACTAAAAAAAACGAGATATTTTGGAGGAATGATGAATTTTTGACACCTTGGTAAGGAAGAGGAGACCTTTAAGGTAGGTGCATATTTCACACATGTGGATGAGTTCTTAATTCAAAAAAATTGTGATATTTTTATCTCTCCTCTCTCCTGGATCAAACCAAATCAAAAAGGGAGCTAAACTGGTCCAAATCTTGTCCAAATTCAGCCAAACTGAAGCTGGAAAATTCTAGAACTTAGTTGGACTCAGTTAGTGGCCTCCATCACTTATAAATAGACCCTCATTATTTTGTATTCTCATCTTTGAGCTATACCATGCCAATATTACATTAGAATACTCATATTTTTTATTATCCCTTAAAAGTCCTCTACTTTTGGAGAAAGTGGAGCTTCTCTCTCTCTTCAACCATCCCTGGAGCTTTCCTTTCAACACACTAACCAATTGATTGGTTGGGGGATTCTTCTAAGGATAGAGAAGCAAGCAAAAATAAGAGGTAAAGTGTAATTTTATGGTTTTTCTCTACTATTCTCAATGTTTTCACTTCTCAACCCCTCTCAAGCTTGAGAAGTTTCTAAATTAAGTGTTTATAATGCAAATCAAGTTTTTCTTAAGAGTTGTGACTAATTAAGAAAAGTTTACATTTATGCTTAATTAGGATACTTTTTATGTTTATCTCTCTCTCCCCCAAAGAATGGTCATTCCTATGACCAATTCTCTATTCAATTGATGCTTCTCATGGAGAAATTCTCAATTCACAAATCAAACTCTAGGCTTGTGAAGCTAGAGGTTAAGAAAATGGTTTTTTATACTTATATGCTAGTAAATTATGGTAATCTTATGAGTTAAATCTATAAATTGGATTTAACTTATATGCTAGTAAATTATAGTAATCTTATGAGTTAAATCCATAAATTGGATTTAAGGTTAAAAGATAGTTATACTATCATAATTACATTACTAAGTCTTATTCTTTTCAAAAATATTAAAAATTGTCAGTAATAGCAGCGGAGCTATGGTAAAATTTTGAAGAAATTGATACATAATTCATTCTTATGCATAACGTGAAAAGAGGACTTCCTACCATATTCTAGAATTGAATATCCTAGGCTAAAAGAATGATTTTCATCATATTCAGTGGAAAACTAATTTTTAAGGTTTATGTATAATTAAATAATTAAGAAAAGAGAAAATTATGGTAATTTTATTTAAATGATAAAGAGGAATTCCCATGACATTTAGAATTCAAGCAATTAAATGTAAAAAGAGGAATTCCCAAGATCCAAGAAATTAAATGGGAAAAAGAGAATTTTTAGTATAATTCAATTTATGAATATTTATCAAAAGTGAAAATATGGGTAGAATTGATTTTTGTAAATCCCATGAATTATTTTGTTCAAAAGAGGAATATTGAATATAATTCATTTGAGAAATTGAGAAAGAATATGAAAATAGTTGTCGAGAAAAAGAACCTTTATCTAAGCCAAACAATTGACAGAAATTTAGAAAAAGTCCCATTTTCGGTATCGAAGTAGGAAAAGCTACTAAATGGGAATAAGATGTGAATGGGATGCGATAGGATGTAAATGGGATGTGATAGGATGTGAATAGATGTGATAAGATGTAAATGGGATGCGATAAGGTGTGAATGGATGTGAATGGGATGTGAATAGATGTGATAAGATGTGAATGGGATGCGAATGGATGTGAATGGATGTGAATGGGATGTGAATGGGATGTGATAGGATTTTTGAGATATCAAGCTCATCTAGTGAGGCGGTGGACACTAATGACCTGCTGGGGGATAGGCCCCACACTTACACCACTAGCATGGTTGGTGAGATCATGGGTGATATGTGGCCAGTGGGATGACAGGCTATGTGACAGCCATTCTAGAGACTGGCATAATTATAGCGCCAGCTCACTTAGTTGGGTTCACACTATAGAGAACCCTAGTATGTATTTGGTTAAGTACCTTTTCATATGTGTACTCGTATCTTTATATATGGTGTGTTGAGTGTTGTGTGAAGAGGAAGAAGACTTTCAGTCTCTCACCTTGTGTGTTCTCTTTTAGGGTTTTGTGATTGTGTGTGTGCTTGCAAGGGCTCAAGCTCTCTTCTCCCCTGCATCTTTTCATGGTATCAGATCCTGGTTCATGCTAAGGACTGAGCTGCAAGCAAGAGAAGCACAGGAAGCGGTACGAGGGTAAGAGCTTCATCTACTCTTCCCTATTTGTGTTGGTGACTACACCCTTGTCGGGAGCTCTACGGGAGGCACCGGCAAACGATCTCTGTGATTGAGGAGCTTTCTTCGTGGAAGTAAAGCTATAGGGCAACTATACTATCCTATCGGACTACATTTTTTGAACCGAAAACACGTTTCGGGCGCGTTACGACCTCTGTTTTTCAGAAAGCAGGTGATTTCGAGCACTGTGGGTAAGTCATCGATTCTCTGCAGAACTCTGTTTTAAGAACTGCAGGAAGACAGATTGGTTGTGCAGACATTATGTGTGCTGCAAGGAGGTCAACAGTTGCCATTGGGTGTATGTATGCACATTGAGGTCACTAGTTGTGACATTTGAGTGTAGTACAGTACCGCTGCAAAAAATACAGCAGTTTGTGCAAGACAAACCAAAGTGCTGTTTCTGGTAAAATTTGTGTGTCTGGCAAGATGTCAAATGATGGCATAAACTAAATTGTCACTGAGAAGCTTGATAAGAACAACTTCCATGCTTGGAGGTTCAGGTTGACAAATTTCATGATGGGAAAGGGTTATTGGGACTATATAGAAGGTGAGCATGAAGAGGCAACGAAGATACCAGAGATCAATCCAACTGCTGCAGATGTGAAAGAGTTCAAGGATTGGAACCAAGGAGCCAGAAAAGTTATGTATTGGCTCTCTATCAGTATACAGGACACCATGATTGGACACATACAGGATGCCAAGTCCCCCAAGGAGGCGTGGGACACCTTGGTAAAACTCTATGAAACGAATACCAAGGCACGAAAGATACAGTTGAAGAATGAACTTCATACTGTGGAGAAAAAGAGTATGTCTGTGAATGACTATGCATTGATGAAGATAAAGGGTATTGTGGAATCCCTTGCATCTATTGGTGTTTCAGTAGATGATGATGATAAAGTGGAAGTCTGTCTACGTGGTCTCGGGCCACAATACAAGGTGTTCAAGACGTCTATTCAAACTCGAGAAAACATTCCCAATTTCACAGATTTGGTGTCTATGTTGATTATAGAAGAGAAGAGCTTGGGTGAAGACCAACAGTCTTCACAAAACAAAAACAATTCAGAGCAACATGCCTTCTACACAAGTTCAGGAAGAGGACGAGGTAGAGGAGGCCGTAGACGCGGTCAAGGAGGTAGCCGAACAGGTAATCAGAATTATGGCTAGCAGTAGCAACAACAACAGTCCCAGAATTCACAACAACAACAAGTTCAGGAAGAGGACGCGGTCAAGGAAGTAGCCGAGCAGGTAATCAGAATTATGGCTAGCAGTAGCAACAACAACAGTCCCAGAATTCACAACAACAACAACAACACGCAGGTGGAAGAGGCCAATTCAGAGGCAGGGGGAGTCAAAGAGGTCGTGGAAATTGGCAAAGGCAGTATAATGATACACGTGGATGCTTTTATTGTGGTAAGCCTGGACATGTGCAGGCAGATTGTTACAAGAAGCAAGCTGACATCCAAAATGGGAAATTGCAGCAAAACAACTATGCATCCTCGAGCAGAAACAATGAGGATAATGAAAAGTTTATGGAGCATGTCGTTAATGCCATGTCTGAAAATATTGAAGCAACGCAAAAAGATGATGTATGGTACGTTGATTCAGGTGCTTCGAACCACATGACAAGTCATGGGGAGTGGTTCAAGGAGATGAAAAACCTAGAAAGACCAAGTTTTGTGAAAACAGGGGATGACACTGCTCATCCAATTGTCCATGTTAGAGATATGCCATTGTTTATGCAGGATGGCAAAAGGAAATACCTTGCAGATGTACTTCATGTTCCGAACATAACAAAGAATCTGGTTTCAATTGGCCAGATGATTGAGTAGGGTTTACAGGTTCGGTTTTAACCCTGATGGTTGTTATGTTGAAGACTTTAAAGACAAGTGCAAGTTGATTACAAAAGGCAACAGAGTGGGCAGAATGTTTACGTTGAATGTAAACATGCCTGAAGTAAGTGCTACGATGTTTGCAAATGGTTCAGGAATTGTTATAGACACAGACATTTGGCATAAAAGAATTGGACATGTGAATGTGCAGAGAATGAAGTCTATGCAGACTAAAGGAATTGTGACACGGCTGCCAAAGTTTAAAGTTGAAAGTATGCAGAGAATATGTGAAGCATGCTAATTTGGAAAGCAAACAAAGCATGTATTTCCACGTAACAAAAATGTGAGTAGAAATGCACTAGATGTTATGCATTCATATGTATGGGGTCCTACGAAGACCATGTCTATGGGAGGCTACAGGTATTATGTGACATTTATTGATGACCACACAAGGAAAGTGTGGTCATACTTCATGAAGGAGAAAGGTGAGTTGTTCACTCATTTTGTAGGTATTATGTGACATTTATTGATGACCACACAAGGAAAGAGTGGGTATACTTCATGAAGGGTGAGTTGTTCACTCATTTTCAGAATTTCAGAGTTATGGTTGAAAAGCAAACACAGAAATATGTAAAGTGCCTAAGGTCAGATGGAGGGGGAGAGTACTTCTCCAATGAGTTCTCTGAATTTTTGAAGAAGAATATTCAGAGACAGTTTACATGCAGATACACTCTGCAGCAAAATGGAGTTGCTGTGAGCAGAAAAACAGGCACATTGCTGAGATTGCACGAGCATTGATGGAAGAGAAGAATATGCCACATAGCTATTGGGCTGAGGCTGTTTCTATAGCAGTTTACATCATGAACTGAACTCCAACTGCAGCCATACATGATGTAACTCTAGAGGAGAGGTTTACTAGCAAAAAACCTGATTTGTCTTATCTGAAAGTCTTTGGATGCATTGCATATGTGCATGTGCCAGATGAGATGAGAACTAAGTTGGATCCAAAAGCTGAAAAATGTGTGTTTATTGGATATTCCCTTGAACAAAAGGGATAGAGGTATTATAAAATCAAGTCATCTACATAGATGACAACAAGCACAACCCCTCTATCACTGTGTCTCACATACAGCGAGAAATCTACATTGGCTACATGAAAGCCAATAGTGACAAGATATTCAGAAATCTTATGAGACCATGTTCTTGGTGCTTGTTTTAAGCCATACAAGGCTTTCTTCAACCTGCAAACATGCTCGGGGTGACTCACATCCTCATAACCAGGTGGCTGCAACATATACACCTCTTCTTGCAAATCCCCATACAAGAATGCATTCTTTATATCCATCTGATGTAAAGACCATTGCTTTGACGCAGCCACCGCTATCACAACTCTCACTGTTGCCATCTTCCTACAAATCCCCATGCAAGAATGCATTCTTTACATCCATCTGATGTAAAGACCATTGCTTTGATGCAGCCACCACTATCACAACTCTCACTGTTGCCATCTTGGCAACTGGGCTGAAAGTTTCCTCAATGCCATATGTCTGCGTATATCCTTTGGCTACCAATCTAGCCTTGTACCTGCTTATGCTTCCATCACTATTATGTTTTACTTTGTACACCCACTTGCATCCAATGGCTTTCTAGCCTTCATGCAATTGTACTAAACCCCAAGTCTCATTTCCATATAGTGCATCCATCTCCTCATCCATAGCTTTCTCCCAACACACATTTCCAACAGCCTCATCAATGCATGTGGGCTCTACAACCTATACAACTTTTGCCATGTATGCATAGTGATGTGCCACATAACCATCATAGGTAAACCTCTGCACAGGGTTCTTCACTCTCCCAGATCTTCACAGCTTTGCATTCATGGCTTCCATAGCATTCTTTATACTAGGTGTTCTCATAGCTGGTATCCCAAGCTCCTCATCAAGGCTCATCTCCGAGCCACTACAATCTCCATCAACATGAGAATGCCCTGCATAAATGTCAGGCATACTAAGGGGCTCAACCACTTTCTCTTTGCCTTTATGTGATGTACTAATCACATTTGCAGGATTGGTATTATGACGTAGCGTGCCACTCCATGGTCTATCAACTGAACCACTAGATGAGGACTCTCCTGGTCCACTCAAAGACTGTGATTGCTGACTTGCATTCTGTGCAACCACATTTCCACTCACATCAACCCCAACAGCTTCTTTTTTCAGCACCATACCAGCTGCTCATGTCATCAAAAACAACATCCCTGCTTACCCTCAACTCACGTGTAGCAGGGGAACCGTGATGCAGAGATCTTTGATGTAAAGATCTTGCTTAGACAGAAGTTTGAGATGAAGGATCTGGGGGAGCTTAGATATTTCTTGGGCATTGAGGTGATTAGGTCACCACATGGTATTGGATTATTGCAATGACAGTATGGCTTGGACATGTTATCCAAGTATGGTATGACACGCTGTAAGCCTATCTCAGTGCCATTGGATCAGAAGGCAAGTTGAGTGCAGATTCAGGAGAGATTTTGGAGGATCCTACTATGTATAGGCGCTTATTAGGAAGCTTGATCTACATGATGATCACCAGGCTAGATTTGAGCTATGCTATTGGGTTGGTGAGTCAGTTTATGCAGGTTCCACGAAAGCCGCATTTGGATGCATTGAGACGCATACTGAGGTATGTGAGGTCTACTTTGCATTGTGGACTATTTTATGAAACTGGGACAGAGATATGTGTACATGGGTACACAGATGCTGATTGGGCTGGTAGTACCTCAAGATCTACTAGTGGCCTCATGTTTTCTTTGGGGAGTGCTACTGTGGCTTGGAGCAGCCAGAAGTAGCCTACGGTTGCTCTATCTAGTACAGAGGCCGAGTACAGAGGTGCTGCTATGGCAGCACCTCTGTATGGCAGCATGTGAGGTAGCTTGGTTGAGAAAGCTACTTGCAGATTTGGGTCTATCAGTGGTGGATAGACAAGTTGTCATTTTTTTGTGATAACATTAGCAGTATATAGTTGGTCCTAGGAACCCAGTTTTTCATGCTCTCACGAAGCATATAGAGGTCCACTACCATTTTGTCAGAGAGAAGGTCTTGGGGCAGGAGACGTTGACCTTGTTTATGTCAGCACACAGGATCAGGTTGCTGACATCTTCACCAAAGCGTTAGGTAAGCTCCGCACATTCAGGGATTTGCTTGGTGTACATGAGATGGAGTTGAGCTCAAGGGGGAGTGTTGAGCTCGAGGGGGAGTGTTGAGATATTGAGCTCATCTAGTGAGGCGGTGGACACTGATGACCCGCCTGGGGGATAGGCCCCACACTTACACCACTGGCATGGTTGGTGAGATCATGGGTGATATGCGGCTAGTGGGATGACAGGCTGTGTGTGATAGCCATTCACTGGCATAGTTATAGCGCCAGCTCACTTAGTTGGGTTCACACTATAGAGAACCCTAGTATGTATTTGGTTGAGTACTTTCATATAGGGTGTACTCTTATCTTTGTATATGGTGTGTTGAGTGTTGTGTGAAGAAGAAGAATATTTTTAGCCTCTCGCCTTGTGTGTTCTCTTTTAGGGTTTTGTGATTGTGTGTGTGCTTGCAAGAGCTCAAGCTCTCTTCTCCCCTACATCTTTTCAAGGATGTGGTGTGATGAAAATGAATGTGGATGAGATGTGAAGTAAATAGATGTGGATGAGATGTGAAGTAAATTAATTCTAGTTGAGAATTGATGAGTTGATTTGGATTCTGATTAAAAAAGATAATGATTCCTGAATTCTCATTGAAAGAAGATAAGTTGAACAAAGCCATAATGAGGATGAATGGGACAAATCCCAGTGATGATATTGGTAACTGGAATGACGATTATGACTTCAGCAAATCGCTATGAGATTAGTGGATTGTGCTAACAGATTGCTATTGTTAATCCTTGACCCAGTGGATCTAATTAAGGGATGACAAATTGAAAACCTGCATAACTGAAATTCCCGTGGAGGAATGATCAGATGGAATTTTTGGTTTGATGGACCATTACTAAGCTAAGAATATGAATGAATTATTCTAAGATAATGAGTTCTATATGTTCTTCTATTAGAAGGGATCTTTACCCCATGATTTTGTGGGGGGCTGACCAATCTAAAGAACCCTAGAATCAATTGGATCTAAAGTCGGATTTGAATTAAAAATAAAGGGACTTAACCAGAATTTTCGTATTGATAGGATCATGGATCGAGGTCGTCGCTCGTGGTAGGAATGTTAACCCCCAACTCGATGAGGAAGAGCTCGACTTGGATGTTCGTAAAACTCTTCATAGATTGCAGCCTCAACCTTTCAAGGGTGAAGGGGAAAACTTGGGCGAGGTTGTGGAGAAGTGGATCGAAGCAATGGAAGAATACTTCGATGTCACTGGGTACAATGAGAAAAGTAAAATGGCTCTTGCAAGGCTGAAAATAACAGCCAGAGTGGCATGGAGAAACAATTGTGCGAGACAAACCATCTTAACCCTGGCCAATAATACCTCTTTCTTAAAAAAACTTAAGCATTTGTGAAAACCCAAATGGCCAAATAAATTATGCTTATGAAAATATTGCATATAATGACCCTTCAATGGTTGGGGCACAAAAAGTCTAGGTTTATCCCCATTATAAAGATATAACACATTGTTCTGTAGAAAACATTGTTGATCTGGGAACAAGGGTAAGTTCTGAGTTGTTGGTGTCCATCCATCGAGCATGTGTCCATCTAGTGATGTTGTTTGCCCATACCAAAAAAAACCTATCAGTGAGGCAAACTCATGTCATAAAATAGTCTTCTAATTTGAGTGCAACTATAAGAACTCTCTAGTAGAAATTGGGGAAGGGACATGGTAATCTTCACATGGTTAAGGGTGTCAAGCAAGTTAAATCGTGAGATGGAAGATGTGAACTTACTTGTTGGAAGAAGCGCCCTTATCCTCTTTTTATTTTCTTTTGGTTCTTCAGACCATATCAAAGCATGAGACTCTTTCTTAATGTGGGTGGGTGGAAGGGTGGGAGGAATGCTTGGTTGTTCTTGGGGTCCTACCTTAGAAGTTCTAGCTTGCTCCTTAGGTTTTGTTTCTTCCCCCCTAGTGATGACACATATATGAGAGCTAGGTTGTATGACATCAATCATGTTGATAAGAGTTTTGTTGTTAGATGGCATCTCTTGGATCCTAGTGCTAGAACTTGGGTCTTGTGGACTTGGCCACTCCTTTTGAAGGAGGGTCCACCAGCTTGGTCCAGGTGGTTTTGCAACATCACTACGATGGTTCAAAGGTCCAGATGGTGGAAAAGCTCCTCACCTATTATTCTGAGCCCTAAATTTCATAAAACAATCAGCCTCTACATGCCCATTCCCAAGACAATATGTGCATTAAACATTTGGGCATTCCCGTGTGAGATGAGGTCCCCTCCAAGCTTGACAAACTACCCTTGTGGGATGGAGTTCAAATTTTAGTGCCGCAAGGAGATTTTGTTGCCTCTTCAAAAAATCCACATCTAAAGTGATAGATTTGATGTTTTCATTCAATTGGTTCATGTAGTTTGTGAACATATCTTTTAAATCATTAGTGTTAGAGGTAGTAGGTTCATACCCATCTTGGGAGGAAACTTGGACTATTTGTGGGGTTTGTGGTTATGGTGGTATGTATTGTGAGGCTAATGGTGGCACTGGCACATATTGAGAAGTACTTGGTAGAACTTGTGAAGTAGTGGGCTGAGAGGAAGGATTGAGGGGTGGAGGTGGCAAGGCTAAAGATTGGGATGGTGAGGTTAAATTTTGAAAGACATTATATGGTGATAAGAAAGTGGATTGGTAATGGGAAAGAATTAAGTGGTGCTACCCATGGTGTACATATAGAGGCATAGGAACTTGCTGGTTGATGATAATAATTCCCATCAATTGTTGAGCAAAATCAAAAGTGACTTTAAAAGAATTTTCAACTTGAATCCCCATGGTGATGGCAGCTTCTAAATCTATAGGTTGTTGGGATCTAACTAAGATTTGGATATTAGCTTGTTAGTACCAATAAAAATAGGGCCCTTAAGAGTTGTAGCAAAGTAAACCATTAAATGAGCATCATCATAGATGTGAGACACATGGCAAGCTCTCTTGAAGTCATTTAAATTCCTTTGGGTATTAGGCTAGCATGATAGTCAGGTAAAGGTGAAATTGGCTTTTCTAGACAAGCCATGTTTGTAGGTATCACAATTGTTTAGGGTGCTAGGACTGTGGCGCGACCATGATGACAACTTGGGGTAATGGTGGTTGTGTAGGAATGTGAGTTACTTGAAGAGTTTTGGAAAGTATTTTGGAAGGTGAAATGGAAGGTGTTTTAATGATAGGTATACCAACACTCAATTATGGAGAAGGGGTGAACTAACCCTGGTGATAGGTGGACTCGATGATTGAGCTTTCTTTTGAAGTTCTTCTTGATTCTTATATCGTTCAACCCTCTCAGATCATGTCAATTGATTTTCCCAATCACTAGTGCTCATGTAGTGCAAGGCTCCATCTACCTAAGATTGTGAGTTTTTGTGTCACCCTAAACTAGAGATTGAGTCCCATTGGGCATGCCACTATCAAGAAACATTTCTCACACAAGCTCTGGAGCCAAGCTCACACAAGAAACACCTAGCAAAGATGATAAAGATGTATGTAAGGCTATATCCTCAAAGTCCAAGGCAAAGCCGCAAAGACAAGTGCAAGAATATTAAAATGGCTAGTGTGTGAGTCAAGAATGTGCAATGCAACCCTTATGAATCAATTCTTCTCTTCTCCCCTTTCACCAACACTTGGATGCAATGCTTTGCAAACATGTGATGATGCAGTTCATGTAACACACAACACTAAAATAAAATTATTTTGGTAAATATTTAATACAACAGGATAACATTGTGCAAGAATAGAAGAGTTGAATGTGTTTTTATATTCTTTATAAGGAAAAATAAATGTTCACACCACTCAATGTATTTGAGCAAGATATTGAAGAATGTAGTGAAAAAAGAGCATATCTCTTTTGTCTTTCTTGTCGGAACTTGTATGTCGTCTTCTTGTTCTTGTTGATGGTGTTTTTGGGTATGTGTGTTTTCTCGACGTTCAAGGCACATAATCAATAGAATCGTACAATTGTTTTTAAATCATTGGTTTGGTGCATTTTTAAAAAAAGCCTCAAGTACATGTTATTGTATGAGCATTGCACACATATATGTGTTTTGTGTATGGGGACATATTAAAATATTGTCCCAAACTAAACCCTAGAAGACATCCACCCATGATGATGTATAACAATGCCACATGATCCAGACTTTGTAGACCTTGTGCTAGCTCCATCAAACCACATAGTCCACCTATTAGCAATGGTTTATGTATCATCTTTTCTAACAGCTCATGCCTTAAACCATTTGGTGAAGTAATCCGTGTGGTTACTATCATGTAGTTCTTTTACCTCCTAGATGTAGGTGCTATGGGTCCCACATAATCTATTCCCCATTTTTCAAAAGGTAAAGCGGCCATAATAGGGATATTAGGTCTAAGATGATTTTCTAGACGTGTAGCCTGTTGACACATGTCACACCTCTTACACCACTCATGTGCATCCTTAAAGATAGTAGGCCACCAATAACCTACCCTTAGAATCTTTACTACAGTGAGTTTCTAAGCAAAATGTCCCCCACAAGCTGAATTATGACATTCCCTTAGTATGTGTGAGATCTCCCCTTGTGCCAACACATCATCAAAATACTCCTTCCATACCCTTTCTATAAAGCTACCCATCAATAATAGAAACCTTTGGGCATGCGCAGCTAACCTTTTTCTTTCTGATTTATTCAACTCATTGGGAAACTCCAAGGTAGAAAGATAAGAGGCTATTTTGTCATACCACTCTTTGAGATTTCTCAATACGAAACCGGTTCACTAGGTCCTTCTTTTTAACCATCTGAGAGGTCAGCTAAGCAATCCACCAGCTTTTGAAGAGTAGGGGGTTTGGTTCACAACTCATATAATCAATGGCTTGTAACTCCACTACCCACTTCATGATTCTTTCAGGGGCTCTAACTTATTCAATAAAAGCTTAAAGGAATCTTTTGGTACATAGATGATAGTATGCTGCATAATAAGATAAGGTCAAAAATTTCTAGCTTCCTCTACAATGGCTAAACATACTCTCTCCCCTAAGTGTATCTAGTTTCCACATCCTTCAACTTTCGGCTATAGTAAGCTATGGGGTGATCCCTCTTATCATATTTTTGAGCTAAGGAAGCTAGGATGATGTGTCATGTACAAGATGAGTAAAGGTGAAATAGTCTTATAGCATCAGGAGGTTTCATAATTGGTGAAGGCATCTTTAAGGGTACCAAATGACTTTTGTGCCCCTCTACCCAATCAAACTTTATCTCAACCCACAAGAGAGTATTCAATGGAAGGAGAACATAAGCCATATCTTTAATGGATCGACTATAGTGTTTAGCTACCCCAAGGAAACCCCTCAATTGTCTCATTGTTTTTTATGCTAGTGTTTGGATAAGAGCCTCAACCTTGAAAGGGTCCATTTCTATGCCATGTTTGCTAATGAGATGTCCCAACAAGATACCATAATCTACCCAAAATACACCATTTTGTGGGTATAAGGCTATAGATTTCTCTCTACACGGCTCAGAGACATTCTCCAAGGCTTACAAGTGTTTTTGTCCATGAAAATCTTTAGAAACTTAGCCAAGTCATCCCGAAAAGATTCATTCATGAAGCACTGGTATGTGGCTCGTGCATTACATAACCCAAATGGAATGATATGATATGTATAGGGCTCCCTCCTAGCTAAGGAATCAAGAATGTGATCTATAAAAGGAAGGGGATAGGAGTCTTTCATAGTACCCTTATTCAATTATTTATAGTCTACAAAAATGTGTAATTTCTTGTTTTTCTTATGCACAACTACTATAGGGGAAACCCACTCAGTGTTATCTATTGGAAAGATGAACCTTACTGAAAATTATTTTTTAAGCTCATTGTATACCCCAAGTCAATAATGCTCAAGCAAGCATCTTTGTCTTTGTCTCATAAGTTGGACATTTGGGTTTAAAGGTATACAGTGGACAACCAATCAAGTGGAATCCCCCTTAACTCATAATAGTCCCAAGAGAAAATGTCTTGATACCTGTTACAAAGCTCAATTATATATAGATATAATTGCTTAAAACATTAGCCCTAGACCCAACATCCACTATTGCTTTACCAACAACAACTCGCAAATGAATCATGTAGGCTATGGATGGGAAATCCCTATCGATTTGCATACGATCTATCTTTTACACTTGCTTACTCCCCTGGGTTAAGTGGCAAGACAAACTCATATCACCATGAAATAGTCTTCTAATTTGAGTGCAACTCTATGAGAGCTCTCTAGTAGAAGTTAGGGAAGCAACATGGTAATGTCCACATGGTTAAGGGTGTCAAGCACATTAAATTGAGAGATGGAATATGGGAACTTACCTGGAAGAAGCATCCCTGCCCTCCTTCTATTTTCTTTTGGTTCAAACTATATCAAAGCATGAGACTCTTTCTCAATGTGGGTGGGTGAGAGGGTGTGAGGAATGCTTGGTTTTTCTTGGGGTTCTACCTTAGATGTCCTAGCTTGCTCCTTAGTTTTTGTTTCTCCCCCCTCGTGATGTGATGATACATATATGAAAGCTAGATTGTAGGACATCAATCATGTTGATAAGAGTTTTATTGTCAGATGGCATCTCTTGGATCCTAGTGCCAGAACTTGGGTCTTGTGGACTTGTCCACTCGTTTTTGAAGGAGGGTCCACCTTGGTCTAGGTGGTTTTGCAACATCGCTACAATGGTTCAAAGATCTAGGTGGTGGAAAAGCTCCTCGTCTATTATTTTGAGCCCTAAATTTCATAAAACAATCAGCCTCTACATGCCCATTACCAAGACAATATGTGCATTGACCATTAGGGCATTCCTGTGTGAGATGAGGTCCCCTACAAGCTTGACAAACTACCCTTGTGGGATGGGGTTCAATTTTTGGTGCCGCAAGTAGAATTAGTTTCCTTTTCAAAAAAGTCGCATCTTAAGTGATAGATTTGATGTTTTCATTCAATTGGTTCATGTAGTGAGCATATCTTTTAAATCATTAGTGTTAAAGGCACTAGTTTCATACCCATCTTAGGAGGAAACTTGGACTATTGTATGGTTTGTGGTGATGGTGGTATGTATTGTGAGGCTAATGGTGGCACTGGCACATATTGAGAAGTACTTGGTGGAGCTTGTGAAGTAGTGGGCTGAGAGGAAGAATTGAGGGGTGGAGGTGGCAAGGCTAAAGATTGGGATGGTGAGGTTAAAGTTTGAGAGACATATGGAGATGAGAAAGTGAATTGGTGATGGGAAAAAATTAAGTGGTGCTACCCATGGTGTATATATGGAGGTATAGGAACTTGCTGGTTGATGAGAATACTTCCCATCAATGGTTGAGCAAAATCAAAAGTGAATTTAAAAGAATTTTCAACTTGAATCCCAGTACCAGTGATGGCGGCTTCTAAATCTATGGGTTGTTGGGATCTAAGTAAGATTTGGATATTAGGTTGTAACACCTTCATAAAAGTTTCAAGCACAAGTTAGCAACATTGGCATATTGTCGAACAAGATCTTTTAATTGCCAGCCATATTGCTTCACATTTTCCCATGGTTGTTGCTTAAATTTAGATAACGCATGCATGAAAGCCAATAGTGACCTTGTCAGACCATGCTCTTGGTGCTTGTTTTAAGCCATACAAGGCTTTTTGCAACCTGCAAACATGCTCGAGGTGGCTCACATCCTCATAACCAAGTGGCTGCAACATATACACCTCTTCCTGCAAATCCCCATGAAGAATGCATTCTTTACATCCATCTAATGTAAAGACCATTGCTTTGACGCAGCCACTACTATCACAACTCTCACTATTGCCATCTTGGCAACTGGGCTGAAAAGCTCCTCATAATCAATGCCATATGTCTGCGCATATCCTTTGGCTAGCCTTGTACCTGCTTATGCTTCCATCACTATTATGTTTTACTTTGTACACCCACTTGCATCCAATGGCTTTCTTGCCTTCTTCAGGCCATTGCACTTAATCCCAAGTCTCATTTCCATATAGTGCATCCATCTCCTCATCCATAGCTTTCTCCCAACACACATTTCCAATAGTCTCATCAATGCATGTGGGCTCTACAACCTATACAACTTTTGCCATGTATGCATAGTGATGTGCCACATAACCATCATAGGTAAACCTCTGCACAGGATTCTTCACTCTCCCAGATCTTTATAGCTTTGTATTCATGGCTTCCATAGCAGGTGTTCTCATAGCTGATATCCCAAGATCCTCATCAAGGCTCATCTCCAAGCCACTAGACTCTCCATCAACATGAGAATGCCCTGCAGAAATGTCAAGCATTCTAAGGGGCTCAACCACTTTCTCTTTGCCTTTATGTGATAACTAATCACATTTGCAGGACTAGTATTATGATACAGCCTGCCACTCCATGGTCTATCAATTGAACCACTAGATGAGAACTCTCCTGGTCCACTCAAAGACTGTGATTGCTGACTTGCATTCTGTGCAACCACGTTTCCACTCATATTAGCCCCAACAGCTTCTTTTTCAGCAGCATACCAGCTGCTCATCTCATCAAAAACAACATCCCTGCTTACCCTCAACTCACGTGTAGCAGGGTTATAACACCTGTATCCCTTTTGCTCAAGGGAATACCTAATAAACACACATTTTTTAACTTTTGGATCCAGCTTAGTTCTCAGCTCATCTGGCTTGTCTTTAAAGTCTTCAACACACATAACAATCATCAGGGTTAAACCGAACTTGCAAACCCTACTCAATCATCTGGCCAATGGAAACTAGATTCTTTGTTATGTTCGGAACATGAAGTACATATGCAAGGTACTCACTTTGCCATCCTGCATAGACAATGGCACATCTCCAACATGGGCAATTGGATGAGCAGTGTCATCCCCTATTTCCACAAAACTTGGTCTTTCAAGGTTTTTCATCTCCTTGAACCACTCCCCACCATGACCTGTCATGTGGTTCGAAGCACCTGAATCAACGTACCATACATCATCTTTATGTGCTGCTTCAACATTTTCAGACATGGCATTAACAACATGCTGCATAACAAACAACCTTTCATTATCCTCATTGTTTTTGCTCGAGGATGCATAGTTGTTTTGCTGCAATTTCCCATTTTGCATGTCAGCCTGCTTCTTATAACAATCTACCTGCACATGTCCAGGCTTACCATAATAAAAGCATCCACGTATATCATTATACTGCCTTTGCCAATTTCCACGACCTCTTTGACTCCCCCTGCCTCTGAATTGGCCTTTTCCACTTGCGTGTTGTTGTTGTTGTGAATTCTGGGAGTGTTGTTGTTGCTGGTGCTGGCCATAGTTATGATTACCTATTCGGCCACCTCCTTGGCCGTGTCCACGGCCTCCTCTACCTCGTCCTCTTCCTAAACTTGTGTAGAAGGCCTGTTGCTCTAAACTGTTTTTGTTTTGTGAAGACTGTTGGTCTTCACCCAAGCTCTTCTCTTCTATAATCAACATAGACACCAAATCTGTGAAATTGGGATTGTTTTCTCGAGTCTGAATAGACGTCTTGAACGCCTTGTATTGTGGTCCGAGACCACGTAGATAGACTTCCACCTTATCATCATCATCTACTAAAACACCAATAGATGCAAGGGATTCCACAATACCCTTGATCTTCAATGCATAGTCATTCACAGACATACTCTTTTTCTCCACAGTATGAAGTTCATTCTTCAACTGTATCTTTCGTGCCTTGGTATTCGTTTCATAGAGTTTTACCAAGGTGTCCCACGCCTCCTTAGGGGACTTGGCATCCTGTATGTGCCCAATCATGGTGTCCTGTATACTGATAGAGAGCCAATACATAATTTTTTTGGCTCCTTGGTTCCATTCCTTAAAGTCTTTCACATCTGTAGCAGTCGAATTGATCTCCGGTATCTCCGGTGCCTCTTCATGCTCACCTTCTATGTAGTCCCAGTAACCCTTTCCTATCAGGAAATTTGTCAACCTAAACCTCTAAGCATGGAAGTTGTTCTTATCAAGCTTCTCAGGAACAATCTGGTTTATGCCATCATTTGACATCTTGCCAGACACACAAATTTACCAGAAACAGTACTCTGGTTTGTCCTGCACAAACTGTTGTATTTTTTGCAACAGTACTGTAGTACACTCAAATGTCACAACCAATGACCTCAATGTGCATACATACACCCAACGGCAACTGTTGACCTCCTTGCAGCACACACAATGTCTGCACAACCAATTTGTCTTCCTGCAGCTCTTAAAATAGAGTTCTGCATAGAATCGATGATGTACCCATAGAGCAGTGCTCGAAATCGCTTGCTTTCTGAAAAACAGAGGTCCTAACGTGCCCGAAACACATTTTTGACTGGAAAAATTTTGTCTGATAGGATACTATATTGTCTGATAGGACACTATAGTTGCCCTATAGCTTTACTCCCGCGAAGAAAGCTCCTCAATCAGAGATTATTTGCCGGTGCCTCCCATAGAGCTCCCGATAAGGGTGTAGTCGCCAACACAAATAGGAAAGAGTAGTTGAAGCTCTTACCCTCGTACCGCTTCCTGTGCTTCTCTTGCTTGCAACTCAGCCCTTAGCATGAACCAGGCTCTGATACCATGAAAAGATACAGGGGAGAAGAGAGCTTAAGCTCTTGCAAGGGGAGAAGAGAGCTTAAGCTCTTGCAAGCACACACACACTCACAAAACCCTAAAAGAGAACACACAAGGTGAGAGGCTGAAAATGAAGACCTAACTGTTAAAGTTGCAACTGCTGACTGAGAGTCAATGGAGGACGTCTCGCGTAGCAAGGTCGACCGAGGTCTTGACCAGCCTCGGTTCGATTTAAATGGTGAGCTTCCGGTACGGTGGATGAGGGACCAAGGAAGCGGCCTATGAGTGAAGCGCTAGGTCACCTGCTGTGCGAAGGATCCTAGAGGGTGCTGACCATACGGTGCTCGGGCTCTGGGTCGCCGAAGATACCCACACGTGCATCGTGGAAGATATTGGAACAAGGAATAAGAGTTGTTTTCTGAAACCGGGCATGGATCTAGTTGATTGACCTTGCTAGTCCTCAACGGATGAGTCCATGGCTCTTTTATATGGATCTGTGGGTTGATCTTGCTGATCTTCCACGGAGATTCCATTCTGTTATATGAATATATTGCCAGTTACTATGAGCTAGGAACTATGGAAAAGGCCCCTGAGAGTGAACAGGTGGTGAGCGTTCTGGTTGCCAATGATGCCATAAGTATACCGATGAATGAATGACTGGAACTAAGGATTCAACTAGAGACTATGAGGATTGCATCTGACATAATGGTTTCATGAAAGGATTGTTTTAGAGTTAGCTGATGCTAAGAAAAAGGCAATTTCATATTGGGTGTGTAAGTGGTGTAACTAGCTTTATGTTTGCATGAACTTCCGGCTAGGGGGCCTTGGAACTCTTTTCCTTGGTACCCGGGACAAAACCTAACCAAATTCTTAATTGGATCCCATCACTACAGTGGTTGGGCGGTTGGCTAACCCATGGGACTGGATGGGGTTAGGCTGGACTGATGGATCCGTAAATCGAGACTCAATTTTTGTTATTACGATAGATGAAGTAAGTCCCGGATAGTAATTGTTCTATGGATAGGAATCAACGGCTGTGCCTCTTGATGGGGAAAAAAGCATTGATCCCAATGATCCAAGTGCAAGTTTCTTCCTTGATCTGATCGAGTATCTTTATAGGTGCAGTCGGATCAGTTTGATCACTAATGGTCTTGACTACGTTAGAGTAAAAAGTTATCCTGGAGGAATCGCCCGTGCTTTTTGGATAAGGGAAGTTTTTTCGGGTCCGATTTTGGAAAAACCGACGGATTAGTCTTTTGTCCGGATATCCGTGGGGACGAGGCTCCGAGTGTGGGACCCTGCCTCACACTAGAAGTGCTACTTCCGCTGCTAGTACCCCGAATCCGTTGCGCGGTGGGAACAGGGATCTCACAGTTGGTATCAGAGCCTTTTGGTTAACGAGGATCAACCGAGAAGCCAAATATATCAAAAATTTATCAAGAATCAAAAAGGTTGTAATTGTGTGATATAATTCATACAAATTGATATTCAATCTGAAAATTCATAAATTAGTAATTGGGTCTTCAAATAGAAGTACCGCAATTGTATGGAACCCTGACTTGCTTGAGGCCTAGACATGATGGTATTTACCTTATAGTTCCAAGTATTATGACGACCCGTATATACCGAGGGTATAACTGCAGCTCTTTACCGACAGTATATACGAGTAAATCTAAGACTTGAAATTATAAGCATTAATGTTATCCAGATGATGATTTCGAATGTGGTTGATATGATTTTAATTTTGTTTGAGAGATGATGAATTGATTTGGATTCTGATTGAAAAATGATGATTTCTGAAATTTAGTTGAAATATAATAACCTGAGCAAAACCACAATGAGGATGAATGGGATGAGTCCCTGTGATGATAAATGATGATAATGATTTCAGCAAATCACTATGAGATTAGTGGATTGTGCTGTCAAATTGCTACTGTTAATACTTGACACAGATGATCAAATTAAGGGATGTCAAATTGAGAACTTAACTGAAATTCTCGTAGAGGAATGTTCAGAAGGAAATTTTTCGGTCTAATGGACCATTATCGTGTTAAAGATATGAATGATATGATCTGAATGAATTGTTATTGAATGATGAGTTCTATGTAAGGGATATTTATCCCCGTATTCTGTTGGGTTGACCAGAATATAAGGAACCCCAGAATAAATTGGATCTTAAGAAAAAGAGTTGTCCTCTACTTTGCGAGATGAGGACATCTCGCACCTTTTTTAGTGGGGTAGAATGTAAGATTCCACCCCCAACCTTCGAGGTATACAGGAGTAAGAATCTCCCTTTCTGATCTTAAAATTATTCCCTCTCTAAAATAAAAGAAAGATTCTGTTTAAAAAGGGAAGACACTTTCCCCAGAATACTTCTCAGGAGTCCCACCTGTTTTAAGGATTCAGAACAATGAGTTCAGAAGTGAAAATCGGTGTTTTGGATATCAAGGTTTTGGTCTTTATTCGAGTACGGCCCAAAAGAAGTTCTTTATCTCTTAGGAAGTATAAGAGATTATCCCCCAGATATTGTGGGCCTTATCTGAATTCAAAGAAAGTAGGTGACTTAGCCTACGAGCTTCTTTTATCTCCTCATCTCAAAGTTCATAATGTATCTCATGTAAGCCTTCTATAGAAATATGTGCCAAAACCAAATCATAGAAAGACGGTAAAACTTTAGTGGCAAGATACCCCGTTGGCTTCTAGGTTACGCTAGTTCCTTCTTTATATAAGTCGTAACTCTTACTTGTCGCTCGCAGTAATCTTACTTCCATCGATCTCCTTTCTTTCTTAATCTCCTTTATGGCTTGGAAGCAGGAATTGGTTTTATCCATGATGATTTCTCACCTTCAAGACGCAAGTGAGTCTGTGAAGAAGGATTTTATAGAACTGTATGAGCGCTCACTTTTCCCTCACTTGGGAACTTCTGTAGCTCAGACCAAATAGCGGACCTATCAAGACATAGCTAGGGTAACACTGTGGGGTCAACAGCACTTTCGTAACAATGTTCGCTTGGCTATGGTTATTGAAGCTTTGGGTTTGGGACCCCGATACAACTGCATGATGAGATCAAGGCATGTTGGGTTTTCTGAGCGGGTCTTCTTACTGGCGTGTTTTCTTCCTCATCAAAAGATACTTTATCTCGTTTTTGGCTTGCCTCTCAGAGGTCCTTTTAATAGGTCACCTCATACCAGTGAGATAGGTGCTGCAATAACCGGCCGAATTATTCCCATAGATGAATTACCTTATACGTGTGCAGCTTGTGAGTGCTGCTTTTGTGACCATATGATGGACGGGCTTATGGAAGTGTAAAAAGTTCTTCTATCTTTACTGTATATGTTCCAAGAATGAATAAAGTTGAAATCTTTGTTCTTGTCTTGAGTCTTGCTCTCTTTGAGACTTTTCTTGGTGGTTAATCTTAATTAAAAATTTTCTCTCAGTCTCATATTCGTGCATCTTGCGAAATTACCCCAGTTTACGAGATGAGGGCCTCTCGCGTTTTTCAAGTGGGAGAGAATGTAAGATTCCTCCCCAGCCTCTCAAGATGTCCAACATCTTCCCCTGTAATCAATCCCCTCTTCAGAAATATAAAAGATCTTGTCTCTGCCTATTTTGACATAGAGAGAGAAAAAGCTTGAGAAGCTTAATTGGAATGGTTTTTGAATGCTATTGAAGTTAATTGATGAATGGTAGTGAAGAGTTACATAATTTGATGAATGCTATTGAAGTTAATTGATTAATGATAGTTAAGAATTACATAAATTTCTATTTATGCTTAATTCAAATGGTTTTTATGTAATTTCTCTCTCTCACTCAAGAAATGGTCATACTCATGACCCATTCTCAATCCAAATGAAGCTTTTCATAAAGCTTTTCCTTAATCCAAGATTAATCTATGCTTGAGGCCAAATTAATGGCTTTTTTCTATGCTTTTAGTTTATGTATTTCATGAATATTGATGATTCAATCCATTATGGATTAATGATCTAATTAGGGATCATTCTAATTATTTCCTTAATGATATTAAGGTTTATCTCTTAGAAAAATTGAGATTTATCAGTCATAGCAGCAGCGGAGCTATGGCAAAATTTTTATAAAAATTACGCATAAAATAATTTCATTCAAAGCATGAAAAGAGGACTTCCTACCATATTCTAGGAATTATCATCCTAGATTAATTGAAAGATATTCATTGTAATCTTAGAGAAATTGATTTTTATATTATGCATAATTGATTTTCATGCATAGAGGTATGCATAAAAGATTATTATTTTAACATAAAAGTGTTACTTTTATCATAATTAGATTTCATGCATAGAGGTATGCATAAAAGATTATTATTTTAATATAAAAGTGTTACTTTTATCATATTTGAGTTTCATACATAGAGGTACGCATAAAAGATTATTATTTTAACATAAAAGTGTTACTTTTATCATAATTAGATTTCATGCATAGAGGTATGCATAAAAGATTATTATTTTAATATAAAAGTGTTACTTTTATCATATTTGAATTTCATGCATAGAGGTATGCATAAAAGATTATTATTTTAACATAAAAGTGTGACTTTTATCATAATTGAAATTCATGCATAGAGGTATGCATAAAAGTTGATTATTTTATTATAAAAGTATGACTTTGATCATATTTGAATTTCATGCATAGAGGTATGCATAAAAGTTGATTATTTTATTGTAAAAGTGTTACTTTTATCATATTGGATTTCATGCATAGAGGTATGCATAAAAGATATTCTTTTTATACTAAAAGTGTGATTTTTCATCATAAATGGATTTTATGCATAACTTAGATGCATAAGAAAAATTCTTTTATTCTAAAAGTGTAATTCCTACCAAATTGACTTTATGCATAGGAAGATGCATAAAAGATTGATTCAAAAGTGTCATTCTCATCTAAATTGAATTTATGCATAAAAGATTGAATTTTAATTCAAAAGTGTCATTTTCATTTAAAATGAATTTATGCATAGGAAGATGCATAAAAGATTGATTTTTACTTCGAAAGTATTAATCTCCTTAAATGGAATTTATGCATAAATAAATGTGTAAAGAAATCTTATATCAAATATAAGAATTCTCTTGTATTCTATAAATAGATATGAGATGTGATAGGATGTGATAAGAGGTGTATAAGATGTGATAAGAGGTGATAAGATGCTTATGAAATAAGTTAGCAGGTGATAAGATGAATTAAGATGTGATAAGATGTGTATGAGATGAGGTAAGAAGTGTATGTGATAGGATAAGATGTATATGGGTTGTGATAGGGCAAGAATGGATGTGATGTAAAAGATTAGATGTGAAGGCATATGGGGTTATATGAATGGGAATGTGGAAATGGATGCATGTATGTGGATGTGTGAATGTGGAGATGGGAGTGTGGATGTATGAATGTGAAAATGGATGTATGCATGAAGATGTATATGCGTAGATGTGAATGTGGATGTAGATGTGGATGTATGTATGTGTGTGGATGTATAGATGTGAATGGGAATGCGGATGTGAATGTATGTATGTGGATGTAGATGTGAATGTATAGATGTGAATGGGAATGTGGATGTGGATGTATGTATGTATGTGGATGTGGATATATGAGTGAGGACGTGATAATGGATGTATGCATGTAGATGTGGATATATGGATGTGAATGTGAATGTGGATGTGGATGTATGGATGTAGATACCGATGTGGATGTATGTATGTATGTGGATGTAGATGTGAATGTATAGATGTGAATGGGAATGTGGATGTGGATGTATGTATGTATGTGGATGTGAATATATGAATGAGGACGTGATAATGGATGTATGCATGTAGATGTGGATATATGGATGTGAATGTGAATGTGCATGTGGATGTGGATGTGGATGTATGTGGATGTGTAGATGTGAATGTATAGATGTGAATGGGAATGTGGATGTGGATGTATGTATGTATGTGGATGTATGGATGTGGATGTATGTATGTATGTGGATGTAGATGTGGATGTATAGATGTGAATGGGAATGTGGATGTGGATGTATGAATGTGGATGTGGATGTGGATGTGGATGTATGGATGTGGATATGGATGTGTATGTATGAATGTGGATATGGGATGTGGGTGTATAAATGAGGATGTGAAAATGGATGTATGCATGTAGATGTGGATATATGGATGTGAATGTGAATGTGTATGTGAATTAATGTGTCGTCGATATGAGGAAATGGATCAGAATGAGTACACACTGAATGGAATGTGGAATAAGTAATGTGGACTAAGGAGGGATAATGTGGAAAGACGAGAGTTCGATTTAGAAACTGTATTTTGTGACTGTTTGTAAATGACTATTTTATGTCAAGAATGCTGGGAAAGCATTTTGACTGTCTTGTGGATTAAGGTCATGAAGACCTAACTGTTAAAGTTGCAACTGCTGACTGAGAGTCAATGGAGAACGTCTCGCGTAGCAAGGTCGACCGAGGACTTGACCAGCCTCGGTTCGATTTAAATGGTGAGCTTCCGTACGGTGGATGAGGGACCAAGGAAGCGGCCTATGAGTGAAGCGCTAGGTCACCTGCTGCTGCGAAGGATCTTAGAGGGTGCTGACCATACGGTGTTCGGGCTCTGGGTCGCCGAAGATACCCACACGTGCGTCGTGGAAGATATTGGAACAAGGAATAAGAGTTGTTTTCTGAAACCGGGCATGGATCTAGTTGATTGACCTTGCTAGTCCTCAACGGATGAGTCCATGGCTCTTTTATATGGATCTGTGGGTTGATCTTGCTGATCTTCCACGGAGATTCCATTCTGTTATATGAATATATTGCCGGTTACTATGAGCTAGGAACTATGGAAAAGGCCCCTGAGTGAACAGGTGGTGAGCGTTCTGGTTGCCAATGATGCCATAAGTATACCGATGAATGAATGACTGGAACTAAGGATTCAACTAGAGACTATGAGGATTGCATCTGTGACATAATGGTTTCATTAAAGGATTGTTTTAGAGTTAGCTGATGCTAAGAAAAAGGCAATTTCATATTGGGTGTGTAAGTGGTGTGACTAGCTTTATGTTTGCATGAACTTCCGGCTAGGGGGCCTTGGAACTCTTTTCCTTGGTACCCGGGGCAAAACCTAACCAAATTCTTAATTGGATCCCATCACTACAGTGGTTGGGCGGTTGGCTAACCCATGGGACTGGATGGGGTTAGGCTGGACTGATGGATCCGTAAATCGAGACTCAATTTCTGTTATTACGATAGATGAAGTAAGTCCCGGATAGTAATTGTTCTATGGATAGGAATCAACGGCTGTGCCTCTTGATGGGGAAAAAAGCATTGATCCCAATGATCCAAGTGCAAGTTTCTTCCTTGATCTGATCGAGTATCTTTATAGGTGCAGTCGGATCAGTTTGATCACTAATGGTCTTGACTACGTTAGAGTAAAAAGTTATCCTGGAGGAATCGCCCGTGCTTTCCGGATAAGAGAAGTTTTTCCGGGTCCAGTTTTGGAAAAACCGACGGATTAGTCTTTTGTCCGGATATCCGTGGGGACGAGGCTCCGAGTGTGGGACCCTGCCTCACGCTAGAAGTGCTACTTCCACTGCTAGTACCCCGAATCCGTTGCGCGGTAAGAACAGGGATCTCACAGTTGGTATCAGAGCCTTTTGGTTAATGAGTATCAACCGAGAAGCCAAATATATCAAAAATTTATCAAGAATCAAAAAGGTTGTAATTGTGTGATATAATTCATACAAATTGATATTCAATCTGAAAATTCATAAATTAGTAATTGGGTCTTCAAATGGAAGTACCGCAATTGTATGGAACCCTGACTTGCTTGAGGCCTAGACATGATGATATTTACCTTATAGTTCCAAGTATTATGACGACCCGTATATACCGAGGGTATAACTGCAGCTCTTTACCGACAGTATATACGAGTAAATCTAAGACTTGAAATTATAAGCATTAATGTTATCCAGATGATGATTTCGAATGTGGTTGATATGATTTTAATTATGTTTGAGAGCTGATGAATTAATTTGGATTCTGATTGAAAAATGATGATTTCTGAAATTTAGTTGAAATATAATAACCTGAGCAAAACCACAATGAGGATGAATGGGATGAGTCCCTGTGATGATAAATGATGATAATGATTTCAGCAAATCACTATGAGATTAGTGGATTGTGCTGTCAAATTGCTACTGTTAATACTTGACACAGATGATCAAATTAAGGGATGTCAAATTGAGAACTTAACTGAAATTCTCGTAGAGGAATGTTCAGAAGGAAATTTTTCGGTCTAATGGACCATTATCGTGTTAAAGATATGAATTATATGATCTGAATGAATTGTTATTGAATGATGAGTTCTATGTAAGGGATATTTATCCCCGTATTCTGTTGGGTTGACCAGAATATACGGAACCCCAGAATAAATTGGATCTTAAGAAAAATAGTTGTCCTCTACTTTGCGAGATGAGGACATCTCGCACCTTTTTAAGTGGGGTAGAATGTAAGATTCCTCTCCCAACCTTCGAGGTATACAGGAGTAAGAATCTCCCTTTCTGATCTTAAAATTATTCCCTCTCTAAAATAAAAGAAAGATTCTGTTTAAAAAGGGAAGACACTTTCCCCAGAATACTTCTCAGGAGTCCCACCTGTTTTAAGGATTCATAACAATGAGTTCAGAAGTGAAAATCGGTGTTTTGGATATCAAGGTTTTGGTCTTTATTCGAGTACGGCCCAAAAGAAGTTCTTTATCTCTTAGGAAGTATAAGAGATTATCCCCCAGATATTGTGGGCCTTATCTGAATTCAAAGAAAGTAGGTGACTTAGCCTACGAGCTTCTTTTATCTCCTCATCTCAAAGTTCATAATGTATCTCATGTAAGCCTTCTATAGAAATATGTGCCAAAACCAAATCATAGAAAGACGGTAAAACTTTAGTGGCAAGATACCCCGTTGGCTTCTAGGTTACGCTAGTTCCTTCTTTAAATAAGTCGTAACTCTTACTTGTCGCTCGCAGTAATCTTACTTCCATCGATCTCCTTTCTTTCTTAATCTCCTTTATGGCTTGGAAGCAGGAATTGGTTTTATCCATGATGATTTCTCACCTTCAAGACGCAAGTGAGTCTGTGAAGAAGGATTTTATAGAACTATATGAGCGCTCACTTTTCCCTCACTTGGGAACTTCTGTAGCTCAGACCAAATGGCGGACCTATCAAGACATAACTAGGGTAACACTGTGGGGTCAACAGCACTTTCGTAACAATGTTCGCTTGGCTATGGTTATTGAATCTTTGGGTTTGGGACCCTGATACTACTGCATGATGAGATCAAGGCATGTTGGGTTTTCTGAGCGGGTCTTCTTACTGGCGTGTTTTCTTCCTCATCAAAAGATATGCCTTTATCCCGTTTTTGGCTTGCCTCTCAGAGGTCCTTTTAATAGGTCACCTCATACCAGTGAGATAGGTGCTGCAATAACCGGCCGAATTATTCCCATAGATGAATTACCTTATACGTGTGCAGCTTGTGAGTGCTGCTTTTGTGACCATATGATGGACGGGCTTATGGAAGTGTAAAAAGTTCTTCTATCTTTACTATATATGTTCCAAGAATGAATAAAGTTGAAATCTTTGTTCTTGTCTTGAGTCTTGCTCTCTTTGAGACTTTTCTTGGTGGTTAATCTTAATTAAAAATTTTCTCTTAGTCTCATATTCGTGCATCTTGCGAAATTACCCTAGTTTACGAGATCATCGCGTTTTTCAAGTGGAAGAGAATATAAGATTCCTCCCCAGCCTCTCAAGATGTCCAACATCTTCCCCTGTAATCAATCCCCTCTTCAGAAATATAAAAGATCTTGTCTCTGCCTATTTTGACATAGAGAGAGAAAATATTCTAGAGAGAGAATATTTAGATTTTAAATATATTTAGAGATAGAAAAATTTCTCATATTATTAAAATGAATTCCCTTGAAACAGAAATTCAAAAAGAACTTTCCAATGTGGAATTGGAATTTATTGGAAATGGGTATAAAGGACCTTAGCCTAAGGGTCTAGATTTTCAGAAATTTTTGGATTATGGTCCAATTAAGGTTCCTATGGGCCAATAGCATCAATCCACGTGTAGGGAGGAGATAAATCCAATTTGTAAAAGAAGATACCCAAAAATGAGTAAATGCTCACATAAGATGAAGAGTTGACTATGTACAAGGTTTATTAGTAAAAAACTATGAGCAATATTAAAAATATGAGATATTTTGGGTATCCAAAAATGAGTAAATGCTCACACAAGATGAAGAGTTGAAAATGTACAAGGTTTATTCGTAAAAAACTATGAGCAATATTAAAAATATGAGATATTTTGGGTATCCAAAAATGAGTAAATGCTCACATAAGATGAAGAGTTGAAAATGTACAAGGTTTATTAGTAAAAAACTACGAGCAATATTAAAAATATGAGATATTTTGGGTATAATGATTCCATTTTGACACATATGTAAGGAAGGGGAGTCCATTAAAGGAGGTGCATATTTCACATGCTTGAATGAGTTTTAAACTCAAAAATAATTTGATATTTTTATCTCTCCTCTCTCTTGAACCAAACCAAATCAAAATGGAACCAAACCGAATCAAAAAGTAACCAAACTAGGTCCAAATCTAGAATAATGTGATATTTTTATCTCTCCTCTCTCTTGAACTAAACCAAATCAAAATGGAACCAAACCGAATCAAAAAGTAACCAAACTAGGTCCAAATCTAGTCCAAATTCAACCAAATTGAATTTGAAAAATTCTAGAATTCAGTTAGCCTTGGTTAGAGCTTTCCTCTCCTATAAATAGAACATGAGTCCTTTGAAAAAAACAGAAGAATTTTACTATGCTAGAGTTATGCTGAAATAATGCTAATTTCTACTATTCTCTAAAAGTCTCAAATTGAAGAAATTGGAGCTTCCCTCTTTCTTCAATCTCGATTGGTGGCTCCATCAATATACTTAACCAATTGATTGGTTCGGGGCCTCTACCATGAACAAAGAATCAAGCAATTTGTAAGGTAAATGGTGAATTTTGATCTTTTCTATAATTTCTCAATGCTTCTCTCTTCTCAACCCCTCTCAAGCTTGAGAAGCTTAATTGGAATGGTTTTTGAATGCTATTGAAGTTAATTGATGAATGGTAGTGAAGAGTTACGTAATTTGATGAATGCTATTGAAGTTAATTGATTAATGAGAGTTAAGAATTACATAAATTTTCATTTATGCTTAATTCAAATGGTTTTTATGTAATTTCTCTCTCTCACTCAAGAAATGGTCATACTCATGACCCATTCTCAATCCAAATGAAGCTTTTCATAAAGCTTTTCCTTAATCCAAGATTAATCTATGCTTGAGGCCAAATTAATGGCTTTTTTCTATGCTTTTAGTTTATGTATTTCATGAATATTGATGATTCAATCCATTATGGATTAATGATCTAATTAGGGATCATTCTAATTATTTTCTTAATGATATTAAGGTTTATCTCTTAGAAAAATTGAGATTTATCAGTCATAGCAGCAGCGGAGCTATGGCAAAATTTTTATAAAAATTACGCATAAAATAATTTCATTCAAAGCATGAAAAGAGGACTTCCTACCATATTCTAGGAATTATCATCCTAGATTAATTGAAAGATATTCATTGTAATCCTAGAGAAATTGATTTTTATATTATGCATAATTGATTTTCATGCATAGAGGTATGCATAAAAGATTATTATTTTAACATAAAAGTGTTACTTTTATCATAATTAGATTTCATGCATAGAGGTATGCATAAAAGATTATTATTTTAATATAAAAGTGTTACGTTTATCATATTTGAATTTCATGCATAGAGGTATGCATAAAAGATTATTATTTTAACATAAAAGTGTTACTTTTATCATAATTAGATTTCATGCATAGAGATATGCATAAAAGATTATTATTTTAATATAAAAGTGTTACTTTTATCATATTTGAATTTCATGCATAGAGGTATGCATAAAAGATTATTATTTTAATTAAAATTCATGCATAGAGGTATGCATAAAAGTTGATTATTTTATTATAAAAGTATGACTTTGATCATATTTGAATTTCATGCATAGAGGTATGCATAAAAGTTGATCATATTTGAATTTCATGCATAGAGGTATGCATAAAAGTTGATTATTTTATTGTAAAAGTGTTACTTTTATCATATTGGATTTCATGTATAAAGATATGTATAAAAGATATTCTTTTTATACCAAAATTGTGATTTTTCATCATAAATGGATTTTATGCATAACTTAGATGCATAAGAGAAATTCTTTTATGTTGAGATATCGAGCTCGTCTAGTGAGGCGGTGGCCACTGATGACCCGCCTGGGGGATAGGCCCCACACTTACACCACTGGCATGGTTGGTGAGATCATGGGAGATATGCGGCCAGTGGGATGACAGGCTGTGTGATAGCCATTCTAGAGACTGGCATAGTTATAGCGCCAGCTCATTTAGTCGGGTTCACACTATAGAGAACCCGTGTATGTATTGGTTGAGTACCTTTCATATTGTGTGTACTCTTATCTTGTATATGGTGTGTTGAGTGTTTGGAGAGACGGAAAACTCTCTCACTTGTAGCAAGAGTAGTATGATCCACACTTAGCTCAATCCAATGGGATTTGCATCCCTTTCGGAGCTAGGGATTCAACCCGTACCGGTGCACAAAAGCTTATCCATTTGATGGAGAGAATGCTAAGAAAACTACTACTATTGACATAGACTCAACACACACTCAAGCTCAATCTTGCTATAGCTCACTCAACTCCACATTCCACTCATCCATACATCCAAACAAGAAGAAAGCTTAGCTATTTCTCACACAAGATCAAAGCATTCTTCATTCTCAAATACTCATTTCCCTAGCATGCACACAATCCTTGAAGCTCTCAATAAGAAACATGCATACTAGAGAATTGACAAGAGAAGAGAGACAAATATCTACTCATTGCATTGAATTAACAAAAGAATAGAACTTACAACAATGTAGATGGGGAGTGAGAAGAGCTTGCACCTCTATGGAAGAAGAGGGAGAGCTAGTCTCAAGAGAGCTCAAACATGAGTTTGCCCAATGTCCCCATGCTCTCAAATGAGCCACCTTTTATACAAAAATTCTAGAACTCCCAAAAGTTCCCATGTGGGATTATTGTGAAGCCCTCTCCCACATTCATCTACAAAGTGGAACTCTTTACAAGAGCCCTAAGTATCTTTTTTGTTGCATCCTTGTATTAATCTTCATTTGTCATGCAACACTCCCCCCTTCCTATTTTGCGCACGTCCTCGAGCGCGGTAGTAGCAAGAGCTGCAACAAAAAACAATTGATACATTAAAGTCTTTTATTGAAAAAAAAGAAAAGAAAAGAAAAATCAGCAATGATAATTTCACACGTGAGCATATAAGTGCAAGGCTGATTAAAGTTTTAATGAGTACTAAAATAGGTGAGTAAAGACTAGTCCAAATGAGACTTAGGTAGTAGATAATGCTATGCAAAGGCAAGTGTGCTTTGTACACCGCCGGTTATGACCGCAGTCTCAATGTCCTACAAGTATGTAAGTTATTCCTAAGTGGCAAACCTACTCCTAAATATGAGCAAAGGTGATTGGAACTCTCTTTTTCTTTTTTTCTTTTTTTCTTTTTTTTCTTCTTTTTTTTTTAAAAAAAAAATATGTGTGTAGAAGGTGATAAAGATTAAGGTTCTATCCCAAAGAGACCCAAGCAATGGCCAAGAGACCTCCGCCAAGAGAATCTAAAGACCGCTAAGTATCTCAAGGGCGACAGACCCTTTTTCTTTCTGTTATGACCTAAGGAGTACCCCTTGAAGATGAAAGCATCGGTCTTGAGGGCCCATAGTGTACCCCCGAGTCCTACCAACATCTATCAAGGCGATAGATTCCTCAAAGTTCTTCTTCTGAAGTTTTTAGACATCAGTGTTCACCCCATGGAAACCAAGGCATCGGCCCCAAGGTGCTGAGACAACCTCAGGTCCTACCAAGCACTTCGCATGGTGGTAGACACTTCATGTCTCAATTTACTTTGGATATATATTTTTTTAGGGTATAATTTTTTTTATAAATTTTTATTACTCCTAGCATCTAGCTCATATCTAAGAGGTAGCCACCACTAGGGATAACTAATATACCTTGAAAGCATAAGAACTTGGCATATTCCCTTGGTATATATCCTACACTGTCTTTAGATAGAAATATCTTTTCCTAAGTCTTCTAAGACTCTAGAATTCACTCACCATATTTTAACAACTAATCAAAAACTTAAACCAGCTAACATTGTGTGAATATGCAAACCATATATTCGAAAGATAAGAGCACAAAAAGAAGTAAAGATTAAGATTTGAATACACCTGTTGTAGTGCCCTGTTGATGTTGTTCGTTTGCATTGATGCATTGCTGATTTTGTGCAGATTGCTCCTCCTTGATCTTTGTAGGCGTAGCATGTCTCCCCCCTTCCTAATTTGTTTGCACGATAGGTGGACTATTGGGGCGTGTTTGATGCTCTTGTTTTTTACGGAGATTTCTGTAAAATTTTTATTAACAAACACGAAAAGAAAAGAAAAAAATAAAATTTGCCATTGGTGCCAAACACCGAATATAGCCGAGGGGAAAAACCCAATGGGAGAAAAGTACCCTGGCTTGTCGCTCTTATTATGGAGTCGTTGAACTTACCCTTGCGCTGGTGGTGGAGATTATCTCAAAAAGAACATAATCCTTTAAAGGCGTAAGGCACCACACTATTCAAACATTGATCTACCAAAGAGCTTCATTTGTAGTGCTAATGCCTTATCTTTGGTTTTAGGTATGTCCTTCTTGGGTGGGAATTTTATCAATTGTCGAGGAATTTGAGCAAGATAAGAGGATTTAGGCATTGAAATGCTAGAATCTATGCTCAAATGAGACCCATGTGAAGTTGGATGGGTCTTAAGTACACCAGTTGATGGTTGAATTATGTAACAAGGAGAAATCGGGACAACAGGTGTTTCAATACATGTTTTAGGAAGATCAACACCAGTAGATTTGTAGGTGCTATCACAGCCACCTTTCCTTTCTTGAAGATTTTGTGTTGATTTCTTTTGTACCCACTGATATGGAAAATCAAGGGTGGCTCTTGGAACCTTTTTGAAACATTCTTTTACCCTTAGCAAAGCATGGCATTTTGGAAGCCAAATTGCTGTTGCACCCTCATAATAACCTTGTGCTTTAAGAACCTGTTTTGGGACCCATCGAGTAACAATCCGAGGTTTAGGCTTGGAAATGATGTGCTTCTTAAGAGGCTTAGCAACTGGACTAGATGGTACAAGTTTGTACGCAGCTTTGGGTAGCCACATTGATAATTCCTTCTTACCTGGCCTTCTTTGAGCAGCAACTAGAGTAGTTGGAACATGCCAGCCATGGCCCTCACTTGAGTACTCATCAGTTATCCACATCATTTGAGTCTCTTTCTTATCAGCATCATTAACAGATTTGAGTGTTAAATTCTCAACTGAGACTTCCTCGACATGCATAGCTGTTGTTTTGGATGTATCCCTATAGTACAAATGATCTAGAAGAGCACGTGGTTGTACCATTCGTATAGGTATAATGTCATATCCATCTGAGTCACAGAATTGAATTGGCTTCGGTAAAGCACATGTCGATAATGTTGCAAGGACATGACTCCATTCTAATGGATCAATTAAATGCTCAGGGAAGGGTTGTGGAATGTATGCCTCGTCTGATACACTTCGATTACCCTTAAGTCTCTCAGTGTTGAAATCCCTACATGAGGCTCCACACATCCATAGATCTTCTCGCCCATCTGACAATGTAACTCTTGAGCCCTCAGATGAAGCAGAATCAAACTCATCTATCGGAGACCTTGTTACATCACGATATGAGTGATTCCTTAGGTTGACCCTTGTGATGACAGAATCATGTCGGAGGTACAAGTAATTGTATCCCCAATCTTGAATCATTTGAAATTGTCGCATGAATGGTCTACCCAATATCACTTCATAGTTTGGATGTTGTCCAAAATCCACTATTGCAAAGGTGTGCTCATATTCAATCCCACATGTGGTGACCAATATGTTCTCGAGCAGCCCAAGGGGATGTTCTAAGCTTCCATCTGCTAGCTGCAAGCGCATCCTTGTACTCCTAATAGCTGGTTTGCCCCACTTTTCCCAAATGGACCTTGTCACAATGCCCACTCCTGCACCACTATCAAGTATTGCAGTTGAAGATACTTTTCGCACTTCTAATGGGAGGGTAGCATTTCCCTGATCGTCTTCACAAAATTTTCCTACTTTGTTGATAGGAACTGGCATTACATGCTTTGTCTCAGGGTGTATAGTACACTCATGGTGAACCTTTTGTAGCAATACCTGCTCTGACAAACATGTGGCAATATCATTCCACAACTCAGGTCAATTTTTTATCAAATCAAGCAAAGGTAAGGTACAAGCCACTGGTGCTGACAAAATAGCCTGCACCATACTCATATCTTTCTCCTTTGTCAACCTTTTATGCATGGAGGGTATCCTCAAGGTTTGAGAACAGTTCTCATATTCTCCCAGATATGATGGTAAGGTTTTCATTGTATGCTTACTTCTAGGAGAAACAATTGTTTGACCTTCCTCTTGGGTGCTTGGGCGTCCAAAGTTGTTTTCCGAGTCTCTGGTCAAATCCACCTCAGAGAATGGAGGTGAAC
Organism: Cibotium barometz; assembly: GCF_041138505.1. Lineage (NCBI taxonomy): Eukaryota > Viridiplantae > Streptophyta > Polypodiopsida > Cyatheales > Cibotiaceae > Cibotium > Cibotium barometz. Next base: position 45,778,799 of record NC_141087.1, read on the forward strand.
TAACAGAAGACATGTTCTCATTAATTTTCTCATTTACTGTGGCCCACATGTCATTTGCCATGTCCTCATTAGCATCAATAACTTCATCATTGCATGGGAAGACAAGGCTAGGTGATGGCAGAATGTCATCTTTCAATGGAGCGTCAATTGGTGCAGACCTTTCGCTATGAGCTTGTGAAATGAACTCACTTTTCATTTCTCTACTTGATGACACTTTCGGTATGGTTTCTAATGTTGGCTTAAGAGAGGTTGGGCCCCGAGGAAGAGGTGGTGGTGGTCCCTCAAGTATTGACTGAGCTTCCCTAATGAGTTGCTGATGTACAGCTAGATTGATCTTCTCCTCACGAGGGTTTGGGTATTCTTGAAGCTTCGTGGGTAGCTCAGATAAAGCTGCAATGCGACTTCTATGAGCATCAATGATGGCCTCTAGAGTCTCATTTACTTTATCCACAAAAACAGAACCCCCAGAACTATCCTCAGTCGTACTAGCCTCATCTTGTTTAGCACTAGGCCCAGGTTGAGGTTGATGTTCCTTATGCACTTCTTGGGATGTAAAAGTTTGATCCCTCATGTTTTGTTTTGAGGCTTCTTTAGAACTAGTGGATGCACTTTTAGTTTGCTTGTTTCGGTTCTTCTTCCTCCGAGTGGTTTTTATTCTATTGGACTGTACGGTCTTGTCCACTAGATTTGTTTTTGCATCCCTAGTTCGAGGTGTCTCATCAGTTTGCATTTCTGCATTTCGTGTCTGTGATCTAGTCATGACTCTAAGTGGCACGACATCCTCATTCTCAGATGAAGGTGGCGATGGAACTGTACCTACAAGGTTGAGTGAGACCTTTGGTTGAGAGGTGCCTTCCTCATGTGGTTTCAGCAGACAGTCCTTTGGGAAGTGTTCTACACAACACCCTAGACAATATCTTTCAATTGGTGGAAACTGTTGTACTGTTGTATTGGATCGATATGCTTGCCTTGAGCGATGTGGACAAATTCAATGCTCGGATATCTGCACACATGGCAGTGTCACGGTTTCCCAATCTCTGATAGGGTCAACATAATAGAGTAACTGCATGGGTCTTAAGTGTGGGCATTCAATGCTCGTGTGAATTTGTCTACAAATTGAGCACCAAATTAATTTTCTCTGGGGATAGAGATGAGCATTCCCTGATACCTCACTCCCATCCTTGACTTTTAATTTCTCCAAGATGGCATTACTGAGTTCTTCCACTATCATATTACCAACTTGATTGCTCTTGGTTCTTGTGTCCTGATGATTGGAGACTCGCGATATTGCCACTACTGAAACTACCTTAGCATTTTCTGTTTGCGGGGCAACTCAAGCATATTGTCCTCATATTCAATTTCTAGCCTACAGTAAGTATCTAGAGTAGCTGGTCATGTGCTAACACTAGATAATCATGCATCTTATGATCTCGGACTCCTCTCTAGAAGCAAGGTAATAACTAATCATCAGTTAGCCTTTCCCTCAACTTGCATCTTGAATTCAAGTGCTTGAGCTAAGAAACATAAGAGTCACATGGACTCATTTTCCTTTTGCTTGATGGAGCTGAGCCACAAGACTCCATCTTACACCACTTCGAGCAAAGCTCGGTATGAACACATTTTTAAGTCAAGTGAAATTGACTTTATCCTCAGGTTTTAGTATTTGATACCATTGGTGAGCCTTCCCTTCTAAAGTCAGAGAAAAAGCATGTATCATGGTTACGTCGCTCACTGGTCCATATGTTTTACAGGTAGACTCAAAGACCTCTACATGGATCAGGTCGCCATCTCCCGAGAATTTTTGCCCAAGATTTGAAATAATATGTGGCTTCATCTAGGATGGTCTAGATTGCAAGGCAGTTCCTAGCTCCCTAACCATACCTCGGCCCATTTCCGTGGCCATATTTAGCAGATCCGCCCTTGTGACTGTGTTTAGGTCTATGTTAGGATCCACAATGACTCCCCCCTAACTAGGCCATGTCCTCTTCCTGGGTAGGATCTTCTATTCAATTCGGGTCTATGGGTGGGTTCGGGTAATTCCTCATTGCCTGGCTCATTGTTAGCAGCCTCAATCCACCTTTGTTGGATTAGGAGTTCCATGCTTTGCAAAAGAACATGGGATCATTGATCATTTCTTATATATCCTAGCCCGCCTTTACTAGATTAGAAGTTCTGTGCTCTGCAAGAACGTGGGATCATTGATCGTTTCTTGTATATCCTCTCTTGTATAGAGACGAACCTCACCTCTCCTACAGGTGACCTAGGTAGATTGTTCTCCTCTTGTGTTTCAAGGTTTTCATCAGCCCTTGGTTCCTCATTGATGGGTTCTAGAGTTGGTATCACTCCCTTTGTCATTCCCATGCCACATGCTATCAGTGGCATTTCTAGATGTTTCTGGTTCTTTGCCATGTGGTCAAAACAGATTCAAATCCTCAATTTTCCTCTGTTTCACCCTTGTTCTTTGCTTATCAAGCTCTTGCTTTCTTAAGCTCAATAGCTGTAATTGTCGCTCTACCTCAGCCCTCTTCAAATCCAATTCCATTTCTTCCGATGTGGGGAAGAAGACTTGACCTATTCTGGCGGCGCTTTCCTTATCCCTTCTGGGGGTCATCCCACTAATCCTCACTGTGTTAGAATTCCTGGGGCCAGAAGGTTCGGTTGGTAAATCCGGTCTTAGACCGTATCCTGCGCTTGTTAAAACGGGCTTGATTGCGCTTCATCTTCCATGCTGTACTGGAGACCAAAAAATCCCCTGGCCATATCAAAGATTCCGCTGGATCTTGCGTTTTTCTTCCTCTCCAAGACCAGATAATCTTAGCCTTTCTTCCATGGATTCTTCACTTCTTGTTTCTATGGTGGTCAAATTCCTCCAGGCTAAAACACTCAATTGAGTGCTCACCAGCAGCTTGAGCTAACACTTTTGTGGTAGGAAGAATTTGGGTGGTTTGATGCACTGTCATCGAGGGTAAGGTCATCTCCAATGAGCTTCCCGATCCTCAAGTGCATGAGAATGTGTTTCAATAGGCGAAATCATTACTCCAACCGTTTCACCTGGTTTCTATCGAACTGTCTTTTCTAGTCATGAAATAGCAGATCTCCATCGTGAAACAAGAGATAATGGTTCACATCGTGAAATAGCGGCATCAGTTCACGTCGTGAAACATAATGTTGTTCGCGTCGTGAACTATTTTTCACACTGTGGGAACAAGTGTTTCACGTTTCGAATTTTCAGCTCAAAATTGCTTTAATATAAGTCGAATAGACTCTAATGGTGTACTTAGGATACTCTCTTATCTTTGGTCTAACAACTCTTAATTTCATGAACTAATAATCTGTGAAATGTTATTTATGAACTACTAACACGTGAAGCGTTAATACATGAAGGGTTAAATCATGAAGGTTGTTAACCCGTGAAGTAGCAGGTTATGGTTCATGCTGTGAAGTAGCACACTACAATTCACGTCGTGAAGTAGACTATGCTTCACGTCATGAAATAAAATGTTGTTCATGTCGTGAAGTGCTTTGCTCCTATTTCATGAGATGAGATTTTTCTATTTTATTGTGTCAGGATAAGGTGCCCTAATTTTAGTAAGGTAATCTCAAGATTCCCGATGTTGATTGCGTGTTTCACACTGTGAGTAGTAGCAAGTTATGTTTCACACCGTGAACGATTTCTTGCACTTTCACACATTTACAGCTTCGTCGATAGAATAATAGTTAGAAGGTGATTTCCCTATCCAACTGATCTAGAAAGGTTGTGCCAAGGATTAGGAATGCAATGCAAGACACGAACACAACCAATGGCCCCTTTTTGTAGTTTTTGTTATTTTTAGAAAAAACAATACATTGCATGTCACCAACTGCTAGCTCATGTTGTAGGAATTGGTGATGTAATATAGCAAAATTAAATGTAAAACTAAGGGTAGCTTTCCTTTAGGTTCTACCAAGTACTCACCCACACTTCCAACACGCGATTTTCCAGAACTACTGTAATTCTTTCTCTACTACTCAAACCTTATCTACACAATTTCTTCACAATGCACCTTCCAAATGCAAAGGCAATAGTGAATCTTGCATAATGGGAGCTAGAGCTCTAAGAGGATGGAAGAAACAATGGTGTTTCCCTGGTAGTGGCACCAAAAATGTTATGGCCTATCACACCTCCCAGTAGGGAACCCTACCCATTCACAATCAAAGAAGCAATAGACAATAACCATCGTTGGGTACTTACTAATGCTTCGAGCTCATGTCCTTGGGCAAGCTTGCTTTTGGAAGCTCCACTCCTCCAATCTCCACCTCCACGCTGTCACCGGCAGAGTCACTCTCACCACAATGCAAGGCACTCCACCTCTCACTCTCCAACACACACATGCATAGAAGAGAAACATGCACTAGAGTACTCTCTCTCTCTCTCTCTCTCTCTCTCTCTCTCTCACACACACACACACACACACACACACAAGACAAAGCAAGAACTCTCATAGCACAAAGAGGAACATGCACTAGAGTACTCTCTCTCTCTCTCTCTCTCTCTCTCTCTCTCTCTCTCTCTCTCTCTCTCTCTCACACACACACACACACACAAGACAAAGCAAGAGCTCTCATAGCACAAAGAGGGATTGTGTCCTTTCATTATGAGAATTTTTCTTTTATATAATCGGCCCTTATTCACACTATTAAAAATGTGGATCTAAGGAGGCTCAAAGCAAGTGATCAAAGACATGATTAAGGAGAATAATAAGGTGATTAAGAAAGTAAACAAGGTGTTAACAAAATGTCACATAATCTCATTGCAATAATCAAGTAAACAAGGTGTTAACAAAATGGTATGCTCACAAAATGTCACATAATCTCATTGCAATAATCAAGTTCCATACACCCATATTTATAGCCTTGGGAAGGGCTCCAATCCATGCTTTTTGTGCACCCTAGTGCTAGCCATGTGTTCATTAATGCTCACGCTACATGTGCAACCTTGTGCTTTCCATGTGTCACCTTTTGACCATTGACTTCACCTTTTACAAGTGACCATACAAATCAACCTTTGAGGATATTAGACCCTTAGTCTATTCCTTTATCTAATGTGCATGCTTCTTGTCTTGTTCATGTGACTCACTCCCTACCTTTCTTGTGCTCCATGGCACCACATTTCTAAACACTCCCCTTGGTGCCAAATCTTTAGGCTACTCAAGGTGGTCGGATGTGAGGATTAGAAATGTCATTTCCCCCCCCTTAATTCTAACTTGGCTGGGTGACTCAGAGGCTCTTGTTTGGCTTGGACACTCTTTAGCTCAGAGGTTACTTGGAGGCAGTTTGTTTTTCACTCCCCCTGGGTGCATCTTTAGCTCCTTCGGGTGCATCTTTAGCTCCTTCGGGTGGTCGAGTGTTACAAAATTTCAAATGATTTTCGGCCTACTCATTTGGTGGCCATTACAATGTTGGCTTGGGTAGTGAGGGAACTTTTGCATGCTTATTTGGCCACGTTTTCAAGAATTTTTGACTCTTATTCACTCACATACGCCTGCTCATATGGGCGGCTTACAAAAGTTACGTATTTTTTATGAAGATATGTTTTGTCAATGAAGTTCTTGCTGTTTGATGAAGAATCGTTAATGAACCTCTCATTATTGCTAGTAAAGCCCAAAGCATGATAGTGTTTGAAGGATATAAAGCTTAAATATAACCTTTCCATGTGAACTGCCTTTGAAATGAGGAAAATGTTTATTAAACCTTGATGGCCATTTTTTAAAAAGAATAATTAATTTTGTAAAGGTTTTCTACCTTATACTTTCTGGTTCGCGTGGCAATGAAGGGCTTTTGTTGATCGTGTAGAGTTGCACTGCCTTCTGAAGCTCCTTAGAGAGATATGGGAACATCTATTGTGGCTTATACCCGTTTTGTCATTTCTTGGGCAACAATAGCTAGATTGAGCCGTGCTCTCTTTTCTCTACTCTATCACTGTTTTTTGGAACTGTCTGTCTCTCTTTCTCTTGTGCTGAATGATGTTGCCTCTCTTCTTCTCGTTAGACTCTGTAAATTTTCACCACCCCATAATGTTGTTGTTGTTATGCTTGTTTTACTACATGCTTTGCTTACGTGAACTACTTCTTACATTGCTGTGATGCACTTCTTTTCTGTTAATGTTGATGCGATGGAAGCTCTTTCACCTCTCATTCAACTTTTTACGAGCTACACTCCCTCCCTCCTTATTTAAGTTTGCTAAGACCACCACTGGAGTCAAATCTGACGCCTCTGTGCAACCTCTTTCTCTATGTTGCTCAGCTCTTCTCTTTCTAAAGGTCGTGTTGTTGAAGTAGTTTGGCGTGATATGCCACTGAGTGGGTAGTACCTATTTTTACTGCAAACAAGGAGGACTAGTTTGCCACTTTTGTAGCTTGGAACGGTGGACAGAGGTGAGAATTGTTGTTGTACTACACTTGGAGCTACTTGAGGTTAACTCATTATTGCTGATGCAATGAGACTCTATGGAGTTTCAAAGCTAATAAACTCTACAACTAAGCTAATGGAGAGCCTTACCATAGTTCTAATACCATGTTAAAAATGTGGATCTAAGGAGGCTCAAAGAAAGTGATCAAAGACATGATTAAGGAGAATAATAAAGTGATTAAGAAAGTAAACAAGATTTTAACAAAATGGTATGCTCACAAAATGTCACATAATCTCATTGCAATAATCAAGTTCCATACACCCATACTCCAATCCATGCTTTTTGTGCACCCTAGTGCCATCCATGTGTTCATTAATGCTCACACTACATGTGCAACCTTGTGCTTTCCATGTGTCACCTTTTGACCATTGGCTTCACCTTTTACAAGTGACCATACAAATCAACCTTTGATATTAGAGCCTTAGTCTATTCCTTTATCTTATGTGCATGCTTCTCTCTCCCTCTCTCTTGTAACTCTAATCTAGCATGTGTGGTGTGCTTAGGGTTAGGGTTTTGGGGTAACTTTCCACAACACATTAGGGTGAGCTTGTCTTAGGTTCACATCTCTAGATTTGTGTATGTTAATGAGATATTAACTCACACCTCGAGACTCACGTCTCAATGAGAAAATCCTTAAAGGACATGAGTAGATATGTCCTTATAAGTCTTTAAGGCATTAATAATTGATAAGTATAGTATTAGGTATGCCTACCTCTAGACTCATGTCTGGTTATAGCGTATGTTTATCGACTCATGTATGTTCACTCTATCTTTTTTCACGGGACTAGGGGCTCATGCCCCCTAACCCGAGAGCTTGTTTGGCCTGATTTTTAGAGTTTTTTTAGGTTTTTTGGAATTGAGGTAATTAAGAGTCCTAATTCTAGTTAATGATGGTTATGCAAGTGTTTAAGTGTTTTTTGATTATTTTTTATTGGTTTTGCATGCTTCTAAGCTACGAATTTAAACAATGCATGAAAAATTATGAAATGCATGTATAAAAATTAAATATTTCACTCTAATCCACACCTAATGATGTTTTGGGAGTGGATTCCACTCCTAATCATAATTTTTAAGCTATTCCTTGGCTCAATGCAATATGATCAAAGCCTTATAGGCTTCAAAATCATGTAAATCACCAACAAACCTAGGTTTTTTCCTTTCCAAGTGATGAAAATAGAATGCCCTAATACAACAAGCTTCAAACCAAAATTAAAAACAACCACCTAAACACATCCAAGATTCCACACACCTTATGTTTTTGGAGTGTGACTTTCTCTAGGAAATATTAGGTAATCCTAATAGCTTAGAATGGACGGATAAATGCAGCTAATCCCTAGGCTAGTCCCTATTGGACTGGTGCAATGTCAAATATGTTCAAGTCAAGAGCTTACCTTAGCCTTGCTTAAGCATGTGCCGTTTCTCAGCCTTCCATCCCAATAGCTTGGAATGGACAGATAAACGTAGCTAAGCACTAGGCTAGTCTCCCATCATAGGTGCCAAGTATGTTTAAGTCAAGAGCTTACCTCAACCTTGCCAAAGCATGTGTCATTAGTCCTTGCCTTTGAGCTACAAATGCAATTTCTCGATGTAGGTGCACTAGCTCATCCGTTGCATTCTCACTCCATTGTCACACTTGAATGCTCCTTGCCATTGGGGTGAAGAAAGAGCTCTCTATACCTAAATGAAGGCAAAAAGAGATTCGTAACATTAAGCACAAGGTAAGGTCACTTTATATGTTCTAGCACCATCTTATAAAAGACAACTGCATGTTTGAGCGGTAAGATGGAAAAGCATCTTACCATGTTAACCATGTTAGGTCGGGTGGGTGTGAAACCATGTTAACTTAACACACACCTCACATAAAAGCACAGGCACAATGAGGTTCAAAACTGGTCTTTACAGGTGCAAAACTATTTCTACACAAAAAAATTATGATTTTTAAATAACAATTTAAGGTTTTTTGTATTTTCTTTTTCCACCAAAAAAATCCATTTGTTCTCTTTTGTGCAAAATGTAATACTCTGAAAACTTTTTGCAAAGACTAATGATGTGCTCACAAATTAGTCACTCAAATTATTTTGAATTTCCCATAGCTAAAGTTATCTTTAAAATTTTATATCACACAAATAGAATAAATTTTCAATTTTCAAAATTTGCCTTGTACAAGTCTTGCTGGATTTTTATTCATGTAAGGGTCTTGCTAGATTTTTGAATTTGTTTTACATTTTTTAAATACAAAATAGAAAAGGCAAAGCTTCTTGATGTTTTTTTTTATATTTTTAAATACAAAGTAGAAAAGTAAAGCTTCTTGATGTGATAGCTTACTTCAAGCCTTTAGAAGTTTTACTAGTAATTAACATTGTCTTGAGTGGTGTTTAAAATATTTATGTCCAAATGATTGGAGGCTCCTTTGTCAAATTTTTATAGTGTTGTAATACTACTATTTGTTCATTTTGAACATACAAGAATCTGATTCATAAAACATTGACTTTAGAACTGGCATGTTATGAAAAAGACTTAAAGGCATGTGCTCACTTTCTTACCAAAATATTATAATGCTTTTACTCATCAAGGTTGACTTTATTGAAATTAGTTTATATTTTAATTTCAAGGAGGCGAAAAAAGAAGGATTAGTTTGTGTATGTGTTCATATGCTTTTATGATGATAAACCAAAAAGTGCACAAATTGAACATAATCAATATAATCATAGATTGATATGATTCTAAAGGACTAATTAACAACCAAGCATAGCATATAATAAACTAGAAAGAGCTCTACAATTATTAAGAATGTGCATCTTGTGTTATAGTGCATGGTACCCACAATGACATAGGTTAAATGCACATTGTAATAGTACTGTTTAAAATTGATGCAATGCACTAGTGGTGAAAAGTTTTTTAATGAAAGAATGATACCTTTGGATTATGTAAAGCATTGCTTATTTTGGTTAAAAGATAGAATAAGGAACTTGGGACACAATATCAATGATGTCCCACCCTCTCATTATTACCAGATTCTTGGTGCTTGTTTTTTTCTATAAAGTCAAACTTTTGATAGGATTAATGGATATCAATAAACCATACTACTTCAAACACTTTGAGTTGGAGTTTGACAGGTGCATTTGTTTGATTACTTCCGAGTGAACCAAACTCCGCAATCTTACAATTCTTCTTCTTTTATCCTCCTTTTGAAACAAAGATATCCTTACTTTTGGACCTTTGAAAAGTATTACAAGTGGTTGGTGGTGGACACCTTTAGTTGGCATGGGTGCATGCTAATATTTCCAAGGCAAGCTAGGTATAGAGCATTTAATACGGGCACTTTGTAAGAAGAATACATAAAGTTTCCCCCAAAAAAATTAGCAATTAGTCCCATTTTTCCACAACTATACTCATGATATCCTAAAAGCATCTTATCTAATAGTTGATATGATTAAATTAGCAATTGGTCCCATTTCTCCACAATTGTAATCGTGATATCCTAAAAGCATCTTATCTAACAATGATATGATGAAAGGGACAATGTTAATCTAGGTTATATGAGCCTATTCAATGAGATGACGACCTTATGGATATAACTTAAAAGGTAATACAACCACAAACATCCATAGTCTCTCTACTATACTAGGACCGTATGAGAATGATTTTAGTGTGACTTTCACACATTCAATAAGAGGAATCCTCAAGCATAGAACTTATAAGAATTACCAAGAAAGGACTAAGGATAAACCATTCTCTTGGGCTTTCAATGCACTTCCTTAGGATAAAAATAGGTTCAGTAATGTGATTGCTTACCTTCAATGTATTCATACTTGAGGTATTTCCATTTTTTAAATTAATGATGATATGAATTGTATTTACCTAGCTTTAGCATGGTCAAAAAGCTACACAAAGTCTTCCATTTAAAAAGAGGCATTCTTCATACACTAGTTTTAGTCAATTGGGAAGAGGCATTCTTCATACACTAGTTTTAGTCAATTGGGAAGAGGCAACATTAAGTGCTACTAGAAACATGACAATCAACCAATTAAGAAAATTGGATCATTGCCTAGATGCTTAAGTATTTTTTCCTTATCTTGGAGAGTGTATGCCAACTTCCCACTAAGATGCATCCCTTTGATAAGGGAGTGGTGGCATGATAACTTACGCCACTAAGGAAAAGATCTTTACACAAGAGACATGGGGTGTGGTGCGAGAGTCCTTGGGGCCACTTCTTGATAACTTTCCTTTTGCTATGGGGTCTATTGCCAACCTCTCCTCAAGAACTTCCCTTTGATTTAGGGCAATGCAAGTGCATTTCTTGTGGTAGCCACTGAAAGAAGTGACTTCTTCTTGTTTATAGTTAATATGACTTGTTGTAGTTGTAAACTCACCTTTAACATGTTTCCTTATATAGCAGACATTGTATGTGCATGGATAGAGGGTTTTTAACAAACCTCTCTCTATTGCATGTGATGGTCTTGTCGATTTGCTATATTGGTTGGAGTTCTCTACACGTGCACGCTCCTCCCTATTGTTGCATGTGAAGGTACTATTGTTCCTATATTGGTTTGCCTCTTTGCACTCCATTTATTTACTTTCTCTTACTTTGGCATTGCATCACATTTAAGTTTAACATCACCAATGTTACCAATGTTAAGGGTGACACTAGTCATTCTTCTCTTGCTCTATCTCTCTTGTGTTGTTTTGCCTATATTAAGTCATTGCATTTCACTATAGAATAATCTATCCACCATGGAAAGCGAGAACTTATATTGTGGATTGTCACATAGGATAATTATTTTGATGGAAAGTGAGCATGATCATGGATTGTCATAGGATATCTACCCCTCTTGAAGGTGATTCCAATGGCAAGAATCTGCATGGTATAAAGAAAAAGGCTCACTCATCTAGTATTCCACTTTCATGTTTTTTCCCGCTCTCAAATCTATATTATATTCTTCTATGCTTTGCGCTACATGAACAACGGTGGTTAAATAAAACAAACTTTGTTTCCCTCTTGAATATATTTCAAATTCTAACACTGTGCAGACTTGTTTTATGCATAAGATAGGTTAACTTAAGAATAAGCATTATGAGTGCCGACTTTTTCTTTTTTCTTATATGCTTTGATTGCATAGGAGGTTCTTTACAGTAAAATGTCAATCTATCTTCTTTGAAGACCGCCCCCTTAGATTTTTGAACAAGAAAACAAAGGTGTGCAAAATGTCTATAACCATCAACGTATAAATGGGGACGTGTATTTATCATTTTAGGAGCAATAGAGAAGTTTATGAGGATTTATTTATTTTTTCTTTAGAGAAGCGAGGGACTTTGCACCATTTGCATTTTCAAATGGTGGTAGCAAAATTAATGGGCACATCACTAATAGCTATATGTAAAATGTTAAAGGCCTACATGGTGTGGGATATCTAATAACTTTCTAGAACAATAGTGATGTGTCGTGGTCTTAGCCAAAGGCATGGTAGGGTATTGTACGAAGGGCCTCACTTTTGTTGTTTTCTTTGTTCTTATAATATGTTTTGCAAAAGAAATTACCAAAGGTCATCAACATGGGCAGGCAAACCTTAAGAATAAAGTGTGTCTAACTCTTGTTACCTTGTTTGAAAGAGCCTATGCCTACCTACATGGACAATGACATCAACAACATGGTTGGTGTTGCACTGGATGCAGCACTTCTTCGCATGCTTCCACAGCTTCATGGATCACGAGGAAATCGATAGAAAGAGAGTGGCTTTTTTTTGCGAAGTGATGGATATTCATTCCCAATGATCATTGACTCCATGGATGTCTCTTTCATACTCCGCCTCACAGCAGATACTTTGGAGATCTCAAGTTCAAACATGCCGAATGAAGGTTTGGAGGATGATCATGAGACAATGGATCCCCGTAAACATTTTTGACGATGAGGATCTTCATGTTTGGCAAGTATGTTTCTGTATGTATGGGAGAAGACAACATAATTCAATAATGTTGATTTGAATGGGGATGACTTTGTAGCTAAAATACCACCTCCCCATGTGCCTCCCCGTGTCATGAAAGATGCAGAGTTTGTCTTTGTTTGTAGCAATCTTACAAGTGACTGTCTACTTCTCTGAATTGTTGCTTTGTAGAATGCCGTTTTCTCTATGTATTGACTTGATGTAATGATGATTATCTCTAATCTCACTGTGTAAAAAGTTTCTAATGTATGAATTAAAGCGATCGTTTACTCTCGGTGTAGTACTTCAACAGTATTGAATTCTAGTTTATATTTTAATAAAATATCATTTCAATTCTTATTTGTCATTTGGGATGTTATACCTTTTATTTTATAAAGTTAAATTTTTGGCTTTAATATTTAATCTCATATATATCATTTCAATTCTTATTTGTCGTTTGGGATGTTATACCTTTTATTTCAATTCTTATTTGTCATTTGGGATGTTATACCTTTTATTTTATAAGGTTAAATTTGTGGCTTTAATATTTAATCTCGTATATATGGGGGAAGCTTCTCCCATGTATGATTGATGTGGCTAGTATACAATGCTTGAGTGCCCAATGCCCATTCATTCAGGTACCAGCCCTTACTTGTGGCCAGTCACCAGCATGTTCCTTCAAGTGTGAAAGCGCCCACTATCATAAATTCTACGTGAAACGAGTACTATCCGGCATCATTGACTGTCGAGCATCCCATGTCATACTTTGTACTACCGCTGCCCGCCCATTTCAAACCTTAAATAACTTTTAAGCGGTAATTTGCCCAAAATTTCCGTAACTAATCTTTCAACCAGCTAGACGAAAGTGCGGACTTTCCGAAGAACTAGGAACCGGATCCCAACAGCAGATGCACATCGGGCCGTTCATCTTGTTTAGATCCAACGGATTACCCGGACTCCACGGCAAGAGACGTGCGTTCGCATTACGCCTTCGTGGCCTTTCTTCATTTCGAATTCCAAATTATTCCATCTTCATTTCATTTCCATTTATCGTCTAGCTAGCTGCTAGCCTATCTGCCGTACACTCCAATTGTTAGCTTTCTTTTCTGACAGATCCCATTGCATTACAAAAATTCTCTTGTTCAGATGCAACACAATATATATTTGTATATATCTCCCGATAGCACACACTTGGTCCACATCCTTTCTCCGAATCGTGAATGACAGGAATTTTTGGCTTTTCTGCGAATGATTGGACTCGGATAGTATCCAATTACTTTTTTTAAAAAATTGAAGGACCAGAACTAAGGGTCGATTGCTAGAAAATGTAAAGGTTGCAAGGGGGGGTTATCCTTAGAACTTAGAAGGAGGGTTTCTCAGACTAGACCCTAGGGTCTGATTTTGTCTTTTTGTCATTTTTATCTTTATCTTAATATATTTTCAGTTTCTCCAAAAAAAGAGGGTTTTTTATTATTATTTTGTTGAAAGTGCCAATTATATTAGAAGAGAAAAAAAGAAAGAGACCATACAAGATACCAGATGCCACATTAAAAGTAAGCTTTTTAAGGACAGTGAGATTGAGGATGTAATTTTGTAGTTCAGAATCTTTGATCAAGAGTTCCGCTTCTTCAGCTACCACTAAGCCGTCCTGAAACAAGCGAATTTCGCTAATTCTTTCGTGAAAGTCTTCTTTGGCTTTATCCATATGAAGCATCTCTTCCATGGCATTCTTTGTACTACGCTTCACACGCTTTCATACTAGCTTTACGCAACGTTTTCATCTGCAAATGCAAATCATCTCTCAGACCATGCATCATATTAATACTTGTATTTTTAAACAAGCAGTGATATCCAGACATCCCACAGATATTCAGCTCATATAATGACCAAGTAGAATTCCCTGCCATGACAGATCCCAGGTCTGTATCAAGTATATGCACTGATTCAGAAACTTAGTGGCTTGTGTATTATGGGCACAACCTATAAACAGGTGTTCAATCATTTTCGGTGCGTTTCTACACCTTAGGCATAATCCATTTCCATATCATAATCTCTGAGCTCGTGCATTGGTCCTCCATAAGGCTTTGTGCATAATCAGCACAACAGACAAGATTTTTTTGGTGGAATGATTGGCGACCATATTTTTGAGAATTTAAACCCCCACTGGTTTCTATCCCAGAGTAAATTCCACCTATTATTCAGTTTATACTGGAGCAGGGGGCCTTGGGGAGGGGGGAGGGAATTGTCAAGAGATAACATTTAGACTTCCAAGAGATTACATTTAGACTTCCAAGAGAATGCTTTGTGTGTAAGGGGTCCTCTGAGTTGGATCGGTGCCACTCTGTTAAAACAGGCCATAACTGCATTCTATATTAGATTAGGTGAAGATCCTTAGTTGATAATCTGTACATAGTTTTGAGCTCTTGTTCGGATCTCCACATGCTTTCCTCCTTGCACCATACATCATCCCAGGTCTAGATACCATTTTTATGGAGTTTGAACGCATGTTTATACATCTCTGCTGAGATATTGTTTGACACCGCCATGGAGAACCAAATGGAATCTAGATGTAAGATGTGCAAATTTTATTGTTTTACAATGTAGTTTAATTTCAAGTTTACATCTGTTCCATGCTTGCCATATAGCTTTGACCAAAGGGATGCCCTGCGATTTGATTTTGATAGAGCTGAAGAAGAGCGTCATCACTAGAAGTTTTTCCCACTAGGGGAAATATATATGACCAAAGTTACCCAAGTTTTGGGTAAGGAGAATTGCCTAATCTTCTTGGGGCGTTATGAAACTTCTAACAATCCATTTGGCTGCCATGCGATCTGCAAAGTCAATTATGTTTGGTAAACCCAGGCCCCCATGTTTTTTGGGTCTAGCACATACATTCCATGCCACTTTGGGGATTTTGGCTTCCTTAGCATTTCCCGACCATAAAAGGTTATGGCATAACTTCTCTAGTTGCTTTAGGTCAGAATTAGAGGGGCGCCAGCATGACAAAAAGTAAATGGCAGTGGGAATAGGATATGTTTTAGCACTACAATTTTGCCATCAAGACTATGTTGCATACCAGACCACCGTCTGAATTTGTTTTGCACTCCCATGTCCATCTTTGATGCATATACACTCCAAACCCCATTCGAATCACAAGAAGTCTGAAGATTTGACCTTCATGCAATATCTTGCATCCTTGGTCTATCAGCCACACCACCCTTCCAAAAATACCAAAATTTGGAAAAAGTAGTATACCTTTCCAATCCCTTCATATGGTAATGGAGTTTTTTTTTCGGGAGGGTGCATGTGTGTGCGCGCACGCTCCCGTCCATCGTGTAGCCCCTAGATATCAAACCCAAGTCCTCATTTTGGAACTCGTCGACTCTACCAAGTGAGCTACATGCCCATTGACATGGTAATGGAGGTTTAGTGCATGAGCCCTTCAAATGAAATTTTAAGGTTGCCTTTTGAACTCAGGGGGCTACTAAGAGTTATACTTGTAGAAGCTGGGGCTGGACCTTGGCATCTCAAAGATATAATACTTTATGTGACTTGGACTCACCTTTTGCACTTCCTCGTCTCATGTTTTAAGCCCCTTTCAGTGCCAAGCTTTCTTAAATAAAGCTTGGCTAAGCGAACTTAAATAGTCATGTTACACATTACTATACACAAAATAAGACATTCTATTAGCTAGATTTTATTTCACCACAATAGAGACTTTACGCATTATGTAAAGTAAGAACTCCAACTTCTTCCAACTTTCAAGTTGGCATCCATGTCAAGGGTATGGGGGTGATGGATTAATTCCTTTACAAGGCAATGCTATAAAAAAGAGGTTTAATATTAGGTGAATGGTAAATTTTGAGAATTGGAGAATTTTTTCACTGATTGTAGATTTTACGACCAAGAAAATTTTCTAATGTTGGAAATGTGTAGAAGGCTTTTCAATTTCATATAATATTTAGAATTTTTTTAAATACTAACATCTAATAGTTTAGTATAGGTGCTAGAGAGTGGGTCTTCAGGGTGGTCATTAGGCCAATCACCTAGCGTCCCTATAGTCACACGTT
Organism: Cibotium barometz; assembly: GCF_041138505.1. Classification (NCBI taxonomy): domain Eukaryota; kingdom Viridiplantae; phylum Streptophyta; class Polypodiopsida; order Cyatheales; family Cibotiaceae; genus Cibotium; species Cibotium barometz. Next base: position 45,795,238 of record NC_141087.1, read on the forward strand.
TAACAAATTGTGACATGGCTAGCAATAAGTTAACATTTTCTATGGTACAAAATGAATGTTATGAGTTTCTTTTTTGTCACTTTGAATGTTTGAATTTATCTTGAATGTTAAAGGTTCTTGAAGGCATAGTTGTGAAATTGAAGGTTTTTAATTTCTTATTATGTGGTGGAAACAAATAAATCAACCTACAAGAAACATATAGTAGCCAGCTGATACACAATTTTTGAACTTGATTTTTTCCGATATCACCTAGTCAAATTTTATATTCTGCAAGGTAATTTTTTGTTAGATTCTCATGGCTAAAACCTGATGTTTGGTTAATATTTCCATGATACGTAGCCAAAAGATAGGGCTCTTTAGCTAGTAACACTTTGTTTGTCCCAATAGCTCCACTTGTGCTTCATGGGATTTTAATAAAAGAAGAGGGAGGGAATGGGAGGCAGGAGGGAAGAAGAGCGTTAAGAGAGAATGGAAGAAGGGATCTCATAAGAGAAGGATGGAGAGAGGATAACACCACTAACGATTTAACTCGTTGATATACGTTCGCAAGGTATATGAAGGAGGGTATTCATATACCTTCACAAGGTATATGAATGAGGGTATTCATCAAGGCCCAAAAAATATTTCTCATTTATATACCTTTACAAGGACTGCCAAAATGTAAAGAAATGTGGCTCATGGGCCTAAAATGACACTCGGCCAACTTTGGGGAAAGCTAGGCCCTAAAGGTACATCATTTCTAACTTCATCCCCCTCAAGTGTTGTGATTTAAAGACAAGGTTTCGTAACTCTTTTTCCTTATAGTTAACTAAGATCTAAGAGCTAATGTGGTTTACATCAAGATTTTAGAATTGCTCATTTATGCAAAAGAGTTGTATTTTTATCACTCCTAAGTTTTGGCATATCTTATTTTTCTTGGTGAACACAAATGGTACCAAGAACCTGGGCTTCTCAATCTTTTTCTTACTTGTATTCTTTCCCCTTAACATGTAGTGTGCACCATGCTCCACACTAATGTCCATTGCACTATCCTTTCCCTCTTCATTTGTGATGCAATGCTTCCTTCATAGAAGTTCCTTCATAGAAGGCAATCCTAACGTAGGGTATGTGAGTTTGAGATCAACATGCGAGGGATGAGTAGTAGATCTTGGGGAGCATCAACAACATCAATTTTCAAGCTTGAATACAACATCAGTGGGGTGATGGAGGCTATCCCTTGCTGCATACATGGTTGATGGTACCACTTGAGGCTCCAAGAAATACGGATGCAAAGATACCATCCCTCTTGTCAATAGAAGATGGTGTGCATGAAGACAATAGCCACAATCCTACACCACTACCAAGAGTATGCTCTAGCACTTCAAGGAAGAGGTGGGAGAGGAAGGCAAAAATGTCTTCATGATTCTCTAGTTGGCTATGTTCTTAAGTAGAGCCCCCAAATCCTTGATACTTATTCCTATTTTGGAATATAGGTATTTGTAATACATATTAGGTGCCAACTATATATGTTAAGCATGATTATCTTACCAATTGTTCTTTGCCTAATTGAAATCATTTGTGTTTATTATGTTGATTCGAATCTATGTCCTCTAGGAAACATAAGCGAATATGAGGAATAGTGCTCTTTTTCATTGAAAGTGCCACTAATACATGTGTCTGTGCATCCTTGCCATCCCACTGGCTTGTTTTGTTGTGGGAGGTGCGGAGGAAGATGCCACAGTTATATTAGAACTTGTATCACCATCCAAAGTACATGTATTATGCCGTTGTGTTGGTGAGATAGACCATGCCTCAATGCCAATAACAACATTCCAAAGTCCTTTGGTGACCAATTATATAGGAACACAACGATAGTTGGTCTTGTCAAGCTTATCCTCAATGGAAAACATCCTAAATACATCACTGCATGTGCCATTCTTCCTGCAAATAACTAATCTCTAACACAAAATGCAAATATCCCAACACTACCTATACAGGTATTGTAAATGCTTAAAATGGTTGCCGCCCTAGTATATCACCTGATGATGATGGAAATTTACAAAGTGTATGAAAGATTACAGAGTGTAGAGTATGGAAGAGATACTTAGTAGGAATGTAGAAATCGATGATAATGTTGACGATACTATTGAAGCTGTTGAAGATGAACTCAAAGATGCGATGTTGAAGATGATGACGATACTATTTGTACACCAAATGCTACTATTGTTGTGTAAAAAACCCAAAATTGAACAAAAACAGTTTTAAATGTTGACACTCCACTGCTTGCAAAAACCTTACAGTATGTGAACGATCCTCGAAATGTGCCAAAACGCTGGTAACGTAGTTAACACCACACTATATAGTATACCTTCTCCACCTAAGAGGATAGCTCAATTTGAGACAATCAAAAGAGTGACTCGAGGAGAAGATGACAGAAAGGGGTGAGAGCCAAGAGAACTTGCTCAGATACCAATTGTTAGAGTGAAGATCAATGTAGCAGCACTAGATGCAACAAGCAAGGAGAGATAGATGGAAGCACAACACTCAAAGTAGATTAATGAGAGTATATATATACATGTGGGGAAGAAACCTCCTAAAGAGGAAAAAAATACCTCGACCCATTTATTAGCATACGTCCACACATCACTACCATATAAATGCTACAAGCACATGTCTCAATGAAATTTGAAGGTTTTAACCCTCAAGAGTCAAGGCTCATTGAGCCTACAAAGGCTTCAAATTGAGAAATGGAGCATTGTCTAGAAGTTTGAGCTACATCTATATTCCATGTTCTATTAACTAGAATGTATGCATAGCACACATGCTAACATTCCATATTATTATGTATATATGTAAGTTAGGCTCTAGTAATACTTGAAATGACCTTGCCATGTGACTTCATTTTAGTGGAAAGGTATTGACTTCCTTGGGAGTGGCATGGGTTCAATCCCTTGATACATAAGGGTTTATGTTTGGACACCGACCTTCTTTCACTGGCACTTGCAGGTGGTTGCTCAACATAAACCTGCCATGTACAAAGGACAAGCTTCTCCCTGGAAAATTATGAACCCACCTCAAGGTTTGGCTACGCCCAAAATGTTTGGGTGTTTCTTTTATTGCTTAATTGTGGAAATGCTTGTTTATGACCTAAGGTACCAACAAAAGGTTTACACTCGACCTTATTGTGCTTGTGAGCTATAGTTTTTAAAAAGCATTCCATGCACGTGGAATGTATTGCCGTTGATCGTCGTTACATGTTTGCATTCCATAAATTTCATGCATTGTTTGACCGCAATGCTTCTTACGGAATGCCTTGTTAGATTTATAGTTAGTATTACTTGTTATAGTTGTTCTCGCCATTAACATGTTTCTTTTTAAGCTATGATGACCAAAATGCTTCTTATGGAAGGCCTTAATACTTTCAATAAGTGAATAGGCCTTTCCACTTTCGATGGAGTTGTGCCTTCTTGCTCATTTTGGTGCAACGTTCATAACATAAGACAAAGAAAGGGCTGTATGGCAAAGATAGGATAATTTCCAAGCCAACATAAGTAGACGTAATGTGTAGGTTGAAAATTAACTTAGTAAATGAACGTTAACTTTTTTTAGGTAAACTTGATTCCTAGCAAGAAAACAAATAGTAACTTCATGCTCACATTTTCTCCCACCCTATATCCAATCTAATTCTCCCCACCCTATTTCTAATGTTACATGCAAATGTTACAAATGAATGCAAGAAGGCTTGATTGTGCTTGAATGGGGACCTTGTATAATAATTGTGTACTTCAAGGCTTGATTGTGCTTGAATGGGGACCTTGTATAATAATTGTGTACTTCAAGGCTTGGAAATTAAGCTAATGGCTTGTCAAAGTTCGAAAAACAATACCTTACAAAGCTTGGAAATTAAGCTAATGGCTTGTCGAAGTTCGAAAAACAATACCTTACAAATGTTAGGGTTTTACTGATTTTGACTGATGCATTGTATAGGTTTTGCAAGCTTGGAAATCAACCTAGTGTTTGTTAAAGTTAGCCAATAAATACTTTGTAAAGGTTATGGATTTGCTGGTCCAATACGCAGATGTAGCTTAATAAATGGGAGATCTTATATAGAGAAGGATTGCCCTTGCACAGGCTACATGGTGCAAGGATAAAAATGTGAGCGAGGAGAGAAACTTCCACTTGGATAAGGGTAAGGATCCGCCACGCTGGCAGCCAATGGGAGCGTGTGACCTGACTGGGCACAACCACGTTGCACATACGCAGCCTATTGGTAACCAGGTGGCACTCGAAACCAAGTGCCACTCGTAGTTATCGCAACCGTGTGGAGGCGGATGAAAGCGAGGGTTCGGCACGAGCGAAGATCGAAAACGTACAGATCTCGACCGGGAATGACGTGGTGTCGTAGGAGCGTCTGCCGTCGTGGCCGGCGAGGACGAGTTCCGTGCGGCCACAACTTCTCACAAGAACCGGCCCCCGAGAGGCCGTACTACGTACTGTTGCCTGGTTTTTAAGCGCCGCCCGCGTAGACGCCGGACGGCGATGTCCTCCCCGCCGCCACCGCCGCCTGCGCGGCTGCGCCAGTGCGCCCCTCTCGAGCTGCTGGTCACGGGTTGGCAGGTTGCCCACAATGCACAGGCGGTCGCCCGACGCCTGCCCGTCCCAAGTGGGGTCCACGGAAAATCTCAGCAGGACCCCGCGCCGCAAAGGTCTGCAAGCACGGACAAACGGAGTGCCCGGCCGGGATTTAGACCGGCACTTACCTTAGCTTCGTCCTTCCTCTTCACAGGCTGTGCTCCCGAGTCCTGGCTGGTTGCTCTTTACTCCGTCGACACAGCTGAAGCAGTCAGCACCATTGCACAGCAGCAGGCTGCAGACCTTTAAAACCCTTCCTACCTCAGTATTTGCACCAGCTTCCATGGAGGCGCTAGCTTCATAAGACACATACCAGCGCTAAAGCAATGTCTTTGGCAGCGGACATGGCCCTCCTTTCTCAACGAAAGCTGATATCTTTGTCGGAAGAGCTCCGACTATCTTGGTGGGTAATGCTGCTAATGGCGGCGGTTGCACTGAATGCTAGAACGAGCTATGCAGACATGCCCAGCGAAGGTACGTCTTTTTATTCTGCTTCATTTCTCACTATGTCCCCTAAGCGAGGTGAAGATGCTGGCGTTCACGAGCTGTGGGCGGCGGACGTCGGTCGGGGAAGCAATGCAAGTGCAGGGGATTTGAGTAAAAGGGGAAAGGGATGGGATTGCACTGTGTTGTTAAGCTCCCCAATGAGGGTTTCTGCTGTTGTAACTGCTGTGCAGGGCAAGCGTTGCTGGAGGTGAAGAGAGCGCTGGTGGATGGCGGCAACGAGCTATACGAGTGGGGTGCGGCAATGAAGTCCGACCATTGCTCCTGGAGAGGGGTCACATGCGACAACGTCACCTTCGTCGTCACCGCACTGTACATACATCGGATTGCATCCATAATCCCCTCACTAAACAACGGGAATTCGGATTAATACAATTTATCGAAATGTACGGCAAGGATTAATCCGTGTGATTATCTTTGTGCTTTTTTCCAGGAACCTTTCCAGCCTAAGCTTAAGCGGAGATATCTCCCCATCCCTCGGAAAACTTCAGAATCTGCTTAGCATGTGAGTGATTGATCAGCTCTGTGCTATTTATTGGATTTCGGTAGAACATTTCTATTGAGAATTACTGCATGGATTGTCTTTCTCTGCAGCGATTTGAGCCACAACTCGATTTCTGGGCAGATTCCTGATGAGATTGGCGGTTGCGTGAGCCTGCAGTATCTGTGAGTTGTCCCCACATCTTGGCATTTAATTCAGGTTGATGTAGCATAAAAACAGCCTTTTTTAGTGTGGGTTATTGAACGATCCTCCAGAGCTTAATCTGTGGTCTTGAAGTGAGTACATCTCAGAAACAAGAGTTACAACCAGCCCAGTAATCATAACGATGGACATCTGCATTCAGTTCAAGGTTTCAATCAGATCAAGGAGGAACGGCAGGTGTTAGCCTGTGCTAAATAGAAACCCTTGATATCCAAGTCTTAAAGGCCAGAAGGGCTAAAGATAACATGACAGAGTGGAGTCTTTACTCCCCTAATATGACGAGATATCTGAGGAAGGTTAGCAAAGTAAGACCACTTATGGAAATTGTCTTCCCCTTTGAACATTTATGATTAAAGTGGATGGAAGTCAACAACCCCAAGCTGTGCAGGCCTGTGCTGTCTACCGCCTGCATTGGAGCAGCCCGTTTTCAGGCAAACAGCTGCTTTGTGGCCATGGAGCAAGTCACAGTGGGTATGGTCGGGAGGATGTAAAAGCCTTTTGGGATTCATGTGGCCAGAGGCATATCCATAAACACAATGCATGAGAAGTTTTGTAGTTCCATCTGTGCATTCTAGAGGCAGGTGGTATACTAGGGAATGCTGGTAGATTTGAAATCTCAGAGGTGCCTTGCTTTTGCAAGTCATCAGAAGTGCCCATATTTTTTGCACTGTTGCGTCTGTATGCAAGCGGCAAGGAAGCATTGCAGTCTTCTCTCTTCTCTCTTTTTGGTGTAAAATAAGTCTTAATAGACTTATTCTAGTGAGTGTTCCCCATGACATCATGTGTCCTGCAGGGGACTAGTTTTATCCTAGGTTGGCATTTTCTTTAATGCATGAAAGTTGATTGTAGTGTCCATCTATGGTGCAGGGATCTCTCATACAACACTATAACTGGTGAAATTCCATTTTCCATCTCAAGATTGAAGCAGCTGGAACATCTGTAAGGACTTTGATGCATCTGTAATATGTTTTTTTTGGGGGTGGGTTGAACATATAGATAGTTGATGCAGTAAGGTGCAGACCATGCAAGCAGAGGCTGTAGCCTCCTTAGTTTGCCAATGCACAGGTCCAAGGTTTGAACCCTGGAATGCAGCCTGGGAGTCGAGAGCTTAGTGTAAACAAGTGGAGAGAACACTGGGTGTTTTTCTGATTTGAGCTCCCTACATAATAAGAGGAACACTTGTTCTTTTTGCAGTACCCTGAAGAACAATCAGATCTCTGGTCCAATCCCCTCTACTTTATCACAAGTTCCAAACCTAAAAATCCTGTGAGTTAATTATGAAAGCGGTATTGATGTTACTTCTAGGCTTAAGTGGTATAAGAATGTAAGGCTAACTTGGTATATCATTGTAAGGCTATCTGCATTTTGAATGCAGAGATTTGGCTCAAAATCAGCTGTCTGGTGAAATTCCCTCGTTAATTTATTGGAGTGAGGTTCTTCAATTCTTGTAAGTTGCCTCAGATTTTCAGGGAGACAATAAATGCCTGCCTTTTACATCTTCTTGCATTGCAATGCATGTGAAATGAAGAAAACATGACTCCATCAAGAACGCTTTTAGTCTCTAAGCATGAGTAAGCTGTTTTCCTAGTGGTTCTCACTTTAAGAGACTATTTGTCAGAGGCCTGCGAGGCAATTTTCTATCTGGGAAGCTTTCTCCTGATGTGTGCAGGCTTACGGGGCTGTGGTATTTGTACGTATCGAATAAGCTTTAAGACATTTTTTAGTCTTGTAGAAGCTCAAATATCCGGCATCTCACAATTCTTACCTTGTCATACACAGTGATGTGAGGAGCAATAATCTCTCCGGATCCATCCCACCTAGCATTGGAAACTGCACAAGTTTCCAAATCCTGTATGATATTGTTTTCTGCTACCATATTTCTCTATCTGCATCGGAAAGAACATCTCGTCAAATTGTGTCCTGAATTCACCACATTTGCAGGGATTTGGCCTTCAACCAACTCACTGGCGAAATTCCGTTTAACATTGGCTACCTACAGATTGCCACTCTGTAAGTCATACAGTAAAAATTGAAGTCAGTTTGCTTGAGTTTGTAGTGGACAACATATGAATCATGGTTTAGCTTGTGCATGCAGGTCCTTACAAGGGAACAAGTTGACTGGTACAATCCCAGATGTCATTGGGCTAATGCAGGCACTTGCTGTTGTGTAAGTGCTGGCATTCCATTAGTCATACTCGCATCTTGTAGAAGGCGCACCTTAGCAGGAAGTAATCCTTATTTCACTTAGGCATAGGGTTGAGTGCTTTATTAAGATCATCCATGGCCAAGCACATCTAAATATCTTCCACGTTGCCAGTACTGGCTTCTAATACATAGCAAGGCTTATGCAGGGATCTCAGTTACAACCAGCTGCAAGGACAGATCCCTCCAATCCTTGGAAACCTCACATACACCGGGAAGCTGTAAGGACATTTTCTTAGAACTTAGTCTCCCAAAATTCTATTGCTTCTATGATATTGAAAGTCGAGTCGCTTGCTGTACAGCTATCTTCATGGCAATCACCTCACTGGATCAATTCCTCTAGAGCTTGGAAACATGTCCAAGTTGAGCTACTTGTAAGAAATTCTCCTTGTACATGATTGGATTAGATTTTGATATTGATGTGGCCTCTCCTAATTTTGATATTGATGTGGCCTCTCCTAATTTCATATGCTATAAGGTAGTTTAGTCTATCAATACATTATTTAACTGTTTGTTGCACTGTGTGCAGGCAACTAAATGACAATGAATTGTCTGGAGAGATTCCATCAGAACTTGGGAAACTACAGTATCTTTTTGAGCTGTAAGTTTGAATCACACAATAGAACTTCAGGTCATTGTAGCATTGGAGGTCTTATAAGAACCGGTTCATATACTGTCGCCTCTTACCCCGTCTGTATGTACTACATTAGTCAGCCTAGTCAGGTGCACTGAATGTCGGGCTAGTCTTTTGTTTGTAGACCTTTCTGCTGTATATTTCTTGTCCATATGATACTGCTGGTTTTTCCCCTCCTTGTCCCATACCCTTGCTTCTAGGTATACATATAATGTCAGGGTGGTAGACTGTAGTATACTTTTGGACCTGGCACGTTTGTATGTACTTACCTCAGCGTGGTAGTCATTTTGACCTAGGCATCCAATTCACCGTGTACTTATGATGTACATATACATGTTGGTGTTGAGACCTACACATGCAATGAGCGTACATACACACATATACAGACAACCATACATGTATTGGTTTATATACCCACTCATTGTCCCTCTGTAGCCATCTTTCTCTGGGTGTAGAGCTTACATTTAGGCATGCTGAACTCTGCCTATCTAGTTGTCGGTGTGGTATTTCTGAAAGGGTATATGTATAGTGATGTGTGTGGAAATGGTTGACAACACCTTGATGAGTCCTACACCAATACATGGGTATTTATGGAACATAGCTTCCAGAATCTGTGAAGGTGTTGCCACTTGATGCAATCACTTATACATGGTACATGTAGTCAGTCCAAAATATCACTTGAGAGGGATTCTAGAATTACAAATTAACATCTAGTTCCTGCTGTTGTAGTATGTTCTTCCTAATAGTTGTCCTTGGCTTACAGGAATCTATCAAACAATCTTTTGGAGGGACCCATTCCTGATAATCTAAGCTCTTGCATATCTTTAAATTACTTGTAAGAGCACCACAGTGATATATTGAGCTCTAGCATCTGCAAATAGCTACCATTTGGCTCAATTAGCTTTCGAGAATGCAGACTGAACTCAGGATGTTCTTTTTGGCAGGAATGTACATGGGAATAAACTCAATGGCACAATACCTGACGAGTTTCAGAGAATAGTCAGCCTAACCTATTTGTAAGCCTGCCTATGCATTTCTTGGATAAGGGCACCAAGCACTACAATACGTTTCTTACTTCAGTGGTTTGTTGCTTGCAGAAATCTATCATCCAATCGAATTCATGGAAGTATACCACAGGAGCTTGGCCATATTTGCAACTTGGACACCCTGTAAGAACTTTTGGTCAATTGATAGATTATTTGGCAGTCTATTGGAAGGACATTGATTGGCATAAGAACGGTCCAGTCACTAAGACTTCCCAAATATGTCCATGTTACCAGGGATGTCTCTCACAACCAAATTGCAGGGTCTATTCCAAACTCAATTGGGGACCTTGAACACCTTTTGATTCTGTAAGATACATCTTAATCTAGTTAGTGTGCTTAAAGGTTAAGGGGGATTTGGCATTTTTCCAATGTTCATCCCTTGCTACTTGCTTTTTAAGAACATGCTAATTGATGTTTTTTATGTTTGACAGTGATTTAAGTGCCAACGAGATCACAGGAGTCATCCCTGCTGAGTTTGGAAATCTGAGGATTATATCTAAATTGTGGGTACAAACATTCTTTGGTTTTCTATGCTTGAAATGTTGATGCTAAGACACGGGTGCTAAACAAGCTTTGTTTTGCTTGTATGGTTCAAAGAATGTGGAATGCTGATGCTAACTGGGTGTTGATTTTGGTAGAGATATCTCAAACAATGCTTTAGTGGGAAGAATTCCCCAAGAGTTTGGGCAGTTGCAGAATCTTGATACCTTGTAATACATTGTCCCTATCCGCCTGCAAGCGTTTACACTTCCATAAATTGAAAATCTAGAGTTGACGTCGAAAGATGCTCCTCCCTTGCACAATAAGCTTATATGAACGGATATTAGTGTTAGGCTGGGTATGGGTCATAACAAACCTATTCTCATGTAATTTTCAGGTATCTTAACAATAACAATCTCTCAGGAGAAATTCCCCCAGAGATTATAAACTGTTTCAGTCTGATTGCCTTGTAAGTTGGTGTTGTACCAAGAGCGCCTATGCTGATGGCTAAAAAATTCAGAAAGTTCAACATTCCTGCTGGCCTTGAATCACATGGCTTTGTCTCAAGTATTCTTGGTCTCTGCAGGAACTTGTCATACAACAACTTTTCAGGGGAAATTCCTACTTCAAAAAACTTCACAAGGTTTCCTGCTGAGAGGTTAACTTCCTTTCTTGATTGACTATGTTTAGCTTGTCTACTTGTAGATCCAAGGTATTGAAAGGTCTAATGCTTCTTTGTTGTTGCAGCTATATTGGCAATAGAATGCTATGTGGCAGCCTGGTTGGTGTACTGTGCAATATGCAGTCGAAACCCGCAACTGGTAAGTAATTTGTTGTGTTATTATGCTTTGCTACCTTCTCTTCTCATTGTTGGACTACATCTGTTGTTTGTTAAGTCAAATTGTAGCTGGTATGGTAACTCAGTAGAACAATATACATTTGAGTTTCAGGCACAACAAGCTCGAAGAGAATGATCATTGGATTTGTGATTGGTGGAGTAATAACCATCATTGCTCTATCTATTTGGGTGTGGAAATCCAGCCTCCAGCAGCCCAAAGAGTTTGTGAAAGCTTCTGACAAGCCCTTTCAAGGTCTTGACTTTTTTCCTCTTCAATTCAGTGCTGTCGGTGCTGTTGTTTGGATCGTGTGTGGTCGGCTGGCTCAACGTGATCTGTGTGTGTGTGTGTGTGGGGGGGGGGGGTGGGTGTCTCTCCTTCCATGATTAGCTGTGTTTCAAATCTCCCATGTTCTTTTGAAGTGATTAGGCTTCTATGCCCTATTTTGGCAGGATTACCTCGTATGGTCATTCTTCACATGGACCTGGCACTTCATTCTTATGATGACATCATGAGACTGACTGAGAATTTAAGTGAGAAGTATGTCATTGGGTTCGGTGCTTCAAGCACAGTTTACAGGTGTATATTGAAGACTGGCAAAGCTGTTGCTATAAAGAAGCTTTACAGTCATTATCCTCAAAACATGAGGGAATTCGAGACGGAGCTAGAGACAGTGGGAAGAATAAAGCATCGGAACCTTGTTAGCCTTCAAGGCTACTCCTTGTCACAGCATGGCAATCTGTTATTTTATGATTACATGGTGAATGGAAGCCTATGGGACATACTTCATGGTGAGTCTGAACATCTTTTTGTGCTTTTTCCTGCATCGTGAGTCAACATTTACAAAAGTGCTATTTCCTGTCTCACAGAAAGGTTATGTTTCTTAGGATCTTCTACAAAAGTGAAGCTTGATTGGGGATTCCGTCTCAAAATTGCCCTTGGTGCCGCCCAAGGACTGGCCTATCTGCATCATGATTGTGATCCACGGATTGTGCACAGAGATGTGAAGACCTCAAACATACTCTTGGATGAAAACTTCGAGGCCCATCTTTCAGATTTTGGAATAGCTAAAAGCCTCTCCTCTGCCAAGGCACATACATCCACATCTGTAATTGGCACAATTGGCTACATTGATCCGGACTATGCTAGAACTTCTAGGTTGAACGAGAAGTCTGATGTCTACAGCTTTGGAATTGTCCTCCTAGAGCTTATAACTGGCAGAAAGGCAGTTGATGATGAGATCAATCTCCATCAGTGGGTAAGCTTTACTGGTAGTTTTGCTTTACTGATTGCCATTGTACATATAAAAGCTTTTTGTGAGTATGATTTCACTACAATGCAGGTCTTGCTGAAGAAAGATTCTGGAGCAATGATGGAGACCTTGGATCCTGAAGTTAAGAGTACCTGTACAGACCTGGCTTCTGTCACAAAGGCGTTACAGCTAGCTCTTCTATGTAGCAAGAAGCAGCCATCTGCAAGGCCAACAATGCATGATGTCGTGAGGGTGCTCTTATCATTGTTTCCTGCAACGGTGCCAAAGGCTACACTACAAGGGCGAGTAGGATCAAATTACCGCCGCTACCTGGATGACTATGCAGACAGCAAGCACAGAGAAGACCTCACTGGAAGCAGCAGCACCTCAGGAGGCCATTTGTTTGTCAAGTTTGGAGAGGTGATATCGCAGAACACGGTGTAATGGTGTGATTGGAAGCTGGTCTGGTGGCGGTAACTCAGGTCAATCAATCTCGTTATAATTATGTGAAGGGTGCTTAAGCCCTTCTGTAAGGCATGCTCTTCTTGTGATTTGGCCAAGTTTTGATAATCAGTTTTGGATTGCTTTCTGCGAGAGCACTACAGTTAGTAGCTTCTACGATTGTTACCTGCTGTTGGGCTGTACCAGAGGGCATACAATGTGAGGCCTACCTGCACCTGCACCTGCACCTGCACCTGCACTAGCAGTAACCTGGTTAACCTCGGCCAGCAAGCTTGAGGATCGTGGGTCACAATGGACTTCTGCCAACAGCTATATATATATATATATATATGTATATGTATATATGTGTTCTGATCGGTTGGAGACGGGTTTTCAGCAGCACAAGAGTGTCAGAGAACATACATACCATGTTATGAAACAGCAGTATTGAAGTCATGTTTGCCTCGGGCTTGCAGGGGCTTGCCAATTTGTATGTAAAAGCGAAGAGTTCTGTTAACCATGGAGTGCATCAGACATTTTTTTTTTTTCGTATGATCAGAATATATATGCACCCAAAACAATTTTCGATGATTCGTTAATTTTGGGCCGTGCTATTATTTATAATTGTGGCGTTGATTTTACACGTCTTTGCTAATTTCGTGGATTCAGTAATTGTGGCCTAGCTAGATTGTACATTGGTTCTCTTTTCCAAAAGCTCGATCTTTAGATGCACACACTCCAGCAGCTTTCTATCAAAGGACCAAAGCCAAAGAATTCTTCAACATTAGCTTCCGCCTCCACCTGCCTCCACCCATGATTACACTCCCTCTCTCTCCGATGCCACCATATCCGATCTTTTGTCTTCTTCCAAACCACCCCCCTTCTTGCATCTTTAGGGGACATCCTCGGCTAACCAAGGCCTCCATTTTGCAAGATGACTACCACCACTGACCCAGTAGCCTCGTCTTTGAGAGTGTTAGAAGGCGTCTTTGAGCGTGTTAGAAGGCAAAATCTCAGCACCTTTGAGAGTAGGTGCAGATGTTCTCGCCTGATTGCCCATTCAACTCGTGGTCCAATGGAACCACATTGACGGAGCCAGTAGGATCCTAGAACGACATTTTTTCGACCAAAGCTTAATTGGAAAATTTCAACCCTAATGGTCGAGAGGTCATCACAAGAGGGATTGATGGGGCTACAAAAGGCCACAAGCCGGAGTTATACCATCATGTATAAACTTACGGGAGCAAACAATTTGTTTGGTGGGTGGCCTTACCTTCTCTAGTCAAAACATTGGAAAGTATTGCTATGCTGTTGGGTACCTCACAATCAGTCCAATCTATTTTCCAATCGAGTAAAGGTGGGCCTAGGACCTCTTCAAGAAAGCTATAGAAGAATTACTACCACCAACTCTCATTGGGCTTACTATTGATTTTGAGGATGGAATCGTGATTGGGGAGGGTAGTATGTTAACCATATTAATAAGGACGCTTGGCAATATTTTTGAGCCATATTTTTTGTATCGCATAAAAAGTGCTTCATGTAAATCTCGTAACTTACGACTTTTGTAATGACAAAAGATGGTCAAAATCGAGCTTATGACTTGTGCAATGTCATTATTACATATTCTTAGACTAGTAAATTTAGCCCAGACTAGCTTTTGGCTCTTTTGTCAATACTTGGACGATCGAACATTAATCGAGCATTGTACATCTTAGTCTAGTATATAGGACATTTTGACTATAATGAGAAGAGACATCATTTCATTCTCACAATTGAGCTTGAGTCTCTTGCTCTTTGTGATTAATGCTTGTTTGTATGCTTTCTTTTCTTTGTTGCATGCATGCTTGAGGATTGTTGTGGTGAGTGATGGTGTGTTGATGCAAGTCCTCTTTTTCTCTCGTCCCTTCTCCTCTATGCTCACTCACTTAGGCATTGAAGTAGAGGTTGAGCTTTTCATAGCTCTTACTTTCTTTGCTTTCCATTTGCAAAGATTTCTTGTAGTGACAACAAAGGGAGGAAACGTTAAGGACCTTGGTTGTCCACACAAGAGAGTGGCTCTACCTAGAGTGGCTAGAGATGCAAGACAATAAGACACTTGTTATTTTGCCTTTTCTCTCTATCTTGCAAGGGTCAAGTGTTCTTAAATCGATGAATAACTCTTGAGGAGTCTTGTCCTTCTGTTTCAATAAAGCTACAATCGAGGTGAAAAACTCATCTATCCCAATTTGCTCTTTCATCTCAGTAAAGGGATAGAGATCATGGTTATTGCTAACAAAGAAACCTTTCGACTAAGCTAAAGAGAATGCGGGGGAGAGGGGCAACTTGAGTTTCTTCCAAGAAAAACACAAGATAGAAAGGCACAAGAGAGATGGATGAATTTTCTTCTATCTTTTTCTCTTCTGTACAACCATATAACTCAAAAGATAAGAGTAAATACTATAAGAAAAATTACTTTTACAATAACATACAATTGTCGGTCCATTGTGTGAACTCGACTATGTGACTTGGCCCATAACTCTAGTACTCCAAAATGGCTATTAAATAGCCCGTCATCCCCATTGGAGCCATATCAACCATAATAGTCTCACCAACCATGTCGGTAACATAAGTACGAAAGCTATCACCCAGGTGGGTCATCAATGTCCACAATACTACTTGAGTTCGATATTTCAGCACTTTTTCTTGAGCTCAACTCCACACGTTGCACTCCAAGTAAGCTTCTAAACTTGTGGAGCTTTTGTGTGCTCAATGCCTTCGTGAAGACGTCAGTCATCTGATTCTTAGTGTTGACATATATCAAATCTACATCATCTGCTAGAACCTTCTCCTCACATAGTGATAATACACTTCAATGTGTTTCATTCTAGCAGGATATATATTGGGTTATTGGAGCTGAATGCTACTCATGCTACAATAAATGATAACTATCCTATCTATGGACTTACCAATATCACCAAGTAGTTTCTGATCTATCTCATAAGCTGCCATAGCAGCACCTTTGTACTTTCTCTATACTCGACAAAGAAATTGTTGGTTGTTTCTTATTTTTCCAACTCATAGTAACACTTTCAAATGAAAACATAAAGCCACTGGTAGACCTTTTATTTGCGACACTACCAGCCCAATCAATATATGTGTATCCATTGCAATCTATAACACAACAGTATCTTCTGTGACTACTACAGTGGTACTTTAACATAATTTGTATGTCACCAGATATGACCAGAGTACATGTATATACACCCAAGATTATTAAGATATGTCATGTATATCACCAGATATAGCCAGAGTACATGTACATACATCCAAGATTATCAATACATATGTAAATACTATCTACACTCTCAAAATGCATTGCTGCACTACGATAACCAGATTTCGAGTAGAGACAGTTCTTAACCAGAATTTTCGAGAACTGCTAAATATATCTTACAGTGTGACTGAATGGATATCGAAATGCGATTTTCGTTGAAAAATTATAGTACAAAGTACTGTGCATCTTTCAGGCACCTCAGCTTCTACGAAGAGAGCTCCTCAATTGGAGATATGCAGCTCCTGAAGCTACACAAGGGGGTGTCATACCTAAATAAGAAAGGGAAGAGATGATGATACTATTACTCGTGTACCGCTTTCTTGCTTGTTTTTTTCTTGCCTCTTGCTTGCCTTCTTAGCTCTCACACAAACTGGAGGTCTGATACCATAAAGAGAATGCAGAAGAGAGGGAGAGCTTGAGTTCCTTGTAAGCAAACACACACATAAGAGAGCAAGAGAGATGGATAGCTGGATTTTCTTCTATCTTCTTCTCTTCTTTGTAATATATCTAAAAATATAAGAGATGGTCGGTCCATAGTGTGAACTCGACTATATGAGCTGACGCTATAACTATGCCATAACTCTCAGACTCTAAAGTAGTTTGTCATCTACTAGCGGTATATCAACCATAATCTTATCAACCATGCCAGTGGCGTAAGTATGAAAGCTATCCACCTAGGTGGGTCAATGTCCACAACACTAGTTGAGCTCGATATCTCAACAAGAGCATCAGTAACTACATTCTCCTTTCTAGACTTATACTTTTAATAAAGTCAAACTCTTTCAAAGTCTGCATCCATCTTCCTTATGGTTAAATATCCATTTTAGGTTTTTATGGTCTTTGTTACCAAAGTGAATCTTTGACCAAGCAAGTAGGGCCTCCATAACTTTAATGCATGAGTAATAGGTAGAAGTTATAGGTCATGAACTACATAATTTCTCTCATGAGGCTTCAACTTTTGAGACTCGTAATAATAAGCAATAGGTTAGTTGTCTTGAAGAAGAATTTTTCCATGTAGCGCCTAAGCTTATTAGAAAAAATGGACACTCGTTTGACCCAACGAAGAGTATGCCAAGCCTCTTAAGGCTGTAAGAAAACCTAAAAAGCAAAAAAAAGGTGTGCTTGCTCATTAATGGAGCAATTGATGTCATGATATGGCCACGATAGAGAGGTTACGTGGGTTTACACACAGACTGAACCCAATAGTTGATATCTTCGAGCCATTGAGATCCATGGCCCAACTACAACTTCCAATACCATTTTCCATGCCTACAACAAGTGTCATCTCGGGTTTTACACCCCCTGTCACATTAATCTCTCTAGGATTTGGTCCTTGCCTAGCACTATCACAAGTCCTAAGCCTTTAGCCATGCTAGGTACCAACTCTTTGCAACCCCTTAGATGCTCATACCTTGGACATATACTGATTGACTAATCTAGGAAGGGGGGTTACCCAAAGACACTAAGTGAGTCCATACCCACATTACTGTTGAGATTCAAGCTCGATGTCAGCTTGTGCCAGTTGCACTATGTGCTGGCATGTTAGGTAGTAACATGTGAGACATGAATGATCGCGTCCAGTTGGTCATAGTGTGTGGACATTAGCTAGGATTAGTTGTGTGTGGACACAACACAAGTAGTGTGTTGTAGATTATGGATTTATGCATTGTGTGAGATGGCTTTATGCATTGTGTGAGATTATGGATTTATGCATTGTGTGAGATGGCTTTATCCACAACACAAGTAGTGTGTGGACACAACACAAGTAGTGTGTTGTAGATTATGGATTATGGCTTTATGCATTATGTGAGATGGCCTCCCTCTATGGTTAGGGTTTGCAATATACATTAGGATTTACTCTTGTGTGTGTGTCTCCTCTCCCTCTACCTGTTTTTCATTATGGTATCACAGCCTGGTGCTCTCTATTAGGGTTTATGTGAGTGAGTGAGAGAAGAGGGAGAAGAAGCTGTGAAGCAAACCATTGGAGCTGTGAAGCTTGGAGCACATAAATACTCAACAAATCTGAGAGCTAAGGACCACGGGTAAGCAAAGCTAAACACCCTTGAGAGTGGATTGTAGGTGATTCAAGCACAAAAAAGGCAAATTAGGGTTGCCCAAAGCAAAAGAAAATTTTGGTTTTTGCAAACTCTAGAGTAAATCTAGAACAAGATTGATGCATTAAAATAAGAGAAAAATTTTGGTTTTGAAACCTCCTCCAAAACAGTGAGTATATGCTCAAAATTGAAGCGATTTGTGAAGGTTTTTGCATCAAATCAATGCATTGACTTGTTGGCAACCTACCTTAGGTCATTGCTAAGGCTTATGAGTAATCATTTGTGTACAAACTCTCCAAAAACTCCTACAAGCAGGCGGCGCTGAATTCTACAGGCTAGGAGTGCATTCTTTGCAAATAGTTCACAATGTTGAGGTCTTTTGATGCCAAATGGATGATATGAATGCATGGGAAGCTTAGAAATTGGGTATATATTGAAGCGGAGAAGGTCTTTGCAAGTTCAACCTTGAGCAACATGAAGATTTGAGCTGATTAATGAAGGGTTAGCAGAGCTGTTAATAGTGAGACAGTGAGTGATTAATCGACTAATTACTCACTCGTTATTCACAACAATTAGACTAATTCCTTTCACACGGAGTTAGTACACATCATTGCTAAGATAATGAATGCCTGGGCTCTAAATTTGGACAAGGATTAAAGAAATTAGAGCGGGATTAATACTGATTTTTCTCAAAATAGAGAAGGGGATTTGATAAATTTGGTATGTACGCACCTTGGTTGGTGTTGATATGCAACATTGAGCTTGTTTAGGTGTCAATGCAAGTTATCCACACTTGATTGAATCACTACATTGCAATTTGAAGCCTTGGAAAGCGTGCCAAAATAGGGTACCTTGGACTGCACATGCCAGTTTAATTTGAATGCAATTAGTTTGATTTTTTACATCAAAAGTGAAGTTTGTTGAGTACTTTGGAGTATCTAGAACACTTATTAGAGTGTGGTTGAGCTGAGGAAGGTTCGTTTACAGATTTGGACGTGTGCGAAAGGTGCATTTGCATTGAGCAAATATGTCAGACAACCCAGTACTACAGATTATGGGTAAGAAGTTGGATAGAAAGAACTTCCAGGCATGGAAGTACAGGATTAAAAGCTTTCTGAAAGGAAAAGGTTTTTGGAACCTTGTTACAGGTACAGAGCCAGAGCCGAAAAACTACCCCTGACAACCTACACAATAGCAAGTTGTAGCTCATAAGCAATGGTCAGAGAGAGCATACAAAGTCTTGCATTACTTGTCTATATGTATCTCGAATGCTATACTCATAGATATACATGATGCTGAGAATCCCAAGGATGCATGGGATACATTGGTAAAGCTATTTGATACACAGACACTAGTGCCTCGTAAGTCTCAGTTGTTGAGACAACAGATTCATAATGTGAAGCGAAAAGGAAGGAGCATCCATGATTATGTACAAGAGATAAAGAAGTATGCAGATGTATTGGCAACAATGAATGCCCCCATGCCTGATTGATGATTTGGTAGACATTGCCTTTCGTGGTCTTGGCGGAGTACAGGTTTATCAGATTTTGATTGGTTGGTTTCACTCTTGCTTGTTGAGGAAATCAAACTTCATTACTCGTTTAATGATGCATCTACTAGCCATGATGATAATGGCAGAAATCAGGGTTTCTACTCACAAAAAGGTGATTTAGAGACAAGGGGAGATTTGCATCACGTGGTCGTGGTAATGGTCATGGATGGCAGGATAGGTCACCACCACCATAACAGAATTTTCAGCCTACATATGGTGCTAGAGGTGGTTGTGGATATACACCTCAAAGAGGCAGAGGTAATCCTCGTGGTGGTAGAGGACGTTGGCAAGGCCAATAAACATCTATGCAAAATGTGGAATGCCATTATTGTGGGAAATTTGGTCATATGGCACGTGATTGTTTTCGCAAACAAAATGATTTGAGAGGGGGTAGAGCACAACATAGTGGACATTATGCACAACATGGTGGAAATTATGCAAATGGTGAAAATTTTGCATCAAGCAGTAATGATGGCCATAAATCACTTGTTTGCCATGAAACATGTTGTGGGATCTATGATGACAAATGGTGAAAGTGAGACACTTGGTATATATGGACTCTGGAAGAGCATCAAACCATATGACTTATCATGGCGAATGGTTTGAGCATATGAAGCCTATGGATGTGAAAGGCTATGTGGAGACAGGAGATGATACCCAACATACTATCACACATGTTGGAAGTGTACCATTGGTTATGCACAATGGTGAAACAAAGTCTATGGTAGATGCCTTGTATGTGCCTTCTATTTTACAAAAAGTTTGGTCTCAGTTGGTCAAATGGTGGAACAGGGTTTACAGGTTCGTTTCACAATGAGCATGGTTGCTTCGTTGAGGATTTCAAAAATGGATGTAGAGTCATTGTGCCAACAAAGAGGCAAGAAAGAAGGTAGGTTATTTAAGTTGGATGTTGGGATTCTTGAGTTGAAATCAGCCATGTTCTCTAAAAGCCGAAATGTGGTACAAGACATTGACATGTGGCATAAAAGGATTGGACATGTGAACATACAAAGGTTAAAGAACATGCATGCAAGAGGCATTGTTAGTGGGTTGCCTAGATTCAAGTATGATGGGAATATGCATGTCTGTGATGCTAGCCAGTTTGGAAAGCAAGCGAGATTGCCATTTCCTAAAGAAGGCAACATGAGTAGCAGGCTACTTGAGATAATTCATAGTTCATAGTGATATATGGGGTCCTGCATAAAACCCATCCATTAAAGGCAGCTTGTATTATGTGACATTCATTGATGATTTCAGCAGAATGACTTGGATTTACTTTCTCAGAGAGAAAAGTGAAGTGTTGGAAAAGTTTATGGACTTCAAAGCTTTTGCAGAGAAGCAATATGGCTCTTGGATAAAATGTTTGAGGACAGATGGAGGTGGTGAATACACCTCACATGCTTTTGAGAATTTCTTGAGAAAGCATGGCATAAGAAGGCAGTTAACTTGCAAGTACACACCTCAGCAAAATGGTGTTGCTGTGAGAGAAATAATAGAGTCATTTGTGATGTGGCCAGGGCGATGCTCAATGAAAAGAGCATGCCAGACTATTATTGGGCAGAAGCGTGTGCCACAACGGTGTATGTATTTAATAAGACACCCACAACAGCCATACATGGAAGTACGCCAGAGATGCGGCTTACAGGTTTTAGGCCAGACATTGGACACCTCAAAGTGTTTGGTTGCATAGCTTATGTACATGTGCCTGATGAGAGGAGGAGGAAGTTGGATCCTAAGATAGAAAAGTGCATTTTTGTTGGGTATGCACAGGATCGTAAGGCATATAAATGTTACAATCCGCATACTAGACAAGTGGTCATCTCACGAGATGTGGTGTTTGATGAACTTGCTAGTTGGTACAAGGTAAAGGATGAGGGTGTCATTGATTCCATTGATGCTGATGTGCATGCACAAGTAAGTTCTATTTTTATGTCTGGGCAGTAGAGTCTGAGAGTAGCACTATACGTCCATGGTTAGGACGCTTGAGGCATGAGAGTGTGAGCACTGGGTGTAGTGCTGTGGATAAAGAAAAAAAGAAGGTTGAAGGAATTGGCATTACAGGTTATGAGTCGTCAAGTTTAGAAATTTGGATGAGGGACTTGGCATACCAGTTTTACGCACACCAGGTGCAAGGCAAGATAGATATGTGCCTCCACATGCTAGAGTGACAGGTGTTTAGAGTGATCCGTATGCATTGCGGAGATCCCAAAGGGTCAGGTATCCAATTGATAGGTTGACATATCATGACTTTGCTATACATTACGTATATATGACCTCTTTGGTGAAGCATGTGGAACCTACATGCGATACAAAAGCTATTGGGAAGCATGTATGGGAGAAGGCAATGGATGTTGAGATGAACGCATTGGTTCATAATAAAACATGGGATTTGGTTGCCTTACCACACAAGGCAAAAATGTCATTGGTTGCAAATGGGTTTATAAGGTAAAATGCAAATCAGCAGATGGTTCCATTGAGCGTCATAAAGCGCGATTGGTAGCTAAGGGTTATGCACAAACCCAAGACTTGGACTATGATGAAACATTTAGTCCAGTTGCAAAGATGGGAACAGTGAGAGCAGTCATTGCTATGGCTGTACCAAATGGTTGGGAAATGCATTAAATGGATATGAAAAATGCATTTCTAAATGGTGATTTACAAGAGGAAGTTTATATGGCATAGCCAGAAGGATATGTACACCCGAGGTATCCCACTCATGTATGTAGATTAAAGAAAGCATTATATGGTTTGAAGCAAGCACCTCGTGCTTAGAGTGATAAGATAAGCTGATATCTTAGCTCCCTTGGAGTGATAAGATAAGCCGATATCTTATCTCCCTTGGATTTTAGGTTTCTTCAGCAGATTCTTCACTCTATGTGAAGAAAACAGATCATGGGATTGTCTTGCTTGTCATCTATGTGGATGACCTGATTGTCATAGGAGATCATGCTACAGATGTTATGCATGTCAAGAAGGCGTTGAGTGGGCAATTTGACATGAAAGACGGGTGAATTGCAGAGACATGGTTAGTGCAACGCCAATATGCATTGGATATGTTGGTAAAATATGGGATGACAGGGTGTAAGGAGTACACCTTTGGAGCAGAATGTAAAGCTGCGGGCTGATTTTGGTGAAGAGTTGGATGATCCATCTATGCATAGAAAGATGGTTAGCAATCTTATTTACATGACTATCACACACCTGGATCTCAGTTACGCTGTGGGGCTAGTAAGCCAATTTATGCAGAGCCCCAGAAAACCTCATTTGGATGCAGTGAGACGCATTATGCGCTATGTAAAGACCACTGCACATTATGGTCTTCTTTATGAGCATGGTAAAGGCTTGGATGTACTTGGCTACACAGACGCAGATTGGGCAGATAGCTCATATGACAGGAGGTCTACTAGTGGTTATGCCTTTATATTTGGAAGTGCAGTAGTGAGTTGGAGTAGCAAGAAGCAACCTACTGTTGCTTTATCTAGTACCAGAGGCTGAATACAGGGGTGCAGCCATTGCTACATGTGAAGGAGTATGGTTAAAGAGTCTCTTGTGGGACTGATTTGGGTAAGCCTATTGATGGCAAGGTTGTCATTCATTGTGACAACATGAGCAGCATACAGTTGGCCAAGAATCCAGTTTTTCATGCGCGAACAAAACACATAGAGGTCCACGATCATTTTGTTAGAGAGAAAGTGTTGGATAGTACAGTGGATTTGTAGTGAAGAGCAGGTGGCCGACATCTTTACAAAGCCACTTAGCAGGGAGAAGTTTGAGTACTTCCGTTCTATGTTGGGAGTACGTGGGATGAGCTTGAGAGAGTGTTGAGAACTTTGATAGCCCAAGCTGATAGCCCAAGCTGATAGTTTATTAAGTATGTTGAATAGGGGAGATCTTCATTGACATGTTGTTCGCGGGAGCTCACAAGCTAAGTGGGGGAGGAATGATAGCCTCCGATTTAGGCACCGAAAAGGCTAGAAGATGCAAGTTTTCGACAACAATTCATCATTTTTACCCATGTCCTTATGGCATCTAGGCCTATGTGTACCTTGTTGCTTTATATTTTGCATGGCATATTTATTGTAAATGCTTGGCTATTAGCGGGTCCGCAATTGTGAAGCCAAGGCATGAAAACTCTCTCTTGTTTTGAAAAGTCAAACCATATACCATGTGCACACAGATAAAGCCTTAAGCCTAAGGTTCAAAAAAAATGTATCACTTTTCAAGTTTTGAATAAAGAAAGGGAAAAAGAGAAGGTCGTGTGATCTTGGGGGTTGTGGGAAGTTGCAACCAACTACCTATATCTCTCCTTGCACGGCTCTTTTCTATCTCTCTTGGTTGAGCACAACTCTTGCTTCTTGCTCTCTGTGTGTTTCTTGATTATCAATGGAAGAAGAGAGTGAGAGTGAGGATGATGAAGATGATGCTATCTTCTGTGTGCCTAATATAACCTAGGTTTAGGGTTTTTTTGTGTGTGCATAGGCAATGGTAATCTTGAGAGAGAGAGAGAGAGAGAGAGAGAGAGAGGTATCTCTGTGTGTAGAGAGGGTTGTTTCTTGCAGCTTTTGTGGCTATGGGCTAAGCCCAAAGCATATATTTTGCTTGCTTAAGAACCGGGTTGATGTGTTTTTGGATGCTTGGAAGAACCCGTTCACAAGCTCATCTACATCATCTATGGCAGTACATCATGAGCTTGAGAGGGGTTTTTGAGATTCAAGCTCGATGACAGCTTGTGCCAGTTGCACTATTATGTGCTGGTATGTTAGTAGGTAGTAAATGACCGCGTCCAGCTAGTCATAGTGTGTGGACATTAGCTAGGGTGGTTAGCTGTGTGTGGACACAACATAAGTAGTGTGTTATAGATTATGGATTATGGCTTTATGCAGTGTGAGAAGGGAGATGGCTTTCCTCTATGGTTAGGGTTTGCAATATACATTAGGGTTTGCTCCTGTGTGTGTGTCTCCTCTCCCTCTACTTGTTTTTCATCAATTAGCACTCACATGCAATCTTAGTGACATACAAAAACACGACCGTACATATTTTCAAAATCATGGGTAAATATGATGGAACAACTGATTCTGTTCAATTCATACAAATGTTTAAACAGCGATGTGAAGCCTTTGGAAATCCAAATTTTCCCACCAAGGTACATGCATTGAATCTATGCTTAGTGGGAAAGGCCATTCGATGGTTCATAACATTGATGCCAACAATCAAGACAAACTTCAGGACTTTGAGAACAGCCTTTATCCACGGCTTCTCAAGATAAAGTGATCAATGGAGTGCAGCGCGAAAGAACTCTATTCAATTGAGTGTAAACAAAACAAAACCATTAGAGATTTTATTCTTCGGATAAAAATCTTGGACTCATGATGCAAGACATGGGAAAAATTAAACGATTCTCGATTGAAGAGATGTTTCATGATGGGCTTAAAGAAAAACACCTTACATAATTTTGATCATTGTATCCAATCTTCGGAAACATTCGATCAATATTGTAAAGAAGAAATACATTTAGATGACAACATGCTTGAGGATGATCACAATATGGGATGTTCCTCCTCTAAACCAACTGAAGCAAAGGCTAAAGAAAAATTGATCTCGGAATTTTCATTCCCTAAATTCTACAAAGCCTTGCTTAAAAGCCTTGAACCAAACCCCCCAAGAGAGGATGAGTTCCCTCAAGACAATACATCCTTAATGCCTCTCATAGTGGTGGATCTAATGCCTTGTGTTCTTTGCCACCACTACCATCCCAATTTCCAATGTGCCTACCCTAAGCCTGTCTTTCAATTCCACCATCATCGCAAAGCTTTGGGTCATGACACATCTCAATATCCTAATTCACCTACAATTACATCGATGCTACAACCATCCTTGACTTAAACAAAAATAGACCAAAGGGTCGAAATTGCTCAAGAAATAGTTCAACGAACACTTTAGTGTTTCTATTATCGTGGATTGCACAAAGTAGTAGACTGCAGAGTTTGGAATACTTCAATGCACACAATCATTGACACTTTACAACCCATATGTGAACGATGTGGAATTGATCACATATTCTAAGATTGCCCAAGGCGAGTTGCTTTACTGTAACATGTCTCACAAAATACAACTTTTAATATCTTAAGTGTGCAAAACGAGCAATTGTCCATGGTACCTTTGAATGTGCTTACATGCTTACAAGCCAAGGGATGAGATACAATAAAAAAGAATACAAAAGAAAATACTTCCAAAATGGATAGAAGAGCATGCTTTAAAGCAAAAGCCAAAAGAGAAAGCAAAACAACCTTCTAAACCCAAGAAAATCAAGGGGCAACAAACTATCGAAACCAAGGTTGAAATAAAGGACAAGGGAAAAGATCTTATTGAGGGCCTTAATCCGAATAGAGCAAAAAGCTACACATGATGCAGAAGCATCCACCTCAAAGGCTAC
Source organism: Cibotium barometz (assembly GCF_041138505.1). Taxonomy (NCBI): domain Eukaryota; kingdom Viridiplantae; phylum Streptophyta; class Polypodiopsida; order Cyatheales; family Cibotiaceae; genus Cibotium; species Cibotium barometz. The sequence continues at coordinate 45,821,299 of NC_141087.1, forward strand.
CACATAAACCACAACACCCACATGCACGGCACAAGATACAAAAGCCCAAAAGAAAGTTTGTTCTTGTCATATGGGAAAACCTAATGAAAACTCGATGATCTAAGGAAAGTCAAAAGATGATACAAGTTTTAGTACGTCACTTAGTGAGGATGAAACAAGTAGGTGCACCTCATAGACCAATCAAGAAACTAGAACCCGCCCAACCACCCCAAATTGAAAATCATGATCATATGACATATGCACAACGCAAAAAGCAAGATCAAGAGAGCATGCTTATTAGCATTGTTGAGTGTCATATAGGATCACCTGTTATGATTGAACCTTATAATGCCAATCCTAAAAAAGCAACCAAAATATAAGAACGAAAGGAGTATCACTTCCCCTTCCAAGAGGAAGACACACTCCCTACAGAAATGAATTCATTAAGCCAAGAAGAGTAATTAGAGACAGATTACACGAATGATGCGGTTGAAAAAGCACGTGAGGAATTCGATGAATCCCTTACAAAATTAAAGTAGTCTCTTAAATCCTCAAATTGGAGGAGTGCTTTTCTCTCATGGTGGTGAAGCTAGCATAGCGTCAACACTTGCACCATTAAAGGCTAAACATGAGTTATACCAAGACATAAAGAGCTACATAGAACATGACTGTGAAGATTTACAAGTTTCCAAACAGACTTCAGTTAGAATTGTCAGAGGAACAAGTGTGCCATTGTACACATTGGGTACTCTTGAAAATGCTGAAAGCCAAACAGAGGATGAAAGTGAATGGAAATATGAGACTGAAACGGGATCTGAAACTGAAACATCCATGGTTACTCTTGAAGATTCTATCATGGTATGGTTGGATTTCCCTACAGGAAATGATGTTAAGTGCAAACACACGTTGATTAGCCCTCAAGCTAGTCATAACATCATGACAATAGACACTTGGGTGTCATTGGGACAATCTAAAATCATCCCTAAAGATAATGGTCTTGCACAAGAGGTGCCAATGAACAAAACATTATAGTTCTAGAGGTTACTTTAGCTATGCTAACAATTGGTGGAAATGTGAAATTTAGATTCCATGTAACCCTAGATTCCCTTGAGTATGATGTCATCCTTGGTGGAACTTGCGTAAGTGACTATTGTATTTAATAGATGAATCCATGCAAACAATCACCTTGAACACTCCGGCAAGAATTGTGAAATTGCTATTGTGGGAGGAAGAGAGCTTAGAGGAGTTGGAACTTCCAACATATCTTACTAAGAATATCCCAAGAATTATGGTTGAATTAGAACTTTCCACTAAACTCACAACAATTCAAGCACAACTGTATCCAACATGAGAGAACAATCTTATGACCCTTGAGTTATGGGATTTGTTAGGTTAACCAACACTCACGGTGTTAGGAGTTTTTTTGAGCTTAGTTTTCTGGCATATGTACATATGGATGCATGCTCATATAGAACTTGAATGCCCAATACCCCACTCATGTTTGGCAAGAACCACTTTTGTGTACATAGATGGAAGGCATCCTTGGGAGATGAGTTTCTCCCAGCCAGGTTAAAAAAGTAGGTTTATTTCTAGTTTTTATGGAGACTTGAGGTTGAAGGTGGAGTTAAAAAACCTCAGAAGTTTTGATGATGCTATTGCAGTGGATAGAGAAAAGGAGTGCAAATTGGAAATGACTTAGTCAGTTAGGCATGAATGCTATTTGAAGGGTGGAGCCTAAAGCTATGGAGATGTTGTCCACAAGGAATGCTTATGACAGCATCGGAGCTTTAACAAAGGGTTAGGAAATACGCACTGAGATATGCAAGAAGAAAAAGACCCTTTCTTTGGCAACATACTGGTGAACATGTATGCCAAATTTTTCTCACTTCTAGAAGGGCAGGAAGTATTGGACAAGCTTACCACTCATGAAGTAGTGTTGTGGAACACACTTGCTACTACAGGGTATGCTAAGAATGGTATGGGTAAGAAAGCATTAAGCCATTTGTAACAAATGCAATTGGAGGGTGTGTTTCTGACTGCTTTGACATTTTCTTGCAGCTTGAGAGCTTGTGGGATCATAGGGGACAATGTTCAAAAGCTACATGTTGATATTGCCACCAAGAAGGGTTTTGTTGGAGATCCTATTGTTGGCAGCACATTCGTGGATATGTACAGTGAATGTGGACAGTTTTCGAAAGCATGCCAACTATTTGAAAGCTTGAGAGCTTGTGGGATCCTAGGAGCTCTAGAAACAGGTCAAGAATTACATACTGGGTTGTCAAAAGGGGATTTGAAAGACATTTTCTTGCCAACAGTGTTATAGTACATATGTATGCCAAGTGTAGTTTGGTGGAAGAATTCCAAGAAGTGTTTAATCTACTGCTCATTATTCAGAATGTAGTCTTGGTGGACTCCCTTGATTTGTGGGTATATTGAAGATGCCTGTGAAAATAATATGGTGCTTTACATGCATGGTTATGAAAAGTAGAACTACGGGGAGGGCTATGTCTTTTGCCAAGGTTTGATTAGTTGTCATGGATATGTTTTATGTCAAGTGTTTGGAGAGTATTGGATGCCTTAAGCTGTAAGTGTGGTGGATAAGGTTTCATGCTTTTGAGTTCAAGGTTTTCTTGCTTTGTTTATATTGTTAGTAGCATGGATGGTAAGATTCTCAGTTTGAGAAGATGGTTGGCTATGGTCGTCAAAAGGACAAGATAGGGACTTGTTGTGCTCTGGTGGGTAGTACTCGAGATGAATGCTGGGTAAATGGTCGGAGCAAGTGTGACTCCCATTCATAGGGGTGAAAGAAGGGTTTGGATAGGGGTCTCAAGTGGATCCTCTTTCATTAAGAGGGCAAAGTATTAAGGACTTTAAGAGTGACAGTGCAGTTGAGTGATTTCCTGCTGTCATCATGAAGAGGGTCACCTTAGCTCTAAAAGTGGAAGAGTAGAGGCTCGAGTCTTGTGCTTTGATCATCATAGCCTATGATGAAGTTTTGATAGGTTTTAGAGGAAGGAAGAAAAGATCTTCTATGCAAATGAGGCTCATCATCATGAGGATCTATGTGAAGGAGGATGTGAATATGTCAAAGATGTTCATCTTTTGTCACCACAGGTTGTTTGTGATATAGCATCTATTTCAAGGAATCATCCTTGAAGAAATGTTAGAGATAGGGACCATTGGAAAGGAGATGCACTTTTGGCAAGCAATGATGAAGAGGAACTTAGTGTTGATAGTGTTTGGAATAAGGCTGAGGCTGATGCTATTGAAGATGAGGAAGAGAAGCAAGTGGTCTACATCAACGACTGGGAAGAAGACCACTCGCAGGTGACGTATAGTGAGCATGAAGAAGTGACAAGTGGTCTATGGAACGAGTTTTATGGAGATGGTGCATGAAGCAGAGGCTGAGTTGACAAGTTAACAAGATGAAATTTTCAAGAATGATCTCGAAGACCAACTAGGGGGTGGGCATGTGCTTACTAAATTTAGAGAGAAGGATCGCCAGGTTGCCGGAAGGCGCCCAAGGCCTGCTCGCCGACACTGTGTGAGTAAACAAAACCTATCTGCTGGGGCTTGAATGGTTCTAATCTGTGTGTCTTCCCCACAAAAGGGTTCTCTCTCTTGCATATATTTAATCAATGAGTTAAGCAGAGATCAATTATGTACTTTCTATTTCTTCTATCTTGATGTGTGTATTTGAGAGAGCAAGTGCAGGTGGTGTTTGAAATTGTGGGGTTAATTCCCATGTTTGTGAGTCTACAGTTGTTGGTTCTTTGGAAAGTGTATGCAATGGAGTGTAATCCTATCTCTTTTCTTGGCTCTGGTGCGGGTGGAGTGGTGTACAAGGTGTTTGAGAGATTTCTGTTTCTAGCATCTTTTGCTGGTGGTGCCCCTTGTATTTGTTGTGCTTTCCAAGGCTGATGGGTGGTAGCTATAGAGGCAATTCCACTTCCCCAGCCTCCCCACTGCTTTTTGGTGCCCCCACTAAGGATTCCCAAGCTTTAGTTAGCTTGCTAAAAGGGTGTATGCCCCATTGTAGTAGGTGATCTTGGAAAGAGTGTTTAACAATTTTTTTCTAATCAAGCTTTAACAAGCAAAATTACAATCAAGATGATGTCATATCCATAGGTTTTTGGAGGGTAGAATGAAGACATTATTGCAGAGTTTCTTGAGAACATGGAGGTTGCTTGTATTAGCAACCACATTGATGATCCTGAACAGGTGCTTCGCCTCTTACAGATTTGTCTCAAGGGTGATGCAAGATTGTGGTTTAAGGCCTATGAAGGTGCAATAAGGGTAGCCCAGCCACTTGAACTATGTGGATGGCTTAAAGCAAGCCTTAAATGATAGGTTCAAGAAAACTGAGGATCCAGATAAGGTGTGGCATGAAGCGATTTGAACTGCTTCCAGCTAGAGTACCCATGGAGATAGTCCACACTACTGATTCACCACAATTGTCCACACTATGCCTCAAGTGATGCCTTCATTACCCCAGTAGCTACTATTACAGATGATATGCTAAGGCAGGACGTGGAAAATGGTTGACCTAATGAGGAATCTTAGCCTGAATCTAATGAGTAATACAGGTGGTGGATGAGGACGGGGAAGAGGCTAGTACCAAGCTAATGGTGGTGAAGGCCAAGCAAATAATAGTGGAGGCCGTGGATATGGTAGGGAACGTAGATTTATACCCACATGTTATAATTGTGGAGAGCTAGGAAATCTAAGCACTAACTGTGACAAGCTGCCCTTTAACTTTGTAGTTGCCTAATAGATCAAATGACTATGGTATTGAGATCAAAGGTGAAGCAAGTCCTAGCGGGTTTTCTAATGAAGAAAAAGGAAAAACTAAGGTGGTGAATGTTGTGACATTAGAGAAGGCAAAGAAGCAGGAGGAGGTTGTGGTAATGCCAATAGGAAAGAGGACTACTGAAGAGAGGGAATGAAGAGGTGTTGCAAGGTCCAACAAGAAAAAAGGCCGAAAAATTTCTTTTTGAACATTCCTCCATGGGAATTTTGTTGAGATTCAAGCTCGATGTCAGTGTGTGCTTAAGGAAATGTGTTTCAAGATTAAAGGCCTGCTTAAGAAGTTTGAAGCATGGAGAATTCTCAATATAGATCATAATCAAAATGAAGAAGCACATAAGGCTGCTCAGAGTATGATCAATGAGGTATTTGTGGTTAAAGCTGATGTACCTCTGTATTGTGGAAGGGAATGCTTAGAGAAGAAAGAGAAGTTTTGTTGATAGGCAAGATATCCCAGAGGAGGTTGAGAGGTCCAAAAGTATGGTTTTATAAGGAAAGCTAGCAGCAGGTACACACTTATGATTATGTATTGTATATGCGGGGAGCAGATTTGGTTTTAAGGCATGTACCATGGAAGGAAGAGTTGTATAAATCCTTGAGGAAAATCATGAAGGATCTTGTGGTGGGCATTTTGCGTTGAAAATTACTCTGCATAAGATTTTGTAGGGAGGATATGTATGGCCAAGTGTTCAAAAGGATGTATACCACTGGTGCAAGTCATGCAAACAATGTCAATCCTTTGGAAACAGGGTACTTAAGCCCAAGTTTGTAAAACCATAATAGCATATGATGTATTTGAGAAATGGGGGATTGATGCCGTGGCTCCATTACCTATTACTAGCAGGGGAAAGAGCTATGTATTGACTGCGGTTGATTATCTTTCTAGGTGGGTAGAAGCTAAGGCAGTTAAGTAGATAACTGCTAAAGATGTTACAAAGTTTGTGTATGATGTATTTGAGAAATGGGGGATTGATGCCATGGCTCCATTACCTATTATTAGCAGTGGAAAGAGCTATGTATTGACTGCGGTTGACTATCTTTCTAGGTGGGTAGAAGCTAAGGCAGTCAAGCAGATAACTGCTAAAGATGTTACAAAGTTTGTGTATGAGGATATCTATTGCAAGTTTGGAATGCCTCTTGAGTTGATTTCTGATCAAGGGCCCGGTTTTAGAGCAGAATTGATACATTATTTATGTGCTAAGCATAACTACACCACTCCATACTACCCACAATGTAATGGACTTAATGAAAGATTCAATTGGTGGCGAGCTTATCAAAATATTGTCTAAGGTTACCTAGCATCAAGGAAGAAATTGGGATTTGGAGTTGCCTAGTGCTCTATGGGCTTACATGACATCTCTGTGAAGATTGGCACATAGGGTTTACACCCTTTCATTTGATCTATGGCAAGGAAGCTTTGTTGCCTATTGAGGTGGAATTACCAGTAGTTAAGATGCTTGACCCAAACGATGTATACAAGGAAAGACTTATGTATCTGCAAAATAGGTTCAATTGGACAGGTCTTTAGCTTTGGAGCATTGTAAAAAGAAGATGCAAGAAGAGAATATGAAGCATACTAATGCTAAGATCAAAAGCAAAGGGATTGTAAAAGGTGACATGGTGTTAAGATATAATAGCAAATTGGACAACACCTTTTAGAAAAAGTTTCAGGTTAAGTGGGAAGGTCCTTTTATGGTGTTTGAATGCTTTGCTAATGGTACTTACCAATTGGCTAACCTTGATGGAACTCCACATGTATCCACCAGGGTGAATGGTTTGCATTTAAAGAAGTACTATGCAAGGTTGATGACCATTGTTTAAGGATGATATATATGAAACTAAGGTTGTGAAAGGTGAATGTAAGGAAAGTGATGACTTGGGCCTCAATTCACTCTTCTCTGCTAGTCATGAATGATCTAGCAGGCTTGGGGGTTAGGCAAACTATGTTAGGGGTTTTTTGAGCTTGGTTTTTTGGCATATGTACATATGGATGCATGCTCATATAGCACTTGAATGCCCAATACCCCACTCATTGGTGGCTGGCAAGAACCACTTTTGTACATAGATGGAAGGCATCTTTGGGAGATGAGTTTTTCCTAGCCATGTTTAAAAAGTAGGTTTATTTCTAGTTTTAATGGAGACTTGAGGTTGAAGGTGGAGCTAAAAAACCTCAGAATTTTGATGATGCTATTGCAATGGCTAGAGAAAAGGAGTGAAAATTGGAAACGACTTAGTCAGTTAGGCATGAATGCTATTTCAAGGGTGGAGCCTAAAGTTATGGAGATGCTTATGTTGTTCACAAGGAATGCTACAATTGTACAGAATTCTCTAGTGGGTTCTAAACCACAAGAGGAGAGGGATTTGAACACACGCATGGATGACACGATGGCTACCATGCAAAACCTAAACTTGAATTTTACTGGTGGTGGATGAGGTAGAGATTGAGACTATGGTAGATGGGGTGTTGGTTACAAGACACATGGTGGTTATCCATCAGAGACAAGTGGGCATCCTTAAGACACATGGTGGTTATCCATCAGAGACAAGTGGGCATCCTTAAGCACAAGGGGGTTTTGGCCAAGAGGCTACGAGAGGTTGGGGAACAATGTTTTATTGTTGTGTACTGATGCTAATATGTTTGTTGTAGCCTGAAAGCTTATGACAGCATCAGAGCTTTAGCAAAGGGTCAGGAAATACGCACTGAGATATGCAAGAAGGGACTTGAAAGAGACCCTTTCTTTGGCAACATACTGGTGAACATGTATGCCAAATTCTACTCGCTTCTTCTAGAAGGGTAGGAAGTATTGGACAAGCTTACCACTCATGAAGTAGTGTTGTGGAACACACTTCTTGCAGGGTATGCTAAGAATGGTATGGGTAAGAAAGCATTAAGCCATTTGTAACAAATGCAATTGGAGGGTGTGTTTCTGACTGCTTTGACATTTTCTTGCAGCTTGAGAGCTTGTGGGAGCATAGGGCTTCTTGACAGTGTTCAAAAGCTACATGTTGATATTGCCAAGAAGGGTTTTGATGGAGATCCTATTGTTGGCAGCACATTGGTGGATATGTACAGTGAATGTGGACCGTTTGCGAAAGCTACAAACTATTTGAAAGCTTGAAAGCTTGTGGGATCCTAGGAGCTCTAGAAACAGGTCAAGAATTACATACTGGGTTGTCAAAAGGGGATTTGAAAGACATTTTCTTGCCAGCAGTGTTATAGTACATATGTATGCCAAGTGTAGTTTGGTGGAAGAATTCCAAGAAGTGTTTAATCTACTGCTCATTATTCAGAATGTAGTCTTGGTGGACTCCCTTGATTTGTGGGTATACTGAAGATGCCTGTGAAAATAATATGGTGCTTTACATGCATGGTTATGAAAAGTAGAACTACGGGGAGGGCTATGTCTTTTGCCAAGGTTTGATTAGTTGTCATGGATATGTTTTATGTCAAGTGTTTGGAGAGTATTGGGATGCCTTAAGATGTCAGTGTGGTGGATAAGGTTTCATGCTTTTGAGTTCAAGGTTTTCTTGCTTTGTTTATATTGTTAGTAGCATGGATGGTAAGATTCTCAATTTGAGAAGATGGTTGGCTATGGTCGTCTCAAGGACAAGATAGGGACTTGTTTTGCTCTGGTGGGTACTCAAGATGAGTGCTGGGTAAATGGTCGGAGAAAGTGTGACTCCCGTTCATAGGGATGAAAGAAGGGTTTGGATAGGGATCTCAAGTGGATCCTCTTTCATTAAGAGTGCAAAGCATTAAGGACTCTAAGAGTGACAGTGCAGTTGAGTGATTTCCTGCTGTCATCATGAAGAGGGTCACCCTTAGCTCTAAAAGTGGAAGAGTTGTGAGATCCCTGTTCCCACCGCGCAACGGATTCGGGGTACTAGCAGTGGAAGTAGCATTTCTAGCGCGAGGCAGGGTCCCACACTCGGGGCCTCATCCATGGATATCTGGACAAAGGACTAATCCGTCGGTTTTTCCAAAACCGAACCCGAAAAAACTTCCCTTATTCGGAAAGCACGGGCGATTCGTCCAGGATAACTTTTTACTCTAACGTAGTCAAGACCATTAGTGATCAAACTGATCCGACTGCACCTATAAAGATACTCGGTCAGATCAGGGAAGAAACTTGCACTTGGATCATTGGGATCAACGCTTTTTCCCCCATCAAGAGGCACAGCCGTTGATTCCTATCCATAGAACAATTACTATCTGGGACTTACTTCATCTATCGTAATAACAGAAATTGAGTCTCGATTTACGGATCCATCAGTCCAGCCTAACCCCATCCAGTCCCATGGGTTAGCCAACTGCCCAACCACTGTAGTTGTAAGATTCCTCCCCCAAACCCCCTTTTTGATGTCTAGTATCTTCTTCTATAATCAATCCCTCTTCAGAAATATAAAAGACTTGTTTCTAACTGTTTTAACCTAGAGAGAGAAAATATTCTAGAGAGAGAATATTCAGATTTTTAATATTTTTGGATAGAAAATTATCTCATCTTATTAAAATAAGTTTCCCTGAAACAGAAATTCAAAAAGAACTTTCCAATGTGCAATTGGAATTAATTGGAAATGTGTATAAAGGACCTTAGTCTAAGGGTCTAGATTTTCAGAAATTTTTGGATTATGGTCCAATTAAGGTTCCTATGGACCAATAGCATCAATCCATGTGTAGGGAGGAGATAAATCCAATTTGAAAAAGAAGATACCCAAAAATGAGTAAATACTCACATAAGATGAAGAGTTGAAAATGTACAAGGTTTATTAGTAAAAAATTATGAGCAATATTAAAAGTATGACATATGTAAGGAAGAGGAGTTCTTTAAAGGAGGTGCATATTTCACATAAGATGAAGAGTTGAAAATGTACAAGGTTTATTAGTAAAAAATTATGAGCAATATTAAAAGTATGACATATGTAAGGAAGGGGAGTTCTTTAAAGGAGGTGTATATTTCACATAAAATGAAGAGTTGAAAATGTACAAGGTTTATTAGTAAAAAACTATGAGCAATATTAAAAATATGACATATGTAAGGAAGGGGAGTTCTTTAAAGGAGGTGCATATTTCACATGCTTGAATGAGTTTTAAACTCATAAAAATTGAGATATTTCATCTCTCCTCTCTCCTCATTCAAGTCTAGTTCCAAAAAGTTAGCTTAACTGACCTAAAAATGGTCAAATATTGACCAAACTGATTTAGAAAATTCTAGAATCAGTTTGTTTGGTTAGGAGCTCAATTTTTCCTATAAATAGAAGCCTCACCCTTGTTGAAAAATATATAGTGTTTATGCATCGTTACTCTACTCCACCTAAGCCAAGAACTGTGAATTCATTTAATAATTCACTAGTTTTTGGAGCTTCCCTCTTTCTTCAATCCCCATTAGTGGCTCCATCAACATACTTAACCAATTGATTGGTTGGGGGCCTCTACCGTGAATAAAGAATCAAGCAATTTGTAAGGTAATTAGTGAATATTGCTCTTTTCTATAATTTCTCAATGTTTCTCTCTTCTCAACCCCTCTCAAGCTTGAGAAGCTTAATTGGTATGGTTTTTTAAATGCTATTAAAGTTAATTGGTGAATAGTAGTGAAGAGTTACATAATTTAATAAATGCTATTGAAGTTAATTTCCATTTATGTTTAAATTCTAATGGTTTTTATGTAATTTCTCTCTCTCACTCAAGAAATGGTCATACTCATGACCCATTCTCAATCCAAAAGAAGCTTTTCATAAAGCTTTTCCTTAATCCAAGATTAAGCTATGCTTGAGGCCAAATTAATGGTTTTTTTTCTATGCTTTTAGTTTATGCATATTGATGATTCAATCCATTATGGATTAATGATCCAATTAGAGATCATTTTAATTATTTCCTTAATGATAAGCTTTATCCCGTAGAACAATTGAGATTTATCAGTCATAGCAGCGGAGCTATGGCAAAATTTTTATAAAAATTATGCATAAAATAATTTCATTCAAAGCATAAAAAGAGGACTTTCTACCATATTCTAGGAATTATCATCCTAGACTAATTGAAAGAATTTCATTATTATGCATAAAGAATAAGTTTTTATATCAAAAGTGTTACTTTTATCATTTTATTTACTTGCATAGAAGTATGCATAATGGATAAATTTTTATATCAAAAGTGTTACTTTTATCATTTTATTTACTTGCATAGAAGTATGCATAATGGATAAATTTTTATATCAAAAGTGTTACTTTTATCATTTTTATTTACATGCATAGAAGTATGCATAATGGATAAATTTTTATATCAAAAGTGTTACTTTTATCATTTTTATTTACATGCATAGAAGTATGCATAATAGATAAATTTTTATATCAAAAGTGTTACTTTTATCATTTTTATTTACATGCATAGAAGTATGCATAATGGATAAATTTTTATATCAAAAGTGTTACTTTTATTATTTTTATTTTCATGCATAGAAGTATGCATAATGGATAAATTTTTATATCAAAAGTGTTACTTTTAGCATAATTAAATTTCATGCATAGAAGTATGCATAAAAGATATGGGAAGTGATAAGATATGATAAGATGCATATAAGATGAGTTAAGATGTGATAAGATGTGTATGGGATGAGATAAGAAGTGTATGAGATGAGATAAGATGTATGTGGGTTGTGATAGGGTGAGAATGGATGTGATATAAAAGATTAGATATGAAGGCATATGGGGTTATATGAATGGGAATGTGAAAATGGATGTATGTATGTGGATGTGTGGATGTGGAGATGGGAGTGTGGATGTATGCATGTGAAAATGGATGTATGCATGAAGATGTATATGCATAGATGTGAATGTGGATGTAGACGTGGTTGTATAGAAGTGAATGTGGAATGTGGATATGGATGTATGTATGTATGTGGATGTAGATGTGGATGTATAGATGTGAATGGAAATATAGATGTGGATATAGATGTGAATGTGAATGTAGATGTGGATGTATGTGAATGTGGATGTAGATGCGGTTGTATAGATGTGAACGTGGAACGTGGATGTGGATGTAGATGTGTATGTATAGATGTGAATGGAAATGTGGATGTGGATGTATGTATGTATGTGGATATGGATGTATGAATGAGGACGTGATAGTGGATGTATGCATGAGGATGTGGATGTATGAATGAGGACGTGATAGTGGATGTATGCATGTGGATGTAGATGTGGATGTATAGAGGTGAATGGGAATGTGGATGTGGATGTATGTATGTATGTGGATATGGATGTATGAATGAGGACGTGATAGTGGATGTATGCATGAGGATGTGGATGTATGAATGAGGACGTGATAGTGGATGTATGTATGTGGATGTAGATGTGGATGTATAGAGGTGAATGGGAATGTGGATGTGGATGTATGTATGTATGTGGATATGGATGTATGAATGAGGACGTGATAGTGGATGTATGCATGTGGATGTGGATGTATGAATGAGGACGTGATAGTGGATGTATGCATGTGGATGTGGATGTATGGATGTGGATATGGATGTGTATGTATGAATGTGGATATGGGATGTGGATGTATAAATGAGGATGTGAAAATGGAGGTAAGCATGTAGATGTGGATGTATGGATGTGAATGTGGATGTGGATGTGGATGTATGCATGTGAATATATGATATGTGATGTGAAGGAATATGAAGTGAAGAGATGGAAAATGATGTGATTGGATGAGTACACATATAAATGGAATGAGGAATAAGTAATGTGGATTATATGAGGGATAATGTGGAAAAATTAGAGTTAATATAGAAATTGTATTTGTAAACTGTTTGTAAATGCTGTTTGTAAATGGCTGTTTTATGTCAAGAATGCTGGGAAAGCATTTTGACCGTCTTGTGATTAAGGTCGTGGAGACCTAACTGATAAAGTTGCAACTGCTGACGGAGAGTCAATGGAGGACGTCTCGCGTAGCAAGGTCGGCCGAGGTCTTGACCAGCCTCGGCTCGATTAAAATGGTGAGCTTCCGGTACGGTGGATGAGGGACCAAGGAAGCGGCCTATGAGTGAAGCGCTAGGTCACCTGCGAAGGATCCTAGAGGGTGCTGACCATACGGTGCTCGGGCTCTGGGTCGCCTAGGATACCCACGCGTGCGTCGAGGAAGATATTGGAACAAGGAGTAAGAGTTGTTTTCTGGAACCGGGCATGGATCTGGTTGACTGACCTTGCTGGTCCTCAACGGATGAGTCCATGGCTCTTTTATATGGATCTGTTGGTTGATCTTGCTGATCTTCAACGAGAGTCCATCTTGATAAGTGATTATATTGCCGAGTATTATGGGCTAGGAACTATGGAAACGGCCTCTGAGTGGATAGGTGGTGAGCGTTCTAGTTGCCAATGATGCCATAGATACTCTGATGAAGGAATGATGGGAAATTTGAGGATCAACCGGATAAATTGGAAGATTGTGATCAGTGGTACTATGGTTTCATTAAAGGATTGTTTTAAAGTTAGCTGATGATAAGAAAAAGGCAATTTCATATTGGGTGTGTAAGTGGTGTGCCTAATTTTATGTTGCATGAACTTCCGGCTAGGGGGCCTTGGAACTCTCTTCCTTGGTACCCGGGACAAAACTTAACCAAATTCCAAATTGGATCCCATCACTACAGTGGTTGGGCGGTTGGCTAACCCATGGGATCGGATGGGGTTAGGCTGGACTGATGGATCCGTAAACCGAGACTCAATTTCTGTTATTACGATAGATGAAGTAAGTCCCGGATAGTAATTGTTCTATGGATAGGAATCAACGGCTGTGCCTCTTGATGGGGAAAAAAGCGTTGATCCCAATGATCCAAGTGCAAGTTTCTTCCTTGATCCGACCGAGTATCTTTATAGGTGCAGTTGGATCAACGTGATCAGTAATGATCTTGACTACGTTAGAGTAAAAAATTATCCTGGTGGAATCGCCCGTGCTTTCCGGGTAAGGGAAGTTTTTTTCGGGTTCGGTTTTGGAAAAACCGACGGATTAGTCTCTTGTCCGGATATCCGTGGACGAGGCCCCGAATGTGGGACCCCTGTCCCGTGCGAGAAGTGCTACTTCCGCTGCTAGTACCCGAATCCGTTGCTCGGTGGGAACAGGGGGATCTCACAGTTGGTATCAGAGCATTTGGTTAATAAAATATCAACTGAGAAGCCAAATATGTCAAAAATTATCAAGGAGCACAAAAAGGTTGTAATTGTGTGATATAATTCATACAATTTGATATTCAAATTGAAATTCGTAATTTGGTAATTGGGTCTTCAGATGGAAGTACCGCAATTATATAGAATCCTTGACTTGCTTGAGGCCTAGACATGATGGTATTTAACTTATAATTCCAAGGGCCGTGACTATCCGTATATACCGAGAGTATAACTGCAGCTCTTTACTGACAGTATATACGAGTAAATCTAAGACTTGAAATTATAAGCGTTAATGCTATCCAGATGATGAATTTGAATGTGGTTGATATGATTTTTAATTCTGTTTGGGAACTGATGAATTGATTGGGATTCTAATTGAAAAATGATGATTTTTGAAATTTAGTTGAAATATAATAACTTGAGCAAAACCGCAATGAGGATGAATGGGACGAGTCCCTGTAATGATAAATGATGATAATGATTTCAACAAATCACTATGAGATTAGTGGATTGTGCTGTCAAAGTACTACTGTTAACACTTGACTCGGTATATCAAGTTAAGGGATGACAAATTGAAAACTTGCTTGACTGAAATTCCCGTGGAGGAATGTTCAGAAAGAAAAAAATTTCGATCTGATGGACCATTATCGTGTTAAAGATATGAATGATATGATCTGAAATGAATTTATTTAATGATGAGTTCTATATAAGGGATATTTATCCCCGTATCCTGTTGGGTTGACCAGAATATAAGGAACCCTAGAATAAATTGGATCTTAAGAAAAAGAGTTGTCCTCTACTTGGCGAGATGAGGACATCTCGCACTTTTTTAAGTGGGGTAGAATGTAAGATTCCTCCCCTGCCTTCGAGGTATACAGGAGTAAGAATCTCCCTTTTTGATCTTAGTCCCTCTCTAAAATAAAAGAAAGATTCTGTTTAAAAAAAGGAAGACCCTTTTCCTAGAATGCTTCTCAGGAGTCACGCTGTTTTAAGGATTCAGAACAATGAGTTCAGAAGTGAAAATCGGTGTTTTGGATACCAAGGTTTTGGTTTTCATTCGAGTACGGCCCAAAAGAAGTTCTTTATCTCTTGGGGAGTATAAGAACTTATCCCCCAGATATTGTGAGCCTTATATCTGAATTCAATCAAAGTAGGTGACTTAGCCTACAAGCTTCTTTTACCTCCTCATCTCAAAGTTCTTAATGTATTTCATAGAAATATGTACCAAACCCAAATCAAGGAAAGACGATAAAACTTCAGTGACAAGATACCGTTGGCTTCTAGGTTACGCTAACTCCTTCCTTTATATAAGTCATAACTTTTACCTGTCGCTCACAGCAGTAATCTTACTTCCATCGATCTCCTTTCTTTCTTAATCTCCTTCATGGCTTGGCAACAAGAATTAGTTTTATCCATAATGATTCCTCACCTTCAAGACGCAAGTGAGTCTGTGAAGAAGGATTTTATAGAACAGTATGAGCGCTCACTTTTCCCTCACTTGGGAACTTCTGTAGCGCAGACCAAATGGCGGACCTATCAAGACATAACTAGGGTAACACCCTGGGGTCAGCAGCACTTCCGTAACAATGTCCGCTTGGCCATGGTTATTGAAGCTTTGGGTTTGGGTCCCCGATACTACTGCGTCATGAGATCAAGACATCCTGGGTTTTCTGAGCTGGTCTTCTTACTAGCGTGTTTTCTTCCTCATGAGAAGATATGCCTTTACCCCGTTTTTGGCTTGCCTCTCAGAGGTCCTTTTGTTAGAACACCTCATACCACTGAGATAGGCGCAGCAATAACCCACAGAATCATTCCCATAGATGAGTTACCTTATACTTGTGCAGCTTGTGAGGACTGCTTTTGTGACCATATGATGGACGGGCTTATGGAAGTGTAAAGAGTTCCTCTATCTTTACTGTATAAGTTCCGAGAATGAATAAAGTTTAAATCTTGTTCGTATTTTGAATCTTGCTCTCTTTAAGACTTATCTTGGTGGTTAATCTTGATTAAAATTTTTCTCTAAGTCTCATATTCGTGAATCTTGCGAAATTATCACAAGTTGCGAGATGAGGACATCTCGCGTTTTTTAAGTGGGGTAGAATGTAAGATTCCTCCCCCAAACCCCCTTTTTGATGTCTAGTATCTTCTTCTATAATCAATCCCTCTTCAGAAATATAAAAGACTTGTTTCTAACTGTTTTAACCTAGAGAGAGAAAATATTCTAGAGAGAGAATATTCAGATTTTTAATATTTTTGGATAGAAAATTATCTCATCTTATTAAAATAAGTTTCCCTGAAACAGAAATTCAAAAAGAACTTTCCAATGTGCAATTGGAATTAATTGGAAATGTGTATAAAGGACCTTAGTCTAAGGGTCTAGATTTTCAGAAATTTTTGGATTATGGTCCAATTAAGGTTCCTATGGACCAATAGCATCAATCCATGTGTAGGGAGGAGATAAATCCAATTTGAAAAAGAAGATACCCAAAAATGAGTAAATACTCACATAAGATGAAGAGTTGAAAATGTACAAGGTTTATTAGTAAAAAATTATGAGCAATATTAAAAGTATGACATATGTAAGGAAGAGGAGTTCTTTAAGGGAGGTGCATATTTCACATAAGATGAAGAGTTGAAAATGTACAAGGTTTATTAGTAAAAAATTATGAGCAATATTAAAAGTATGACATATGTAAGGAAGAGGAGTTCTTTAAAGGAGGTGCATATTTCACATAAGATGAAGAGTTGAAAATGTACAAGGTTTATTAGTAAAAAATTATGAGCAATATTAAAAGTATGACATATGTAAGGAAGAGGAGTTCTTTAAAGGAGGTGCATATTTCACATAAGATGAAGAGTTGAAAATGTACAAGGTTTATTAGTAAAAAATTATGAGCAATATTAAAAGTATGACATATGTAAGGAAGGGGAGTTCTTTAAAGGAGGTGCATATTTCACATAAAATGAAGAGTTGAAAATGTACAAGGTTTATTAGTAAAAAACTATGAGCAATATTAAAAATATGACATATGTAAGGAAGGGGAGTTCTTTAAAGGAGGTGCATATTTCACATGCTTGAATGAGTTTTAAACTCATAAAAATTGAGATATTTCATCGCTCCTCTCTCCTCATTCAAGTCTAGTTCCAAAAAGTTAGCTTAACTGACCTAAAAATGGTCAAATATTGACCAAACTGATTTAGAAAATTCTAGAATCAGTTTGTTTGGTTAGGAGCTCAATTTTTCCTATAAATAGAAGCCTCACCCTTGTTGAAAAATATATAGTGTTTATGCATCGTTACTCTACTCCACCTAAGCCAAGAACTGTGAATTCATTTAATAATTCACTAGTTTTTGGAGCTTCCCTCTTTCTTCAATCCCCATTAGTGGCTCCATCAACATACTTAACCAATTGATTGGTTGGGGGCCTCTACCGTGAATAAAGAATCAAGCAATTTGTAAGGTAATTAGTGAATATTGCTCTTTTCTATAATTTCTCAATGTTTCTCTCTTCTCAACCCCTCTCAAGCTTGAGAAGCTTAATTGGTATGGTTTTTTAAATGCTATTAAAGTTAATTGGTGAATAGTAGTGAAGAGTTACATAATTTAATAAATGCTATTGAAGTTAATTTCCATTTATGTTTAAATTCTAATGGTTTTTATGTAATTTATCTCTCTCACTCAAGAAATGGTCATACTCATGACCCATTCTCAATCCAAAAGAAGCTTTTCATAAAGCTTTTCCTTAATCCAAGATTAAGCTATGCTTGAGGCCAAATTAATGGTTTTTTTTCTATGCTTTTAGTTTATGCATATTGATGATTCAATCCATTATGGATTAATGATCCAATTAGAGATCATTTTAATTATTTCCTTAATGATAAGCTTTATCCCGTAGAACAATTGAGATTTATCAGTCATAGCAGCGGAGCTATGGCAAAATTTTTATAAAAATTATGCATAAAATAATTTCATTCAAAGCATAAAAAGAGGACTTTCTACCATATTCTAGGAATTATCATCCTAGACTAATTGAAAGAATTTCATTATTATGCATAAAGAATAAGTTTTTATATCAAAAGTGTTACTTTTATCATTTTATTTACTTGCATAGAAGTATGCATAATGGATAAATTTTTATATCAAAAGTGTTACTTTTATCATTTTATTTACTTGCATAGAAGTATGCATAATGGATAAATTTTTATATCAAAAGTGTTACTTTTATCATTTTTATTTACATGCATAGAAGTATGCATAATGGATAAATTTTTATATCAAAAGTGTTACTTTTATCATTTTTATTTACATGCATAGAAGTATGCATAATAGATAAATTTTTATATCAAAAGTGTTACTTTTATCATTTTTATTTACATGTATAGAAGTATGCATAATGGATAAATTTTTATATCAAAAGTGTTACTTTTATTATTTTTATTTTCATGCATAGAAGTATGCATAATGGATAAATTTTTATATCAAAAGTGTTACTTTTAGCATAATTAAATTTCATGCATAGAAGTATGCATAAAAGATATGGGAAGTGATAAGATATGATAAGATGCATATAAGATGAGTTAAGATGTGATAAGATGTGTATGGGATGAGATAAGAAGTGTATGAGATGAGATAAGATGTATGTGGGTTGTGATAGGGTGAGAATGGATGTGATATAAAAGATTAGATATGAAGGCATATGGGGTTATATGAATGGGAATGTGAAAATGGATGTATGTATGTGGATGTGTGGATGTGGAGATGGGAGTGTGGATGTATGCATGTGAAAATGGATGTATGCATGAAGATGTATATGCATAGATGTGAATGTGGATGTAGACGTGGTTGTATAGAAGTGAATGTGGAATGTGGATATGGATGTATGTATGTATGTGGATGTAGATGTGGATGTATAGATGTGAATGGGAATATAGATGTGGATATAGATGTGAATGTGAATGTAGATGTGGATGTATGTGAATGTGGATGTAGATGTGGTTGTATAGATGTGAACGTGGAACGTGGATGTGGATGTAGATGTGTATGTATAGATGTGAATGGAAATGTGGATGTGGATGTATGTATGTATGTGGATATGGATGTATGAATGAGGACGTGATAGTGGATGTATGCATGAGGATGTGGATGTATGAATGAGGACGTGATAGTGGATGTATGCATGTGGATGTAGATGTGGATGTATAGAGGTGAATGGGAATGTGGATGTGGATGTATGTATGTATGTGGATATGGATGTATGAATGAGGACGTGATAGTGGATGTATGCATGAGGATGTGGATGTATGAATGAGGACGTGATAGTGGATGTATGTATGTGGATGTAGATGTGGATGTATAGAGGTGAATGGGAATGTGGATGTGGATGTATGTATGTATGTGGATATGGATGTATGAATGAGGACGTGATAGTGGATGTATGCATGTGGATGTGGATGTATGAATGAGGACGTGATAGTGGATGTATGCATGTGGATGTGGATGTATGGATGTGGATATGGATGTGTATGTATGAATGTGGATATGGGATGTGGATGTATAAATGAGGATGTGAAAATGGAGGTAAGCATGTAGATGTGGATGTATGGATGTGAATGTGGATGTGGATGTGGATGTATGCATGTGAATATATGATATGTGATGTGAAGGAATATGAAGTGAAGAGATGGAAAATGATGTGATTGGATGAGTACACATATAAATGGAATGAGGAATAAGTAATGTGGATTATATGAGGGATAATGTGGAAAAATTAGAGTTAATATAGAAATTGTATTTGTAAACTATTTGTAAATGCTGTTTGTAAATGGCTGTTTTATGTCAAGAATGCTGGGAAAGCATTTTGACCGTCTTGTGATTAAGGTCGTGGAGACCTAACTGATAAAGTTGCAACTGCTGACGGAGAGTCAATGGAGGACGTCTCGCGTAGCAAGGTCGGCCGAGGTCTTGACCAGCCTCGGCTCGATTAAAATGGTGAGCTTCCGGTACGGTGGATGAGGGACCAAGGAAGCGGCCTATGAGTGAAGCGCTAGGTCACCTGCGAAGGATCCTAGAGGGTGCTGACCATACGGTGCTCGGGCTCTGGGTCGCCTAGGATACCCACGCGTGCGTCGAGGAAGATATTGGAACAAGGAGTAAGAGTTGTTTTCTGGAACCGGGCATGGATCTGGTTGACTGACCTTGCTGGTCCTCAACGGATGAGTCCATGGCTCTTTTATATGGATCTGTTGGTTGATCTTGCTGATCTTCAACGAGAGTCCATCTTGATAAGTGATTATATTGCCGAGTATTATGGGCTAGGAACTATGGAAACGGCCTCTGAGTGGACAGGTGGTGAGCGTTCTAGTTGCCAATGATGCCATAGATACTCTGATGAAGGAATGATGGGAAATTTGAGGATCAACCGGATAAATTGGAAGATTGTGATCAGTGGTACTATGGTTTCATTAAAGGATTGTTTTAAAGTTAGCTGATGATAAGAAAAAGGCAATTTCATATTGGGTGTGTAAGTGGTGTGCCTAATTTTATGTTGCATGAACTTCCGGCTAGGGGGCCTTGGAACTCTCTTCCTTGGTACCCGGGACAAAACTTAACCAAATTCCAAATTGGATCCCATCACTACAGTGGTTGGGCGGTTGGCTAACCCATGGGATCGGATGGGGTTAGGCTGGACTGATGGATCCGTAAACCGAGACTCAATTTCTGTTATTACGATAGATGAAGTAAGTCCCGGATAGTAATTGTTCTATGGATAGGAATCAACGGCTGTGCCTCTTGATGGGGAAAAAAGCGTTGATCCCAATGATCCAAGTGCAAGTTTCTTCCTTGATCCGACCGAGTATCTTTATAGGTGCAGTTGGATCAACGTGATCAGTAATGATCTTGACTACGTTAGAGTAAAAAATTATCCTGGTGGAATCGCCCGTGCTTTCCGGGTAAGGGAAGTTTTTTCCGGGTTCGGTTTTGGAAAAACCGACGGATTAGTCTCTTGTCCGGATATCCGTGGACGAGGCCCCGAATGTGGGACCCCTGTCCCGTGCGAGAAGTGCTACTTCCGCTGCTAGTACCCGAATCCGTTGCTCGGTGGGAACAGGGGGATCTCACAGTAGTGATGGGATCCAATTAAGAATTTGGCTAGGTTTTGTCCCGGGTACCAAGGAAAAGAGTTCCAACGTCCCCTAGCCGGAAGTTCATGCAAACATAAAACTAGTCACACCACTTACACACCCAATATGAAATTGCCTTTTTCTTAGCATCAGGCAACTTTAAAACAATCCTTTAATGAAACCATTATGTCACTGATGACAATCCTCATAGTCTCTGGTTGAATCCTTATTTCCAGTCATTCATTCATCGGTATACTTATGGCATCATTGGCAACCAGAACGCTCACCACCTATTCACTCAGGGGCCTTTTCCATAGTTCCTAACTCATAGTAACCGGCAATATATTCATATAACAGAATGGAATCTCCGTGGAAGATCAGCAAGATCAACCCACAGATCCATATAAAAGAGCCATGGACTCATCCGTTGAGGACCAGCAAGGTCAATCAACCAGATCCATGCCCGGTTTCAGAAAACAACTCTTATTCCTTGTTCCAATATCTTCCACGACGCACGTGTGGGTATCTTCGGCGACCCAGAGCCCGAGCACCGTATGGTCAGCACTCTCTAGGATCCTTCGCAGGTGACCTAGCGCTCGCTTCACTCATAGGCCGCTTCCTTGGTCCCTCATCCACCGTACCGGAAGCTTACCATTTAAATCGAACCGAGGCTGGTCAAGACCTCGGTCGACCTTGCTACGTGAGACGTCTTCCATTGACTCTCCGTCAGCAGTTGCAACTTTAATAGTTAGGTCTTCATGACCTTAATCTACAAGACGGTCAAAATGCTTCCCCAGCATTCTTGACATAAAACAGTCATTTACAAACAGTCACAAAATACAGTTTCTAAATCGAACTCTCGTCTTTCCACATTATCCCTCCTTAGTCCACATTACTTATTCCACATTCCATTCAATGTGTACTCATTCTCATCCATCCTCATTTATACATCCACATCCCATATCCACATTCATACATACACATCCATATCCACATCCATACATCCACATCCACATTCACATCCATACATCCACATCTACATGCTTACCTCCATTTTCACATCCTCATTTATACATCCACATCCCATATCCACATTCATACATACACATCCATATCCATATCCATACATCCACATCCACATCCACATTCACATTCACATTCACATTCACATTCACATTCACATTCACATCCATATCCATATCCATACATCTATATCTATATCCATATCCATATTCATACATCCACATCCACATCCACATTCACATCCATACATCCACATCTACATGCACATTTTTCACATCCTCATTCATACGTCCACATCCACATATATACATCCATATCTGTATCTACACCCATACATCCACATTCACTTCCACTTTCACATGCATACATCCACATCTACATGCATACATCCATTTTCACATCCTCATTCATACATACATCCACATTCATATCTACATCCATTCTTGCCCTATCACAACCCATATACATCTTATCCCATCACATACACTTCTTACCTCATCCCATACACATCTTATCACATCTTGACTCATCTTATCACTTCCTAACTCATCTCATATGCATCTTATCACATCTTATCACATCCCATACATCTCTTATCACATCCTATCACATCTCATACACATCTTATCACATCCTATCACATCTCATACACCTCTTATCACATCCTATCACTTTCCATACACATCTTATCACATCTTATCACATCCCATACACCTCTTATCACATCCTATCACATCTCATACACATCTTATCACATCCTATCACTTTCCATATCTATTTATGGAATACAGGAGAATTCTTATATAAGATTTCTCTACACATTTATTTATGCATAAATTCCATTTAAGAAGACTAACACTTTCGAAATAAAAATCAATCTTTTATGCATCTTTCTATGCATAAATTCATTTTAAATGAAAATGACACTTTTGAATTAAAATTCAATCTTTTATGCATCTTCCTATGCATAAATTCAATTTGGATGAGAATAACACTTTTGAATTGAAATTCCATTCTTTTATGCATCTTCCTATGCATAAATTCAATTTGGTAAGAATTACACTTTTAGAATAAAAGAATTTCTCTTATGCATCTAAGTTATGCATAAAATCCATTTATGATGAAAATCACACTTTTAGTATAAAAAGAATATCTTTTATGCATACCTCTATGCATGAAATTCAATATGATAAAAGTAACACTTTTACAATAAAATAATCAACTTTTATGCATACCTCTATGCATGAAATCCAAATATGATAAAAGTAACACTTTTATAATAAAATAATCAACTTTTATGCATACCTCTATGCATGAAATCCAAATATGATAAAAGTCACACTTTTATAATAAAATAATCAACTTTTATGCATACCTCTATGCATGAAATTCAATTATGATAAAAGAAATAATTTTATATTAAAATAATAATTCTTTTATGCATACCTCTATGCATGAAATCTAAATATGATAAAAGAAACACTTTTATATTAAAATAATAATTCTTTTATGCACACCTCTATGCATGAAATCCAAATATGATAAAAGAAACACTTTTATATTAAAATAATAATTCTTTTATGCATACCTCTATGCATGAAATCCAAATATGATAAAAGTAACACTTTTACAATAAAATAATCAACTTTTATGCATACCTCTATGCATGAAATCCAAATATGATAAAAGTAACACTTTTATAATAAATTTTATGACGTGTTGCCACTGTACTTAGTGTTGTTTGTTATGATGTGTTTCCCTCTGTTTGTCAAGCTCCATAAGGGTATGGACATGACCTTGTTGCCCGTGCTTAACAACGATGTCCTTTCTTCCCATTAGATATTGCATTTACTTGCACAGATCCAGGATCGTCCTAGAATCATATCCTCTTCCATGGAACCTGCAGGCATGACAAACACCTTCCCGACCAAGCAATTATTTCTGATGGAAATGTTAACATTTAAAAATCCCTCAGCTCTCATAGTTATCAAGTGAACACTATGTACTTGCGCATCAGTGGGTTTGAGGTGTAGTCTATCTAATGCTACCTAGGTTTCATATGAGATCAAGTTATGACTTGACCCTGTATCTATTAATGCAATGCTTGTTGCATGGCCTTTAGCTGTAGTAAGTCCCACCTTAAGTCGTCCTAGCTCAATGGTTAGTTTCTCTTCATCCAAGAGAATCACAAAAGCCATGTTGACATGTATTAGTCTATTCTATAGTAATTGTGTGGCTTTGGCCTCCCTAGCCTTAGCTTCTTCTTGAGCCTACTGGATTTTTTCCTTTGCAAGCTATTTTTGTTGTTTTAAGAGATGTTCTTGCAAGAGCATCTCTTGGGTTAGTGGTCTGAAATATTTTTTAAATTTACTTCCATTGACATAACTTCCATCTGTATGTTGTGAATTGTCTCAATTTAAACAGACCCCTGACCATTGACATAACTTCCATCTGTTTGAATTGTCTCAATTCAAACAGACCCCTGAGGTGTGATCTTCGATACTCGAAATGGTCCCAGGCCTCGGTATTTGAATTTCTTTTTCCTGGTGCTTCCGACACTATACATGAGAACAAGGTCCCCCGTTTCCAGTTCTTTTTGCTTTAGATTTTTGTTGAACCAATGTTTCCTGCGTAGTTTTTCAACCACGAGTCCATGTGATGCTATCAGCCTGGTCTCATCAAGCTTCTCTAAGTTAATTAGCCTTTCAGCTAATGCATTCTCCGTCAGATGTTCTTGTACGGCAATCCTTAAGCTTGGGACTAGGTATTCCATGGTGTTGAGATTCAAGCTCGATTGCAGTGTGAGCCAGCTATGCTATGTGCTGGCATGTTAGGTAGGAACATGTGTGAGACATAAATGACTGCGTCCAGCTAGTCATAGTGTGTGGACATTAGCTAGGGTTAGATGTGTGTGGACACAACTCATAGTGTGTCGTGTGTATTATGGATTATGGCTTTATGCATTGTGTGAGAAGGGAGATGGCTTCCCTCTATGGTTAGGGTTTGCAATATACATTAGGATTCGCTCCTGTGTGTGTGTCTCCTCTCCCTCTACCTATTTTTCAACATGGTATCAGAGCCTTGTGGTGCTGTCTATTAGGGTTTATGAGTGAGTGAGAGAAGAGGGAGAAGAAGCTGTGAAGCTTGCCATTGATCCCTATTATCAGGTACAATAACAATAATAACAACAATAACAATAGACCTCCTGTGCAAAATCAACAACCTCCCCCACAACAGTAAGGGTCTCCAGGTCAAGCTAACTTGGTGATACTTGAAGAATGGACTGCGACAAAATGGATTGAAGAGAAACCAGTAGAGTTTCATAAGGAGGAACAGGAAACTGATCAGAAAGTACAGGAGTCTCAAGTTGCTCAGGGAATAACTAAACATTATAATTGTGACTGTGCGGCGTGTATCCAAATTGAGGATATTCCAGAGACAAGTGGATGCACTGAGGGTATGGTGGTCACAAGGGCAGAAGCAAAGACAGGGAAGTCAATTTTGGAAGATGAGGAAAATCCGGATAGTATAAACTGGAAGGAGCAGAAAGCAGTTAGAACAGGAGCACTCAAAGAAGTGCAGAAATTTCAAAGCGAAAGTGTACCACCAGATGAATGGAATTTTGTTATTAGATCCTTGGATGACCAGGGAATTAGACAATCAGAAGGAAACAAGATTGCACTGAAAGAGCAGGACAGTGGTGATGAATTTTATGAAGCTTTGTTGTCTGCTCCAATAACATTTACTGTAAAGTAAATGTTGAGGTTAGTACCTGCATTTTCACAACAATTGCTGAAAAAGCTCACTGAAGAAATGGAAGCAAAGACACAGGGACAAGAAATAGAAACTGAGAAAACTTTTTGTGGGGAAATATGTGAAGTCCAACCCCTGGATGTGGATTACAAGGCATCAGTAGTTGGGGCATTTATTGGAAAGGTGTTTTTTCTAGACGTGCTCTTGGATGGGGTGTCAGGAGTCAATATCATTCCAGAGTCGACCTGCCAACGTCTGAATCTTTTGAAGTGGGATCCAGAACCTTTTCAGGTGAAGATGGCAGACCAGAGACGGGTTTAACCTTTGGGGATTTTGAGAAATTTGCAGATCTCAGTTGGTGGGGGACTGCAGTATGTAGCCAACTTTGTAGTCCTTAGGCTAGAAGAATCTGCTTGTTCTTCTCTAATGATGTTGGGAAGACCTTGGTTAAGAGCAGCAAGAGTGAAGCAGCAAGAGTGAAGCAACTATGGGGATTAGACTCCATAGTAATGATGTTGGGAAGACCTTGGTTAAGAGCAGCAAGAGTGAAGCAACTATGGGGATCAGACTCCATAGTAATGAAAAGAGGGAAGAAGAAAGTTAGAATGCAGAAGGGTGCTGTATTTGAATGGGGAGAAGAGCAAGATAAAGCATTCAGGGTTTTGAAGAAGATGTTGACTATAGCACCAATTTTGATTGTTCCAGATTGGAAGTTGCCATTTCACATTTTTGTTGATGCATCTAATGTAGCAG
The DNA here is from genome assembly GCF_041138505.1 of Cibotium barometz. Taxonomy (NCBI): domain Eukaryota; kingdom Viridiplantae; phylum Streptophyta; class Polypodiopsida; order Cyatheales; family Cibotiaceae; genus Cibotium; species Cibotium barometz. Next base: position 45,847,891 of record NC_141087.1, read on the forward strand.
TGGGTGCAACTTTAATGCAAGAAACAAGCAGGGGCTGGTTCAGGCCAATTTACTATGCAAGCAGGGTCCTGACACCTGCAGAGCAGTTATTGAAAGGGAGTGCTTGGGGATGATTTATGTACTTCAAAAGTTCAGGCAATACCTATTGGCAAATAGGGTAATTTTTCATGTGGATCATCAGGCATTGATTTACTTGGTCAATAAACCCCACCTTTCAGGGAGGTTGGCCAAGTGGATACTGCTTCTGCAAGAGTTTGATTATGTGGTGATACATACTCCAGGAAGACTTCATGTATTGGCTGACTATCTGAGTAGATTGGAAATAGGAGAAGCTGATTCTTCAGGGGTACCTGATCAGTTGCCTGATGAAGAGTTATTTCTAGTTCAGGTGACTGACCAATCATGGGACTGGTGAAGAGTTATTTCTAGTTCAGGTGACTGACCAATGAGGGGACTAGTATGAGGATATGCTTCAGTTTTTAACTGAAGGAGTGTTGCCTGCACAAATGAATAAGGATCAGAGAAAAAGATTAGCATTAAGAAGTAAACCATTTACAGTCATTGCAAGAGTACTGTATAAAAGAGGGATTGATCAAGTCATCAGGAGATGTGTTCCTGAGTTTGAACAAAAAGCAGTATTGGCTGAAGCTCATGCAGGTAATTCTGGAGGACATTTTTCAGGGGAAGTAACTGTAAGGAAAATTTTTCAAGCAGGGCTTTGGTGGCCTACTGTGATAAAGGATGCTCAGGAATTTACTAAGAAAGTGTTTGCTATGCCAAAGGGAGGGTAGACCATTGAATGTGGACAGAATGCCTCTACAACCTATCTTGCCTTTGGAACCATTTCAAAAATGGGGATTAGATTTTGTTGGTCCCATCAAGCCACCTGCTAGGTTCACACAGAACATGTATATTTTGGTTGCGAGACTGATTACTATACAAAGTGGGTAGAAGCTGTAGCTTTGAGGGATAATAAAGCAAGGAGTGTGGCTAAATTTTTGTATAAGAATATTATGACCAGATTTGGATGTCCAATTGAGTTAGTTTTTGATCAAGGAGGGCATTTCATTAATAAAGTGATCAGTAAACTGATAGAGTTGCACATGATACTGCATAAAAAATCAACTGTTTACTATCCTCAAGCTAATGGACAGGCAGAGAGTACCAACAAGATTTTGATTAGGATAATCAGAAAGTTGGTGAACCAAAATAGGACAGATTGGGATGAGAAGTTGGACTCAGCAACTCTGGGCTTTCAGAATAGCATTTAAAGTGACTACTGGCATGACACCATTCAAGTTGGTGTATGGGTTGGAAGCACTAGTGCCTATGGAGTTTCTTGTACCAAGTCTCAGGCAGTTTAGCAGAGACTGTCTCCTGAACAATCAGTCAATTTTAGGAAGGAAACTTTACTGAAGTTGGAAGAAGATAGGATTCAAAGTATATATATTGCAGAGGTGATTCAGCAGAGAAGACAGGCTTGGATTAACAGGAATATTAAGATTAAAATTTTTGTTTGCAGGAGATTGGGTCATGGTTTACAACAACAGTAAACTTAGGCCTAAACGTGGTAAACTGAAGTTGAGGTATGTGGAGCCATTCCAGATAGTTCAATGTGTGGGACCCAATACTTTTATTTTAGCTGATGTGGCAGGTCAAATCATTTCTAAGCCAATCAATGGATTTCGTCTTAAACCATTTTTGGGAGAAATAATCGACCACCATCGACAAGAGGGTAATATTAATGATGTGGAGAAGAAAGCACATATTTATGCATGTGAAGTGATTGGGTTGGTATCTATTTGTACGCGAGTTGAGAGCTTTTCTTCTTAGCGTTTTTCTCTCTTTGTACGCATGTCGAACCTTCAAGGTGTTTCGTTTGGAGCTGGCACTAGTTCAAAGGGAAACAATGATGAGCCACCATCGTTGCTGCATTCTGGGTAGGAAGACAAGACATCAAGGCACTATAGTTACCGACACAGCTTCAGATGAAGAGGTGGAGATACTTACACCCAACAATAAGGTGCTACCTTTTGCCAAGGATGACATGCTTGTGGAGTACACATTCTTGGACTTTAGGTATGACTTAAGACTTTGCAAGGTTGCCTTAGGAAAGTTGGAGGTAGAATCAAATGCCAGCAGTTTATTTGAAGCATGTGCAGTTGAATGATGCTCATATTTTTGAAGATGAGTACTTCACTGAAGAATTGGTGGCCAAGGTGTTTGATCTTTCCACCTGCAGATGATAATGAAGTTGGAAAGGCTACTGAGAAAGTCATGTCTAAGGCTTTTGGTCAGTCTCAGGGAGAAAGGCATTACTATCAGCTGTCAGGTATAAAGAATCCAGTGACATTGCAGTAAATAAAGTGGTTCATAGAGAGGGTATTTTTGCTGGTCAAGTCTGAGTACATTAGTAGAGAAAATTATGGAATAGTGTTGGCAGAGAGTGGTAGACAGATGGGATGGGCAAATATTGTCTATGAGACAGGATCAGGTTTGAACTGTATATACCAAGCAGAAGAGGAAAGATAGAACTACTAAAGTGGGTCCTTATCTTGCAGCAATTTTCCAGTATGTGAACAACAAAAGCATTTTGAGGGGTAGATAATTTTTGGTACCATTACATGTGCCTGAGGATTCAGGGTCTGCACAAAGAAGGGAAAAAAGGGAGAAATTGCATTAGGATCATAGGGTTATGCAGATACCTGAGGTGGCAGAAGACCTTATGTCTGCAGGGTATTCAAAGGAGGAGTCTTTGGCAGCAGTTAGAATGAATTTGGACAAGCAAATTGTGAAAGAGCCAGTTGAGAAAACTGCAGTGCTTCTGTCAGCTAAGACAGGTTTCAAAATTAAAAAGCTGAAGAGCAGTGCTACAAAGGAAGAGTCAGTTCTTAAAGCTAGAGTTTCTGATGTGGGTGAGCCTACCATGGCTAAGGCTAATGTGTCATTTTCTGAGGCACAGAATGCTTTGAATTTGGTTAAGGAATATATGGAACAGCAGTCTATGGATTTTACATTACTGAGCAGTAGGGAAAATGATGGGCTTCATAGTGAGTTGAAGCAGATTAAGGAGGGAGTTTTGAAAGATAGGAGGAAATAGACTGAAGTTGATGCTTTGGAGGTCAAGGTCAATGAATTATCTGATGCAAGTAAACTGATACAGAAGGAGTTAGACTACTACAACCAGGTAGTAGCAACTAGAGAGAAGACTTCAGATAAAGTTAGACAATGGAGAGATGAATGGTTTCAGGTGATAGAGAGTCAATTGACTGAAATGTCTACCTTAAATGCAACTTTAGAGAGCAGCAATAGGGTTTTGCTAAGTAGGGTTACAGCTTGTAGGAGGGTAGAGGAGAAAATACAAATGACAGAGGAAGAGTTGGATGTTGATGGTTGGTACTTGAGCTCAGGGGATGTTGAAAAGATAAAGATTGAACTGATGGAGTACATGAAGGGGATCTAGGAGCAGATCAAATTAAAAATGTATGATGTGGTAAGTAAGCCATATCAGGCTTTTGCAGAGGAAGAGACAAAAGAAGAGAATTTGTTATTGCAGAAATAGTATACTGAGCTGAAGCAGCAGTATGAACAGTTGCAGCAACAGGTGTATTTGCAACTTGCACAAGTTGGGGAGCAGAATGTTGCTGTAATGTGGGATAATGTTTAGGGTGAACTTCAAATACAGTCAATTGAATATGCAGTAATAACAGACACAGTGGCAGTGGCACCTTTGGTGGATGCAGGAGGACAAGGGAATGTTGAAGAACCAGAACTTCCTGAACATTGTTCAGGAAGTGTTGGATATAAGGAGACTGAAGCAGGAACACTAGAGATAGTTGCAGGAGTGGTGGATGCAGACATTGGTGGAGATTTTGATAGGTTTACTGATGTTGAAGTTGCAGATGCAAAGGAGCAGCAGGCTGAAGCTGAAGACCATTTTGATATTGTTTCTGATCAAGGGATTAGGGGTCCTCACAATGTTTTGTAAACATTGTGTAAGATTCCTCCCCAGCCTCTCAAGATATCCAGCATCTTCCCTTGTAATCAAATCTCTCTTCAGAAATATAAAAGATCTTGTTTCTACCAATTTTGGCCTAGAGAGAGAAAATATTCTAGAAAGAGAATATTCAGATTTTAAATATTTTTGGATAGAAAAATATCTCATCTTATTAAAATAAGTTTCCTTGAAACAAAAGTTCAAAAATATTTTCAGAAGGTGCATTAGAAATTAAGTATAATCTGTTCAAGAGGCATTATCCTGGGGGTGAAGATTTTTTTTGTAATTTTAAATTAAGGTTCCTATGGACCAATAAGATTCATCCAAATGTAGGAAGGAGATAAATAGAATAATAAAAGAAAAATCTCCTAAAAATGAGTAAATACTCACATAAGATGAAGAGTTGACTAAGGACAAGGTTAATAGTTAAAAAAGAGAGATATTTAGGTGAAATGATACATTTTTGACACCTCTGCATGGGGGAATTTCCCTCATGAAGGAGGTGCCTATTTCACATGCTTGAATGAGTTTTAAACTCCCAGATAATGGGATATTTTTATCTCTCCTCTCTCTCCCGTTTTAACTAGATCCAAAAAGTGCGCAAAACTGACCTAAAAATGGTCAAAAATTGATCAAACTGATCTAGAAAATTCTAGAATTAGTTGGCTTGGTTAGAAGCTCAACTTTTCCTATAAATAGAAGCCCTCCCCTTTGTTGAAACTCAATAGTTTTTTGCACTGTTACCCTATCTCTTCCAAGTGCCAAAAACAGTGAATTGTATTCATAATTCATTAGTTTTTGACCTTCCCTCTTCCAAAAGATTGGTGGCCACTCTTGTCTCAAACAAGAGTTGAACCCTCAAACCATCAAGCCAAAGGAAAGCTCTCAAATTCATTAGTAAGTTGGTGATTCTTCTCTTTTCCATTTATTTTATGGTTTTTATGGTTTCTTATGCTTTTTATCTTCTCTAAAATTGCAAGTGATGTTATGCCTCATTGCAAAAGGCATTCCCCTCTCTTCTCTAGTAAATCCAACCATTCTTTATCCTAGGTGAATGATTAATGAATAAAATAAAGTTTTTCATAATGTTTCTCTTAAATAAGTAGAAAAATGTTACTTTAGAATGATTTAAATACTCTTGATGCATTTCTAATTAATTTTAGAGACTTAAAATTAAAAAATGGTCAGCCATACAAAGGAGGTTATGGTAAATTTTTTTTTAAAAAAATTAGAAATAAGTATTATCTTTCATTATTCTAAAAGAGTAATCCTTATGATTTCTATATTCTAAAGTGTCATTTTCATGCAAGATGCATTTTGATTATTTGTATAAAAGAAATTTAGTTTTATTATAAAAGTATTACTTTCATTATTATTGATTTTTATGCATAGAAGTATGCATAAAAGATTATTTTTTTATTATAAAAGTGTTACTTTTATCATATTTGATTTTCATGCATAGAAGTATGCATAAAAGATTGTTATTTTTATTATAAAAGTGATACTTTTATCATATTTGATTTTCATGCATAGAAGTATGCATAAAAGATTATTTTTTAATAATAAAAGTGTTACTTTTATCATATTTGAATTTTCATGCATAGAAGTATGCATAAAAGATTATTTTTTAATTATAAAAGTGTTACTTTTATCATATTTGATTTTCATGCATAGAAGTATGCATAAAAGATTATTTTTTAATTATAAAAGTGTTACTTTTATCATATTTGATTTTTCATGCATAGAAGTATGCATAAAAGATTATTTTTTTATTATAAAAGTGTTACTTTTATCATATTTGATTTTCATGCATAGAAGTATGCATAAAAGATTTTTTTAATTATAAAAGTGTTACTTTTATCATATTTGATTTTCATGCATAGAAGTATGCATAAAAGATTATTTTTTAATTATAAAAGTGTTACTTTTATCATATTTGAATTTTCATGCATAGAAGTATGCATAAAAGATTTTTTTTAATTATAAAGGTGTTACTTTTATCATAATTGATTTTCATACATAGAAGTATGCATAAAAGATTTTTTTAATTATAAAAGTGTTACTTTCATCATAAATGATTTTTATGCATAAATGGGTGCATAAAAGATATTTTTTATATTAAAAGTGTGATTTTCATCATAAATGATTTTTATGCATAAACATATGCATAAAAGATATTTTTTTATATTAAAAGTGTGATTTTCATCATAAATTATTTTTATGCATAAATGGGTGTACAAAAGATATTTTTTTAAACTAAAAGAGTGATTTCCATCATAAATGATTTTTATGATGATAAAAGTGTGACTTTCATCAGAATTGGATTTTATGCATAATTAGATGCATATAGAATCTTTATAATTAAATAAGGATTATCCTTAATCCTCTGTTTAATTTTCGTAAAAATTGGAAAAATGAATAAGTAGATAATCTGTGAGAAGAAATGCTATCATTTCATATTCACTAAGATGGTAATGAGAAAATTCAATTAAATTATTGAATTCGGAGCTTGAGATAAATGATTATTTTATTCCTCATAATAAATTCATGTTTTAGAAATGTGTAAGTAAATATTTGTTCGAACGAAATTTAGAAAAAGAGAAATTGAAATAGTACCTTTCGAGAAAGATAGTTTAGGAAGAACTTTTTCAGACCCAAACTCTGATTCTGACTATTGACTAAGACCTAATTCCTTCGTCAATGAGACGATGTGCTCAGTTTAGGGAAAATGTACTCAAATCACCCACCGAATCTGAAACTAAGTTAAGACTTTTGATTTTGATCTGAGGATCAAGTTAACAGAATTCGAGGAATTATGTTTGGGATTCAGACCTGGATCTAGAAGTATTGGGATACGGATTTAAGATTTATTCATGGTATTCAAACAAAATCAAAACTATAAACTTGCATAGAAACCCTATTTTCTTAAAAGACTGTCTTACGCCAGAATATTGGAGGGAGCATTTGGAATATATGTTTATCTAAGGGAAGTTCGGTTGCAACATCTGCGGGGAGTGTTCGAGGGACAGCTCACGTGGCAGTGCTGTTTGGGACATCATAGCATAGCGGAGGCTACACTCCAACCCACACACTTTGTCAATCCGTGAATGCAACCCGGTTAGCGCATAGAGGCTATCCCGAATGGGAGAAGATTAGTTAACCACACACTAATGACTTCTAGTCCTACTCAATCCTTCTTCAACACTCAAGCAATCAATCTACTCCCAAAAGTTCCCATGTGGGATTATTGTCAAGCCCACTCCCACATTCATCTACAACTTGGAACTCTTTTCAAGAGCCCTAAGTGTCTTTTTTGTTGCATCCTTGTATTGATCATCCTTCGTCATGCAACAAGGGCCTGCCAAGGTCTTGATGACCAGCCTCGGTATGGTTAAAATGGCGTGCTTTCGGTACGATGGGTAAGGGCCGACGAAGCGGTCCCTGAGTGAAGTGCCAGGACACCTAAGGAGGATCCTGGAGGGTTCTGACCAGGCGATGCACAGGCTCGCGGTACTTAGGATACCCATTCGTATGTCGAGGAAGATATTGAATGAAGGACCAATGTTATTGTAATCTATCACTGGATCTCGTTGTTGACTCGCTGGTCTCAACGGAGAGTCCAGAGTGATACTGTTTTGTGAGAAACAAAGACTCAATGGAAATTTTGAAGTATTATGACATGTATAACTAGTAAATTGTTTATCAATGGATTGTTTTTATTAAAGTTTTAAAGAGGAGTGTGTGCGTATCTGTTTTCTAAAGCTAAAGTTAATAAAGGCGTTTCAATTATGGGTGGGTGAGTACTTGTTTGGATCTACCGATTCCAGTGGTGGCAGGGTGGTGGCTAACCCATGGGCCGGATGGGCTAGAATCAGTGGAGTTTCAATAATCAAATTGAAAAATCTTAGGATTACGCTAGGATTCGAGTAGATAGTTAATTCCTTGATAAAATTCTTGATTGAGTGGATCAACGGCGGCTGTGCGTAATCTTGATTATGTTGAGATTCAAGCTCGATGTCAGTGTGAGCCAGCTATGCTATGTGCTGGCAGATTAGGTAGGAACATGTGTGAGACATAAATGACCGCGTGTCCAGCTGGTCATAGTGTGTGGACATTAGCTAGGGTTAGTAGAGTGTGGACACAACTCATTGTGTGTTGTGTGGATTATGGATTAGTGCATTATGCTTTGTGTGAGAGTGGACATGGCTTCCCTCTATGGTTAGGGTTTGCAATATACATTAGGTTTTGCTCCTGTGTGTGTGTCTCCTCCTCCTCTACCGTTCTTTCAACATGGTATCAGAGCCTTGTGCTGTTTATTAGGGTTTATGAGTGAGTGAGTGAAGAGGGAAAAGAAGAAGCTGTGAAGCTTGCCATTGGAGCTGTGAAGCTTTTGGAGCACACCAAATACTATCAGATCTGAAAGCTTGGCCTACCGGGTAAGGTCTTCTAAACATCCTTGAGCGGATTGCAGGTGAAACAGGCAAAAGCAAAGCAAAATAGAGCAAATCAAAGCAAAGCAAAATTCTGGTTTTTGAAGCTTTCCATTAAAGCTTGGGAACATTGATGTATGGTGGAAATACGTGTGATTCTGGCAAAAGACATATGTATTTGACAAAGAGGGATGTATTAGCAACCCATGTGCAAGCCTTGAACAACTTTTGGAGCAATTTGAATGCATTTAATTGAGTGAAAAACTCTGGTTTTGAGCTCTCACAAAACAGTGAAAAAGAAGCCCAAAATTGAAGCATTCGGAGCATGTATTTGGCAAAAATCCAATCATTGGTGGATTACACACCTATCTAGGAGTGTTAGGGACTTGATTACATCATAAAATAGCATTATAACCTCTCCCAAAGAGCCCTACAGTAGGCGGCGCAGTCCATACAGAGAAAACAGAGTATTTTTCTGGTTTTTGCCTACGAGGAGATTGATTTCTCACTTGGTGCTTGATATATTCCACAAATTCCTTAGCAATTGGATGCTTTACATCTTGGAGAAGAGGTCTATGTGATTTGTTTGGTCAATGATGCTTAATTGAGCTGGGAATGAGCTGATTAAAACAGGCTGTCCACTAGTTGCAGAGAAACAGAGCATTTTAATCGAGCAATTAATCTTTGGTGTTTTACAATTGGACAAATTCCTCTTACTTGGAGTTGATGGACACTAATTCTAAGCCAATGAATGCCTGATTGCCCAATTTGGACAAATATTGAAGGAATTAGAGCAAATTTTCTACTGGTTTTTTTGGTTTTTCTGGTTTTTTCAAAAACAGAAAAAGGGGTTTTCAAAAATTGATAATTACACATGTCAGATGGAGTTGATACTCAACATTGAGGTTCATTAGGTGTCAATGCAAGTTGCCTAGACTTGATTGCACCATTACATTGCGATTTGGAGCCTTGGAAGGCGTGTCAATTCAGGGTATCCCGCACTGCGTGAGTCAGTTCATCTTGGATGATTACAGGTTGATTTCCTACATCAAATTTGGAGTTTGTTGGCTACCTTGGAGTATCTGGAACATTCATTGGAGTGTGGTTGAGCTGAGGAAGGCTCATTTACAGATTTGAAGTGTGCAGAAGGTGTATGCATTGAGCAACATGTCGGACAATCCAGTTCAGATTGTTGGTGAAAAGCTGGATAGGAAGAACTTCCAGGCATGGAAGTACAGGATAAAGAGTTTCTTGAAAGGAAAAGGATTTTGGAATCTCATTACAGGTGCTGAGCCAGAGCCAGAGCTACCTCGGCAACCTACACAGCAGCAGCTTATTGCTCATAAGCAATGGTCAGAGAGAGCATTCAAAGTGCTGCATTATTTGTCTATATGCATTTCTGATGCTATGCTCATACACATTCAGGATGCTGAGAATCCCAAAGATGCATGGGATACTTTGGTCAAGATGTTTGATACAGATACGAGTGCTCGCAAGTCTCAGTTGCGACAGCAGATACATAATGTGAAAAGGAATAAAAGGAGCATACATGATTATGTGCAAGAAATCAAGAAGTTTGCAGATGCATTGGCCACAATAAATGCCCCCATTCCTGATGATGATTTGGTGGATATTACCTTGTGTGGTCTTGGCAAGGAATACAAATCCTTTGATACATCTATCTCAGTGAGGAGTACAGGTCTACCCGACTTCGATGAGTTGGTTTCACTCTTGTTGGTTGAGGAAATCAAGCTCAGTGATTCATTTCTGGATGCATCTACTAGCCATGATGATAGCAAAAATCAAGCTTTCTACTCGCAGAGAGGCTTTAGAGGCAGGGGGAGATTTGCATCACGTGGACGTGGTGGTAATGGTCGTGGATGGCAGGATAGACCTCCACAACAGAATTTTCAGCCTTCATATGGTGCTCGAGGTGGTCGTGGATATGCACCACAAAGAGGCAGAGGTACCCCCCCGTGGAAGAGGACGTTGGCAAGGCCAACAAAATTCTATGCAAGATGTGGAATGCCATTATTGTGGCAAATATGGTCATATAACGAGAAATTGCTTTCGCAAACAGAATGATTTGAGAGGGGGAAGAGCACAACGTGGTGGTCATTATGGTGGAAACTATGTACAACATGGTGGCAACTATGCATCAAGTAGCAATGATGGAACTGCAAATCATTTGTTTGCCATGAAGCATGTTGTGGGTTCTATGACAACAAATGCTGAGAATGATGATACATGGTATATGGACTCAGGAGCATCAAATCATATGACATGCCATGGTGAATGGTTTGAGCACATGAAGCCAATGGATGTCAAAGGCTATGTGGAAACAGGTGATGATACCCAGCATGTCATTACACATGTTGGAAGTGTACCATTGGTCATGCATAATGGTCAGACAAAGTCTATGTCAGATGTGCTGTATGTGCCTTCGATCACTAAAAGCTTGGCCTCAGTTGGTATGGATGTCAAAGGCTATGTGGAAACAGGTGATGATACCTAGCATGTCATTACACATGTTGGAAGTGTACCATTGGTCATGCATAATGGTCAGACAAAGTCTATGTCAGATGTGCTGTATGTGCCTTCGATCACTAAAAGCTTGGCCTCAGTTGGTCAAATGGTAGAACAGGGATTACAGGTTAGATTCAATGAGCATGGATGCTTCGTTGAAGACTTCAAACATGGATGTAGAGTGATTGCTAAAGGCAAGAAAGAAGGAAGACTGTTTAAGCTGGATGCTGGAATTCCTGAGCTAAAATCAGCCATGTTCTCAAAGAGCAGGAATGTGGTACAGGACATTAATATGTGGCACAAGAGGATTGGTCATGTAAATATACAGAGATTAAAGAACATGCAAACAAGAGGCATTGTCAATGGATTGCCTAGGTTCAAATATGATGGACATATGCATGTTTGTGAAGCCTGTCAGTTTGGGAAGCAGGCAAGATTGAGGTTTCCTAGAGAAGGAAATATGAGTAACAGGCCACTTGAGATCGTGCATAGTGATGTATGGGGTCCTGCACAAAACCCATCTATCAAAGGCAGTTTATACTATGTTACATTCATTGATGACTTTAGCAGGATGACATGGATATATTTTCTGAAAGAGAAGAGTGAAGTGTTGGAAAAATTCATGGATTTCAAAGCTTTTGCAGAAAAGCAGTATGGCTGTTGGATTAAATGTCTGAGGACAGATGGAGGTGGTGAATACACCTCAAAGGCTTTTGAGCATTTCTTGAGGAAGCATGGAATAAGAAGACAATTGACTTGCAGGTATACACCTCAGCAGAATGGTGTGGCTGAGAGAAAGAATAGAGTCATATGTGAAGTGGCAAGGGCAATGCTTAATGAAAAGAGCATGCCAGATTACTATTGGGCAGAAGCATGTGCTATTGCAGTGTACATATTGAACAAAACACCTACAGCAGCCATTCATGGAAGCACGCCAGAGATGCAGCTCACAGGTTACAGGCTAGACATTGGACATCTTAAAGTTTTTGGATGCATAGCTTATGTGCATGTGCCTGATGAAAGAAGAAGGAAGTTGGATCCTAAAGCAGAGAAATGTGTATTTGTTGGATATGCACAGGATCGAAAGGCCTACAAGTGTTATAATCCACAAACTAGACAAGTGGTCATCTCACGTGATGTGGTGTTTGATGAGCTTGCTAGTTGGTACAAGGCAAAAGATGAAAGTGTTATTGAGTCACTTGAGGCTGATGTGCCTGTGAACTTGCCATCACAAGCAAGTTCTAGCTCTACTACTATGTCTGGGCCAGCAGCAGAAGCTGAGAGTAGCAGTGTATGTCCATGGTCAGGACGTTTGAGGCATGAGAGTGTAAGCACTGGGAGTAGTGCTATGGATAAAGGCAAAAAGAAAGTCGAAGGAATTGGAATCACAGGATATGAGTCATCCAGTTCTGAAAGTTTGGATGAGGAGCTTGGCATACCTGTTTTACGCACACCTGGTGCTAGACAGGACATATATGTGCCACCACATGCTAGAGTTACAGGTGTACAGAGTGACCCGCAGGCATTGCGGAGATCCCAGAGGGTCAGATATCCTGTTGACAGACTGACATATAGAGATTTTGCTATGCACTATGCATACATGACATCTATGGTGAAGCATGTGGAACCTACATGCTATACAGAGGCTATTGGAGAGCATGTATGGGAAAAAGCAATGGATGTGGAGATGGACGCATTGGTCCATAATGATACATGGGACTTGGTTGCATTACCAAAGGACAAGAATGTTATTGGATGTAAATGGGTTTACAAAGTAAAGTGCAAATCTGATGGGTCTATTGAGAGACATAAAGCAAGTTGGTAGCAAAGGGTTATGCACAGACCCAAGGATTGGATTATGATGAGACGTTTAGTCCAGTGGCTAAGATGGGCACAGTGAGAGCAATCATTGCTATGGCTGCAGCTAATGGCTGGGAAATGCATCAGATGGATGTCAAGAATGCATTTCTGAATGGAGATCTACGAGAGGAAGTGTACATGGCACAGCCAGAAGGGTATGTACACCCTAGATATCCCACTCACGTATGCAGGTTGAAAAAGGCATTATATGGTCTGAAGCAAGCACCACGTGCTTGGAGTGATAAGATGAGCAGATATCTTATCTCACTTGGTTTTCAGATTTCTACAGCAGATTCTTCACTCTATGTGAAGAAGACACAGCATGGGATTGTTTTACTAGTCATCTATGTGGATGACTTGATTATCACAGGTGATCATGGTGCAGATGTGATGCATGTCAAGAAAGCTTTGAGTGGGCAATTTGACATGAAAGATCTTGGTGAGTTGAGATACTTTCTTGGCATTGAAGTGGTGAAAGATCATGCAGGTACTTGGTTAGTACAGCACCAATATGCATTGGGATATGTTGGCAAAGTATGGCATGATAGGGTGTAAGTCTATGAGTACACCATTGGAGCAAAATGTGAAGTTGCGGGCTGATTATGGCGAGGAATTGGATGATCCTTCTATGTACAGGAAGATGGTTGGTAGTCTCATATATATGACTATCACACGCCCGGATTTGAGTTATGCAGTGGGGCTAGTGAGCCAGTTTATGCAAAGCCCCAGGAAACCACATTTGGATGCAGTGAGACGCATCATGAGATATGTGAAGACCACAGCACATTATGGTTTATTTTATGAGAGTGGTAAAAGCTTGGACATACATGGCTACACAGATGCTGATTGGGCTGGTAGCGCATATGACAGGAGGTCTACTAGTGGATATGCTTTTACACTTGGAAGTGCTGTGGTGAGTTGGAGTAGCAAAAAGCAATCTACAGTTGCTTTATCCAGTACAGAGGCTGAGTACAGAGGAGCAGCCATTGCTACTTGTGAGGCTATATGGTTAAAGAGTCTCTTGGCAGATTTATGTGAGCCTATTGATGGCAAAGTTGTTATACATTGTGACAACATGAGTAGTATACAGTTGGCAAAGAATCCAGTGTTTCATGCGAGGACCAAACACATAGAGGTCCATTATCACTTTGTCAGAGAGAAAGTGCTGGATGGTACAGTTGATCTTCACTATGTGAAGACTGATGAGCAGGTGGCAGATATCTTTACGAAGCCACTGAGCAGGGAGAAGTTTGAGTACTTCCGGACTATGTTGGGAGTACATGGGATGAGCTTGAGGGGGAGTGTTGAGAGTCTTGATATCCCAAGCTCATCTACATCTTCATCGGCAGTACATCATGAGCTTGAGAGGGGCTGTTGAGATTCAAGCTCGATGTCAGTGTGAGCCAGCTATGCTATGTGCTGGCAGATTAGGTAGGAACATGTGTGAGACATAAATGACCGCGTGTCCAGCTGGTCATAGTGTGTGGACATTAGCTAGGGTTAGTAGAGTGTGGACACAACTCATTGTGTGTTGTGTGGATTATGGATTAGTGCATTATTCTTTGTGTGAGAGTGGACATGGCTTCCCTCTATGGTTAGGGTTTGCAATATACATTAGGTTTTGCTCCTGTGTGTGTGTCTCCTCCTCCTCTACCGTTCTTTCAACAAATTAGGAAAAAAGCGTTGAATTGCTCAGATGATCAAATTATATAAGTGATAGTGTCCTTCTATCTGGTTTATTCAGGTAGAGGATAGTTTAGATTTTGATCTCGTTAGAAAACTCATTAAGACAAATTCAAAAAGGTGGATCGTCCCCGCCTTTCGGGCATGGGAAATTTTATCGGTTTCAGTTTTCAGAGTGACCGCCAGCCTAGTCTCGTGCCCGGACATTCGTGGGCGAGGCCCCGAGTGAGAAACCCTACCTCGCGCATGAGGGGGCTGCTTCTGCTGTCAGCTACCGGGAATCCGCCGATGCGTGGAGGGGGCAGAGGGATCTCACAGTTGGTATCAGAGCATTGTTGAAAGCTAATAAAGATAAATAAATTCTTTTGAGAAATTGATAATAAGAACTCAGAAAAAGTATTTTTCATAATATATTTTCATTCCGTAAGCTTCTTTAATGAAGAATTTTTAATCAAAGAAATTATTTTTATAGATGGAAGTTCCCTATTTATCTGGTATTCCCGACCTCACCCAGTCTCAAGATATGACTGCGTTCGCCTGTGAGCATCTCATCTCTTCCGCTTCAACTCGAACAAGCGGAGCAAGACTTGCATGCCATTTCGAGGATTTATATTTTCCTAACCCAGTGGAGAGACTACAGCATAAGTGGTTTGCAGGGCAATATGTCCACACCTCTTGCGACCGCCGTGCAATGCTGTGGCAGAACCTCTCATTGGCTATGATCCTGTTAAAGCTGAAAATGGTGCATGGCGTCATTCTATATCATTCGACACGTCGGAATTTCAAACTTTCATGCCAAGTCTACAGACTCCTTAGTTGCTTTATTCCTAAATGGAAGATAATAGCTCAGTAAGTGGATGTTTGTATCAGGGCATGACTATGGCCCAATACCGTCGTCATATGCATCTCCCGAGGAGATTTTGAATTCTGAAGCCCGAGCTACTCTATGTACATATTACAACTTTTATATAAATATAGAAATGTTTTCTGGAGAAAAATTCCCTGTTGTATAAGTGATTGTTTATTGATGATCTGATAAAGAAAAATATGTTATCGGACATATGTCATAGATCTCCAATAAGATCATTGTCTTGTTTAAGAAATTATTTTTCAAATCTCTTAAGTCTTAGGATCTCGTGGAAAATATCAAAATAAAAATTTAATAATATATAAATTTTTGGCAGAATCATGAGACGAGGAAATCGTGGCCGTCAGCCAGACCCTGTCTCTAAAGATGACGAGCTTGACCTTGATATTCACAAGGCTCTTCATAGGACTCAGCCAGGACCCTTCAAAGGAGAAGGGGAGAACGAGGCTATGGAGAAATGGGTGGAAGCCATGGAAGAGTATTTTGACGTCACAGGCTACAATGAGCGGAGCAAAATAGCTCTTGCCTGGCTGAAAATAGTGGAAACAGCCAGGGTAGCATGGAGGAACCACTGTGACACCAACCGCCTCGACAGGAATACTCAGTCCTGGAACGACCTAAAAACCTATCTAAGAAAGAGATTTTGTCCTCCTCGATTTTTGGAAATCAAAATGAACGAATTCTTAGAGCTAAAGAAAGAGAGCAAAACCATCGAGGAATATCACCAGGCCTTTGCTCTTCTACTCAAATATTCACCACCTCTAGATGAAGAGCAACTCATGGCCAGGTTCATTCGGGGAATGAACGAACCCTTGGACACACTGGTCAAAAATGCCAAGCCAGTGTCCATGGCTGAAGCAGTAAGAATGGCAAAGGATTTTGCCAAAGCCTTTGTAGTAAAGGTCCCGCCAAAGCCTGCACCCTCTAACTTTAAAAGATTCCAAGCCGAGGGAAGTACTTCAAACTTTCCACCCCCCAAAGAGGCAGCAAGGCCCAAATCAGAATAAGGATGCAGGAAGATTTCGAAGTGAAGGAAGACCCTTCCTCCAGAATACTTTCTCAGGAGCCCCACCTCTTTCAAGAAATCAGAGGGATGAGCTCAGAATTGAAAACCGATGTTTTGGATGCCAGGGTTTTGGTCAACCAGTTAAAAGACTGCCCAACTCCTGCCATGTCAAGGGGACAGGGAAGTCAAGGATCCCAAGTTCAGAGACCAACCCCTTCATACCAATCTAATCAGGGTCCGTCTCGCCCAAGCCAAGGAAACCCCAGAAGAACTACAGCTCAGCCATCTGCTCTGTCTAGAGTAATCTCAGAACTCCTTCCCAGAACTGGGGCAACCAAAGAGAAAGAGTTCTACCTCAGAGACTACCAGCAGCCAGAGCAGTCACAATTTCAGATGTAGTAGAAGAGAAAAAAGGGCAAATCTATGCTGCAATTGAAAATCAAGGGCCTAACTAGCAGTTCTCCATCATCCATACTCTAGCAGAGTATCAGGGTAAGCCTTTTAAGCTTTTGATTGATTCACGCAGTTCTCATTCATTCATTTCCCCTGGATGCTTGCGTAAGCTAGTCTTAGAACAGAAATCAGGGAAACCTATGCAAGTTGAATTGGCCACTGGGAAGACTCTTTTCACTCACCATGAGACAGATCTTATCCAGTTTAATCTAGATGGTAATGTAACCGACTGTCAGTTTAAAGTCGTACCTCTAGGAGTTTTTGTGATGGGATCCTTGGAATGGATTGGCTCCACAAAAATCAAGCTGACATACACTGTCATAATGGAACCATTTCCTTCCATGACCTTCACGGGAACAAAGTTCAAGGAACTGGAGTTTTCGGATCCCTAGACCTTCAGTTAGTAAAAGCTTCCAGGTTGCTGAAAGGACTTAGGAAGAAGCAGCAAATTTATGTTGTCAAAATGAACCCAGTAGACTCAAAGCTTAAGGCTAAAGAACCAGAATGGTTAAGTGAATTTGATGATCTATTCCCAGCAGAACTAACTGAAATGCCTCCAATTCGGGAAGTAGATCATGTGATTAAATTGACCCCCGGAGCTCAGCCAGTAGCCCTGCGCACGTACAAAATTCCAGTTCCTGAAGCCATTGAACTCAAGGAACAGCTTAGACAGCTGTTAGAACAAGGGTTTGTAAGACCCAGTGTTTCACCTTAGGGTGCACCAGTTCTCTTTCAGAAAAAGAAAGATGGAACGCTTAGACTCTGTGTGGACTACAGAGGTTTGAATCAGCACAGTTCAGAATAAGTATCCTATCCCAAGAATTGATGAGCTTCTGGACAGGCTAAATGGAGCCCAGATCTTCACAAAGATAGATCTCAAATTCGGGTATTACCAGATCAGGATCAATGATCAAGATATACCAAAAACGGCCATCAATACTCGCTATGGGCATTATGAATTTACTATCATGCCGTTCGGATTAACTAATTCCCAAGCTACATTCAATCGCCTAATGCAGGACATCCTCAGAGAATACTTGGATGATTTTGTTTTAGTTTTCTTTGACATTCTGATTTACTCAAGGAATGCAGCTGACCATGAGACTCATGTCTGAAAAGTTCTTGAGATTCTAAGGAAGCACCAACTCTTTGCCAAAAAGAGCAAATGCACTTTCTCTGCCGACCACATTGAATACTTAGGCTTTTTGGTATCCAAAGATGGAATTTCTCTAGATTCCACAAAAGTCCAAGCAGTCATAGATTGGCAGGAACCAAAGACAGTGAAAGAAGTCATAGGATTCTTGGGATTGACTGGTTGGTATAGAATTTTTATACCAAAGTATGCTCTCATAGCCTCCCCCCTGACTAACCTTCTCAAAAAGAATACCCCATTTTAGTGGTCTGCCAAGTGCCACATTGCTTTTGATAAGCTGAAGACCGCCTTGGTAACCAATCCCGTTCTGAAGCTGCCAGATTTCTCTCTACCCTTTGAGGTAGTAACTGATGCAAGTGGTTTTGCCCTGGGAGGTGCACTCATGCAAGAAGGTCATGCAGTGGCCTATGAATCCCGAAAGCTCAGAACGCGTGAGAGGAATTATGCTGTCCACCATGACCTAGAATTACTTTCAGTAGTCTATGCCTTAAAGTTGTGGAGACATTACCTACTGGGAAAAAGATTCACTTTGATGACATCATCAGAGCTTAAAGTGGATCTTTACTCAAAAGGACCTCAACATGCGCCAAAGAAGGTGGATGCAGACCTTGCAGGAATTTGATTTTGAAATCAAGTACTACCCAGGCGAAGAAAATGTGGTAGCAGATGCCCTCAGCAGAAAAGCCTCCTTGCTTGCAATTACTGTGATATCAAATCCTTTGATTATTGAAGCAAGAGAGATCATGCGGGATAGATTCTTTGGCCCTATTGCTACCCTACTTATGCAGGAAAGCAAAACTCCACAGGAGTTGAACAAAGTTCAAGGGTACAGCCTGGATGATGGCATTATGTATTATAATCGCAGGCTATGCATTCCCAATGATGAGGGAACCAAGGGTCAAATTCTGAATGAAGCCCATGATAGCCCTATAGCAGGACATCCAGGTTTCATCAAAACCTACATGTCTGTAAAGAAAAGCTTCTTTTGGCCTGGTCTGAAAAAGGATGTACTGAATCATGTACGTTAATGTCTAACATGCCAGAAAGTCAAAGCTGAAAGAGTAAAAATGCCTGGGAAGTTACATCCATTGGACATCCCCCAGATGAAGTGGGAATGTATCACTATGGATTTTATTATTGGATTACCTTCAGTGCAATCAGGTTATAACTCCATTTTCGTGGTAGTTGACAGACTGACCAAAGTTGCCCATCTAATCCCAGTAAAAGAAACCTACACTGTAGTGGATGTGGCCAGAGTGTTCCTCAAAGAAATATTCAGATTGCATGGCCTACCCAGGAGAATAGTAAGTGATCGAGATCCCAAATTTACTTCAAGGTTCTAGAGTGCATTTTTCGAAGTAGTGGGAACTTTCTTGGATCTCAGCACAGCTTATCACCCTGAGACCGATGGTCAAACTGAAAGAGTAAACCAAGTAATTGAAGATATACTTCGGTCAGGCTGTGGCACAAAACCCAAGAAGTGGCTAAGCTATCTGTACCTAGTCGAGTTCGCCTACAATGCTTCTTATCACCGAAGTATCGGGATGAGCCCTTTTAAAGCTCTGTATGGACAAGATTGCTTAACTCCATTAACTTGGTCCGACCCATTGATTAGGGTCGAGATGTCCAGACAGATGCTTGATGACATGGAGCAGCAGATGTAAGCAATTTGTAAAGATATAAAAGTTGCCCAGGATCGACAGAAGCAGTATGCAGATAAGAAGAGGACAGACAGAAAATTCAAAGAAGCAGATATGGTCTTCATTCGAGTACCACCCAAAAGGAGTTCTTTATCTCTTGGGAAGTACAAGAAGTTATCCCCCAGATATTGTGGGCCATATTACAAAGAAAGTAGGTGACTTAGCCTACGAGCTTCTTCTGCCTCCTCATCTCAAAGTTCATAATGTATTTCATGTAAGCCTTCTAAAGAAATATGTGCCAAGCCCAAATTATGTGCTTGATGATGAAATCCTAACCTCTTCAACCCAAGGGCGGCAGATGGAACTCCCACTGAAGAAATTCTTGATGTTCGAGAAAAGATCCTCAGAAACAGAATTCTCAGAGAATTATTGGTAAAATGGAAGTTCTATCCTTTTGAAGATGCCACCTGGGAATGAAGTTGATCTGTTTTGCGGGATTACCCCCAGTTTGCGGGATTACCCCCAGTTTACGAGATGAGAACATCTCGTGTTTTTCAAGTGGGAGAGAATGTAAGATTCCTCCCCAGCCTCTCAAGATGTCCATCATCTTCCCTTGTAATCAAATCCCTCTTCAAAAATATAAAAGATATTGTTTCTACCAGTTTTAGCCTAGAGAGAGAAAATATTCTAGAAAGAGAATATTCAGATTTTAAATATTTTTGGATAAAAAAATATCTCATCTTATTAAAATAAGTTCCCCTGAAACAGAAGTTCAAAAAGATTTTCAGAAGGTGCATTAGAAATTAAGTATAATCTGTTCAAGAGGCATTATCCTAGGGGTGAAGATTTTTTCAAAAATTTTAAATTAAGGTTCCTATGGACCAATAAGATTCATCCAAATGTAGGAAGGAGATAAATAGAAGAATAAAAGGAAAATCCCCCAAAAATGAGCAAATACTCACACAAGATGAAGAGTTGACTAAGGACAAGGTTAATAGTTAAAAAAGAGAGATATTTAGGTGAAATGATACATTTTTGACACCTCTGCATGGGGGAATTCCCCTCATGAAGGAGGCAACTATTTCACATGCTTGAATGAGTTTTAAACTCCCAAATAATGGGATATTTTTATCTCTCTCCTCTCCTATTTCAACTAGATCTAAAAAGTGAGCAAAACTGACCTACTAAAAATGGTCAAAAATTGACCAAACTGATCTGGAAAATTCTAGGATCTCGTTGTTGACTCGCTGGTCTCAACGGAGAGTCCAGAGTGATATTGTTTTGTGAGAAACAAAGACTCAATGGAAATTTTGAACTATCATGACATGTATAACTAGTAAATTGTTTATCAACAATGGATTGTTTTTATTAAAGTTTTAAAGAGGAGTGTGTGCGTATCTGTTTTCTAAAGCTAAAGTTAAGAAAGGCATTTCAATTATGGGTGGGTGAGTACTTGTTTGGATCTACCGATTCCAGTGGCAGGGTGGTGGCTAACCCATGGGCCGATGGGGTTAGGCTGGAATCAGTGGGTGAGTACTTGTTTGGATCTACCTATTTCAGTGGTGGCAGGGTGGTGGCTAACCCATGGGCCGGATGGGGTTAGGCTGGAATCAGTGGAGTTTTAATAATCAAATTGAAAAATCTTAGGATTACGCTAGGATTCGAGTAGATAGTTAATTCCGTGATAAAATTCTCGATTGAGTGGATCAACGGCTGTGCCTAATCTCGATTAGGAAAAAAGCGTTGAATTGCTCAGATGATCAAATTATATCAGTGATAGTTTCCTTCTATCTGGTTTATTTAGGTAGAGGATAGTTTAGATTTTAATCTCGTTAGAAAACTCATTAAGACAAATTCAAAAAGGTGGAATCGTCCCCGCTTTTCGGGCATGGGAAATTTTCCCGGTTTTGATTTTCGGAGTGAGACCACCAGCCTAGTCTCATGCCCGCGGACATTCGTGGGGGCGAGGCCCCGAGTGAGAAACCCTGCCCCGCGCATGAGGGGGCTGCTTTTGCTGTCAGCTACCGGGAATCCGCCGGTGCGTGGAGGGGGCAGAGGGATCTCACACATTGCCCACCGGCGGGTGTGCCAGGTGTTAGTGCCTGAGCTGTCAGTAATTACCTTTTACTTACTCTTTGGTAGCAATCAAGGTTGAATCTTTGAACCTTAAAGGCATGTTTACACAAGTGCCTTGGTAGTTATATGTACCCAAATGATCTTTTGGCGAAGGAGTAGTTTTTCACACTACATGTGCAGTTAGTTGTTATCATCTTGCGGTTGTACTGTGTGTTTTTGGTACTTGTAGTTAGATGATGATGAATACAAGATAGCAGTATCTTTGATTCTCTGTGTTATGATGTTTATTGCTTCTATACTGTGCAGTTTCATGCTTATATGTGCAGTCTACTGTTGTGTTTTTCCCTGAACTGCATGTGTCTTGATTGAATAACTGTTAGGGCAGTAAGCCCCTAACACTATGTCTCTGGGTTCTTTGGAGATAGAGGGTTCTCCCCATATATGTGCCTCGTATTCCTTTGGAGATAGAGGGTTCTCCCCATATATGTGCCTCGTATTCCTCCATTGGGAAGGAATGGATGGACTCCCCCAACAACACATTTTCCTTAAACATTCTGGACAGTGTGTTTGCTTGGGATGCCTCTTCTGTTTCTTTCGGAATTAGGGTAGGTACACCCAATTCCCTCTCCCTGGGTGGCTCATTTCATGGATAAACTATATCCTTGACCCAGTTAGCCCTTAGCTTGTTGGCTTCATGAAGCCGTTGACACTCTTTGACTAAGGCCCTGGCATCTTCGAGCCCTCATTAGGAACTCAATGGAGTCTTCTTGGGCCCTTTAATTTGCCATGAGGTTATGGAAACGTTTAACTTTTTGACAAATAGGAGCCCGCCATGTAAGCAAAAACAATTGGTTTGTAAGAGAGGTGTAAGAGTGGTCAAAGGGTGCACTTTTCCCCCCAAAAAGGGGAGGGGGGCAATTTTACAATTTTCGGACCTCCATAACTTCTACATACAAGCTCCGATCTGAGCGGAGATTACAGATCCGTGATCTACGCATCAAGAGCTTTCCATAGATATGTTACATGATATGGTTTTATCCGCTAGATTTTAAATTCCATTTTCCCCCCCAAATTCAAATTCGAATAAAGTAGCCGTTTTGAAGCTTCAAATTAGAAAACGTTTCTTCTTAAGAGAAAAGGTTTGACTTCCTTAAACTGCCAAATAAAAGGGCCCAAGAAGACTCCATTGAGTTCCTAATGTTAGGAGTTGTTGGTTGCTCCCTTTGCTCTTCTTGGTATGGCCCCTTGTGATTGATCCTTTGATCCCCCTCTTCCCTCGATTGGGTGCATCTGGTGTCGATTGTATCTTCTTCAGATCCATCTGGATTTTGACCCTTGTGTCACCCTTACCCACTTTTTTCACTCTTCTCCTGCAGCCAGTTCTGGAAACAGTTGCATCTGCTCGGTTCTTTCCCTTGTCTCCTAATTGAGCTTGAGCTCTTGTTAGGACATTGAGTGGTATGATATTTCCAGGTTGTACACTAATGGTTCGGATGGCGGCCTAATTGGCAGTAGAAGTCGAACCACTTGCACGGTATGGACAATCCTTGATCAAATGATCAATCCCACATTTAGTACAGGTGAGTACTGGCATGTCATTGGGCATAGCAGCCACTTGTTGGGGTTGGTGAAATATATTCTTATTTGGGCACTCGACGACTCGATGCGGCCCTCAGTAAACCAAAACATTGTAGTAGTACTCTTCTCAAGTTCGAGTTCATATCCTTGCCCCTCCATTGTACCATGGTTTAAAACACAGGTACTGGCATGTTATTCTGTAGGACATAATATTTAGGCATGACCTTTCTCGCTTCCTCGTAGTACACTAAGTACTACTTCACGCACCATATCAACATCTTCTGATGGGTCTTCAATTAATAATTGATTGATTTTAGCCTGTGTGGTGGTAGAAGTGGTGGTGGCAGAGGTGAAGCGTCTTATACTCGGAACATCCCCCTAGGTAAGTAGGAAGAGTTGGGTTGTCTAGCAGTATCGATGATCTATACAAGTGTTGCGCAAGTAAAACCAATGGGGCTCTAAGTGTGCTGGTAGTTGTGCAACATTTTGAAATCTTGGATATTTGCACATTGAAGTGTCATGATTTCCTAATTTTACATAGTGGGCACAATAGAGTAATCGCCTTGCTCTTAATTATGGACACTC
The DNA here is from genome assembly GCF_041138505.1 of Cibotium barometz. Lineage (NCBI taxonomy): Eukaryota > Viridiplantae > Streptophyta > Polypodiopsida > Cyatheales > Cibotiaceae > Cibotium > Cibotium barometz. The sequence continues at coordinate 45,871,746 of NC_141087.1, forward strand.
GATGGTAGTGTGATTCAATCTGCACACATAGAGCACCACACTAATTCCCTGCAGGGGTAAAGATGATTATGCCCATGATGCCCAGATGTTTCTCTTCCCTCATTTACTTTCAATTTCTCTAATATGGCATTATTGAGCTCATCCACCATCATGTTTCCGATTGCTTGCTTCGAGACCGCAAAGTCGTAGTTGCTGAAGATGTTTTGACATCTTTTGGTTGCGGTAATTCTAGCATATTATCTTCATATTCAATTGCCAGTTTGCAACATGCATCAAGAGTAGCTGGGTGGGCTAGTACCAAGTAATCATGCATTTTATGGTCTCTAACCCTTGTCTAGAGGCAAGGCAATAACTGATCATTAGCTAACCTCTCCCGTAGTTTGCACCTTGAATTTAAGTGCTTAAGACGAGACACATAGTCTCTCATTGATTCAACTTCCTTTTTTTTGATATTATGTAACTGTGCCACATGCTGTGAAGATTTTTCTAAACTTTCACGTGATCAAAAATTTTGTCAGACTTCGTGGCGTGAGAGGTGTCAGGATAAAGTTGCCTATTTTTGGCAAAGCAATCTCGTGATTTGCGACGTTAATTGTGGCGTTGATGTCGGGAGCGATTCGCGGCATGAAGTTGCAAAAAAAGTTCATGGCATAAATGTTTTTCTACAGTTTCACATGGAACTTCCCGCGTCAAAAGTTATGTTTTTAGGTGCAAAATACTTATCTAACGGATCCCAAATTGATTGTGCCACGCCTAAGGAATGGAGTGCAAGTTCTTGGCACAATCAATGGCTCCTTATGTTTTTTATTTTTGTGAATTTTTAAAAAAGAAGAAAAACAGAACACTAACTTGTTCGTTCACGTTGATCTTATGATGCAAATATCAAAATTAACAAGAAAAATCTGTGATGCTCTATCCTACACACATACACATACACACATACACAACATCACAACCAATTTCTCACAATTTCTTCCTACCACACAAATCTTATCCATTCATTTTCTACACAATGCACTACCAGAATGTAAGGGAAATCATGAATCTTATGCAATGGGAGGTGAAACTCTAAGAGGATAGAAGAAACAAAGGTGTTCCCCCGCAGCGGCGCCAAAAATGTTATGGGCTACCACACCTCCAAGAGGGAACTCAACACATTCACCTAAAGGATGAGCAATAGATCACAACTGTCGTAGGGCACTTACTAATGATTCGAGCTTGGAGGCCTCAAGGCTTCAAACTTGAGTCCCTTGAGGCCTCCAAGCTCACTTGTTAAACTCCAACCTCCAGCCTCCACCTCCATGCTGTCACCGTAGAGTCGCTCGCACGGTCGCATAAGGCAATCACTCTCTCTCTCACTCTTCCACACAAGCATGAATCACACAAGCATAGAAGAGGAACAATGCTAGAATACTCTCTCTTTCTCAATCTCTCTCAAGGCACAAGGACGAGCTCTCTCTAGCACAAAGGGGATTGTGTCTTTTCATTATGAGAAAATACCTTATATACATTTGGCCCTTATTCACACTTGGCCGCCCACCAAAACTTACTTACTAGGCCTTGGGTGGCCAATATCTCATAATGTACAACTTCTATCGTGCCGTTTCATGACACTTATTAATGTCCTCAATTGGAGAATCATGTTTGTTAATCCAAAACGAGATTAACAATGGCATGTATTTTAGGGTTTGCAAGATCAACGCCCCGGATGTAGGCGCGGTTTTAGGGTTAGTGACAAATGGCCAAGATATGCATTTGATTTTAGGATTGGTGGGGTGATTGACTGTTTTAATTTGAAATACATATCTCCTTCGAGATACATGGACGACTTAGATCTTGAGTGAGTACCATGATCGAGGTATGTTTGATGTTCGCGATTCACTTCATACCTCAATTAAGATATGTAAATGGCTAGGATTACATCTTGGAATGGGCACAAATGGATGGGTCAGATTGTGTAGACGTATCTCGATCAAGGTGTTTTAACGGCTTTGATTACATCTTGGTATCTCGAACGAGATATGTGGATGGATAAGATCACATCTCTATACCTTGAACGAGATTTTTCAATGGTCGAGATGATATTTTCTTATCTTGTTCGAGATATGTGGATGGTGGATATGGCATCACTGTGGCATTCGAGCAGTCGAGGGGGATCCACTACGGCATTGACGTGGATCCGAGTGACCTACATATCTCGATCGAGATAACCTAGTGGCGGTGACATGTACTGGTGACATGGATGGTGACTTGAAACCCATACTTGCTAGCGTGGCATTAGTTGGTATCTCGTTCTAGATATAAGGCTTTAGGCTCGGGAGGCACGTCTTGTGTTTTAATTGATAGTGATATCACAATTGAGGCACTCTGCCTGAGTTGCGTCAATGTTCCAATTTTAGAGAGAGTGAACAAAAGTGAGTATGCTCATCTTGCAACCACCCTGGTATTAGAGCTCTTGGCTTAGATCTTTGTTTAGGGATTGATTAGATGATTAATCATTTTTGGATTATTCTTATCAGTTTTAGGAATGCATTTTCTTGATCATAATTAGTGATAATCATTTTTGGAATACTGTTAATCCAATATTTTAAAATGCATTGATTTCCATAGTTTTTGAAATGCATTTTCTTGATTTTCTTGCATTTCTTAATGTTCTTGAAAATCTTCTTGAATTTTGTAGAAATTTTGAATGAATTAGAGCCTCTTTTCATCAAATCTTCACACAAACCCTAGTTTGCTACTATCATTTGCAAGATCCTTTGAGTTCTTTGCATTCTTGGGGAGATTATTGGTTCTTCAGTTTTTGGTGAAAGATTCATCAAGAAAGGTACTGATTATCAAAGATATTGGAGACAGATTGCAAATATTATAGATTTTTGTGCAATTTTCAATAGCATTTAATAGATTGAAGATCTATTACAGAGTTATTATTCAGATTACAGTTATGTGTAGATTATTGCAAAGCTAGTGTACATATTTATAGCTCTATTATTGCAAAGCTAGTGTACAGATTTATAGTTCTATTATAGATTTAAACAAGTTTATGTTGTAGAATTGTGAAGATTTCAATGCAAAATTTAGATTGGAGAAGATATTGTGTAAAATTTTACTGAGGAGAGTAAAGCTTTGATGAATTTTGGTGCAGATTTGTAAAGATTACATATGCATTGTGCAAATCAAGCTTTCTACATGGATTTCGAGTAAAGTTTGCGAGAAATCAAGTCCACAACAATTACAGCAACAATGGAAAGCTTGATTAGATTTTAAATCTTTGTTTAAAAGAGGTGGGCTAAGCTAGACAAAGAACTGACAAATAATTATGCATCATGGTACTTTGCTTAAACAACAAGCAAGCAACAGTTATAAATAAAGTGTAAAGGTTTAAGAACGGAGAGAAACAGAGGACAACCATGAAGTGGCACTACATATTGCAGATTTGATCTAGCAAGGATTAGTGTCAATCTTCATTTCAAGCAAGAAAGGATGGCAAAACAAGTGTTGCGAGGGTTCCATTGCAGATACAAGAGTGTTCAATAGTAACTCTTAGACAAGATTAACAACACTATTAGAGCAAAGATTTAGACACGTAAGTGATTAATGCTAATCCATGGAGATTAGTGTTGATCTTGATTCAGAGATGTAAGTGATTAATGATAATCCATGGAGATTTAGACATGCTCTAGGCTCGATCAGAGCATCTTAACCATAGCTACATAGAGCCAAGCGTAGCGTTTTCTACATTTTATTTTTGAGTTAGTGTTAGCCCTTTTGAGCTTGTGTTTTCTGCATTTTCTTTCTGAGCTTTCCATAGACATCGCTTCACGCATAGTAGGAATGCAACACATTATATCTAATGATAATAAAAGTCTTTTTGAGCATTTTCTTTCAGAGCTCGCCATAGCCATCACGTCGCATAGAGGAATGCAACACATTATTATTTAAACAAAAAATCTTTATTAAAAAAATAAAGAGTGAAGGAGAAATAAAAAAGCATCATTGCCTTGACAAAGGCTCAGCTCACCCTAACTGTAGTAGTAAACATCATTGGGCATGCAAGGTTGCAAGCAAGCCTGAAGGTGAAGACAAGAAAAGAAAGTCTTGAATTTTCAAGAACTTATGTTTTTTTGCTCTATCGCGGTTTTTTGCTCTACTGCACTACACTGATGGGTGAAGCGTGTGTGTATCTAGGGTAAGGTCTTGTGATCGAGTCTTTATTCCAGTTCTCATCTATAATGACACTACTTGGTACAAATAAAAATCTCGCATTACAAAAAAAAAAACTTAGGGTTTTTTTAAAGGCCTTTCACACTTCTTTTTTTTACTACACTTGGGCCAACCCACTTGCTTACTCAAGCCTTCCACACTCCACCATTTTCTCAAGGCCTTTATCTTCATCATTGACCCATCCCTTCTTTTTTCTTTTTTGCTTCCACACCATCCCTACACTAACCTTGAACAAGATTGTTTTTGCGCAGTTTGTGCATATGTAGGTTAAGAAGGCTATGAGTGATTGTTGGGCTTGTTTATGTATCGTGTTTCACGCACCTTCATACATTTTGGGATTATTCACAGCTATATCTTCATTCTGGATTGAAGGTTTTTGTAATCAAACCACAAGATAATGGTGTAGATTATCTTATATCTATCCAGCTAACTAGACCCATTGGAGAGGAACCATGTTATATATTTGATAACGATATGAAAATTGAATACTTGGTTGTTTCAATAATAGGAGAGTCAAGTAACACTATAACGAGCACATCAAAGAAAGTCATTATTGATCTTACAATGGAAGATTCTCCTAGAGGTACACCGTTTCAAAAGAGTGTTGTGGTCAAATACTTATTGTCTGACGAATCTCATGCAAGTGTTCTAGAATGTTATTAGCAAGCACGTATATTGAGAAGGTATAATGAGGGTATAATAGATTCCTCAAATCTATAATGGCAATGTGGCTTTTGAGTTACTGAATGGCTTCAACCTCTCCAATAATGTAAGGAATGGAGTAAGCACATGATGGCCATTATTGGGTGAAATTTGTGGGGAGAGCCATGTGAAGTTTCTTGGAGTAGTACAAAAGAATTCTTGTGGAGGCTTATTTGAGTGCACTTATGCCTTGTGTGGAAGAAAAACTATGAATAGCACACCAAATACAAATGTTAACCACATATTAGTTAACACATTCCTATGACAACTATGTTTGCACACTTATGTAATGGGTGCCCGTGCTATATTATAAATCCCGTCATTTGATGAGGGAAACACCCTAAAGATGCTCCCAAGTAATGAGCTTCAAAGAACAGACAAGAGGATCTTGGTTAGCTAGCCAAACCATAGAATAAGGCCTTGTAACTATGTTTTGGGTGCCTCGGGTCACTTACTCCCGGGCGGCGGCCTAGTGGGAAAAGGCTTGGAACTATAAAAGACAATTTCTCTTGTTTGTAACTCATTCTCCCATTTGTACAATAGAAGTGGAGTGTTATCTCTCTCCCTGTCTCTTGCAACTCTAATATAGCATGTGTGGTGTGCTTAGGGTTAGGGTTTGGGAGTGATTAGTACTAATCACTTGTTTCCCCCCCTCTCTCTCTCTCTCTCTCTCTCTCTCATGGTGCGCTTCTTGTAAGCGTATGCCCGTACCAAATTTTTTTTTTCAAAAAAATTTTAAAAAAATCCAAACGGTCGTTTCACATTAAAGCCACGGGTGGACGCTTGTAAGCATACGACCGTACAAAAAAACTTTTTTTTCTAAGAAAAGTTAAAAAAATATAGATGGTCATCTCACACTTGTCGCGACCATTCCACGAGTATACGCTTGTAAGCGTATGACCGTACCAAACCCAAAAAAAAAATCAAAAAAATGTTTTCCAAACGGCTATACTAAAGACACAGGCGTATGTTTGTAAGCGTATGGCCGTACTAAACTAAATTTTTTTAAATCTTTAGAGGTGCTTTTGGTCTACCTCCTCGACTTACTAGGGTCATTTTTACATGCACAAAACACCTCAAAAGACCACTTTTAACCTTAAGGGTGCATTCATGTGCAAGGTAAAAGTGAGCTGAAACTCGTATTTCGGGCCTGTGCAGGCACCCTTGAAGCTTTTTTAAGATTCCTCGCACACCATGGACACCTTTCGGTCATGGTTGCATGCCCCAATGCCTCCATTCCATTCAGCGGCACCCCAGCCTCAATTGCTCATTCACATGTGGTCGCCATGCCACACATGTTTGGCTGAGAGGGTGAAATGATCTTTGAAGAGCCCTCATCTAGTGGGGCCCCTCTATACATGCACCCCGGCCTGGATAGATGCCCCGAGCACATTCACATAACCTCTTCTCTATCCACCACGGATCTATCCCCACTCCCCACCCTTGCACCACCTCCCCTTATGCCACAACTTGACATTCCAAGCTTAGCACAAGCTCTAGGAAGGGGAGTGTCACACCACTTGCACCCACAAACATCACATACAAAACCTATGTGGGTGAAAATTTTCAAACTTCTGTCAAAATTCCATGGAGTTGGAGACCCTATATTCCACATCAAGGTCTTTAACCAAATTTGACAACAAGCATTTGAAATTTTCGACGATGCAACCAAAGTCCATCTCCTTGCCTTGAAGAAGGCAAGGTCATGCAGCAATGGTTCCAATCCTTGAACCCTCGGCACAAAACCACTTTCAAAGTGGTGAGAGAGGCCTTAATTCTTAGATTTGCACCCATAGGCCCACATGGAGCCCCATCATCCAATTGTTCTAATTGGAACAAAAAGCTGAGGAAACATTACACGACTACATCGCTCACATCAAGTACCTTGATTCGCGTTGCGAAGAGAGGGAAAATTTGAAAGATAAGCAATTAATGGACTGTTTCCTCTTGGGCTTGCACAATCCAAGGCTTTGCGAGACCACTTTTTTGTCAAGGGCTCAACAAAGACCACATCCTCCTCCTCCGGGAGCAATGATCGTGCTGAAATGCCATACTTGAGAAGCAACATCTTTAGGAGGACCAAGAACTGGTAGAGCAATACCAGGCTCAACTTGAATCACCACCATTTTCGTAACCTTTGACCCCATCCTTGAGTGTGCGACGTCCCCCATTGAACATGAACTTCCACGCACGAGGTAAGGCAAGAGCCCCTACAAATGCTCAAGGCTGAGGACGATTTGTTTGCCAACATGATGTTGACAAACGATGATTTTGCCCTCCTACGCCTCCTCATCCTCCAATGCCTATTCCACAAATGGCCAAGCCTAAATCCCACACTCACATCGAACAGCTCGATGTGAACACACAAACACAGAGTCCAACAGAGACTCAATAACTGGTAAGTCTTCCACTACCCTTGAACTACCACCACAACTCAACCCACCAAGAATATGGATTGCACTCCCGGCCGAGAATGGTCTACAACTGTGGGGCAATCCCAAATAAACCCTATGGTCCACACTAATCTTATATTCTTGGAGGCATGGAAAACTCTTGGACAACCCACACTAACAAAATAAGACACTTACATTCAAATTTCACATGAAATGCGTTTAATGAGTGTTGGGTATTTCATTCCTAAAATTTCTATTGGAAATAACCAGTCTTCGAGTGCAGATTTCATGTTGTAGAGCACTCCAAGGCTAAATTATTATTGGAAAAAAGAGTGGATTCATGCCACTCACTGCCAAATTAATTGGCATGAAGAAACGGCCACCATGGAAATCAACGGCAAAAAGGCCACTGTCCTCTTCTATCCCTAAGAGGACATCATCCACACACCCTCACCCTCGACTAGCCTTCCACCTCATGCCCACCGGTAATCTCCCCTATTCCCCCACCCTATGCCTCACCAAAGCTGGTTAATCGGCCACAATGAAAAACAAGCCTCGTCTCGTCGATATTGCCCCTTAACTCTACATCCTTGACCACCCACATTGCAAGCACTCCGATCTCATATCTTTACATAACAATCAATGGTGGGTGCCCAAGAATCTTCTAGCTACTCAAGGATTCTACGATGGCTACCACAAAACTATGGATCCCCAAATGGCCATCTCTAAAACCCAAGCGCCAAAAACTAACTAATCCAACAACCACCAACCCTAAGACAAAGCTTCAATGTTGGCTAGTCCCCAACCACCTGACGAGCACAATGCTACTATGAAGGCAACACTCGCCTCTGGCTACCCAAGAATGTTTCTTGTGATCATCCACCACAACCACTCCCCCAAAAGCCGCGAGACAAAAGGTCCCACAACCATGGGTTCGGCAACCCAAGCACAACGTAGCCAACAACACTGGGTGCCTACAAATGTGCTCCAAGCACAAGGATTTTATCAAGGAGAGGCAACACACACTTGTGGCTCCCCAAGCCACAATCAAAGCCTCTTCTCCATGTCAACAACCACCTCATAGCTCAAAGCCTCATCGACAAAAAAGCCGGAAGCCTCGCCAACCCACGGACCTTCATCACTCGGTAGCATTGGGTTCCCAAATGTCTCTTAGAAGCCCAAGGCTTCCATGATGGCAATTCCATTATTTGGCTCCCAAGGCATACCCCTCAATAGTTCGCCCAAGAAGCCACACACCACATCAGTACCTATCTAATCGACAAAGATGGTTTGGTGACCAACGAATAGGCAGGTTTCCTCCTCTTTGATAAAATCCTCCGGACTTTCCTCACACCCAACCCAACCCAGGGGCACTCCAAAGCTCAAATTCATCCAACCCTTTCAACTCACTGAGCCTCATCCACGAAGCTCTACCCTGTCTATCGACTTCTTCACCACAAACCGAGGGGCAGTGCTACACATGGCTGAGCTTATCCAACCACTCAAAGATAAACTCAAAGGTAAGCTCACAACTCTAGCCACATGGGACACTCAGTACAAAACCCTCTTTAGGGGTGCTGACCAATAAACACATGTCCAAAAAAAAGGAAAAAAAAAGAGAGTCTCTAGGTGATTAGGACCACAGGCACACCTTTTGCCCTCACCCATGCACAACACCTGCAAATCTCACTAGGCTCTGTCCTATCCGCACACACTACATAAAGCTTCATCATTGACAGCCATCCAGGTACATCTCTAGATGGGGGGACCATGGTGGTGGGTGTTGAAAGAACGGTAGAGGGGGAGGAGACACACATAGAGGAGCAAACCCTAATGTATATTACAAACCCTAACCATAGAGGGAAGCCATCTCCTCTCTCACACAAAGCATAATACACTAATCCATAATCCACACAACACACAATGAGTTGTGTCCACACTCTACTAACCCTAGCTAATGTCCACACACTATGACCAGCTGGACACGCGATCATTTATGTCTCACACATGTTCCTACCTAATCTGCCAGCACATAGCATAGCTGGCTCATACTGACATTGAGCTTGAATCTCAATAGCCCCTCTCAAGCTCATGATGTACTGTCGATGAAGATGTAGATGAGCTTGGGATATCAAGACTCTCAACACTCCCCCTCAAGCTCATCCCATGTACTCCCCACCAACATAGTACGGAAGTACTCAAACTTTTCCCTGCTAAGTGGCTTTGTGAAGATATCAGCCACCTGCTCATCAGTCTTCACATACTGAAGATCAACTGTACCATCCAGCACCTTCTCTCTGACAAAGTGATAATGGACCTCTATGTGTTTGGTCCTCGCATAAAACACTGGATTCTTTGCCAACTGTATACTGCTCATGTTGTCATAATGAATGACAACTTTGCCATCAATAGGCTCACATAAATCTGCCAAGAGACTCTTTAACCATATAGCCTCACAAGTAGCAATGGCTGCACCCTTGTACTCAGCCTCTGTACTGGATAAAGCAGCTGTAGGTTGCTTCTTGCTACTCCAACTCACCACGGCACTTCCAAGTGTAAAAGCATATCCACTAGTAGACCTCCTGTCATATGCGCTACCTGCCCAATCAGCATCTGTGTAGCCATGTATGTCCAAGATTTTACCACTCTCATAAAGTAGACCATAATGTGCAGTGGTCTTCACATATCTCATGATGCGTCTCACTGCATCCAAATGTGGTTTTCTAGGGCTCTGCATAAACTGGCTTACTAGCCCCACAGCACAACTCAAATCCAGGCGTGTGATAGTCATGTATATGAGACTACCAACCATCTTCCTGTACATAGAAGGATCATCCAATTCCTCGCCATAATCAGCCCGCAACTTCACATTTTGCTCCAAAGGTGTACTCATAGGCTTACACCCAAAAATGCCATACTTTGCCAACATATCCAATGCATATTGGTGCTGTACTAACCATGTACTTGCATGATCTTTGACCACTTCAATTCCAAGGAAGTATCTCAACTCACCAAGATCTTTCATGTCAAATTTCCTACTCAAAGCTTTCTTGACATGCATCATCATGATCACTTGTGATAATCAAGTCATCCACATAGATGACTAGTAAAACAATCCCATGCTCTGTCTTCTTCACATAGAATGAAGAATCTGCTGTAGAAATCTAAAAACCAAGTGAGATAAGATATCTGCTCATCTTATCACTCCAAGCACGAGGTGCTTGCTTCAGACCATACAATGCCTTTTTCAATCTGCATACGTGAGTAGGATATCTAGGGTGTACATACCCTTCTGGCTGTGCCATATACACTTCCTCTTGTAGATCTCCATTTAGAAATGCATTCTTGACATCCATTTGATGCATTTCCCAGCCATTAGCTGCAGCCATAGCAATGACTGCTCTCACTGTGCCCATCTTAGCCACTGGACTAAACGTCTCATCATAGTCCAATCCTTGGGTTTGTGCATAACCCTTTGCTACCAATCTTGCTCTATGTCTCTCAATAGAACCATCAGATTTGCACTTCACTTTGTAAACCCATTTACATCCAATAACATTCTTGTCCTTTGGTAATGCAACCAAGTCCCATGTATCATTATGGACCAATGCGTCCATCTCTACATCCATTGCTTTCTCCCATACATGCTCTCCAATAGCCTTTGTATAGCATGTAGGTTCCACATGCTTCACCATAGATGTCATATATGCATAGTACATAGCAAAATCTTTATATGTCAACCTGTCAACAGGATATCTGACCCTCTGGGATCTCCGCAATGCATGTGGGTCACTCTGTACACCTGTAACTCTAGCATGTGGTGGCACATATCTATCCTGCCTAGCACCAGGTGTGCGTAAAACAGGTATGCCAAGCTCCTCATCCAAACTCTCTGAACTAGATGACTCATAACCTGTGATTCCAATTCCTTCGACCTTCTTCTTTCCTTTATCCATAGCACTACTCCCAGTGCTCACACTCTCATGCCTCAAACATCCTGACCATGGACGTACACTGCTACTCTCAGCTTCTGCTGGCCCAGACATAGTAGTAGAACTAGAACTTGCTTGTGGCAAGTTCACAGGCACATCAGCCTCAAGTGACTCAATGACACCCTCATCTTTTGCTTTGTACCAACTAGCAAGCTCATCAAACACCACATCTCGTGAGATGACCACTTGTCTAGTTTGTGGGTTATAACATTTGTATGCCTTTCGATCCTGTGCATATCCAACAAATACACATTTCTCTGCCTTAGGATCCAACTTGCTCCTTCTTTCATCAGGCACATGTACATAAGCTATGCATCCAAAAACTTTGAGGTGTCCAATGTCTGGCCTATAACCTGTAAGCCGCATCTCTGGCGTGCTTCCATGAATGGCTGCTGTAGGTGTTTTGTTCAATATATACACTGCAGTAGCACATGCTTCTGCCCAATAGTAATCTGGCATGCTCTTTTCATTGAGCATTTCCCTAGCCACTTCACATATGACTCTATTCTTTCTCTCAGCCACACCATTCTGCTAAGGTGTATACCTGCAAGTCAATTGTCTTCTTATTCCATGCTTCCTCAAGAAATGCTCAAAAGCTTTTGAGGTGTATTCACCACCTCCATCTGTTCTCAAACATTTAATCTAACAGCCATATTGCTTTTCTGCAAAAGCTTTGAAATCCATGAACTTTTCCAACACTTCACTCTTCTCTTTGAGAAAGTATATCCATGTCATCCTGCTGAAATCATCTATGAATGTAACATAGTATAAACTGCCTTCGATAGATGGGTTTTGTGCAGGACCCCACACATCACTGTGTACTATCTCAAGTGGCCTGTTACTCATATTTCCTTCTCTAGGAAACCTCAACCTTGCCTGATTTCCAAATTGACAGGCTTCACAAACATGCATATGTCCATCATATTTGAATCTGGGTAATCCATTGACAATGCCTCTTGTTTGCATGTTCTTTAATCTCTGTATATTGACATGTCCAATCCTCTTATGCGACATATCAATGTCCTGTACCACATTCCTGCTTTCAGAGAACATGGCTGATTTTAGCTCAGGAATTCCAGCATCCAGCTTAAATAATCTACCTTCTTTCTTTCCTTTAGCAATGACTTTATAACCATGTTTGAAATCTTCAACGAAGCAACCATGCTCGTTGAAACGCGAACCTGTAATCCCTGTTCCACACCATTTGACCAACTGAGGCCAAGCTCTTTGTGATAGAAGGCACGTACAATACATCAGACATAGATTTTGTTTGACCATTGTGCATGACCAATGGTACACTTCCAACATGTGTAATGACATGCTGGGTATCATCACCTGTTTCCACATAGTCTTTCACTTCCATAGGCTTCATATGCTCAAACCATTCACCATGACATGTCATATGGTTTGATGCTCCTGAGTCCATATACCATGTGTCATCATTCTTAGCATTTGTCGTCATAGAACCCACAACATGCTTCATAGCATGATTTGTAGTGCCATCATTACTGCTTGATGCATAGTTTCCACCACCATGTTGTGCATAATTTCCACCATAATGACCACCATGTTGTGCTCTACCCCCTCTCAAATCATTCTGTTTGCGAAAACAATCTCTCGCCATATGACCATATTTGCCACCATAGTAATGGCATTCCACATCTTGCATAGAATTTTGTTGGCCTTGCCAACGTCCTCTACCACGGGGGTTACCTCTGCCTCACTGAGGTGCATATCCACGACCACCTCGAGCACCATATGAAGGCTGAAAATTCTGTTGTGGAGGCCTGTCCTGCCATCCACGACCATTACCACCACGTCCACGTGATGTGAATCTCCCCTTGCCTCTAAAGCCTCTCTGCGAGTAGAAAGCCTAATTTCTGCCATCATCATGGCTAGTAGATGCATCCAGAAATGAATCACTGAGTTTGATTTCCTCAACAAGTAAGAGGGAAACCAACTCATCAAAGTCCAATAAACCTGTACTCCGAACCGAGATAGATGTATCAAATGATTTATATTCCTTGCCAAGACCACGCAAGGTAATATCCACCAAATCATCATGAGGCATGGGGGCATTTATTGTGGCCAATGCATGTGCAAACTTCTTGATTTCTTGCACATAATCATGTCTGCTCCTTTTATTCCTTTTCACATTATGTATCTGCTGTCGCAACTGAGACTTGCGAGCACTCGTATCTGTATCAAACATCTTGACCAAAGTATCCCATGCATCTTTGGGATTCTCAGCATCCTGTATGTGTATGAGCATAGCATCAGAAATACATATAGACAGATAATGCAGCACTTTGAATGCTCTCTCTGACCATTGCTTATGAGCAATAAGCTGCTGCTGTGTAGGTTGTCGAGGTAGCTTAGGCTCTGGCTCAGCACCTGTAATGAGATTCCAAAATCCTTTTCCTTTCAAGAAACTCTTTATCCTGTACTTCCATGCCTGGAAGTTCTTCCTATCTAGCTTTTCACCAACAATCTGAACTGGATTATCCGACATGTTTGCTCAATGCATACACCTTCTGCACACTTCAAATCTGTAAATGAGCCTTCCTCAGCTCAACCACACTCCAATGAATGTTCCAGATACTCCAAGGTAGCCAACAAACTCCAAATTTGATGTAGAAAATCAACCTGTATGCATCCACCAAGATGAACTGTCTCACGCAGTCCGAGATACCATGCTTTGATGCGCTTCCATGGCTCCAAATCACAATGTAGTGGTGCAATCAAGTATGAACAACTTGTATTGACACCTAAACAACCTCAATGTAGAGTATCAACACCATCTAACATGTGTACATATCAATTTTTGAAAACCCCTTTCTCTGTTTTGGAAAAAACCAAAAAAACCAGAAAAACCAGTAGTAATTTGGCTCTAATTGCTTCAATATTTGTCCAAATTGAGCAACCAGGCATTCATTAGCTTAGCAATAGTATCCATCAACTCCATGTAAGAGGAATTTGTCCAATTGTATAAGACCAAAGATTAATTGCTCAATTAAAATTGCTCTGTTTCTTTGCAACCAGTGGACAGCCTGTTTAATCAGCTCATTCCCAGCTCAATTAGGCATAATTCATCAATCCAATCACATATCCCTCTTCTCCAATGTGTATAGCAACTAGTTGCTAAAGCAATTGTGAAATGTGTTAAGCAACCAATGAATAATTGATCTCCTCGTACCAAAATGAGTAATTTTCTATCCTATTTCTCTGTAGGAGCTGCGCCGCCTGCTCTACAGGGATTTAGAGATGATTATAATGTTAATTGATGAAGTATTTGAGTCCCCAACACTCCTAGGATCCATCAATGCTTGGATTTTTACCAAAAACATGCTCCAATTTCATCAATTTTTGGCTTCCTTTTCTCTGTTTTGTGAGAGCTCAAAAACCAGAGATTTTCATACATCCAAATGCTTCCAAAATGCTCCAAAATCACAGTAGGGCTTGCATAGAAGTTGCCAATACATCCCTCATTGTTAGATACATGTTTGCTTTGCCAGATTTACATGTATTTCCACCATACATCAATGCTTTCAAGCTTTAATGGAAAGCTTCCAAAAACTAGAAATTTGCTTTGCTTTGAGTTGCTCTAAATTGCTTTGCTTTTGCATGTATCACCTGCAATCCGCTCAAGGATGTTTAGAAGACCTTACCCGGTAGGTCAAGCTCTCAGATCTGATAGTAATCGGTGTGCTCCAAGCTTCATAGCTTCAATGGCAAGCTTCACAGCTTCTCTTCACAGCTTCTTCTCCCTCTTCTCTTCACTCACTCATAAACCCTAATAAACAGCACAAGGCTCTGATACCATGTTGTAAGAACGGTAGAGGGGGAGGAGACACACACACAGGAGCAAACCCTAATATATATTGCAAACCCTAACCATAGAGGGAAGCCATCTCCTCTCTCACACAAAGCATAATACACTAATCCATAATCCACACAACACACAATGAGTTGTGTCCACACTCTACTAACCCTAGCTAATGTCCACACACTATGACTAGCTGGACACGCGGTCATTTATGTCTCACACATGTTCCTACCTAATCTGCCAGCACATAGCATAGCTGGCTCATACTGACATTGAGCTTGAATCTCAACAGTGAGCACAAGCCTGGTCCATGTTACAGCCCATCACCTGGATCTTCTTAATTACCCCTACTGTACCCAAATAACTATGCTTCATGTCTAATCAATCCTACCCAAAACTTCTTCTGCGGCTCAACACCTATGGATCCTCGACATTGACTACCACTCCTATCAACACAGGATCCCAAGGCTCCAATGACAGAAGAAGACAAATCATAAAAAGAAAAAGAGAAAACACTGCAACCTGATGACTCACAACATCCACGGGAGCCAAGATACCCATCACGGTGTCTTGACAAAGATGCTAGAGCTTCATGAACATTGCTATCTACATACAACATCTCAGAGCACAAGAAGTCTCCATGCGTGTTGCCTCCTTGTCTCTCTGGAATTCCCTCCTTGCCACTTGTTTACTAACCTCATTGTTTTACTAACTCCTCTTTAATCATACCACCTACCATTGGGATATTGGTCATTAAGTATTCCATGCTAGTCCACACATTCAAGTACTCTGAATCCTCTAATGAGGCAAAGGAGATAAAAAAAAACACCACAAAAATAATAAAGAGTACTATTGGGCACATACAAAAAAGAAAACTCATAAGAGCCCATCAGACTAGCTGCTGATACTTAGTCATCTACAATTCACTAACTTCTTTCCATCCCACTAACTCCCCCACCCCCTCTCATTTCTGGAGAGATCGGAGAACCAACCTAGTGCGACACTTCCTCACGTGCCTTGACAACCCCTCACCGATCATGAGGACGCGATCAACTTCAGGAAGGGGAGTATGTTAACCACATATTGGTTAACACATTCTTATAAAACGACTATGTCTGCACACTTATGTAATGGGTGCCCATGCTATATTGTAAATCTCATCATTTGATGAGGGAGACTATTAAAACCCTAAGATCTCTCTAGATAATTGTTATGCATAAATATGCATAAATCAGGCAGCATAAACTCATCCACCTGACCTCCAAAAATGCCAATCAAGCCTCATCGTCAACATTCCCCCTCAACTCAACATCCTCGACCACCAACCCCACCTCTCACCTTTATCATGACAATCAAGGGTGGGTGCCCAAACAAATAGCCTTGCCCATTTCCTACAATGATGTTTTTCATTTTTATCGCCTTTGCGGTTGGACATCATCTTTAAAGGAGTCATGTAATATTCCTCCCAAGCTTCTCAAGATGTCCAGCATTTTCTCCTGTAATCAAATCCCTCTTCAAAAATATAAAAGATCTTGTTTCTACCAGTTTTGGCCTAGAGAGAGAAATTATTCTAGAGAGAGAATATTCAGATTTTAAATATTTTTGGATGGAAAAAATTCTCATCTTATTAAAAAAAGTTTCCCTGAAACAGAAGTTCAAAAAGATTTTCAGAAGGTGCATTAGAAATTAAGTATACTCTGTTCAAGATGCATTATCCTGGAGGTGAAGATTTTTTCGAAATTTTAAATTAAGGTTCCTATGGACCAATAAGATTCATCCAAATGTAGGGAGGAGATAAATGAAGAAATAAAAGAAAAATCCCTCCAAAATGAGTAAATACTCACATAAGATGAAGAGTTGACTAAGGACAAGGTTAATAGTTAAAAAAGAGAGATATTTAGGTAAAATGATGCATTTTTGACACCTATGCATGGGGGAATTTCCCTCATGAAGGAGGCGCCTATTTCACATTCTTGAATGAGTTTTAAACTCCCAAATAATGGGATATTTTTATCTCTCCTCTCTCCTGTTTCAACTAGATCCAAAAAGTGAGCAAAACTGACCTAAAAATGGTCAAAAATTGACCAAACTGATGTGGAAATTTCTAGAATTAGTTGGCTTGGTTAGAAGCTCGCTTTTTCCTATAAATAGAAGCCCTCCCCTTTGTTGAAACTTAATAGTGTTTTGCACTGTTACCCTATCTCTCCCAAGTGCCAAAAACAGTGAATTGTATTCATAATTCATTAGTTTTTGACCTTCCTTCTTCTAGAAGATTGGTGGCCACTCTTGTCTCAAACAAGAGTTGAACCCTCAAACCATCAAGCCAAAGAAAAGCTCTCAAATTCATTAGTAAGTTGGTGATTCTTCTCTTTTCCATTTGTTTTATGGTTTTTATGATTTTTTATGGTTTTCTTTATGATTTTTATCTTCTCTATATTACAAATGATGTTATGCCTCATTGCAAAAGGCATTCCCCTCTCTTCTCTAGTAAATCCAACCATTCTTTATCCTAGGTAATTGATTAATGAATAAAATCAAGTTTATTCATAATGTTTCTCTTATTAAATAAATAGAAAAATGTTACTTTAGAATGACTTAAATACTCTTGATGCATTTCTAATTAATTTTAGAGGCTTAAAATTAAAAAATGGTTAGCCATACAAAGGAGGTTATGGCAAAATTTTTCAAAAATTTGGAAATAAGTATTATCTTTCATTATTCTAAAAGAGTAATCCTTATGATTTCTATATTCTAAAGTATCATTTTCATGCATAGAAGATGCATTTTGATTATTTGTATAAAAGAAATTTAGTTTTATTATAAAAGTATTACTTTCATTATTATTGATTTTTATGCATAAAAGATTATTATTTTTAATTATAAAAGTCTTACTTTTATCATATTTGAATTTTCATGCATAGAAGTATGCATAAAAAATTATTTTTTTATTATAAGAGTGTTACTTTTATCATATTTGATTTTCATGCATAGAAGTATGCATAAAAGATTATTTTTTTATTATAAAAGTGTTACTTTTATCATATTTGATTTTCATGCATAGAAGTATGCATAAAAGATTATTTTTTAATTATAAAAGTGTTACTTTTATCATATTTGAATTTTCATGCATAGAAGTATGCATAAAAGATTATTTTTATTATTTTATCATATTTGATTTTCATGCATAGAAGTATGCATAAAAGATTATTTTTTTATTATAAGAGTGTTTGGGGTTCTCAAACACAACACAACTAACTACTTCTGACACAGCAAAGACACCCCCATTAGGTAACACTAACTTCAATTCCCACATCAGGCTAAACACAAACAGAGCATAGAGAACACGGATTGAGCAGAGATTTGCTAAACAAGATAGAGAATAACAGAACAGAACTGAAATACCATGTTTGATTGATCATACATTGCTTTCTCCTTCTTCTCTTGTAAAAGACGACTACAAAGCCCCTATAAATAGGCGACTTCAGACAGTTTTAGACGGTTGTAACTAGAATGTCACAAGACACTAACAGATGATATCCGACTAACCAGATCATAACAAACTCCGACTGATCAATAATCCGACTGAGTAGAATTCCGACTGAGCAACAATCCGACTGAGCAAAGATACATATATCCGACTAAGCAACTATTAGGTAACTATTAGGTATTCTATCTGTAGTTCAACACATGGCACAGCCCGGTGGTTGATTTCAAGGAAATCGGACTTGAATTCACAATCCCTTGATCAGAAAAGACCGGCCACATGACAAAATTTGATGCTGCTTCTTTAAATGTCAGGTACTACATCACTTTGCTGCTCAGCCTGCATCCCTTCAACAACTGGAACCTCCTTCAAAACTTCAGTCATCTCTGCTGATTTATCTTCCACTGAAGTCTCCACTGGCTGCTCACTCTGACTTGCTGTTTGCACACTCAAATTTATAATAGGTACTTCCACCTGAACTTCTAGGTCCTGAAACATTTCCTCCACAGTCCTATCACTCTGAATCTTCACACTCTGCATCTCTTTCAGTTCCTGTACCTGCTGAATCCAGTACTCACGTTCTTTCTTCAACTGTCCAACCTCTTCTACCAATCTTGCCTCATGCTGAGTTACAAACCCTGTTTTCATAACATCATAGGGATAATTTATCATTGTAGACATCCTCTCCTTGATCATTCCCCAAGAATCCTGCATAGTGCTATGCATTTGTTGCTTCAGAATCTGTACATCCCCTTGTGCCATCAGCACTCCATTTACATCCAACTCTTCATTCATCAACATCTGTTTTTCCAGCACCTGTAAAGGCTGAAGTCTCAATTGCATTATTTCATTATCAACCTTCATTTCTGCATTATCTTTAGCCAATTTGTCCAACTCGGATGTAACCCTATCATCCATTTTTGCTGTCCATTCCTTGAAGATTCCTAAAGACATCTTAACCTTAGCTATCTCCAATGCATGTTGTTCCAATAACTGAGCCTTTTCAGCAATATGCGTCAGCTTTGTCTGCTTCAATTCCTCCTCAAGCTGCTTCATCTGTGCACTTTTATCCTGGTAATCCTCTGAAGTTACTATCTCATTCACAAGATGCTGCTGCTCAATCTTCTCCTGCTGACTCTCTATGAAATACTGAAGTGCCTTCAGATACTGCTGAGCATTACTCACATCCTTCACCACAAACCCTGGTTGATTCACCACCTGTTCTCCAAATTCAAGTTTTGCAACTAACTTGCTTCCCCCCAATTCAAGTTTCCTCTTCTTGGACAGTGTAAAACTCTTCCCCAGCATCTTGGGTGTTTGTGAACCTGATGCATCAATCAAAGTCTGCACTTCTACACCCTCAACATACGGTTTTTTCTGAGCTCCATATATCACCTTGAAGGCCTCTGTCGGACTGTACCCAACTGTAAGCATGCTCTGATACAACTCCTTCTTGTCAGGCTCCAACTCATCACATTCCAACCCCTGCTCTACAACCTTCTCAGACTGCTGCTCTTTCTCTACTTTGCTGTATTTTTCTTTATCTGGCAACATAATCTCTCCCACTTCCACTTTCTGTGCATACTGAAACATTGCAGCTAAATAAGCACTCAACCTGCTATTTGATTGTGTCTTTCTCTTGTCCGACCCAAATATTTCTCCATGAATCTTGTCAAATAACCAATGTGCCCAGCTAACCTCCTCTCCTTTCTCTGCCCAAGACAATGGTGCATAATTTTCCTTCGACATGTAATCAAATTTTATAATAGAGCACATTCTTTCAAGATACCATTTGAGCTGTTCCCTCCTAGCATAGTTGACATTCCTTAACATATAATACTGTCTACCCCCTTCTCTGGGACCAAACTCCTTCTTCAAGGCTTCATCAAGACATTTTGGGATCACAGCATCCGAAACATAGGGTAATTTAAATACTTCTGCAACCATTTCCACAGTAAGACTCACCTTTGAAGAAATTGCGCCTTTTGTTTTTCTGAGTATCTCCACCTGGCTTTTAGCATAGAAGTTATTCCTCCAGTCATCCCATGGCAAGCCTGCAAACTCCTGCAAACCGACTTGCTTCAACCATGTTGTATTCCCTGGTGCTGTCCCGTCTAGCTCTACTTTGAAATCGATGTAGGGATCCATCAGCGACTGTGTAAGTTTGCCAGTAGACAACGGTGTAGGAACCTCGTCTTCTTCCTCAGCCGCACGCTCCTCTTCCTCAGAGCTGCTAACATCAACTCTCATCGGTGCTCCCTTCCTACGAAGCCTCTTCTTCAGAGCATCCCGCTGCTCGTCCTCCGCTGGTGGTTGCATGCCTACAGAGTTCTTAGCTTTCGGCATAGTGAAAGGCGAGTGCAAGGAAAACGCAGAGAAAATGCGCGAGTGGTCTTGCATGGACGCTTGAGAGAAAGGACCTCGCACACTCTTGTTCGCGCGAAAAGTGCGATCAAACTCTGGCTGCCTCGAAATGATACTCTCCTTAAGTGTCCACTCACCGCTCAAATCAAGGTACCATGCAAAATTGTTAAAATTTTCAAAAACTCCGACTCTCTGAGATCCGACCCAGCAAAATCCGACTGAGTCCGAATCCGATGCAGACCCATATCCCTGTATTGTCGGACTTTCTTCTGGATCCATTTTCACCTGTTCCACCTGTATCAATGCTGAACTTGCCCAATCCAAATGTGGTGGTTTTCCTTGAAACTTTTTCAACCTGAACCCATTAATTGGTTTCTCAACCCTAGTTCCAAAAACATCAGCCACAATAAAGGTTCCTTGTCCCAGATCTTCAACAATTTGATAAGGCCCTTTGTATCTCAGTGTTAGCTTACCAGGATGAGGTCCCAACCTGGAATTGTACACCATCACCCAATCACCAACCTGAAACACCTTAAATTTGACATTCATACTCACCCAAGCCTGTCTTCTTCTTTGAATCACCTCAGTGATGTAAGAACTGACTAATCTGTCCTCTTCCAACTGCATCAAATACCTGCTCCTGTACTTCACTGACAAACTTGGAGACATTTTCTCAGCAGTTACTCTTAAACTTGGTACCACAAATTCCATAGGCACAACTGCTTCTAATCCATATACCAACCTGAATGGTGTCATCCCTGTTGTAACTTTAAAAGCTGTTCTATGAGACCACAAAGCAGAGTCCAGCTTCAAGTCCCAATCTTTCTGGTTATCCTGCACAATCTTCTTTAGGATCCTTACCAATGTCTTGTTGGTACTCTCAGCTTGTCCATTCGCCTGGGGATGATAAGCTGTAGACTTTTTGTGCATAATCATATGAGTTCTTATTAGTTCAGAAATTACATCATTCAGAAAGTGAGTTCCCCTATCACTTACCAGTTCTACAGGACACCCAAACCTGGTCATGATATTGTGATACAAGAACTTTGCAACACTTGCAGCCTTGTTATCCTTCAGAGCTACAGCCTCAGCCCATTTTGTACAATAATCAGTAGCAACAAGGATATACCTGTTACCTCTTTGAGTTGTTGGTTTGACAGGTCCCACAAAATCAATTCCCCACTTCTGAAATGGTTCCAAAGGCAAAATAGGATGATCTGATATTCTATCTGAATTATCTGGCTGTCCAAGCTTTTGACAAATCACACATCTCTTGGCATATTCATGGGCATCTTTCAAAACTGTAGGCCACCACAAACCAGCCTGCAATATTTTCTTTCCTGTAATATCCCCTGAGAAATGTCCTCCTGCTGTTCCTGAATGTGCTTCCTGAATTACTGCCTTCTGCTCATACTCAGGTACACATCTTCTTATCACCTGGTCAATTCTCTTTTTGTACAATGCTCCAGCAATCACTAAGAATGGTCTACTCTTCAAAGCAAACTTCCTTCTCTGATCTGGAGTAAATTTTACTGGCATAAATCCCTCAGTTAAAAATGTCAAAAACTGATCATACCAGGAATCCGACTCAGCAGCCTGAACTTCAAACAATGGGGCATCTGGTAGATCATCATCCACCCCACTTGGTGCTTCTCCAGTTTCCAACCTGCTAAAGTAATCAGCAATAGCATGCTCTTTTCCTGGAGTATGGACAATCACAAAGTCAAACTCCTGTAACAAAAGCATCCACCTGGCTAATCTTCCTGTCAACAATGGCTTCTTAATCAGATACAGCAGGGCTTGGTGATCCACATGAAATATTACCCTGTTCCCCAACAAATAATGCCTGAACTTATTCAAGGAATATACCATACCCAAAGCTTCTCTTTCAGTCACAGCATAATTCCTTTCTGCAGATGATAATATCCGACTGGCATAAAATACTGGCCTGTACCATCCTGTCACCCTCTCCTGCATCAGAATTGCCCCTAATGCTACATCTGAGGCATCAACAAAAATATGGAAAGGTAGAGTCCAATCTGGTGACTGCAAAACTGGTGCAACAGCTACCATCTTCTTCAACAATTGAAATGCCTTCTCTTGAGGCTCAGCCCACACAAAAGGCACATCCTTCTTAGTTAAATGTGTCAATGGTGCACAAATATTGGCTAAATATCTGAGGTACCTGGCATGCCATTTGATCTAACCCACAAACCTCATTACTTCCTTCACATTAGTAGGAGACTTTGCTGTTTGAATAGCCTCAACCTTCTTCACATCAATTGCCATGCCTTCCTGTGAGATCACATGACCCAACAAAATCCCACTCTTCACAGCAATCACACTCTTGTAAGGGTTCAAGGCCAGTCTGAACTGCCTACACCTCTCCAAACACAACTTCAGATGCATCAGATGTAAGTCCTTCTTACCAAAAACATAGAAATCATCAACAAATACTCTCATGAAGTCTTGTAAGTGTGGCTCAAAAACCTTATGTGCCACATAATTGAAGGATGGTGGTCCATTTTTCAAACCAAAACTCATGACAGTAAAATCATATGCACCAAACTCAGTGATGAAAGCAGTTTTATGCTGATCCTCCTCAGCAACACTAATCTGATTGTAACCTGAAAAGCCATCCAGAAAGCTATACATTTCATGACCTGCTACTACAGCATCTAACACTGCATCACAAAATGGCATTGGAAAAGGATCTGTTATGGTTGCTGCATTGAGTTTCCTGTAATCAACACATACTCTCAGCTTCCCATTTTTCTTAGGCACCACAATTATTGGAGATAACCATGTCACCTGGCTCACAGGTTTAATGAACCCGACTGCCAACAACTTATCTATTTCTTCCTTCACCTGCAATGCAAAATTCGGATTCATCCTATACCTTTGCTGCACCACTGGAACTGCATCTGTTCTTAAATTAATCCGATGCTGATGTAATGCAGGATCTATACCCTTCACCTGAGAATACTCCCAAGCAAAGACATCTATATAGTCCTGTAACAACTGCAAAAGATCCTCCAAAAATTGTCCTTCCACCTGCACACTTACTTTCACCATCCTTGGTTCTGCATCTGTACCCAAATTCAGTTCCTTAAGATCATCTTCTTTAACCCGACTGGACGTGCCATACTTCTTGTCATAAATCCTTACAGCCATCTCTCCTGCCTCCTTTTGCTCTTGTTCCATCTGTTCCTTGGTAGCAATCTCTGTTTGCTGTTCCAGCAACTGTCTGAACACTGTCCCTTCAATCTCTTGACCTGGCAAGAACTTAGACTCTTCCTGATTCTGATATTCCACAAGCTGCAATATTCTTTCTACATCAACATCAAATAGTGGCACCACTGTTGGATTAGCCATTAAAAACTGTTCCTCCTCATCATCTTCTATTTCTTCAGCAAGATTAATTGTCTGTGCAAACAATGGCTTTTCTTTAAGAGACATATTTCTCTTACCCTGCATGGTTACAGTAATCTTCTTTTTCCCCTTGGTCAGAACCACCACATTCAATCCCCAATCCTGTTTAACTTTAGCCATTCTAAACCAAGGCCTACCCAGTAACATTTCATAAGGTGATAGTGATTCTGACATTCTGATTACCACAAAATTTACCAAGAATCCCATACCTGCAACTTCAATTTCCTGCTGCTTCAAAATTCCCAATGGTTGCACCCTGGTTTGATCTGCCATTTTCACCTGAAATGGTGCTGGGGCTAAATTTGCTGCACCCATTTCTTTGTATACAATTTCAGGGAGAATGTTAACCCCTGATCCTCCATCCAAAAGAACTTCATCAAACACCCTGCCCTGGTACTCAACCTTAATGACAGGAACCACAAAGTCAACATCTGCTGGATCAATGCTATTAACTGCTGGAACCAAAGTCGGATTATCTCCTGACTGCTGATCCTGAAGTCTTTTAAGCAATCTTTCCTTAAATGCTGGAACCAAAGCTAACAACTGATCTAATGACAATTGCAAGGGAGAATTTATGAGTACCTCAAACCAATCTTTGTCCCTTTCATCCTTCATCTTCACATGGCTTTCTGACTGATGCAGAACTAACTCTTCTTCATCCTCCAACTCCGATTCTTCTTGCTTGTCCTGATGCTTCAAAATTCTTCTTTGTACCTGGTCCCTGATGCCTTTTTGTTCCTTCCAATCAATTGGTCCTTTCTGTTTAGACCTGGTAACAGCCAATACCTCAATATCCTCAATATCCTCAGTATGCTCTTTGCTTTGCTGCTCCTGTATGTTTGGACCTTGCGTTACCTGTACCTGTTCATTTTCTAATTGAATCATGATTACATTTGCTTGAGCTGCTGGTTGATTCTGTTGTTGCTGCTGCCCCTGCTGGTTATTCTGATTGTACCTAATCACTGGGACACCTCTTTCTTCTCTATGTTTCACCCATAAGGCACATCCTGGCCCTATCCAATGATCTGGTGCTGAACAATAAACACAAGGCATGACTCTTGCCTGTCTTCCTTCATTGTTTTCCTGTTCCCTCCATGGTGGTCTATCAGATCTTGCTCTCTGAAATACTCCTCTGCCCCTAGTGGGAACAGCCTGGTTTGCTGCAACCTCACCCCTGCCTCTACCTGCATAAGGTGTAGTCTGATCCCTGTTCTTGGGATTATACCAACATAAAGCTGTCGTATGCCCATCCTTGTCACAAATTTCACAGAACTTCTTTTCTTTTGGTACTGCAACAGAATAACCTATCTTTCTCAATTTACTTACCAAATCCTCCTCTTTGGATTGCTTTGCTTTGGTCTTGTGCTTTTTCTTTGTCTTCACCTCTTCTTCCTCACTGTCGGATCCTGCTTCTGAATCCTCCTCCTCAGAATTTGATGCTGACTCTGGCGGGTCATCTGAATCCGAATCATTCTTTCTGGTGTGTTTGCCCTTGCCGCTTCCAAGTCTTTTCTCTACTCTAGCTGCTGCAATTACCAAATCATTAATTCCACCTGCATATCAATGCTAGCCACTGCATTTTTCAGCCCACTTCTCAATCCTTTCAGAAAATAACCTGCCAGCATCTCATTGGTGGGTCTCTCATTTCCCTGTAACCTTTCAACCAGAATTCTGAATTTCTGAGCATAGTCCTCTACAAGCATCTTCTTCTGTCTGATGTCTCGGAGTTTTCTTAAAATGTCTGTTGGAGTCTTTTCCCTCCTGAATCTCTGTAAAAAGGCTGTTCTAAGATCATCATATGTTGGGAAGTGTGGTATCCCATATTGGCTAAACCAACTCATGGCCTTCCCTTCTAGAGTTGCTGCAAATTGCTGCAATTTCACTGCATCATTGTACAACACAGTATACCCATTTGCTTCCCATTTTGTCTCAAACTGAGCTACATGACAATCAGCATCCTCCTTAGATCCTCCGCTGAATTTAGCTGCTTTCACGCTAGGGTTGGGTAGTTGTTGAGCCATCGGATTTGGCTGAGGTGGTTTCCTAGGTCTTTGCCTGGTAGCCCCCCTTAATGGGTTGAACTGAAGACTCCTTCTAACTCCTGCAGACCTTCCTGTCAGGATTAGGGCGCCTAGAAGTCCCCCCACTAGCCTCCTCTCTGGTGCAACTGAACTTTCCCCCCCTTGGCCTACAACAATTTCTTCAGGGATTTGGTGTTCCTGATCATCTTCACCCTCGTCAGCATAATGAAACGGGTCAGGGTTACCAATTCGGGCCTGAGCCCTGGTATAGTAAACCCTTCCTACTCTTCTGTCCCCCTCTGACATTCATTTCCCTTCTCGTAACAGAACGGGACCAGCGGGATCGCCAATGTGTTTGGGGTTCTCAAACACAACACAACTAACTACTTCTGACACAGCAAAGACACCCCCATTAGGTAACACTAACTTCAATTCCCACATCAGGCTAAACACAAACAGAGCATAGAGAACACGGATTGAGCAGAGATTTGCTAAACAAGATAGAGAATAACAGAACAGAACTGAAATACCATGTTTGATTGATCATACATTGCTTTCTCCTTCTTCTCTTGTAAAAGACGACTACAGAGCCCCTATAAATAGGCGACTTCAGACAGTTTTAGACGGTTGTAACTAGAATGTCACAAGACACTAACAGATGATATCCGACTAACCAGATCATAACAAACTCCGACTGATCAATAATCCGACTGAGTAGAATTCCGACTGAGCAACAATCCGACTGAGAAAAGATACATATATCCGACTAAGCAACTATTAGGTATTCTATCTGTAGTTCAACAAAGAGTGTTACTTTTATCATATTTGATTTTCATGCATAGAAGTATGCATAAAAGATTATTTTTTAATTATAAAAGTGTTACTTTTATCATATTTGATTTTTATGCATAGAAGTATGCATAAAAGATTATTATTTTTATTATAAAAGTGTTACTTTCATCATAAATGATTTTTATGCATAAATGGATGCATAAAAGATATTTTTTATATTAAAAGTGTGATTTTTATCATAAATGATTTTTATGCATAAATGGGTGCATAAAAGATATTTTGTTTTATATTAAAAGTGTGATTTTCATCATAAATGGTTTTTATGCGTAAATGGGTGCAAAAAGATATTTTTTTATTAAAAGAGTGATTTTCATCATAAATGATTTGTATGCATAAACATATGCATAAAAGAAATTCTTCATGTTAAAAGAGTGATTTTCATCATAAATGAATTTTTATGATGATAAAAGTGTGACTTTCATCAGAATCGGATTTTATGCATAATTAGATGCATATAGAATCTTCTCTTAATCTTCTGTTAATTTTCGTAAAAATTAGAAAAATGAATCGGTAGATAATAAGTGAGAGGAAATTCTACCATTTCATATTCACTAAGATGGTAATGAGAAAATTCAATTAAACTATCGAAATCGGAGATCGAGATAAATGATGATTTTATGCCTCTTAAGAAATCCATGTTTTAGAAATCTGTAAGCAAATATTCGTCGAACGAAATTTAGAAAAAGAGAAATTGAAATAGTACCTTTTGATGAAGATAGTTTAGGAAGAACCTTTCCAGACCCAAACTCTGATTCAGACTATTGACCAAGACCTAATTTCTTCGTCAATGACGATGTGATTAGTTCAGGAAAAATGCACTCAAAACACCCCCTGAATTTGAAACTAGTTAAGACTTTTGATTTTGATCTGAGGATCAAGTTAACAGAATTCGAGGAATTCTGTTTGGAATTCAGACCTGGATCTAGAAGTATTGGGATACGGATTTAAGATTTATTCATGGTATTCAAACAAAATCAAAACTATAAACTTGCATAGAAACCTTGTTTTCTTAAAAGACTGTCTTACGCCAGAATGCTGGAGGGAGCATTTGTCATTTATATTTATCTAAGGGAAGTTCGGTTGCAAGAGCTGGTCGTCGGGAGTGTTTGAGGGACAGCTCACGCGGCAAAGCTTGCCGAGGTCTTGACCAGCCTCGGTATGGTTAAAATGCCGGTACGATGGACGAGGGCCGACGAGGCGATCCCTGAGTGAAGTGCCAGGACACCTAAGGAGGATCCTGGAGGGTTTTGACCAGGTGATGCACGGGCTCGCGATGCCGAGGACACCCATATGTATGTCGAGAAAGATATTGTATGACAGGCCAATGTTATTGTAATCTATCACTGGATCTCGTTGTTGACTCGCTGGTCTCAACAGAGAGTCCAGAGTGATAGTGTTTGTGAGAAACAAAGACTCAATGGAAATTTTGAAGTATGACATGTGTAACTAGTAAATTGTTTGTCAATGGATTATTTTTATATTAAAGTTTTAAAGAGGAGTGTGTGTGTATCTGTTTTCTAAAGCTAAAGTTAAGAAAGGCATTTCAATTATGGGTGGGTGAGTACTTGTTTGGTTTTACCGATTCTAGTGGTAGGGTGGTGGCTAACCCATGGGCCGGATGGGGTTAGGCTGGAATCAATAGAGTTATAATAATCAAACTGAAAAATCTTAGGATTACGCTAGGATTCGAGTAGATAGTTAATTCCTTGATAAAATTCTCGATTGAGTGGATCAACGGCTGTGCCTAATCTTGATTAGGAAAAAAGCGTTGAATTGCTCAGATGATCAAATTATAGTTTCCTCCTATCTGGTTTATTCAGGTGGAGGATAGTTTAGATTTTGATCTTGTTAGAAAACTCTTTAAGAAAAACTCAAAAAGGTGGATCGTCCCCGCCTTTCGGGCATGGGAAATTTTCCTGGTTTCGGTTTTCGGAGTGACCACCAGCCTAGTCTCGTACCCGGACATTCGTGGGTGAGGCCCCGAGTGAGAAACCCCGCCCTACGCATGAGGGGGCTGCTTCTGCTGCTAGCTACCGGGAATCCACGGGGGAGGGGGCAGAGGGATCTCACAGTTGGTATCAAAGCAAAAATTGCCTAAATTTTTTTTTATAGAAATCTGGGAAAGAAATGTTTTTCACTTGTTAATACTATGTGAATGAACTTCAAAAATTGAAAACTTATAAATTGAATTGGAAATTCATAGATGGACACCCCAAACCTATCTGGAATTCCTGGACTCTCTCAGAGTCAGGATATGATAGCTTTTGCGTTTGATCATCTCATCAACTCTGCTACGACCCGAATGAGCAGAGTGAGACTCGCTCGCCATTTTGAGAGTCTTTACTTTCCTGATCCTCTTGAGCGACGTCGGTATATGTGGTTCTATGGAGGATGGTGTATTAACATCAGTACCAGTCAGCGTCAGAGGCTCAAGCAAAATATTTCCTTAGCCATGATTCTGATAAGACTAGGGCTTGTTCAGCACGTTCTACTCTGTGATCATTCACCCAGGAACTTCAAAACTTCATGCCAATTTTTTAGACTTCTTAGCCGCTTTATCCCGAGAAATATAATTAGAGCACCTCTTTGTGTAATGAATCGTGTGTACCATGGTATGTCTTCTTCACAGTTTTGCTTCTTTATGTGATTACGACTGAGACAGTGATTCTGGAGCCGAGCTGCTCTATGTACATATTGCAACTTTTATATAAATATATAAATGTTTTCCGAAGAAAAATTCCATGTTATTTAAGTGATTGTTTACGGACGATCTTGTTATTGGGGACATATGTCATAGATCTCCAATAAGATTATTGTCTTGTTTAAGAAATTGTTTTACAAACCTTTTAAGTCTTATAATCTCGTGGATGATATCAAAATAAAAATTTAATAATATATAAATTTTTAGCAGAATCATGAGACGAGGAAACCGTGGCCGTCAGCCAGGCCCTCTCTCTGAAGATGACGAGCTTGACCTTGATGTTGGCAAGACTCTTCATATAGGACTCAGCCAGACCCTTCAAAGGAGAAGGGGAGAACCTGGGCAAGGCTGTGGAGAAATGGGTAGAAGTCATGGAGGAATATTTTGACGTCACAGGCTACAATGAGCGGAGCAAAATGGCTCTGGCCCGGCTGAAAATAGTGGAAACAGCCAGGGTAGCATGGAGGAACCACTGTGACACCAACCGTCTGGACAGAAATACTCAGTCCTGGAATGATCTAAAAACCTATCTAAGAAAGAGATTTTGTCCTCCTGGATTTTTGGAAACCAAAATGAACGAATTCTTAGAGCTAAAGCAGGAAAGCAAAACCATCGAGGAATATCACCAGGCCTTTGCTCTTCTACTCAAATATTCACCACCTCTAGATGAAGAACAACTCATGGCCAGGTTCATTCTTCGGGGAATGAACGAACCCTTGGACACACTGGTCAAAAATGCCAAGCCAATGTCCATGGCTGAAGTAGTAAGAATGGCAAAAGATTTTGCCAAAGCCTTTGTAGTAAAGGTCCCGCCAAAGCCTGCACCTTCTAACTTTAAAAGATTCCAAGCCCAGGGAAGTACTTCAAACTTTCCACCCCCAAAGAGGCAGCAAGGCCCGAAACAGAATCAAAATGCAGGAAGATTCCGAAGTGAAGACCCTTCCCCTAGAATACTTTCTCAGGAGCCCCACCTCTTTCAAGAAATCAAAGGGATGAGCTCAGAACTGAAAACCGATGTTTTGGATGCCAGGGTTTTGGTCACCACTTTTTGAATTTTCATGCATAGAAGTATGCATAAAAGATTATTTTTTTATTATAAGAGTGTTACTTTTATCATATTTGATTTTCATGCATAGAAGTATGCATAAAAGATTATTTTATTATAAGAGTGTTACTTTTATCATATTTGATTTTCATGCATAAAAGTATGCATAAAAGATTATTTTTTTATTATAAAAGTGTTACTTTTATCATATTTGATTTTCATGCATAGAAGTATGCATAAAAGATTATTTTTTTATTATAAAAGTGTTACTTTTATCGTATTTGAATTTTCATGCATAGAAGTATGCATAAAAGATTATTTTTATTATAAAAGTGTTACTTTTATCATATTTGATTTTCATGCATAGAAGTATGCATAAAAGATTATTTTTTAATTATAAGTGTGTTACTTTTATCATATTTGATTTTCATGCATAGAAGTATGCATAAAAGATTATTTTTTAATTATAAAAGTGTTATTTTTATCATATTTGATTTTCATGCATAGAAGTATGCATAAAAGATTATTATTTTTATTATAAAAGTGTTACTTTCATCATAAATGATTTTTATGCATAAATGGATGCATAAAAGATATTTTTTAATATTAAAAGTGTGATTTTTATCATAAATGATTTTTATGCATAAATGGGTGCATAAAAGATATTTTGTTTTATATTAAAAGTGTTTTTTTCATCATAAATGGTTTTTATGCGTAAATGGGTGCAAAAAAGATATTTTTTTATTAAAAGAGTGATTTTCATCATAAATGATTTGTATGCATAAACATATGCATAGAAGAAATTCTTCATGTTAAAAGAGTGATTTTCATTATAAATGAATTTTTATGATGATAAAAGTGTGACTTTCATCAGAATCGGATTTTATGCATAATTAGATGCATATAGAATCTTTATAATTAAATAAGGGTTCTCTTAATCTTCTGTTAATTTTTGTAAAAATTAGAAAAATGAATAGGTAGATAATAAGTGAGAGGAAATTCTACCATTTCATATTCACTAAGATGGTAATGAGAAAATTCAATTAAACTATCGAAATCGGAGATCGAGATAAATGATGATTTTAATCCTCGTAAGAAATCCATGTTTTAGAAATCTGTAAGCAAATATTCGTCGAACGAAATTTAGAAAAAGAGAAATTGAAATAGTACCTTTTGATGAAGATAGTTTAGGAAGAACCTTTCCAGACCCAAACTCTGATTCAGACTATTGACCAAGACCTAATTCCTTCGTCAATGACGATGTGATCAGTTCAGGAAAAATGCACTTAAAACACCCACCGAATCTGAAACTAGTTAAGACTTTTGATTTTTATCTGAGGATCAAGTTAACAGAATTCGAGGAATTCTGTTTGGAATTCAGACCTGGATCTAGAAGTATTGGGATACGGATTTAAGATTTATTCATGGTATTCAAACAAAATCAAAACTATAAACTTGCATAGAAACCCTGTTTTTTTAAAAGACTGTCTTACGCCAGAATACTGAAGGGAGCATTTGGCATATGTGTTTATCGAAGGGAAGTTCGGTTGCAACAGCTGCCGGGGAGTGTTCGAGGGATAGCTCACGCGGCAAAGCTTGCCGAGGTCTTGACCAGCCTCGGCATGGTTAAAATGGTGCGCTTCCGGTACGATGGACGAGGGCCGACGAAGCAGTCCCTGAGTGAAGTGCCAGGACACCTAAGGAGGATCTTGGAGGGTTCTGACCAGGTGATGCACGGGCTCGCGGTGCCAAGGACACCCATACGTATGTCGAGGAAGATATTGTATGACAGACTAATGTTATTGTAATCTATCACTGGATCTCGTTGTTGACTCGCTGGTCTCAACGGAGAGTCCAGAGTGATAGTGTTTGTGAGAAACAAAGACTCAATGGAAATTTTGAAGTATGACATGTGTAACTAGTAAATTGTTTGTCAATGGATTATTTTTATATTAAAGTTTTAAAGAGGAGTGTGTGTGTATCTGTTTTCTAAAGCTAAAGTTAAGAAAGGCATTTCAATTATGGGTGGGTGAGTACTTGTTTGGTTCTACCGATTCCAGTGGTAGGGTGGTGGCTAACCCATGGGACGGATGGGGTTAGGCTGGAATTAGTAGAGTTTTAATAATCAAACTAAAAAATCTTAGGATTATGCTAGGATTCGAGTAGATAGTTAATTCCCTGATAAAATTCTCGATTGAGTGGATCAATGAATGTGCCTAATCTTGATTAGGAAAAAAGCGTTGAATTGCTCAGATGATCAAATTATATCAGTGATAGTTTCCTTCTATTTGGTTTATTGGAGGATAGTTTAGATTTTGATCTCGTTAGAAAACTCGTTAAGAAAAATTCAAAAAGGTGGAATCGTCCCCGCTTTCCGGGCATGGGAAATTTTCCCGGTTTTGGTTTTCAAAGTGACCACCAACCTAGTCTCGTACCCGGACATTCGTGGGCGAGGCCCTGAGTGAGAAACCCTGCCCCCATGCATGAGGGGGCTGCTTTCGCTGCCAGAGCTACCGGCAATCCGCCGATGTGCGGAGGGGGCAGAGGGATCTTACAAGTCAGAGTACTTGAATGAGTATACTAGCATAGAATACTTAATGACTACTATCCAAGTGGTAGGTGGTGATATTAAGGAGGGGTTAGTAAAATAATGGTGTTAGTAAGCAAGTGGAGAGGGGGGAATTCCAGAGGGACAAGTAGGTAACTCACATGGAAACTACTTGTGCTTCGAGATGCTGTATTTCGATGGCCATGCTACTTGAAGCACAAGCATCTTTATCAACACACCATGATGGTACCTTGGCTCCCGTGGTGGGTTTTGAGTTATCGGGGTGCGATGTTCTCTCTTTTCTTTTTGTGGTTTGGCTTCTTCTGTCATTGTAGCTTATGGAAGTGGGATCCTGTGTTGATAGGAGCGGTAGTCAATGACAAGGATCCAAAGATGTTGAGCATAAGAAGAAGCTCTTGCAGTGTGGGTGGTCAAGGATGTAGAGTTGAGGGGGAATGTCGACAACGAGGATTGATTATCATTGTTAGAGGGTGTTGACAATGCCCTTTCAATTGGCTTTGGTGAGGCATGGGGTGGGGAAACAGGGGAGACTGTCGGTGATGAGGATGGGGTGTGAGGGGGAAGGGCAGTTGAGGGTGAGGGTGTGTGTATGATGTCCTCTTGGGGACACAAGAGAACTATGACCTATTTTCCGTTAACTATCATGGTGGCCGTTTGTTTGCACCAATTGATTTGGCAGTAATGAGTGGTATTACTCCACTCTTTTCCAATGATAATCCTACCTTGGAGTGCTCTTGCATCTATGATATGAAATTTGTACTCCAATTGGTTATTTCTTATAGATATTTTAGGAATGAAATACCCAACACTCATTAAACACATTTCATTTGAAATTTGAATGTAATTGTATTCTGGTGTAAGTGTGGGTTTTCCAAGAGTGTTCCACGCCTCCAAGAATATGAGATTCGTTCACCATAGGGTAGATGTGGGCTTGCCACCTTTGTAGATCATTCTTAGTCTGGAGTCCAATCCATATTCTTGGTGGGTTTAGTTCTAGTGGAATTTCAAGAGGGGTGGAAGACTTACCAGTTATTGTTGGGGGTGAGAGAGTACCCTTTGTGGAAGTAGTTAGTGCGGGTAGAGGATCGGATTCGATGCACTCCCCATCCTAGAGAATCATCAATACCTTGCCTTGGGAAAACTTGAGGGTAGTTGTGTTGTCAGTTGAGTTGATTGTACTTATAGCGTTCTCGACCCAGCTTCATCCAAGGATGACTGCTTCTTGTGTCTCACCTGTGGGAACCACATACAGTTTGTGTAAAAGCCCAAGGCTTTGTGTGCATTGTCCACTAGGCAATTGAATTTGGCATGGGCACTATGAAGAGATGGTTTGCTTAGGGAGACCCATGTTTCCCATGGCAAAAGATAGTGGCTAGTTGTGGAAGACAGCAAGGCACATTTTCTTTGCATATTTCTGCCAAAGGGGAAATCTAGCCATGCCCAAAGGGTGGTCATTTCATGTTTGGGAGCTACGCTTACACTCATGGTGTTAATCAAGGCAAGGGAATTATAGGGGTCATGAAGGTACTAGCTAGATGTGGGAACACAAAATTGCGTGCTGAGTTTGTGATTTGGGAGGGTATCAAGTGTAGCAAGGATTTTCATCTAGTCATGGTCAACATCATCATCATTCACAGAATGATTGTGTATGGCACCCATATGTCATCAAGGGTTTGATGATAAGTGTCGCAAACAAAGAGATCTTGGGGATGGTCAAAGAATCTTTAATGAAGGGACCTCTAACCATGGGATGTGTGTGCCAACTATGTAAATTCACTTTGAGTGTTTGATTCCCTTTACAGAGGTAGACATGATTTGTGTCCCAGTCATGGATTAGTTGTGTTTGTTGTGTAAGATCCCTGTTCCCACCGAGCAACGGATTCGGGGTACTGGCATCGGAAGTAGCGCTTCTCGCGCGGGACAGGGGTCCCACACTCGGGGCCTCGCCCACGGATATCCGGATAAGAGACTAATCCGTCGGTTGTTCCAAAACCGAACCCGGAAAAACTTCCTTTACCGGAAAGCACGGGCGATTCCACCAGGATAACTTTTTACTCTAACGTAGTCAAGATCATTTCTGATTGAGATGATCCGATTACATCTATAAGATACTTAGTCAGTTCAAGGAAGAAACTTGCACTTGGATCATTGGGATCAACGCTTTTTTCCCCATTCAAGAGGCACAGCCGTTGATTCCTATCCATAGAACAGTTACTGTCCGGGATTTATTTTTTTTTTCTATCGTAAAAACAAAAGTTTGAGTCTCGGTTTACGGATCCATCAGTCCAGCCTAACCCCATCCGATCCCATGGGTTAGCCAACCGCCCAACCACTGTAGTGATGGGATCCAATTAAAAATTTGGTTAGGTTTTGTCCCGGGTACCAAGGAAAAGAGTTCCAAGGCCCCCTAGCCGGATGTTCATGCAAAATAAAACTAGTCACACCACTCACACACCCAATATGAAATTGCCTTTTTCAACCAGATTCAACCAGTTTAAAACAATCCTTTAATAAAACCATAGTATCATTGATCACCATCTTCCAATTTATCCAATTGATTCTTAATTTCCCATCATTCCTTCATCAGAGTATCTATGGCATCATTGGCAACTAGAACGCTTAGGAGCCGTTTCGATAGTTCCTAGCCCATAATACTTGGCAATATAATCACTTAACATGATGGACTCTCGTTGAAGATCAGCAAGATCAACCAACAGATCCATATAAGGAGCCATGGACTCATCCATTGAAGACCAGCAAGGTCAATCAACCAGATCCATGCTCGATTTCAGAAAACAACTCCAACTCTGTTCCAATATCTTCCTCGACGCACGCGTGGGTATCCTAGGCAACCCAGAGCCCGAGCACCGTATGGTCAGCACCCTCTAGGATCCTTCGCAGGTAACCTAGCGCTTCACGCATAGGCCGCTTCCTTGGCCCCTCATCCACCGTACCGGAAGCTCACCATTTTAATCGCACCGAGGCTGGTCAAGACCTCGGCCGACCTTGCTACGCGAGACGTCCTTCATTGACTCCCCGTCAGCAGTTGCAACTTTCTCATCATGACCTTAATCACAAGACGGTCAAAATGCTCCCCCCAGCATTCTTGACATAAAACAATCATTTACAGACAGCATTTACAAACAGCATTTACAAACAGTTTACAATACAATTTCTATTTTAACTTTCATTTTTCCACATTATCCCTCCTCAATCTACATTACTTATTCCATATTCCATTTATATGTATACTCATCCCATCACATCATTTCCATCTCATCACTTCAGATTCCCTCACATCACAATCGTATATTCACATCCATACATCCACAACTATATGCGTACATTCACATCTACATGCATACATCTACATCCCTATGCATACATCCACATCCACATTCACATTCACCTCCATACATCTACATCTACATGCATACATCCACTCCACATTCACATCCACATCTATACATCTACATCTACATGCAAACATCCACCTCTACATCCACATCTACGTCTATACACCTACATCTACATGCATACATCCCCATCCACATCCACATCTACATCTATACATCTACATCTACATGTATACATATACATCTCCATTCACAACTACATCTACATGCATACATCCATATCTCCATTCCCATCTACATCTATACATCTACATCTACATGCATCCATCCACCTCCACATCCACATCTACATCTATACATCTACATCTACATGTATACATCCACATCTCCATTCACATCTACATCTATACCTCTACATCTACATGCATCCATCCACATCTCCATTTACATCCTCATCTACACATCTATTTCTACATGCATACATCCACGTCCCATACATACATCCACCTCCACATTCACACTCACATCCATACATCTACATCTACATGCAACATCCACATCTCCATGCATAATAAAATTCTTTTAATTAATCTAGGATGATAGTTCCTAGAATATGGTAGGAATTCCTCTTTTTATACTTTGAATGAATTTATTTTATGCGTAATTTCTATAAAAATTTTGCCATAGCTCCGCTACTATGACTGATAAATCTCAATTTTTTTCTAAGGGATAAAGCTCATTATTAAAGAAATAATTAGAATGGTCTCTAATTGGATCATCAATCCATAATGGTCTCTAATTGGATCATCAATCCATAATGGTCTCTAATTGGATCATTAAGAAAACAATTAGAATGGTCTCTAATTGGGTCATCAATCCATAATGGATTGAATCATCAATGTGCATAAACTAAAAGCATAGCAAAAAGCCATTAATTTGACCTCAAGCATAGCTTAATCTTGGATTAAGGAAAGGCTTTATGAAAAGCTTCATTTGGATTGAGAATGGTTCATGAGTATGACCATTTCTTGAGTGAGAGAGAGAAATTACATAAAAACCATTAGAATTTAAACATAAATGGAAATTAACTTCTATAGCATTTATTAAATTATGTAACTCTTCACTACTATTTACCAATTAACTTCAATAGCATTTAAAAAACCATACCAATTAAACTTCTCAAGCTTGAGAGGGGTTGAGAAGAGAGAATCATTGAGAAATTATAGAAAGATCAAAATTCAATATACTTACCTTATAATTTGCTTGATTCTTTATTCACGGTAGAGGCCCCCAACCAATCAATTGGTTTAGTTTGTTGATGGAGTCACCAATGGGGATTGAAGAAAGAGAGGAGTGTCAAAAACTAGTGAATTATTAAAGAATTCACAGTTCTTGGCTTAGGTGGAGTAACATAGCATAAGACACTATATATTTTGGCTTAGATGGAGTAGAGTGACAAAGCATAAGACACTATCTAATTTGGAGTAGAGTAACAAAGCATAAGAGACTATATATTTTGGCTTAGGTGGAGTAGAGTGACAAAGCATAAGACACTATATTTTTTTCAACAAGGGAAGGCTTCTATTTATAGGAAAATTTGAGCTCCTAACCAAACAAACTGATTCTAGAATTTTCCAAGTCAGTTTGGTTGAATTTGGACTAGATTTGGACCTAGTTTGGTTACTTTTTGATTCGGTTTGGTTCCATTTTGATTTGGTTTGGTTCAAGAGAGATGAGAGATAAAAATATCACATTATTTTTGAGTTTAAAACTCATTCAAGCATGTGAAATATGCACCTCTTTTAAAGAATTCCCCTTCCTTACATATGTGTCAAAATTTTATTGCTCATAGTTTTTAAACTCTTCATCTTATGTGAAATATGCACCTCCTTTAAAGAACTCCTCTTCCTTACATATGTGTCATAGTTTTTTTACTAATAAACCTTGTACATTTTCAACTCTTCATCTTATGTGAAATATGCACCTCCTTTAAAGAACTCCCCTTCCTTACATATGTGTTTATTTACTAATAAACCTTGTACATTTTCAACTCTTCATCTTATGTGAAATATGCACCTCCTTTAAAGAACTCCCCTTCCTTACATATGTGTTTATTTACTAATAAACCTTGTACATTTTCAACTCTTCATCTTATGTGAGCATTTACTCATTTTTGGATACCCAAAATATCTCATATTTTTAATATTGCTCATAGTTTTTTTACTAATAAATCTTGTACATTTTCAACTCTTCATCTTATGTGAGCATTTACTCATTTTTGGGTATCTTCTTTTACAAATTGGATTTATCTCCTCCCTACACATGGATTGATGCTATTGGCCCATAGGAACCTTAATTGGACCATAATCTAAAAATTTCTGAAAATCTAGACCCTTAGACTAAGGTTCTTTATACTTATTTCCAATTAATTCCAATTGCACATTGGAAAATTCTTTTTAAATTTCTGTTTCAAGGGAACTCATCTGAATTATAAGAGATATTTTTCTATCCAAAAATATTCAAAATCTGAATATTCTCTCTCTAGAATATTTTTCTCTCTCTAAGCTAAAACAGTTAGAAACAAGGTCTTTATATTTCTGAAGAGGGATTGATTACAGGGGAAGATACTAGACATCAAAAAGGGATTGGGAGAGGAATCTTACATTCTACCCCACTTAAAAAAACGCGAGATGTCCTCATCTCGCAGGTGGAGTATGCTCTCTTTCATCATCTTTTTCTTCTTCAATCACATTCAACGTTACGCCTTGGAAGTGGACGGTCGATTTTTCCCTGGTATTCTGCTGGATTATGGATGACTTGAGAATTGTCGGTTAAGCCCTTGTTTTTTTTTTTTTTTCAATTGCAGTAAGGATCTGCCCTTCTTTCCTCTTCTACTTCTTCTGCAAATGTGACTGCTCTGGCTGCTGCAGTCTGAGGTGGAATTCTTTCTCTTTGGTTGCCCCTATTCTGGAAAGGAGTTCTGAGGTTACTCTGGGTAGAGCCAGATGGTTGATTTGGAGTTCTTCTGGGGTTATCCTGGCTTGGGCGAGACGGACCCTGATTAGACTGGTATGAAGGAATTGGTCTCTGAATTCGGGGCCCTAGACTTCCCTGTCCCCTTGACATGGCAGGAGTTGGGCAGTCTTTTAACTGATGACCAAAACCTTGGCATCCAAAACACCGGTTCTCACTTCTGGTCTCATTGTTCTGCATCCTTAAAATAGATGGTCCTCCTGAGAAAGTATTCTGGGGGAAGGATCTTCCTTCACTTTGGAATCTTCTTGCATCTTGATTCTGAATTGGTCCTTGCTGCCTCTTTGGGGGCGGAAAGTTTGAAGTACCTTCCTGGGCTTGGAATCTTTTAAAGTTAGAGGGTGCAGGCTTTGGCGGGACCTTTACTACAAAGGCCTTGGCAAAATCCTTTGCCATTTTTACTGCTTCAGCCATGGACACTGGTTTGGCATTTTTGACCAATGTGTCTAAGGGTTCGTTCATTCCCCGAATGAACCTGGCCATGAGCTGTTCTTCGTCTAGAGGTGGTGAGTATTTGAGTAGAAGAGCAAAGGCCTGGTGATATTCTTCAATGGTTTTGTTCTCCTGCTTTAGTTCTAAAAATTCGTTCATTTTGGTTTCTAAAAATCCAGGAGGGCAAAATCTCTTTCTTAGATAGGTTTTTAGATCATTCCAGGATTGAGTATTTCTGTCTAGACGATTGGTGTCACAATGGTTCCTCCATGCTACCCTGGCTGTTTCCACTATTTTCAACCGGCCAAGAGCCATTTTGCTCAACTCATTATAACCTGTGACGTCAAGATACTCTTCCATGGCTTCCACCCATTTCTCCACAGCCTCACCCAGGTTCTCCCCTTCTCCTTTGAAGGGTCCTGGCTGAGTCCTATGAAGAGCCTTGCGAACATCAGGGTCAAGTTCGTTATCTTCAGAGACAGGGTCTAGCTGCTGACGGCTACGGTTTCCTCGTCTCATGATTCTGTCAAAATTTAAATATTAGAGAGAGAATAGTTATAAGATCAGAAGGGAGATTCTTATTTTTGAATACTTCAATAACTAGGGAGAAATTTTACATTCTACCCCACTTAAAAAGTGCGAGATGTCCTCATCTCGCAAGGTAGAGGACAGCTCTTTTTCTTAAGATCCAATTTTATTCTGGGGTTCCTTATATTCTGGGTGGTCAACCCAACAGAACACTGGGATAAATATCCCTTATATAGAACTCATCATTAAATAACAATTCATTCAGATCATGTCATTCATATCTTTAACATGATAATGGTCCATTAGACCGAAAAGTTTCCTTCGGAACATTCCTCCACGGAAATTTCAGTCAAGCAAGTTCTCAATTTGACACCCCTTAACTTGATCTACCGGTCAAGTATTAACAGTAGCAATCTAACAGCACAACCCACTAACCTCACAGTGATTTGCTGAATTCATTATCACCATTCTAGTTATGAATATCATCACAGGGACTCGTCCCATTCCCCCTCATTGAGGTTTCATTATATTTCAACTAATTTTTAGAAATCAACATTTTTCAATCAGCATTTTCAATCAGAATCCAAATCAATTCATCAATTCTCAAACAGAATTAAAATCATATCAATCACATTCGAAATCATCATCTAGATAGCATTAACGCTTATAATTTCAAGTCTTAGATTTACTCGTATATACTGTCAGTAAAGAGCTGCAGTATACTCTCGGTATATACGGGTAGTCACGGCCCTTGGAATTATAAGGTAAATACTATCATGTCTAGGCCTCAAGCAAGTCAGGGATTCTATATAATTGCGACACTTCCATCTGAAGACCCAATTACCAATTTACGAGTTTCAGTTTGAATATCAAATTGTATGAATTATATCACACAATTATAACCTTTTTGTGTTTCTTAATAAATTTTTGATATATTTGTCTTCTCAGTTGATCTTTATTAACCAAATGCTCTGATACCAACTGTAAGATCCCTGTTCCCACCGAGCAATGGATTCGGGGTACTGGCAGCGGAAGTAGCGCTTCTCGCGCAGGACAGGGGTCCCACACTCGGGGCCTCGCCCACGGATATCCGGATAAGAGACTAATCCGTCGGTTGTTCCAAAACCGAACCCGGAAAAACTTCCTTTACCGGAAAGCACGGGCGATTCCACCAGGATAACTTTTTACTCTAACGTAGTCAAGATCATTTCTGATCGAGATGATCCGATTACATCTATAAGATACTTAGTCAGTTCAAGGAAGAAACTTGCACTTGGATCATTGGGATCAACGCTTTTTTCCCCATTCAAGAGGCACAGCCGTTGATTCCTATCCATAGAACAGTTACTGTCCGGGATTTATTTTTTTTTTCTATCGTAAAAACAAAAGTTTGAGTCTCGGTTTACGGATCCATCAGTCCAGCCTAACCCCATCCGATCCCATGGGTTAGCCAACCGCCCAACCACTGTAGTGATGGGATCCAATTAAAAATTTGGTTAGGTTTTGTCCCGGGTACCAAGGAAAAGAGTTCCAAGGCCCCCTAGCCGGATGTTCATGCAAAATAAAACTAGTCACACCACTCACACACCCAATATGAAATTGCCTTTTTCAACCAGATTCAACCAGTTTAAAACAATCCTTTAATAAAACCATAGTATCATTGATCACCATCTTCCAATTTATCCAATTGATTCTTAATTTCCCATCATTCCTTCATCAGAGTATCTATGGCATCATTGGCAACTAGAACGCTCAGGAGCCGTTTCGATAGTTCCTAGCCCATAATACTTGGCAATATAATCACTTAACATGATGGACTCTCGTTGAAGATCAGCAAGATCAACCAACAGATCCATATAAGGAGCCATGGACTCATCCATTGAAGACCAGCAAGGTCAATCAACCAGATCCATGCTCGATTTCAGAAAACAACTCCAACTCTGTTCCAATATCTTCCTCGACGCACGCGTGGGTATCCTAGGCAACCCAGAGCCCGAGCACCGTATGGTCAGCACCCTCTAGGATCCTTCGCAGGTAACCTAGCGCTTCACGCATAGGCCGCTTCCTTGGCCCCTCATCCACCGTACCGGAAGCTCACCATTTTAATCGCACCGAGGCTGGTCAAGACCTCGGCCGACCTTGCTACGCGAGACGTCCTTCATTGACTCCCCGTCAGCAGTTGCAACTTTCTCATCACGACCTTAATCACAAGACGGTCAAAATGCTCCCCCCAGCATTCTTGACATAAAACAATCATTTACAGACAGCATTTACAAACAGCATTTACAAACAGTTTACAATACAATTTCTATTTTAACTTTCATTTTTCCACATTATCCCTCCTCAATCTACATTACTTATTCCATATTCCATTTATATGTATACTCATCCCATCACATCATTTCCATCTCATCACTTCAGATTCCCTCACATCACAATCGTATATTCACATCCATACATCCACAACTATATGCGTACATTCACATCTACATGCATACATCTACATCCCTATGCATACATCCACATCCACATTCA
This sequence comes from Cibotium barometz, assembly GCF_041138505.1. Classification (NCBI taxonomy): domain Eukaryota; kingdom Viridiplantae; phylum Streptophyta; class Polypodiopsida; order Cyatheales; family Cibotiaceae; genus Cibotium; species Cibotium barometz. The sequence goes on from NC_141087.1 coordinate 45,915,235, forward strand.
CATTCACCTCCATACATCTACATCTACATGCATACATCCACTCCACATTCACATCCACATCTATACATCTACATCTACATGCAAACATCCACCTCTACATCCACATCTACGTCTATACACCTACATCTACATGCATACATCCCCATCCACATCCACATCTACATCTATACATCTACATCTACATGTATACATATACATCTCCATTCACAACTACATCTACATGCATACATCCATATCTCCATTCCCATCTACATCTATACATCTACATCTACATGCATCCATCCACCTCCACATCCACATCTACATCTATACATCTACATCTACATGTATACATCCACATCTCCATTCACATCTACATCTATACCTCTACATCTACATGCATCCATCCACATCTCCATTTACATCCTCATCTACACATCTATTTCTACATGCATACATCCACGTCCCATACATACATCCACCTCCACATTCACACTCACATCCATACATCTACATCTACATGCAACATCCACATCTCCATGCATAATAAAATTCTTTTAATTAATCTAGGATGATAGTTCCTAGAATATGGTAGGAATTCCTCTTTTTATACTTTGAATGAATTTATTTTATGCGTAATTTCTATAAAAATTTTGCCATAGCTCCGCTACTATGACTGATAAATCTCAATTTTTTTCTAAGGGATAAAGCTCATTATTAAAGAAATAATTAGAATGGTCTCTAATTGGATCATCAATCCATAATGGTCTCTAATTGGATCATCAATCCATAATGGTCTCTAATTGGATCATTAAGAAAACAATTAGAATGGTCTCTAATTGGGTCATCAATCCATAATGGATTGAATCATCAATGTGCATAAACTAAAAGCATAGCAAAAAGCCATTAATTTGGCCTCAAGCATAGCTTAATCTTGGATTAAGGAAAGGCTTTATGAAAAGCTTCATTTGGATTGAGAATGGTTCATGAGTATGACCATTTCTTGAGTGAGAGAGAGAAATTACATAAAAACCATTAGAATTTAAACATAAATGGAAATTAACTTCTATAGCATTTATTAAATTATGTAACTCTTCACTACTATTTACCAATTAACTTCAATAGCATTTAAAAAACCATACCAATTAAACTTCTCAAGCTTGAGAGGGGTTGAGAAGAGAGAATCATTGAGAAATTATAGAAAGATCAAAATTCAATATACTTACCTTATAATTTGCTTGATTCTTTATTCACGGTAGAGGCCCCCAACCAATCAATTGGTTTAGTATGTTGATGGAGTCACCAATGGGGATTGAAGAAAGAGAGGAGTGTCAAAAACTAGTGAATTATTAAAGAATTCACAGTTCTTGGCTTAGGTGGAGTAACATAGCATAAGACACTATATATTTTGGCTTAGATGGAGTAGAGTGACAAAGCATAAGACACTATCTAATTTGGAGTAGAGTAACAAAGCATAAGAGACTATATATTTTGGCTTAGGTGGAGTAGAGTGACAAAGCATAAGACACTATATTTTTTTCAACAAGGGAAGGCTTCTATTTATAGGAAAATTTGAGCTCCTAACCAAACAAACTGATTCTAGAATTTTCCAAGTCAGTTTGGTTGAATTTGGACTAGATTTGGACCTAGTTTGGTTACTTTTTGATTCGGTTTGGTTCAAGAGAGATGAGAGATAAAAATATCACATTATTTTTGAGTTTAAAACTCATTCAAGCATGTGAAATATGCACCTCTTTTAAAGAATTCCCCTTCCTTACATATGTGTCAAAATTTTATTGCTCATAGTTTTTAAACTCTTCATCTTATGTGAAATATGCACCTCCTTTAAAGAACTCCTCTTCCTTACATATGTGTCATAGTTTTTTTACTAATAAACCTTGTACATTTTCAACTCTTCATCTTATGTGAAATATGCACCTCCTTTAAAGAACTCCCCTTCCTTACATATGTGTTTATTTACTAATAAACCTTGTACATTTTCAACTCTTCATCTTATGTGAAATATGCACCTCCTTTAAAGAACTCCCCTTCCTTACATATGTGTTTATTTACTAATAAACCTTGTACATTTTCAACTCTTCATCTTATGTGAGCATTTACTCATTTTTGGATACCCAAAATATCTCATATTTTTAATATTGCTCATAGTTTTTTTACTAATAAATCTTGTACATTTTCAACTCTTCATCTTATGTGAGCATTTACTCATTTTTGGGTATCTTCTTTTACAAATTGGATTTATCTCCTCCCTACACATGGATTGATGCTATTGGCCCATAGGAACCTTAATTGGACCATAATCTAAAAATTTCTGAAAATCTAGACCCTTAGACTAAGGTTCTTTATACTTATTTCCAATTAATTCCAATTGCACATTGGAAAATTCTTTTTAAATTTCTGTTTCAAGGGAACTCATCTGAATTATAAGAGATATTTTTCTATCCAAAAATATTCAAAATCTGAATATTCTCTCTCTAGAATATTTTTCTCTCTCTAAGCTAAAACAGTTAGAAACAAGGTCTTTATATTTCTGAAGAGGGATTGATTACAGGGGAAGATACTAGACATCAAAAAGGGATTGGGAGAGGAATCTTACATTCTACCCCACTTAAAAAAACGCGAGATGTCCTCATCTCGCAGGTGGAGTATGCTCTCTTTCATCATCTTTTTCTTCTTCAATCACATTCAACGTTACGCCTTGGAAGTGGACGGTCGATTTTTCCCTGGTATTCTGCTGGATTATGGATGACTTGAGAATTGTCGGTTAAGCCCTTGTTTTTTTTTTTTTTTCAATTGCAGTAAGGATCTGCCCTTCTTTCCTCTTCTACTTCTTCTGCAAATGTGACTGCTCTGGCTGCTGCAGTCTGAGGTGGAATTCTTTCTCTTTGGTTGCCCCTATTCTGGAAAGGAGTTCTGAGGTTACTCTGGGTAGAGCCAGATGGTTGATTTGGAGTTCTTCTGGGGTTATCCTGGCTTGGGCGAGACGGACCCTGATTAGACTGGTATGAAGGAATTGGTCTCTGAATTCGGGGCCCTAGACTTCCCTGTCCCCTTGACATGGCAGGAGTTGGGCAGTCTTTTAACTGATGACCAAAACCTTGGCATCCAAAACACCGGTTCTCACTTCTGGTCTCATTGTTCTGCATCCTTAAAATAGATGGTCCTCCTGAGAAAGTATTCTGGGGGAAGGATCTTCCTTCACTTTGGAATCTTCCTGCATCTTGATTCTGAATTGGTCCTTGCTGCCTCTTTGGGGGCGGAAAGTTTGAAGTACCTTCCTGGGCTTGGAATCTTTTAAAGTTAGAGGGTGCAGGCTTTGGCGGGACCTTTACTACAAAGGCCTTGGCAAAATCCTTTGCCATTTTTACTGCTTCAGCCATGGACACTGGTTTGGCATTTTTGACCAATGTGTCTAAGGGTTCGTTCATTCCCCGAATGAACCTGGCCATGAGCTGTTCTTCGTCTAGAGGTGGTGAGTATTTGAGTAGAAGAGCAAAGGCCTGGTGATATTCTTCAATGGTTTTGTTCTCCTGCTTTAGTTCTAAAAATTCGTTCATTTTGGTTTCTAAAAATCCAGGAGGGCAAAATCTCTTTCTTAGATAGGTTTTTAGATCATTCCAGGATTGAGTATTTCTGTCTAGACGATTGGTGTCACAATGGTTCCTCCATGCTACCCTGGCTGTTTCCACTATTTTCAACCGGCCAAGAGCCATTTTGCTCAACTCATTATAACCTGTGACGTCAAGATACTCTTCCATGGCTTCCACCCATTTCTCCACAGCCTCACCCAGGTTCTCCCCTTCTCCTTTGAAGGGTCCTGGCTGAGTCCTATGAAGAGCCTTGCGAACATCAGGGTCAAGTTCGTTATCTTCAGAGACAGGGTCTAGCTGCTGACGGCTACGGTTTCCTCGTCTCATGATTCTGTCAAAATTTAAATATTAGAGAGAGAATAGTTATAAGATCAGAAGGGAGATTCTTATTTTTGAATACTTCAATAACTAGGGAGAAATTTTACATTCTACCCCACTTAAAAAGTGCGAGATGTCCTCATCTCGCAAGGTAGAGGACAGCTCTTTTTCTTAAGATCCAATTTTATTCTGGGGTTCCTTATATTCTGGGTGGTCAACCCAACAGAACACTGGGATAAATATCCCTTATATAGAACTCATCATTAAATAACAATTCATTCAGATCATGTCATTCATATCTTTAACATGATAATGGTCCATTAGACCGAAAAGTTTCCTTCGGAACATTCCTCCACGGAAATTTCAGTCAAGCAAGTTCTCAATTTGACACCCCTTAACTTGATCTACCGGTCAAGTATTAACAGTAGCAATCTAACAGCACAACCCACTAACCTCACAGTGATTTGCTGAATTCATTATCACCATTCTAGTTATGAATATCATCACAGGGACTCGTCCCATTCCCCCTCATTGAGGTTTCATTATATTTCAACTAATTTTTAGAAATCAACATTTTTCAATCAGCATTTTCAATCAGAATCCAAATCAATTCATCAATTCTCAAACAGAATTAAAATCATATCAATCACATTCGAAATCATCATCTAGATAGCATTAACGCTTATAATTTCAAGTCTTAGATTTACTCGTATATACTGTCAGTAAAGAGCTGCAGTATACTCTCGGTATATACGGGTAGTCACGGCCCTTGGAATTATAAGGTAAATACTATCATGTCTAGGCCTCAAGCAAGTCAGGGATTCTATATAATTGCGACACTTCCATCTGAAGACCCAATTACCAATTTACGAGTTTCAGTTTGAATATCAAATTGTATGAATTATATCACACAATTATAACCTTTTTGTGTTTCTTAATAAATTTTTGATATATTTGTCTTCTCAGTTGATCTTTATTAACCAAATGCTCTGATACCAACTGTAAGATCCCTGTTCCCATCGAGCAATGGATTCGGGGTACTGGCAGCGGAAGTAGCGCTTCTCGCGCAGGACAGGGGTCCCACACTCGGGGCCTCGCCCACGGATATCCGGATAAGAGACTAATCCGTCGGTTGTTCCAAAACCGAACCCGAAAAAACTTCCTTTACCGGAAAGCACGGGCGATTCCACCAGGATAACTTTTTACTCTAACGTAGTCAAGATCATTTCTGATCGAGATGATCCGATTACATCTATAAGATACTTAGTCAGTTCAAGGAAGAAACTTGCACTTGGATCATTGGGATCAACGCTTTTTTCCCCATTCAAGAGGCACAGCCGTTGATTCCTATCCATAGAACAGTTACTGTCTGGGATTTATTTTTTTTTTCTATCGTAAAAACAAAAGTTTGAGTCTCGGTTTACGGATCCATCAGTCGAGCCTAACCCCATCCGATCCCATGGGTTAGCCAACCGCCCAACCACTGTAGTGATGGGATCCAATTAAAAATTTGGTTAGGTTTTGTCCCGGGTACCAAGGAAAAGAGTTCCAAGGCCCCCTAGCCGGATGTTCATGCAAAATAAAACTAGTCACACCACTCACACACCCAATATGAAATTACCTTTTTCAACCAGATTCAACCAGTTTAAAACAATCCTTTAATAAAACCATAGTATCATTGATCACCATCTTCCAATTTATCCAATTGATTCTTAATTTCCCATCATTCCTTCATCAGAGTATCTATGGCATCATTGGCAACTAGAACGCTCAGGAGCCGTTTCGATAGTTCCTAGCCCATAATACTTGGCAATATAATCACTTAACATGATGGACTCTCGTTGAAGATCAGCAAGATCAACCAACAGATCCATATAAGGAGCCATGGACTCATCCATTGAAGACCAGCAAGGTCAATCAACCAGATCCATGCTCGATTTCAGAAAACAACTCCAACTCTGTTCCAATATCTTCCTCGACGCACGCGTGGGTATCCTAGGCAACCCAGAGCCCGAGCACCGTATGGTCAGCACCCTCTAGGATCCTTCGCAGGTAACCTAGCGCTTCACGCATAGGCCGCTTCCTTGGCCCCTCATCCACCGTACCGGAAGCTCACCATTTTAATCGCACCGAGGCTGGTCAAGACCTCGGCCGACCTTGCTACGCGAGACGTCCTTCATTGACTCCCCGTCAGCAGTTGCAACTTTCTCATCACGACCTTAATCACAAGACGGTCAAAATGCTCCCCCCAGCATTCTTGACATAAAACAATCATTTACAGACAGCATTTACAAACAGCATTTACAAACAGTTTACAATACAATTTCTATTTTAACTTTCATTTTTCCACATTATCCCTCCTCAATCTACATTACTTATTCCATATTCCATTTATATGTATACTCATCCCATCACATCATTTCCATCTCATCACTTCAGATTCCCTCACATCACAATCGTATATTCACATCCATACATCCACAACTATATGCGTACATTCACATCTACATGCATACATCTACATCCCTATGCATACATCCACATCCACATTCACATTCACCTCCATACATCTACATCTACATGCATACATCCACTCCACATTCACATCCACATCTATACATCTACATCTACATGCAAACATCCACCTCTACATCCACATCTACGTCTATACACCTACATCTACATGCATACATCCCCATCCACATCCACATCTACATCTATACATCTACATCTACATGTATACATATACATCTCCATTCACAACTACATCTACATGCATACATCCATATCTCCATTCCCATCTACATCTATACATCTACATCTACATGCATCCATCCACCTCCACATCCACATCTACATCTATACATCTACATCTACATGTATACATCCACATCTCCATTCACATCTACATCTATACCTCTACATCTACATGCATCCATCCACATCTCCATTTACATCCTCATCTACACATCTATTTCTACATGCATACATCCACGTCCCATACATACATCCACCTCCACATTCACACTCACATCCATACATCTACATCTACATGCAACATCCACATCTCCATGCATAATAAAATTCTTTTAATTAATCTAGGATGATAGTTCCTAGAATATGGTAGGAATTCCTCTTTTTATACTTTGAATGAATTTATTTTATGCGTAATTTCTATAAAAATTTTGCCATAGCTCCGCTACTATGACTGATAAATCTCAATTTTTTTCTAAGGGATAAAGCTCATTATTAAAGAAATAATTAGAATGGTCTCTAATTGGATCATCAATCCATAATGGTCTCTAATTGGATCATCAATCCATAATGGTCTCTAATTGGATCATTAAGAAAACAATTAGAATGGTCTCTAATTGGGTCATCAATCCATAATGGATTGAATCATCAATGTGCATAAACTAAAAGCATAGCAAAAAGCCATTAATTTGGCCTCAAGCATAGCTTAATCTTGGATTAAGGAAAGGCTTTATGAAAAGCTTCATTTGGATTGAGAATGGTTCATGAGTATGACCATTTCTTGAGTGAGAGAGAGAAATTACATAAAAACCATTAGAATTTAAACATAAATGGAAATTAACTTCTATAGCATTTATTAAATTATGTAACTCTTCACTACTATTTACCAATTAACTTCAATAGCATTTAAAAAACCATACCAATTAAACTTCTCAAGCTTGAGAGGGGTTGAGAAGAGAGAATCATTGAGAAATTATAGAAAGATCAAAATTCAATATACTTACCTTATAATTTGCTTGATTCTTTATTCACGGTAGAGGCCCCCAACCAATCAATTGGTTTAGTATGTTGATGGAGTCACCAATGGGGATTGAAGAAAGAGAGGAGTGTCAAAAACTAGTGAATTATTAAAGAATTCACAGTTCTTGGCTTAGGTGGAGTAACATAGCATAAGACACTATATATTTTGGCTTAGATGGAGTAGAGTGACAAAGCATAAGACACTATCTAATTTGGAGTAGAGTAACAAAGCATAAGAGACTATATATTTTGGCTTAGGTGGAGTAGAGTGACAAAGCATAAGACACTATATTTTTTTCAACAAGGGAAGGCTTCTATTTATAGGAAAATTTGAGCTCCTAACCAAACAAACTGATTCTAGAATTTTCCAAGTCAGTTTGGTTGAATTTGGACTAGATTTGGACCTAGTTTGGTTACTTTTTGATTCGGTTTGGTTCAAGAGAGATGAGAGATAAAAATATCACATTATTTTTGAGTTTAAAACTCATTCAAGCATGTGAAATATGCACCTCTTTTAAAGAATTCCCCTTCCTTACATATGTGTCAAAATTTTATTGCTCATAGTTTTTAAACTCTTCATCTTATGTGAAATATGCACCTCCTTTAAAGAACTCCTCTTCCTTACATATGTGTCATAGTTTTTTTACTAATAAACCTTGTACATTTTCAACTCTTCATCTTATGTGAAATATGCACCTCCTTTAAAGAACTCCCCTTCCTTACATATGTGTTTATTTACTAATAAACCTTGTACATTTTCAACTCTTCATCTTATGTGAAATATGCACCTCCTTTAAAGAACTCCCCTTCCTTACATATGTGTTTATTTACTAATAAACCTTGTACATTTTCAACTCTTCATCTTATGTGAGCATTTACTCATTTTTGGATACCCAAAATATCTCATATTTTTAATATTGCTCATAGTTTTTTTACTAATAAATCTTGTACATTTTCAACTCTTCATCTTATGTGAGCATTTACTCATTTTTGGGTATCTTCTTTTACAAATTGGATTTATCTCCTCCCTACACATGGATTGATGCTATTGGCCCATAGGAACCTTAATTGGACCATAATCTAAAAATTTCTGAAAATCTAGACCCTTAGACTAAGGTTCTTTATACTTATTTCCAATTAATTCCAATTGCACATTGGAAAATTCTTTTTAAATTTCTGTTTCAAGGGAACTCATCTGAATTATAAGAGATATTTTTCTATCCAAAAATATTCAAAATCTGAATATTCTCTCTCTAGAATATTTTTCTCTCTCTAAGCTAAAACAGTTAGAAACAAGGTCTTTATATTTCTGAAGAGGGATTGATTACAGGGGAAGATACTAGATATCAAAAAGGGGTTGGGAGAGGAATCTTACATGTTGCATGAAGGGTCTTCCCAGGATGCTGTCATAGATGTCGTTAAAGTCCAGTGACTACAAATGTGAGCTTGAAGGTCATGTCGTTGAGTCTAATCTTGAGGTCATGCACTAGGCCAAGGGGTCATGCAAATATCCCACCCAAAAGCTTATCAGCAATGTGTTGTGGTTGGCCCCAGTTTTCCTAGCACGTTCTTGTGAGGAAGCTTATGCCAACATCCCCATCCAGGATGCCTCTAACCACATTATTGTAGGAAATATGTAGGGTTGCGTTTGTGGCATCACCTTCAAAGTAATGGCCCGACGTATTTACTTGAATTATTGGTGCGCCTTTGGGGTGTGGGTTGTGCTCATGGAGTAGTTAAGGATGATGGGGCTTAGATTCATCTGAGGAATCTGAGGTAGCTCTCTCCTCCATAGAAGCTTGTAGTTTTTGTTCCATCAAATCCCTAAGGTCATTCCGTAAATTTGAATTTTCTTTCAACAAGGTTCCAATGGGCATTTGGATATGGGAAGAAAGGAAGGCTGAGAGGCCAGAAAGGTCGTGTTGATGAGGAGCTTCCTCATGTGCATAGCCTTGTTCATAGGGTGACCAAAAATGGTATATGGAAGTTCAATTTGGTTCTTATTTAACAGGGGTGGAAGTTGCAATTTGGGTGCCATAGGAGGATAAAAGACCTCAACAAATCTTGTGTGGGGCACCTTGTGAGTCTTTGTGGGACTTTGTGTCACTGTTTGCATTGAGTTGTTTGATGTGAACGTGGGATTTAGGCTTGGAGGATTAGGAGGCATAGATGGGAAAAGACCTTCGTTTGTTAATGTTATGTTGGCAAATGGATCTTCCTCGACCTCGAGCATAAGCTAGGGCTCCTTCCTTACTGGGTGCGGAAGTTTAGGTCCTTGTCCTGGATATTGAGTAAGTATGGGAGATGGCGCACACTCGGGCACTGGGTAAAATGTTACAAAAACGGGTGGTTGTGGTTCAGCTAATTAGTTCTCTACCATTGCTTAGGCCTCTTGAAGACATTATGTCTCGAGGATGGGATTGGGATATGCGGCCAACCGTTTTTGTTGTTTAGTTAGGTTTTGGGGGGCTGCATGGGGGAGTGGCATTTCGACACATGATCATCACTCCCGGAGAGGAGGATGTGGTCTTTGTTGAGCCAGTGATGCTAACCTAATCATCACATTGGCCAATGTGCTTAGAGCGTTGTTTCTTTTTGGATGGGGTACATTCAGTAGCTAAGGAGTTAGACTGCTTGCGTTTATTGGCCTTCTTGAGTTTGGCATATAACTGTGTGACTACATTCAATGGGATACTGCAGATCTTCCCATGTTGAACGCTCAACACATTAAGGGATGGCATGCCTTTGACTATGGAGTGAGAAACTAATTGCAAGGGGAAATCTTTGAAGTAATGGTCAATTCCACAGCTGTGACATTGTGGTATCACTAGGGCAGGCTTTTCTTTTGAGGGCATTCAACCACTCTATGGGGTCCCTATAGAGGAAACACTAAAGAGGAAACACTCTCTGGGTGGTTGCAAGATCAGGGTGCCCAATTTTGTCCACTCAAGCATCCTCCCTGTAAATAGTTAAAAAACAGGCATTTATTTACCTAGTGGCCAATCTCTCCTAGCTAACGAAGGAATTTCCTTTCAAGTTCTTTTGTTGGAACGTCACATGCAAAGTTGGGGATATAGTTGCATAATCTAATTAAGCATTAGATAGTTAAAAGTCCTCATTTCCTTAGGTACAAGCTCAATGTATACACCATGTCCCAAATTTGGGTTGGTTCCATAAAATGCTAATATCTTTCACATATAAACTCATATGAGATTTCCACTTTGCATCTAAGATCTTCACATAATATAGAGCTTAACTTGATTTTTTGATAAAGTTTTAAGCTATTTGTCTATTTTCTTTAAATATTTCAAGGTCTTTAAAGTGTTATAATATATGCCACTTTTTGCACCCACAATAACTACCACTTAAAAATGCATAATCTTGTAGATCAAAAGAGTGGTAGATAGTGAGACATTGGTAGAATGTGGTGGTTAGTCAAAATTGCAAATCCAATGGTTTGATTTTTAATGATCTCTATCTAATTAGTAAAATTACATTTTTGATGTAAATTATCTAAAACCTATAGGGACTAGTGTACTTGTATTGGTGCATCTATGGAAAAAAAATTAGATCACTCTAAGTATGGAAATATCATTTTTTTATTGTTTTATCATATTTTTGGTTAATTTTGATAAATTGGACTAATTTATACTAATTTAAGTTATATTGGGGTTAAATTTGAGTGTATGTGTATTTTCTATTAGTTTCTTGATCTTGTTTGAAGTACCTTTCCCCCCCAATTTTTTTGTCCAAGAATTGTCCCAGCATAAACTGGGCACAACTGGACACCCTGATCTTGCAACAACCCCTCTGGGGTCCCTATAGAGGAAACACTATAAAGAGGTGGTTTCTTGGTAGGTGCACCTATAGTGTTCACAATTGGTTTAGGGTCCATGTCAGGTGCCAGCAAAGGGAGATGATGTGTTATGGGTGCCACAGAGGGGTGGGCTCTAAGGTTTTAGCAATGGACCCGGTTTGAATCTTTCCATGATCAATGGGGTTTTCCTGGCGAGGCAACGGTTGGAATGGAAAGATGGGCACTGGAGAAGGTCATGGTGGCACTATGTGTGAGTGATTAGCTGGGGGTGATGCCACCAGTAATGCATGGTGCCCAAGAGGAGAGGAGGGTAATGTTACAAATGAGCTTTGGGTTGTTATTGGCAAGGTGGCCAATTGCATGTTGTCACCAAGAAAGACCGCCCATTTGCATGCTTGTTCAAAGGTGGAGGGGTCCTTGACCAACATGTGGTCAGTCGCGTGAAGCCTTGGATTGTGCAAAGTCCAAGAGGAAATGATCCATTAAGTGCTTATCACTCAAATTTTTCATTTCTTTGCAACACAAATCGAGGAGTGCGATTTAGTCGTATAAGGTTTCTTGTGGTTTTTGTTCCAATCGGAACAAGTGGATTATGGGGTTGCATTTGGGCCCGTAGGGTGAAAATCCAAGAATGAAGGCCTCTTTGACTGCTTTAAATTTTTTTTTCTACTACAGTTGTGTCTTCTTTTTAATTTTTTTTCTTTAAAAAAGTTTTTTTTCGGGACGATATGCCCGTACGCTTATGAGCATATGCCTGTGGCTTTAGGAAGGTACGGTCGTGTCTTTATAAAGGTACAACCATCTCTTCTTTTTTTGTTTTTCATTAAAAAAAAGTTTTATTCGGGACTGTACGCTCGTACGCTTATGAGTGTGTTATGGAGGACTACCACACCTCCAAGAAGGAACTCTATGCATTCACCTTTGGAAAAAGCAATACAGCACAACTGCTTATGTAAGATTCCTCCCCCAACCCCTTTTTGATGTCTAGCATATTCCCCGGTAATCAATTCCTTTTCTGAAATATAAGAGATCTTGTTTGTGGTTGTTTTAACCTAGAGAGAGAGAGAGAAAATATTCTAGAGAGAGAATATTCAGATTTTGAATATTTTTGGATAGAAAAATATCTCACCTTATTAAAATGAATCCCCCTGAAACAGAAATTCAGAAAGAATTTTCCAATGTGCAATTGGAATTAATTGGAAATAGGTATAAAGAACCTTAGTCTAAGGGTCTAGATTTTCAGAAATTTTTGGATTATGATCCAATTAAGGTTCCTATGGGCCAATAGCATCAATCCATGTGTAGGGAGGAGATAAATCCAATTTGTAAAAGAAGATACCCAAAAATGAGTAAATGCTCACATAAGATGAAGAGTTGAAAATGTACAAGGTTTATTAGTAAAAAACTATGAACAATAAAATTTTGACACATATGTAAGGAAGGGGAGTTCTTTAAAGAAGGTGCATATTTCACATAAGATGAAGAGTTGAAAATGTACAAGGTTTATTAGTAAAAAAACTATGAGCAATAAAATTTTGACACATATGTAAGGAAGGGGAGTTCTTTAAAGAAGGTGCATATTTCACATAAGATGAAGAGTTGAAAATGTACAAGGTTTATTAGTAAAAAACTATGAGCAATAAAATTTTGACACATATGTAAGGAAGGGGAGTTCTTTAAAGAAGGTGCATATTTCACATAAGATGAAGAGTTGAAAATGTACAAGGTTTATTAGTAAAAAAATTATGAGCAATAAAATTTTGACACATATGTAAGGAAGGGGAGTTCTTTAAAGAAGGTGCATATTTCACATAAGATGAAGAGTTGAAAATGTACAAGGTTTATTAGTAAGAAAACTATGAGCAATAAAATTTTGACACATATGCAAGGAAGGGCCCGAGTTCTTTAAAGGAGGTACATATTTCACATGCTTGAATGAGTTTTAAACTCAAAAATAATGTGATATTTTTATCTCTCATCTCTCTTGAAACCAAATCGAATAAAAAAGTAACCAAACTAGGTCCAAATCTAGTCCAAATTCAACCAAACTGACTTGGAAAATTCTAGAATCAGTTTGTTTGGTTAGGAGCTCAATTTTTCCTATAAATAGAAGCCTTCCCTTGTTGAAAAAAATATAGTGTCTTATGCATTTTTACTCTACTCCACCTAAGCCAAGAACTGTGAATTCTTTAATAATTCACTAGTTTTTGACACTTCTCTCTTTCTTCAATCTCCATTGGTGGCTCCATCAACATACTAAACCAATTGATTGGTTGGGAGCCTCTACCGTGAATAAAGAATCAAGCAAATTATAAGGTAAGTATAGTGAATTTTGATCTTTTCTATAATTTCTCAATGATTCTCTCTTCTCAATCCCTCTCAAGCTTGAGAAGCTTAATTGGTATGGTTTTTGCTATTGAAGTTAATTAATTAATGATAGTAAAGAATTACATAAAATTCTATTTATATTTAATTCTAATGGTTTTTCTCTCTCTCACTTAAGAAATGGTCATACTCATGACCCTTTTCAATCCAAATGAAGCTTTTCATAAGGCTTTTCCTTAATCCAAGATTAAGCTATGCTTGAGGCCAAATTAATGGCTTTTTTCTATGCTTTTAGTTTATGTATATCGATGATTCAATCCATTATGGATTGATGATCCAATTAGAGACCATTCTAATTATTTCCTTAATGATAAGCCTTATCCCTTATAAAAAATTGAGATTTATCAGTCATAGTAGCGGAGCTATGGCAAAATTTTTATAGAAATTACACATAAAATAATTTCATTCAAAGCATAAAAAGAGGACTTCCTACCATATTCTAGGAACTATCATCCTAGATTAATTAAAAGAATTTTATTATGCATGGAGATGTGGATGTTTGCATGACGCCAGCGAAATACATAAGGATGGAAAAACACTTGACATTACATGCATTCAGAGTTGCATAAGACAAATTCACAAATTTCAAGGCATTCATGCACCTCAATTAACCAAAACGAGGAAATTTCAAGGCATAAGAAAAATTTCATAACACATACATGCGAAATAGTCTTCGCCCTGTTCACAAACACACACACACACACACATACTATTTCGCTGGCGAAATAGTGTTTACCTAAGGCAAATATTTTGCCTCTCTCGTCTTCATCATCACCACTCTACACATGCCCTTCAATTCAAATCGAAAAAGTCTTCATCATAAATACCTTTCCACATTGCATTGAGTGGAGGATGGATGTGTACTCCAAGTTGGGAAGGTTTCCACATTGCATTGAGTGGAGAATAGATAGGTATGCTCACAAGAACACACACATACACTATTTCGCTGGCGAAATAGTGTATGTGTGTGTTTTAGTTACCACAAAAACACACACAAACACTATTTCGCTGGCGAAATAGTGTGTGTGTGTGTTTTTGATAATCTGCAATGAGTGTGTGTGTGTGTTTTTGATAATCTTCTGAGCTTGGCCATCACGACATAATCCTGCAACTATGAAAAGGCGAAATAGTGTGTATGAGTTTTGGCTACCACAAAAACAAACACAAACACTATTTCGCTGGCGAAATAGTGTGGGTGTGTCTTTTTGATTGCCTGAAATTTGGATCCGCCACACCTCTATTGCCTCGGGACGAAAATGCGAGCGCACAAACACACTCACACACACTATTTTGCTCGGAGGTTTAGTAAGTCTCGTTATGACCTTGTGAGAACAAGTAAACACAAATCAACCCAAAGATAATTGCCATATTGTTGTGTAGGCTAGTAGCTTTAATGCACCAAAAGGAAGCCCATCAGTTATGATGTCACAAAGGGTTGCAAAGGGGGGGGGGAGAGAGAGAGAGAGCTATATTATTGTCTCCAAAAGACCTAATGGGTCTATGATATCAAAGTTTTCCATGTGATAGAGAGCCAGAGAAAAGACAAATAGAAACTAAAAGACATACAAAAGGATAGAGTAGTTGAATGTCTATCATATCATCATCATCAAGAGAACCACAGAAAAGACAAATAGAAACTAAAAGACATACAAAAGGATAGAGCAGTTGAATGTCTATCATATCATCATCATCAAGAGAGAAACAACATCATCATAGTGATGGATACATGTGCAAATACATCATCTCCTTATCATAGTGATGGATACAAGTGCAAATATGTATCCTTATCAATACAAAATGAGATCTTGTGTGTGTGGTGGCATCCTCATCCATCTAGAATATCTATCATAGGAGAGACTATGATTATCAAGAGGATCGCCATGCCCGCTATGAGAGGTGGAGTATCCTTGTGTCACTCGAATTGGATTTATCATGTGGAATGCTACGATTGAAAATGAGCTTATGAACATCGAGTGCTGGGAAATCTGGTCTAAGGTGACTCCAAGTGCTGCAATGTAGCTGGTAAGTATGACCCAACGTGGCTCCAGGTATGGATGAGGTGGTCCATAAATTGTAGTAAGTCAAGAGTCCTCTTAGGTGTGTCTATGAGCTCATGTACCTCTGTGGTGGGTCATCAAACTATTCATGCTAGATATCCATGTATATGGAAGCTAATGTGGACGAAGCTAGTAATTGTTGTCTTTGAGGAGTGAGATAATGTGCCTAGTGAGCTCTATATGGTAAAGTCACATGCATCATTGCTCCATCATTGATTTGAGAAATCAATGATCCTCAACAATGGATCAAATCCCTCTTGCAAGAGGTAGTGGAATATTCCTTGAATCTCACAATATGTTGGGCATCTGCAAATGTTATGTGACATATGTTAGTGTAAATATGTCAACTATGTAGGATAAGGAGATCAAATTAAGCGAATCCTAATGGCTTTTGATCCACCATATGTTGTGAGTTTTCGTTACCACAAAACACACACAAACACTATTTCACTGGCGAAATAGTGTGGGTGTGTGTTTTTGATCCGTCTGTAATTTGTAATTTACTGCTCTTGTGCCATATCTTGCCCCTACTTGCCCTCATGAGCTATCAACTATCCCTCCAATGCTCATGCATGTTTCTATTGGTGCTGCAGTGCTGGCATAGGTTCTTTTCTTATTCTTGATTAGATGAGAGGATGAGAGGAAAGTGACCATAGTTTAGGCTCACAAGGTTTAGACTCGCATCAAAAGTGCATGTTGTCTACACAAACACACTCACACACACTATTTCGCTGGCGAAATAGTGTGTGTGTGAGTTTTGGTTACCACAAAAACACACACACACACTATTTCGCTGGCGAAATAGTGTGGGTGTGTGTTTTTGGTTGATCACCATATCTATACGCATTGTTGTCCCACCATATCTCTACGCCTAAGTTACATCCACCATACATGAGTTGTCTATGCCATAAATGGGCGGTAGGGCATGATAGAAGGAGGCGAGCGCACAAATAAACACACAAACTACAATTCTTCGCCTTGCTCACAAACACACACACACTATTTCGCTGGCGAAATGGACTCGAAATACCTTGCTGCTGCCCACTGATCTCCTTGTCGCACGCTTCATATGTGCTGCCCACCACTGATCTCCTCGTCCCACGCAGAGGCTGAAGGCAATGCTCAAGAGAATGCTCGGGCGCAGAGGCGGAAGACAATGCTCGGGCGCAGAGGCTGAAGGCAATGTTCGGGAGAGCGAACTTGCTCCGGCGCAGATGAACGAACTTGCTCCGGGGGAGATGCAACGAATTAGAGTCAACAAACTCACACACACCCAAATTAAAGGCTCTCTGACTCACACACACCTACCCAAATTAAAGGCTCTCTAACTCTCTCTAACTCTCTCTAACTCTCTCTCTCTCTAATCCGAGTTCACTTTCCAGGGTCTCCCACACTCGCGTCCATCAATCTCTAGCCTTAATTCCTTTCTATGGGCTCTCTCTCTCTCTGTCTCTCCGGAGATATTAGGTTGCACCTATGTCCTTTACTCACCCACCCATTCACTTTAACCACTCGCCCAACCCCCCTCTGGTAAGCGGATCTAGAGAATCTCTCTTTAACTCTCTTTAAAAAGGAGGCGGCGGCTTGAATGACACACACACTTGTTGGGTTTAATGCATTATACGATTATATATTCTCTTTATGCTACATATTATAAATAATAGCTATTTTTAACCTTTTATAATAATTATTTGATTAAAGATCTTGCCTCATAACAAAAAATAAAAAGGACACTCTTTATAAAAGAAGTGTCGCCTCTAACAGGTCGACGAGTTCTTGACAATGGAGAAAGCAATTGTTCAGGATGAGAATGGTCTCAATCAGATGGAGTTCGTAACAATGGCTGGATTTGTTGAGGTGTCCAAAAGAGAATCGTCTTTACATTTTGGCCTGACGACAGAGGAATCCATCCACCTTCACCAAGTATCTGGTGATCCGGATGATGGCCTGTATTTTGATCTTGCATCTTACCTTAGAGAACAAGAAGTAATGTTTCACCTGGATTTTCAGTTTGGAAAGGTATTTATTGTTCGTGGAGATAAGGTGCCATGCATCCCTTCTCAAGATGAAGATTTTACTGATCTTGAAGTTGAAAAGAGGATTACAGGTGACACATTTCAAGAAGATGATGATGCTACAGTCAGTATAGTGTAATTACTCAGAAATCTTCCATTGAGGAACTCATTGAGAAACACTTTTATGCAAGCTAATGAAATAAAACAAGTGTCAGAGCTACCTAATAGATATGATGGGAATATAATGTTCGAGCTGCCCTATGCAAATCCCTCAACAAGAACCATTGGCATGGAAAGCAAGTTGGATGGGCATACTTGGACAAATGAGATGACAAGCAACATATCTGGATTTGAGGGAGTAGTGAGATACAGAAAGTGTGGTGGCCATTTACAATGCCTTAACAACTTATGCACTGGCTTGCAACGATCTAAAGTAAAAAATGAGAAGCATTGGACTGGTCGGGTTAACAAGAGTTTGTCTAGAGGGCTCAACAACAGAAGGATTCGGAAGCCTTAAGTGCTTTTATTGCAAGTCATATCCAACTTGCGTCGCTCAATGTACATGCAAGCTGGTGCTTTGTTTTCCCAATGAGATTGCAGGTAGAAAGGTGTCTAGAGGTGTCATACATATTGGCCACCACATGCATCCAGTTGCAGAGGGTGTTTCTAAACAAATTCTGGATAATGTCCATGAAAGAGTTAGTAGAATGGTTTCTAGAGACATTGGTGGTAAACCCAGATCTTTTCAACTAAAACTAGCAAAGGAGATTGTCATGGAATCTTGTCTTTTTCAACAACATGAAGGAGATGTTAAAGTGTCTGACAGCGACTTAAGTGTCTTGCTGGCAAAACTAGCACCTGCTCTCGACAACAGAAGGTTATCACGTTGGAGGAGAGACACACAAGTTGACTTTGGACATCCATGTGGTGACTTTGAGGCTCTGCTAAAGCTCAAATCAAAATTGATGTTTGATTACTTTCAGAGTATTGCATTCCCTGGGCAGATAGAGTTGTCAAGCTTCGAAAGGTGTCATGTCTTTAAAATGTCAACCCAAGGACCAGGTAATGGAGTAGAGTTGGTTAATAAAATGAGGCCTAAAGGTGAGTTAGGTGGCTGTTGGGTGTTCTTTGACTTTGTGAAGAGAATGCATGAGTGGACGACCATGGCTTGCCATGTATATAATCCATTTGTGCAAGAGATGCAGACCATTGCAATAGGGGATTTTAAGGTCCAGGACACAGAGTCCCAGATTTTATTTTGGACATTGTTGAATATGTTTATGGAGAAAAAGGGTTACAAGAAGGCATGTTTCAAGGGATTCATGGCTGATGAGGCTCAGGCTAATTGGCGAGCAGTTAGGACAGTTTTTAATGGAGGCCCTGAAAATGTCATGGTTGGAAGAGAGAGGTCTTGATCCTTTCATTGGGAGCAAAGCATGCAGCATCATGCAAAAAAATGCATTCCCTCTCATAGCCAAGAGGAGTTCAAGTCACGATGTCGTGCATGGAAAGCAGCACCATCAGAGGAGGCTGCTGAGCAGGAATTGGACAATCTTTGGACATGGTTGCAAGAAGGTCATGCTGACAAAACCAATATCTCAGCTTTGCAAACATGGTTAATATGGTGGCATGCAATACATGGTCAAGGTAAGAAAATCTAATATGGAGTTGACTCCTGCATTGTAATTTTGATTCATTTATCTTATGTTTAAATTTGTTCAAATATGCAGGCCATGGAGGGAGATGAAAAGTACATTGTTCCAAGAGCAAACTTGGCGGAGTCTATGCATGGGAGTTGGCTGGCATCCAATGATGGGGTGAAATACATTTCCCTCTACAATGCTTGCTATAATGACCTTTTGAATACTCTAATCCAACAGTCAAAATATGATAGCTATCTTAAGGGTGGCCACCTTGGATGTGGTCCTGGATTGGAGAAACTTAAGAGACGGGCCTCAACAAGTGCAATCCCACCTGCGGCAAGAGAAATTGTTGATCTCACAAATGAGGCTGCTGTAGAGCTGGGGGCTGCCAATAGGTCTCTCTCCGCAGATGATGATTCTAGGTCTGTTCGGCAAAAAAGACGAGGTGTATTAAAGAATCCTATCAAAGGGAGATTCACACCGACCAGAGTATGAGTATGTCACTTACAACACACAACATCATGGTGCACCCAATGTTTTACAGGAAGTACATAATGAGAGAGAGGTGGAAATACATTCAACAAGGTGGGCAATCAGAAGGACAACACCAGGAAGTAAGGTGCGGTGCCAAGGATACTTGAGAAATGAGAAACGAAAATGTAATGAACTTATTGATAAAAAAGGTAGGGCAGGATTACTAGGAGTGCCAGCACCATGTTTTGAGGGACTCATTGAAATCCCCTCTGGAACCAGGAAACAATTTGTATGGTTTTGTGGAAGTAATGTTGACCATACCTGGGAGCCCTTTCACAATGTAATCGAGAAACCAAGTACTAGACCTGTTGTGTGGCCCGTTGCAATTGGAACTTCATTGGATTCTACAGAAATATCTGCATTGTCAAAGGCAGGCTTTGATTTGAAGAACATTAGTGCAGAGGCACATCAACAAGTAGGGACTCCTCTTGCAAGTCATGATGATGCTGATGTGCGACCCATGAACCGCAATGGAAAGCTAGTGATTGTTGCCAGGGTGGTGAACAAAGAAATGCGGGATAGAATCAAAAGGGCTGCAGAGCTTATTTGCACTGTTCATGGGTGTAGGGTTGTTGTGCCAAAGGAGCATGTTGAATACACTTTATCGACTGAAGGAAGCATCAAGAAAGGACAAAACTACTTGGTTACTGTTTCAGCTTTTCCTTTTGCACATGCGATGACTTTCAAAATCGGGATCGCAAAGGCAAAAGATACATGCCTTGCAAACACCTTTACTTTATTTATATGCATGAGCTGGACTTGAATGTGGATCACCAAAAGTTTATTCACCAAGCAGCCCTCACTAAAAGAGAGTTGCAGCAAGCTTTGCGACTAGTTGCTTGATGATGTAATTTTTACTTTTTGGTATTGCGCATAGTCCATGTTGGAACTCCTTCAATGTATTTAATTTTTGGTGTTGTTCGCAAATTGCAATGAGTTGTAGCAAGCATTGCTGCTAGTGGCTTGACGATGTAATTTTTACTTTAAGAGATTTAAATTTCAATTTTTCTTTGATGTGCACTTTTTACTTGTATTCATAGGGAAATATAAGCTTCCTTTGTCTTTATTCATACTGTAATGAAACTTATAATGTATTTCTTTTTGGGATCTTCTTTCAAGTCATGTTTGTAATGGATTTAAATTTCAATTTTTTCTTTGATGTGCACTTTTTATCTTTATTCATAGGGAAATACAAGCTTCCTTGAGGTTCATAGTTTGGATATTGCAATGATGATGGCCCTTTTTTTTTTCCTTTGCTCGCCACGCTCGACACTTTATGCTCGTAAAAAGGGCCCCCCCGATGGGGTTAGGCTGGACTGATGGATCTGTAAATCGAGACTCAAACTTTTGTTTTTACGATAGATAAAATAAATCCCGGACAGTAACTGTTCTATGGATAGGAATTAACGGCTGTGCCTCTTGAATGGGGAAAAAAGCGTTGATCCCAATGATCCAAGTGCAAGTTTTTTCCTTGATCTGACCAACTATCTTATAGATGTAATTGGATCAGCTCGATCAGAAATGATCTTGACTACATTAGAGAAAAAAATTATCCTGGTGGAATCGCCCGTGCTTTCTGGTAAAGGAAGTTTTTCTGGGTTCGGTTTTGGAACAACCGACGGATTAGTCTCTTATCCGGATATCCGTGGGTGAGGCCCTGAATGTGGGACCCCTGTCTCGCACGAGAAGTGTTACTTCCGCTGCTAGCATCCCGAATCTGTTGCTCGGTGGGAACAGGGATCTTACAGTTGGTATCAGAGCGTTTGGTTAAAGATCAACTGAGAAGACAAATATGTCAAAAATTTATCAAGAAACACAAAAAGGTTATAATTGTGTGAGATAATTCATACAATTTGATATTCAAACTGAAATTCGTAAATTGGTAATTGGGTCTTCAGATGGAAGTACCGCAATTATATAGAATCCCTGACTTGCTTGAGGCCTAGACATGATAGTATTTACCTTATAATTCCAAGGGCCGTGACTACCCGTATATACCGAGAGTATACTGCAGCTCTTTACTGACAGTATATACGAGTAAATCTAAGACTTGAAATTATAAGCGTTAATGCTATCCAGATGATGATTTCTCGAATGTGATTGATATGATTTTTAATTCTGTCTGAGAATTGATGAATTGATTTGGATTCTGATTGAAAATTCTGATTGAAAAATGATGATTTTTAAAAATTAGTTGAAATATAATGAAACCACAATGAGAGGGAATGGGACGAGTCCCTGTGATGATATTCATAACTAGAATGATGATAACAAATTCAGCAAATCACTATGAGATTAGTGGGTTGTGTTGTCAGATTGTTACTGTTAATACTTGACCGGTAGATCAAGTTAAGGGATGTCAAATTGAGAACTTGCTTGACTGAAATTTCTGTGGAGGAATGTTCCGAAGGAAACTTTTCGGTCTAATGGACCATTATCATGTTAAAGATATGAATGATATGATCTGAATGAATTGTTATTTAATGATGAGTTCTATATAAGGGATATTTATCCCAGTGTTCTATTGGGTTGACCAGAATATAAGGAACCCCAGAATAAAATTGGATCTTAAAAAAAAGAGCTGTCCTCTACCTTGCGAGATGAGGACATGTCACGTAGGCTGTAATGCCTGTGACCGACGGCAGACCGGATGGCCATGTCCGGGGTTCAGTGGGAGAGGACGCCCATGCGGAGTCATGGGCGGCCAGGCTAGTGTGGACGGCAGGTCACACACTATATAGCCTGGGGGATGAGGGGCAATCCTCATTCTTCCTCTATGGCTGGGTGGTGAGTCAGAGGCCGTCCCCTCTTGTGGTAATGCCCGTAGCGGCGTTACGGGAATGTAACATTGGTATCAGAGCGTGGTTCGATGGGATTGTCAGAGCCCGCGCGTGACCGGGGGACCGGAGCCTACTCGATGGTTTTCGACCATTCGTCTCCTTATCCTTATCTCGAATGGAGGGTGTGGAGGGAGGCGGCCATGGAAGAATGCAAGGGAGGAACTCTATCTCTCTCTCTCTGTCCCCATCACACAGCAAGCAATGGAGGTAAGCAATTTTCGTTTTTCTTCTTTTTTGCGTTGAAATTGGCTGCGTTGGAACGTTTCATAGACAGAAATCGGCTCTATACTGTATGTGGGGGAGGTGGGGGGGCGCAGACCAGCCCCACGAAAGCAGCCCCACTGTCCGCGAAAGACCTGTGTGTAGAGGTGGGGGGGCGCAGACCACACCGTGTGTGGGGGTGGGGGGCGAAACTAGCCCCATTGTCGGCGAAGAGCAGCCCCACTGCGTCTGAAGTCATCACTGAGAACTGGGGCGAAGAGCGCAATAAGCTAAGAAAAACAAATGTAATGATCACACATTCTAAGATGTGTGGCAATCCTCGACTGCTGCTGAATGCCGGCGCAGACCAGCCCCACAATGACCACTTGGGGGAGGCGTTGAAGCGTCTGCTTGAATGATGACCTCCGCGACCAGCAAGGCCAGGCGGAGATGGCGGGTGTGTGGAGGTGATGCCCTGTTGAGGCCCAGCCCGGCGGCCAGAGGGGCCAACCAGGTGGCCAGGCCAGGCCAGCCCAGGCGGCCAGCGGTGGCCAAGCCAGCCCAGGCGGCTAGGCCAGCGGGCGGCCAGGCCAGCCTTGGGCGGCCAGGGCCACAACCAAGGCGGCCACCAGCGGCCAAAAAAAGAGGAGAGAGAGAAAAAAAAAATTTCTTTATTTTTTTAATTAATTTCATTATTCAATTTTAATAAAATTAAAAAATGAAAAATTCAAACAAACGCTCTCTCTCGGCTGGTGAAAAGGATAATTCAAACAAACGCTCTCTCTCGGCTGGTGAAAAGGATAATTCCCGCAAGAAATAATCCCGGCAAGCACAGCCTCTTGACAATTTTTATTTTTGTTATGAAGACTCTGCGAGCGTAGCCTCGCCAGATTTCAATTTACACTTTTGCAAACGTCGTTTTGCTAGAGTCAGAGTTTTTGTTCGAACAAATTTGTGTTTGTTCTGTAGTGACAAACAAATGTGTTCTTCTGTAGACACACCCCACGAAACACACCCAACACGGCCGTCGCGTCGTGTGGCCGTAGTGCCCGTTTTCCACGAAAGAGACCCACCGCACATGGCCGTAACGTCGCGTGCTAAGAGAGAGACAAATCCCACGGCCGTAGTGCCGAGTGAGCCGTTCTATGGCCGTTGTGCCTAGTGAACACGTCTATGGCCGTAGCGCCGCGAGAATAACACATGTGGTGATTACACATTTGGTTCAGAAACTAAATTTAAGCTGAGCATAGACTTAGTGTTGACCATCAAAGTCACGTAGTTTGGCTAGTGTAAATCTAAAACTGCAATGTGTTTAACTTGGGCTAAGAGAACCGACAATGGCATCAGTTGTGCCCAAATTAGACGAAGTGCTTATCACGAGAAATCAAGGTAAGCCTAATTGAGCCGTAGTGCTCATAACCCTTCACAATCTTTTAACAGTTGAGAGAAGATTGCGATAAACTTTGGCAAATGAGAACCATGTACAAGCGTAGTCTTAATGTGGTTATGCCTTGTGTCCAAACAAGTTGCTTACTGTTTGTATAGCAACAAAAGAGCCTTGGCCCGTAGAGGCAAGCTGGCCCTTGTTGGTAGTACCAAAATAGTGTCACTACTTGAGCCTAGTGACTAGTTTGATTTAGTCACGTGATTTCCTGGTAAAAGTAATCCCTAAGGTGTGTATTACTTGGGATAAAGGGGCTAGTAGTGCTGCTAGCAGTGCTCAACTGAATGGTTTATCTAGAAGTACTAATCTGAAGGATTAGCGTATGCCTAGATAATAATAGCAGATTTAGGATTGATTTGTAGAAATCAAAGGTAAATCTGAAGGGGTATAGTCTTGAGATGTAATGCTCAATGCCCTTATACAATTTGATCGAAGAAAACTGTTCTTAAACTTACAAGCATGGTTTTCTGTTCTTTTTATTGCCATGCGTTGACATCCCACTGCTCGAGAGTTTGTGGTGATCTTTCGAGGGGGAAAAGAGCCTTTTTATATGTCACATCAGTTGGTTGGGTGGTAATTTGATGGTATGGGACATCAAATTCTCACGGAATCGGTGGAATGGGACGCCAAGGCTTGTGCATGTAACTTGACTCTTTGGCAGGTTTGTATGTACACTTGTCTGTAGTGATAAAGTGTGCAAGATAAAATTTGAACTTTGACAATTACAAATATAGCCATAAGTTGGGATAAAACCCAGTTATAGAGTTCGGAGAAGCTCTAGGTAGCAAGACCATGATGGTGTACTAGTGCTAACAGAGTGATTTAGTTCTGGAGTGATCTAAATCTAGAGGTTAGCAGTAAGACTAGTTTGGTTGGACAGTTTCATGCATGGGGGACGCCCTATAGCATTTTGCAAGCGTAGTCTTGCCTATGTTCAACATAAGTGTGCGATTGTGTGAGCACATTTTAGCTGCTACCATATGAATTTGGGAAATATAATACTTTCCTACATAAGCAATTGTAATATTGCAAGACAGGCTATTTTGCTTACAAGTTCATGTGCGTGTAAACCCTATAAGTCGTATGACCCCTGGGAAATGAGTTGAGCATTTCTAGGATTTAATAAGGTTTTACATGGCAATAGTGAGTAGTATCTCACTCCAGATGAGCCTGGTTGTTGTTAGTATCGGATCCGACATATGTAGTGTACATAAACTCGGGCTAAGTTAGGATAGAAGGCTAAGCCGGAGAGCTTAGTGGTAAATCCTACTGTATCTGGTGAGTTTTGACTTAACCGGAGTGTTAAGAAGTAAACTCAAAAGTCTGGGGCTGAACCGGAGTGTTCGGAGGCAGACATATCTTTTGTTAAATCGGAGAATTTAGCAAAAGATGAGCTTGGGGTGAACCATGGTACCCAGGAAAAAAGCTCTTCACACTAAAATAGTGCACAATAATTTTAGGGTGATAAAAATCCATCGCAGGAATGTTTTACAACTTTCCATAGATGATAGATGAAGACCATGTACTTTACGGAGTTAAAGTACATAGGTGGTGACTTCGGCGCCACATTTTTTGTAGAAGTCACCAGTGGTGTGGTTAGGTCAGCCGAGACTCCACAAGACCTATGCACTAGTTTTAAGTTGACCTCTATGATAAGGGCGTCCAAAAATTCGTGTTGTAATACCAGAAATTGTACTGCAATGTGCAATGGAGGGGTCAATTTGTGTAGTCACTTTTTAGCAGCAAGTGACTTAATCATCTTGTTATAGATGGTTGTATATGGTACTCCCACTCGGGGGAGGTACGCCATTGGGTACGGAGTTACTCACAGACTAGTATGGAGCTACTAGTGTAATGATAGTGGGTACGTAGTTACTCACTACTAATACATAGTTGCTAATAAAATTAAGATCCTCGAGTGAAAGATACTCTAGATCAACATTTTAAATTACCGAACCACAATCCATGAGTATCGAGGTACTCATAAATATGTTAACGTTGCTCAAATCGAGGGACCGATTTGTTCTATGGTATGGAAAAGCAAGGAGAGTGGAGTAACTTAAAAGTTACACATCACTAGTCCTAGTGAGTTGTCGACGTCATCCGTAGTTTGATGATCCCCTCTACCTATCAGATAACATTCAATTTTGCAAGCCCTGGCATTTAATCCGTAGTGATTATGAGTTTGGTGTGAGATATGGTTATGAAGTTCTTACAAGAGTACTCGTTTATTTACTTGTCATTGGTTATATCTTGGTAGAGATTGCCACCTGTGATGGGTAGGTAGCTTTGCCGCTATAATGAGGAGGCAGCAAATAATGTTCTCATAGTTATACTTCATACCAACACCAAACAGGGATAGGATGAAATTCCTAAGTTCATCATCACGAAGTACTGTGATGTTTGCATTTATATTGAATGTATGATGTAATGAGAAATTGAATTGTGTAATTACCATCAATTACCTAGCAACCTATGGCTTTGCAGCAAGCTCAGTCATTATCTGTGGATTGATATGTGGTTATTAGTAGTTTGAAATTTTCTTGATAGATGGTACAACCCACCCAAATGATTCATAAGTGTGTAACCGCTTATGAAGGGTAATAATATGCAACAAAGAAGCACTTTGTTACAAGTGTGAAACCATTGATCTGTTGCAAAGCAGTTTATCAATAGTACCACCATATGTGCGTAGACACTATACTACATCTTCGTTGCAAGATGTTTAAAAGTTTCTTGGAAGGACTCAAGAATATAACATATGATATTAAACACGGTCTAAATTTGTTCTTGGACCTATGACACTAGCGCGTAGTCCGCTTGAGAGTAGAGTTTTTGAGGACAAAAACCTTTCTTGAGGGAAAGGAGGGATATCCTCAAATATCACATAAACTGGAATAGTTGTGTGAGTCCAGACAATACTTGAAGGGATGTGTCTGGTAATAGCAACAAAGAGTTGTAAGTGATTGGATGTAACTCCAGACACCCGTAGTGGTGCAAAATCTTTATCAAACATCTCCACATACTATATGATCTACCTGCAGATGTAGTATGGCATAAGAGATAGGAAGTTTGATTGTTATATTTGAAGGGAAATCTTCAAAACTTACATTTACTCTGAGTTACAGTGGAGTTTAACCATCCGTAGATTGATGGTAGTTAGAAACTCAACAAGATTCTAGAGCATATGCTTGTGCAAAGATGTTACTCTAAGAGAGAAAGTATCTCTCAGCTTTGGAACTAATCCTTGTGATTCATGATTAGATTGGCTCTAGTTTATTTCTCCTATGGCCGTGGAGCTTTCCAAGGAGAAGTTTTAACAAGTTGGTGATGCAACATGGTAGCGTAGTCTACAAATATAGTAGCATGGTCTAAGAACTTGCGCTACTAGAGTTCTCTCTAGTACATTAGCTTCTGTGCTAATGACATGATGCAAAATCAAGGCATGAAATTTGCCTTAAGGTTTGGTTGAAATACCAAATCATGGCTTGTGTGAGCATGATCCTGTCTTTACAGAGGTCTGGCGCGCTGTACGCGTACGCACTTTGTCACAGCCTTGCCCAACTTCCTCGCCGGCACATAATGCTAGT
Organism: Cibotium barometz; assembly: GCF_041138505.1. Taxonomy (NCBI): domain Eukaryota; kingdom Viridiplantae; phylum Streptophyta; class Polypodiopsida; order Cyatheales; family Cibotiaceae; genus Cibotium; species Cibotium barometz. The sequence goes on from NC_141087.1 coordinate 45,943,443, forward strand.
CCGGAGAGACTGGCCGTAGGTGCGATGAATAGCGAGGCGAGAGTTAGTCCGGAGAGGCTAGCCGGGGTATAGTTTTGATAGTCCAAGTGCGGGTCACCCTGGGATTCAGAAGACCTAGGCACTAGTAAAAAGACAGTTTTATTGGCCTAGTTTGTTTAAGAACGTCCAGACTTATGTGCTGAAATGCAGTAAGTGCCAGGTCAATAAACATGAACATCTTAAGGTTGGAGGACTACTCCATCCGCTGGAGATTCCTCAAGGGAAGTGGGAAAGCATTTCCATGGATTTCATTACCGGCGAGGGAATGACTCGGTGTGGGTGGTAGTGGACAGGTTAACTAAAATGGCAAAGTTTATTGCCACGAAGAAAACTGTTAAAACGCCAGAGTTGGCAAAACTCTTTATTGAACATCTCTACAAGCTATATGGCCTGCCCGCAGATATAGTGTCGGATAGAGATAGAAAGTTCAACAGTCATTTTTGAAGGGAAATCTTCAAAAAGTTGGATACTACTCTGAGTATGAGTACGGCAGATCATCCGGAGTCTGATGGTCAAACTGAAAGAGTTAACCAAATTCTAGAGGATATGTTGCGTTCTTATGTTAGTAAGAAGCAATCTAATTGGGAAGAGTACTTGCCCTTATTGGAGTTTGCCTATAACAGCTCCAAACACTCAGCGACTGGATTTACACCATTTATGTTAATGTATGGATTCCAGCTGAGATCTCCGATGGCTGTAGGCCTAGAAAAGGAGAAGATTCAATCTGTCAAGGATTTTCTTGAAGATATGAATGATATGCTCAGAGCCGCACTTGAGAGAATTCGTCGCGCTCAAGATCGCGCTAAAACTTATGCGGATAAAGGACGAAGAAAGGTGACCTTTGCAGAAGGTGACTTTGTATTCCTCAAGGTTCCAGCACAGTCAGAAACTAGGAAAACGGGAAAGTGTGATAAACTTTCTCCGAGATATTGTGGTCCTTTAAAAATCCTTAATAAGATTGGGGACGTAGCATATAAACTTGAGTTACCGGCTGTCTTCCATGTCAGTAAACTGAAGAAATCAGTTCACGGGTTAGAGAACGCAGTTTCTCCAGAGATTTTGGTGGACTTGATATAGCCACCAAAGATACCACATGAATCTGAAAAGATTCTATAGTATCGTGACAGACAAACCCGACATAAAGTGTACCAGGAGGTACTTGTTAAATGGACAGATAGGGATGAGGAGGTAGCTACCTGGGAATGCCGTAGTGCAATTTCCAAAAGGTTTCCCCAGTTTGTTTTCGAGGATGAAAACTCTTCTTAAGGGGGGGGTAATGTCACGTAGGCTGTAATGCCTGTGACCGACGGCAGACCGGATGGCCATGTCCGGGGTTCAGTGGGAGAGGATGCCCATGCAGAGTCATGGGCGGCCAGGCTAGTGTGGACGGTAGGTCACACACTATATAGCCTGGGGGATGAGGGGCAATCCTCATTCTTCCTCTATGGCTGGGTGGTGAGCCAGAGGCCGTCCCCTCTTGTGGTAATGCCCGTAGCGGCGTTACGAGAATGTAACAGGACATCTCGCACTTTTTAAGTGGGATAGAATGTAAGATTCCTCCCCAACCTTCGAGGTATACAGGAGTAAGAATCTTCCTTTCTGATCTTATAATTATTTTCTCTCTAAAATAAAAGAAAGTTTCTGTTTAAAAAAGGAAGACCCTTTCCCTAGAATACTTCTCAGGAGTCCCACCTGTTTTAAAGATTTAGAACAATGAGTTCAGAAGTGAGAATCGGTGTTTTGGATACCAAGGTTTTGGTTTTCATTCGAGTATGGCCCAAAAGAAGTTCTTTATCTCTTGGGGAGTATAAGAAGTTATCCCCCAGATATTATGACCCTTATATCTGAATTTAATGAAAGTAGGTGACTTAGCCTACAAGCTTCTTTTATCTCCTCATCTCAAAATTCTTAATGCCTTCTATAGAAAAATATGTCAAACACAAATCATGGAAAGACGATAAAACTTCAGTGGCAAGTTACCGTTGGCTTCTAGGTTATGCTAGCTCCTTCCTTTATATAAGTCGTAACTTTTACTTGTCGCTCACAGTAATCTTACTCCCATCAATCTCCTTTCTTTCTTAATCTCCTTCATGGCTTGGCAACAGGAATTAGTTTTATCCCTGATGATTTCTCACCTTCAAGACGCAAGAGAGTCTGTGAAGAAAGACTTTATAGAACAGTATGAGCGCTCACTTTTTCCTCACCTAGGAACTTCTGTAGCTCAGACCAAATGGCGGACCTATCAAAATATAACTAGGGTAACACCCTGGGGTCAGCAGCACTTTCGTAACAATGTCCGCTTGGCCATGGTTATTGAAGCTTTGGGTTTGGGTCCACGATACTATTGCATCATGAGATCAAGGCATCTTGGGTTTTCTGAGCGGGTCTTCTTACTGGCGTGTTTTCTTCCTCATGAGAAGATATGCCTTTATCCCATTTTTGGCTTGCCTCTCAGAGGTCCTTTTGTTAGATCACCTCATACCACTGAGATAGGTGTGGCAATAACCAGCAGAATCATTCCCATAGATGAGTTACCCTATACTTGTGCAGCTTGTGAGTGCTGCTTTTGTGACCATATGATGGACGGGCTTATGGAAGTGTAAAGAGTTCTTCTATCTTTACTGTATGAGTTCCGAGAATGAATAAAGTTTAAATCTTGTTCTATCTTGCTTTCTTTAAGACTTTTCTTGGTGGTTAATCTTGATTAAAATTTTTCTCTAAGTTTCATATTCGTGCATCTTGCGAAATTATCCCAGTTTGCGAGATGAGGACATCTCGCATTTTTTAAGTAGGATAGAATGTAAGATTCCTCCCCCAACCCCTTTTTGATGTTTAGTATATTCCCCGGTAATCAATTCCTTTTCTGAAATATAAGAGATCTTGTTTGTGGCTGTTTTAACCTAGAGAGAGAAAATATTCTAGAGAGAGAATATTCAGATTTTGAATATTTTTGGATAGAAAAATATCTCACCTTATTAAAATGAATCCCCCTGAAACAGAAATTCAGAAAGAATTTTTCAATGTGCAATTAGAATTAATTGGAAATAGTTATAAAGAACCTTAGTCTAAGGGTCTAGATTTTCAGAAATTTTTGGATTATGGTCCAATTAAGGTTCCTATGGGCCAATAGCATCAATCCATGTGTAGGGAGGAGATAAATCCATGTGTGGGGGGGAGATAAATCCAATTTGTAAAAGAAGATACCCAAAAATGAGTAAATGCTCACATAAGATGAAGAGTTGAAAATGTACAAGGTTTATTAGTAAAAAACTATGAACAATAAAATTTTGACACATATGTAAGGAAGGGGAGTTCTTTAAAGAAGGTGCATATTTCACATAAGATGAAGAGTTGAAAATGTACAAGGTTTATTAGTAAAAAACTATGAGCAATAAAATTTTGACACATATGTAAGGAAGGGGAGTTCTTTAAAGAAGGTGCATATTTCACATAAGATGAAGAGTTGAAAATGTACAAGGTTTATTAGTAAAAAACTATGAGCAATAAAATTTTGACACATATGTAAGGAAGGGGAGTGTTTGAGACATCATAGCATAGCGGAGGCTACACTCCAACCCACACACTTTGTGAATCCGTGAATGCAACCCGGTTAGCGCATAGAGGCTATCCCGAATGGGAGAAGATTAGTTAACCACACACTAATGACTTCTAGTCCTACTCAATCCTTCTTCAACACTCAAGCAATCAATCTAACATAATCAAAGCACCAAGATTAGGCTACACTTAAGCACAAAAATGCAACTTATGCAAAGAACCTAACATGCAAAGAGCTATCACACAAGCCTCAACTACACATCATTTCATGCACAAGCTTCATCACATGCACTCTACAAATCAGATTTTAGCATCAAAACATCATTAAGAAATCTAGATTAGCAAGTGTGTAGACCATAACCTCATATCATTGAAAATGTAGAGAATAGACTCGTACAAGATTGAAGCAAGAATGGAGATGGAGAGCCTTGGGAGAGCACATGAGAAGGAGCTATGGAGCAAGCTCTCTCTATGAGCCTCTCAACCCAAATGACCAAAAAGTCCCCCCTAGCTCTCAAATGGGCCACCTTTTATACAAAAACTCTAGAACTCCCAAAAGTTCCCATGTGGGATTATTGTCAAGCCCTCTCCTACATTCATCTACAACTTGGAACTCTTTTCAAGAGCCCTAAGTGTCTTTTTTGTTGCATCCTTGTATTGATCTTCATTCGTCATCATGCAACACTCCCCCCTTCCTATTTTGCGCATGTCCTCGAGCGCGGTAGTAGCAAGAGCTGCAACAAAAAAACAATGGATACAAGTAAAGTCTTTTATTGAAAAAAAAAAGAAAAGAAAAGAAAAGAAAAACCAGCAATGATAATTTCACACGTGAGCATACAAGTGCAAGGCTGATTAAAGTTTTAATGAGTACTAAAATAGGTGAGTAAAGACTGGTCAAAGTGAGACTTAAGTAGTAGATAGTGCTATGCAAAGGCAAGTGTGCTTGTACACCGCCGGTTATGACCGCAGTCTCAATGTCCTACAAGTATGTAAGTTATTCCTAAGTGGCAAACCTACTCCTAAATATGAGCAAAGGTGATTGGAACTCTCTTTTTTTTTTTTGATATGTGTGTAGAAGGTGATAAAGATTAAGGTTCTATCCCAAAGAGACCCAAGCAATGGCCAAGAGACCTCCGCCAAGAGAATCTAAAGACCGCTAAGTATCTCAAGGGCGACAGACCCTTTTTCTTTCTTTTATGACATAAGGAGTACCCCATGAAGATGAGGGCATCGGTCTCGAGGGTCGATAATGTACCCCAGAGTCCTACCAACATCTATCAAGGCGATAGATTCCTTGAAGGTCTTTTTCTGAAGCTTTTAGACGTCAGTGTTTACCCCATGGAAACCAAGGCATCGGCCCCAAGGTGCTGAGACAACCCTAGGTCCTACCAAGCATTTCTCATGGCTGTAGACACGTCATGTCTCATTTTACTTTGTATATATATATATATTTTTTAGGGTATAATTTTTATAAATTTTTATTACTCCTAGCACCTAGCTCATACCTAAGAGGTAGCTACCACTAGGGATAACTAATATACCTTGAAAGCATAAGAACTTGGCATACTCCCTTGGTATATATCCTACACTGTCTTTAGATAGAAATATCTTTTACTAAGTCTTCTAAGAATCTAGAATTCACTCACCATATTTTAACAACTAATCAAAAACTTAAACCGCCAACATTGTGTAAACATGCAAACCATATATCCAAAAGATAAAAGCACATAAAGAAATAAAGATTAAGATTTGAATACACCTGTTGTAGTGCCCTGTTGATGTTGTTTGTTTGCATTGATGAATTGCTGATTTTGTGCAGATTGCTCCTCCTTGATCTTTGTAGGCGTAGCATGTCTCCCCCCTTCCTAATTTGTGTGCACGATAGGTGGACTATTTTGATGCTCTTGTTTTAGCGAAGATCTCTGCAAAATTTTTATTAACAAACAAGAAAAGAAAAGAAAAGAATAAAATTTGCTATTGGTGCCAATCACCAAATATAGCCGAGGGGAAAAACCCAATGGGAGAAAAGTGCCCTGGCTTGTCGATCTTATTATGGAGTCACTGAGCTTACCCTTGCGCTGGTGGTGGATCCGTGTCCTCGTATGCTGGAAAGATGGTATCAATTTCCTCAGGATGCAGGGACAACCCCTCACAAAAACCGGCCTCTGGAGAAGGTGGTAGAGGAAGGAGTGCTTCCTCACTAAAATATGGCATTGGTTCTATGGGAAGGTTAATCAGACAGTTTCGATTTTGGAACTGCGCAATATAGGTACTCATATTGATTCAATATTGACATGTTGAGGCTTGGGGAAGGAGGGCTTGCAAGATCTCGGTGGTTACAAGTCATTTAAGCTTGTATCCCTCCATTGTTGTGCTTGAACCTCCTCAGGTAATCTACGTTGATTTGGTCCTCTCTCTGGTATTCTCACATTAAGAAGATTATGGCGTTGGGGTGTAATTCCCACAATTTGCTTCATTAAGCCTGTGCCATATCGTCTAAAGTAAGAGCGGCATATCCAACAAATATGTGAAGCTTCTCCTAATACGAGCCGTGCACACTCTTGACAATGTGGAAATGGGTGATGCTGTTGATAGAATAACGTGACAAAGTGATGCCCATAGCAATTTTCACCTAAGGGAGCATAGAAGTACCTAGAATGTGTTTGAAACGGAGGAGCACTATAACCCCCGCGATGATCAGGTCGAGTACTATCAGGGTCAATGCTGGACATGTATCTTGCCAAATATCCATCAGGAGTTATCTTGACGTAGAACAATGAAATTTAGAACACTCATATCAATCATTACAATTCCAATCAAAAACAAGATTATCTCAAAAAGAACACATCTTCTAAAGGCATAAGGAACTACATTATTCAAACATTGATCTACCAAAAAGCTTCAATTGTAGTGTTAATGCCTTATCTTTAGTTTTTGGTATGTCCTTCTTAGGTGGGGATTTTAGCAATTGTCTTGGAATTTGAGCAAGATAAGAGGATTTAGGCATTGAAATGCTAGAATCTATGCTCAAATGAGACTCATTTGGACTTGTCTTAGGTACACAAGTTGATGGTTGAATTGTGTAACAAGGAGAAATCGGGACAACCGGTGTTTCAATACATGTTTTAGGAAGATCAACACAAGTAGATTTGTAGGTGCTATCACAGCCACCTTTCCTTTCTTTAAGAGTTTGTGTTGATTTCTTTTGCACCCACTGATATGGAAAATCAAGGGTGGCTTTTGGAATCTTTCTGAAACACTCTTTTACCCCTAGCAAAGCATGGCATTTTGGAAGCCAAATTGCTGTTGCACCCTCATAATAGCCTTGTGCTTTAAGAACATGTTTTGGGACCTATCGAGTAACAATCCGAGGTTTAGGCTTGGAAATGATGTGCTTCCTAAGAGGCTTAGCAACTGGACTAGATGGTACAAGTTTGTACGCATCTTTGGGTAGCCAAATTGATAATTCCTTCTTGCCTGGCCTTCTTTGAGCAGCAACTAGAGTAGTTGGAACATGCCAGCCATGGCCCTCACTTGAGTACTCATCAATTATCCACATCATTTGTTTTGGAGCTTCAAGAGCAGATTTTGAGAGTGGGTTGTGTAAGGTAGAAACATTACCCCTTTGACACGATAAAGCTCGTGGAGTAGCAGATCCCAAGATGCAATCAGAATCAATTTGCAACTTGTATTGTCTATTCTTCCAATCTAATGAGCAATTGGTATCACTTAACCACGATCTACCGAGAACAACCTCTACTACTGCCTTGGACTTACGTGCCACATAAAAGGGCACTGACATCTGGTGATCCTGAATGGTCATCATAATGACACATTTTCCCTCTATAGGGTTATCTTCTCTTGAGAAGCTTCGTAGGTCCACAGGAATTTGCACAAGTGGTGGTTGACCCAAGGCTATCCAGGTGTCAAACGAGAGAACATTATCACCAGAGTCAATTAAGGCAAAGACAAAGTAGGTAGTCTCATGAAGATGGAGGCACACTTGAATATTGAATGGATCGATATATGGTTCATCAGTAGCCAACTGTATGGCCAACATAGAAGCTTTGCGATGATCCTTGGCTTTTGCAACTCTAGCTTTAGCCTCCTCTTGAGCCTGACGTTTAAGTAGGTCAAGTGCTTCTTTCCGTGTTTGTGCAGCATGCATCTGTTGAAGCATGGCTTCAGTTAATGGTTCATTGTATTTCTTGAGACGACTTCCATTAATGAAGTTAGGCATTTGCTCACCTTCTAGTGTCTCTAAACACACTGCACCACTTGTAGTAAGCTCATTAATCACAAACGGTCCTAGGCCACGTTTCTTGAGCTTTCTCTTATGCTTCTTAAGTGTGTACAAGAGCACTAGGTCTCCTTTTTTGAATCGGCCAGTTGTTACATTTCTATCATACCATTGCTTTTGTCTCCTCTTCTCAGCATACATCCCCATTACCGCCAATAAGCAGGTCTCATCAAGCTTTTCCAATTCGTCAATGCGTTGTGAAAGCTCATGACCAGTCCAATCCAATTGTTTAGCTACCCGTAGAGTAGGTACAAGAAATTCAATGGGAAGAATTGCGTCTAGCCCAAAAGCAAGCTCAAATGGGGTTGTGCCCACAGATGTTTTATAGGCTGTCCTATATGCCCAGAGAACTGAGTGCAACTTTTGCTCCCAATCAGTCCTATGTCCCTCAACAATCTTTGTGAGTGTTGTGCAGAGAATCTTGTTAGTACTCTCAGCTTGTCCATTGGTCTGGGGATGATAGGGTGCAGAACGCTTATGAATTACCATAAATTCTTGAAGCAAAAATTCTATGACTTCATTTACAAAGTGTACACCTTGATCACTAACGATCTCAATAGGTAAGCCATAGCGTGTAAACACGTACTCATACAAGAACTTGGCTGTGGTTCTGGCATCATTTTTGACTGTTGCCTTTGCCTCTACCCATTTGGTCAAATAGTCGATCGCGACTATAATATATTCTGCATGCGTGTGACGAGCTGGAGGTTTAATGGGACCGACAAAATCAATACCCCATTTTGCAAAAGCACGTGTGCTTAACATAGGCCGCAGTGGCATATTGTCCTTTGTGATGGGAGGTTTGGTCCTTTGACAATCGTCACAACGTTTCAAATATTCTTCGGCATCCATTTGTAAGGTTGGCCACCAAAGTCCAGACCACCTAATCAACTTAGCTATGGTATTGCCCGAAAAGTGTCCACCCCCAACACCTGCATGTGCATGAGTTAAGATTTTCAGATAGTCAGCTTCACATACACACATGCGTAAGTTGCCATCCTTGCCCCTCTTGTAGAGTTGGTCCTCTATCAGCATATAGTTTGCCGCTTCAACTTTAATAGCATGCTTTCGATGTTTAGGAATTTTTTGATCCGTATGACCATGCTGAAGATAGTCCACAATATACTTACTCCAACTTGGTGTAGTTGAAATTTGGAATAATGTGACATTATGAATTGGCTTCTGAATTTTACATGAAGCACAGTTACGAACAAATGTTTCAGCATCTGCATGCATGGTAGGCCACCACCATTGTCCATCCTGAGATATACGTCGCACACAAGTAGTAGCTGATGCATGGATTCCATCGATACCTGCATGTGCCCATTCCAAGATTTCCTCATATCGATCGGGGTTAGGTATAAGCCGCAACACTCCATCATTACCCTGACGATATAATCTCCCTGAGATTAACTTGAATGGTCGCCATAGGTTCACATTAGGACCCGCTAGTTGTATCTGCCCACTTGTCAAAATTTCTAAAATGGATTCAGACCATTTAGGAGCTGTCTCTACAAGGAAAAGTGTTGAATCTAACATATCATCATCCACACCCACAGGAGCTTCGCCAGAGGTGATTCGAGACAAATGATCTGCCCTAAGATGAGTTGTTCCTTTTCGAACTGCAACTTCAAAATCAAACTCAAGAAGGATGATAAACCACCTCACAATCCTTCCAGTTGCACAAGGCTTATTTACCAAATATAGCAATGCTTGATGGTCCACAAAAAATATGAATTTGTTTGCCAAAAGGTAATGGCGAAACTTTTTCACTGCATATATCATGGACAATCCTTCTCTTTCTGTTGTGGTGTAATTCTTCTCAGCATTGTTCAACTGTCGACTAGCATATGAGATTGGGAAATCCTTATTATGTTCTCCCGATTGAGCCAAAATACATCCAATTGCAAAGTTTGAAGCATCAATATGGACATGAAAGATTTGGTTCCAATCTGGTGCCCGTAAAATGGGTGCAGTCACTAATGCTTGCTTCAACTTTTCAAAGGATTCCTCACACTCATCAGTCTAATTAAACTTTACAAGAAGAGCATATAATGGTCTGGCTAGGACAGCGTACATGTAGATGAATCTACGGTAATAGCCACAATGTCCCATGAATGTTTGTACCCCTTTAGGGTTGATAGGCCGAGGTAATGAGACAATGACATCAATTTTATCCATATCTGTTGAAATCCCATTGCGAGAAACAATATGGCCCAAAATTTTCCCTTGTCTTACCATGAATTTGCACTTGTCAAGATTCAAGCATATACGATAAAGTTGACACTTTTGAAACACAAGCCTGAGGTGTTCTATATGATCATCACGCTCTTGTGAGTGAACACATAAATCATCCATGAAGATCTCAAGAAATTGCCTAAGGTACTCCTTGAATACATGACTCATTAACCGCTGAAAGGTTGCTGGTGCATTTGTTAGACCAAATGGCATAACACGATAGGCAAAGATGCCATCTTCAGTAGCAAAGGCTGTCTTGTGTTGATCCTTTGGATCAATTGACACTTGATTGTAACCGGAGAATCCATCCAAGAAACTATATGCCTTTTTCCCTGCAACTCGTTCCAGAACATGATCCGTGATTGGAAGTGGGTAATGATCACGCACAGTAGCAGCATTTACCTTCTTGAGGTTTACACATACTCGAAGTTTTCCATTTTTCTTGGGCACCACTACAATAGGGGAGACCCATTCAGTGTGTTCAATCTCATAGATAAATTCTGCCTCTCAGGAGCTTGTCTATTTCTTCCTTTATCTTCCGTGCAAAATTTTCATTGTAAGTATAAGGACGTTGCTTGGAGGGTTTTGCATCCTCTCGCAATGGAATTGTATGCTGACATATGCTTGGATCAACTCCTTTGAGGTCTTTATAACTCCAAGCAAAAACATCGTGATACTCCTTTATTGTTTGTATTAATAACTTCTCCTCATCTAAGGACAAGTCTGTGGCAATCCACACATAGCGAGGCTCTTCTCCTGGCTTAGCAATATCAATCTTTTTTGCCTCTTCTGGACCATCGTATGAAATCCCTAGCATGCTTGGTTTTTGTCGCATGGGCTGTTGAAGAACAATCTTCCGATCTTGAAGAGTGTACTGTGTGAAATTGGGAGGAACATTGAGACCTTGTTCTTGTCCACTTGAGTCTTCACTCATTGAAGACCATGCGGTTTTGAGCTCTCCTTTGCCATCTTGCATCGGATTTTTTTGTTCAACCGTTGTCTTTGCACTTCCCACACTCTTTTTTGAATCGGTTTTAGACTGGAGTTTTGGTTTTTGTTTCTTCGTTTTTTTACGATTTTTGCTAACATTTTTTAGCTTTTCTCCTGCTTGGAATCCATCTGATCGTTTTACTTGGTCTTTTATACTATCTTGTGCTTGGACATAGTATAGATATCCGTTCTTTCCTGAGAAGTGAGGTGGTGGTCGAGAGTTTTCACTCTTAGACTCCTCCTTTTCTTTTTGTAGTCTCTCACGTTGTTCCCGCTCATCTTGTCTACTGATTCTCTTATGGCTCTTACAACATTTACGTTTAGGTCAGCTTCGAGGGATTTCTACTTGAACCTCCCTTCCTCTCAAGAGTAGACGTGCCTTTCCTATCTCATCCTCAAGGATTGTCACATCATTATTAAAATCAGAGTCCCATCTATCTTCCTTATCATCATCATTAGCAGATTCGAGTGTTAAATCCTCCACTGAGACTTCCTCGACATGCATAGCTGTTGTGGATGTATCCCTATAGTACAAATCATCTAGAAGGGCACGTGGTTGTACCATTCGTATAGGAATAATATCATATCCATCTGAGTCACAAAATTGAATTGGCTTAGGTAAAGCACATGTCGATAATGTTGCAAGGACATGACTCCATTCTAGTGGATCAATTAAATGCTCAGGGAAAGGTTGTGGAATGTATGCCTCGTCTGATACACTTCGATTACCCTTAAGTCTCTCAGTGTTGAAATCCCTACATGAGGTTCCACACATCCATAGATCTTCTCGTCTGTCTGACAATGTAACTCTTGAGCCCTCAGATGAAGCAGAATCAAACTCATCTATTCGAGACCTTGTTACATCACGATATGAGTGATTCCTTAGGTTGACCCTTGTGATGATAGAATCATGTCGGAGGTACAAATAATTGTATCCCCAATCTTGAATCATTTGAAATTGTCGCATGAATGGTCTACCCAATATCACTTCATAGTTTGGATGTTTTCCAAAATCCACTACTGCAAAGGTGTGCTCATATTCAATCCCACATGTGGTGACCAATATGTTCTCAAGCAGCCCAAGGGGATGTTCTAAGCTTCCATCTGCTAGCTGCAAGCGCATCCTGGTACTCCTAATAGCTGGTTTGCCCCACTTTTTCCAAATGGACTTTGTCACAATGCCCACTCCTGCACCACTATCAAGTATTGCAGTTGAAACTACTTTTCGCACTTCTAATGGGAGGGTAGCATTTCCCTGATCGTCCTCACAAAATTTTCCTACTTTGTTGATAGGAACTGGCATAACATGCTTTGTCTCGGGGTGTATAGTACACTCGTGGTGACCCTTTTGTAGCAATACCTGCTCTGATAAACATGTGGCAATATCATTCCATAACTCAGGTCGAATTTTTATCAAATCAAGCAAAGGTAAGGTACAAGCCACTGGTGCTGACAAAATAGCTTGCACCATACTCATATCCTTCTCCTTTGTCAACCTTTTATGCATGGAGGGTATCCTCAAGGTTTGAGAACAGTTCTCATATTCTCCCAGATATGATGGCAAGGTTTTCATTGTATGCTTACTTCTAGGAGAAACGATTGTTTGAACTTCCTCCTGGATGCTTGGGCGTCTAAAGTTGTTTTCCGTTTCCATCTTGGAATTTGAAGTTATCGGTGAAATCCATAGCATCATGGCAACACTCATTGAAATTTGTATGCTTCTTTGCATAGAGATGTGTATGCAGTGTTGAATTTTTGAGTCCTTTTAAGAAGAGAGAAATTAATCGACTTTGGGCGGGCTTCTCATCTTCTGGGCAACGATTAATGTACTGCTTCATTCTATTTACACAGTCTCTAACACTCTCATTCTCGCCTTGCTTGAAAGAGTAGATGTGTGCTATCGTGTCATGTTGAATTCCCATCAAGGAAAAAGCAGCAATGAATCTCTCTTCCAAAACTCGTAAAGAAGATTTGTCTGAAGCCTCTAATGCTTGAAACCAAGCAAGGGCCTTTCCCTCAAGAGTGAGTCCAAATCCTTCAATTTGAGTATGCTTATCAGCCACTTGCTCAGCTTGAACTGCTTGCCTAAATGCTGCTACATGGTCGTATGGATCTCCCGACCCTTCATACTTCTTTACCAGTTTCTGAAGAGTTGATGGCCTTACTTGTCTTGAATACTCATCATAGGGCCTACGGCCTCTCACTCTCAGTGGGAATTGTTTCTCTCTTTGGTAAGATGGTCCACATGCATCCAAACTTGGTGTGGGTCCCCTATTACCAGCCTCACCAAACCCCTCCAAAGATCTTGTCACCCGCATTTCAGGAGGTGCATTAATGGGAGGCCGAGTTGGCTCCCCTACCCTCCGATTGTTATAGTGAGAAAGATGTTGTTGTGGTGTGACCAGTGGTCGCACATTTGGTGTAGGACGATATCTTGGTGCTAGAGTTGGGCTACTAGCAGTGGTCCACTTGGATGTTGAAGGTCCCTCTCTAGTGAACTCTCGTAGGGGAGGAGCAACAGTTTCTCCAAGAAAGGCTGTCTCTCCTGGTTTGGCTGTATTTGTTGAGAACACTTCCATGAATAATGGTTGTCCTTTCCATGTGAGTTCCCGAATCTCTTTCCAATCTAAGGTTTGGTATTCATTGGCCCATTTATCAATTATTCGGTTTATGTGTCCTGCAAGCTTCTCAACTACCACCACCAGTGCTAGAGGAAGATCTAGCTCCGGCAATTTAGTTGTGGCATAATATCCCTCTAACGAGTCCTTATAGACCTCTTGAAGTGGGTCATCCTGTAAGACCTTTGTTACTGGAATTTGTCGTACAAACTCCCATTAGTTCTCAGCCCCCTGATCCATTTTACTCTTGCCTTTCCTATCCCTTTCCAAATTTAGATCTACAAGAAGTAAATCATCTATGGATGGCTTTGAGGACTGGGCATTGGAGGGTCCAGGCATGTCCGGCTCAATGAGCCAGTCATCTCTAGACTCCCTTGCTCTGGAAAGTTTTGATAGTCTAAGAACTCGGTTTTAGAGAGCTCCCCTAATTTGTCTACATTTTCTGGATGGTAGGTGACTTCGTAGCGAACACCATCTCCACCCATGTACATGTTACCCTGGTCATTGACTAGAGGTGCTCTATCAAGCTCTGAGAAAATGTCTGCGATCTTAACAAGATACCGTTGTTGTGGATCCCTAAAGATCTCGGCTCCTTGAGCATTTGTGTAGACATATTGGAGTCTCACATTAAGTGTTAACCCCATGGTGTCGGCTTCAAATGGATTAAAGGATCTTGTGGGTGTCCTATTTGGGGCTACGGACTGACTATTTGTCGGCCCTAGATTGTCCATGGACAATGAACTAGTTGTTCTGGAGGAAAGGGTATCGGATTGGGATTCAGAAAGGGTTTCAGCAATATCTGCCAAATTGCCTACCGATTGGGTCCCACTTTCTTGCGTAGGTACTCTAGAAGGTGCCCTAGGCCCTATGGCAGAATCTATAAGACGTCCCGACCGCAAGTACATAAGGTCAAATTTTTTTGGTTTTTTATGTGTTTTTTTTTCTTTTTTTATAAAAATATATATATATATGTATATATTTATATATATTTTTTACCCTACCTAACCACTAAAGGCAACTAAAATGAGTATGTGTGGTGTAACTATCTATCCTATTTTTTATTATTTTTATTATTTTTTTAAAATAATTTTATGTTTTTACTTTTTTTTAAATTACAAAAATTATAAATCACTCTAAAAAAATACTAATTATGCACAAAGTTATAAAAATTAAAAAAAATGCAAGTTACACTAATTATGCAAAAAATTAAAAAAAATAAAGAATTACAAAATATGCAAAAATGTAGACTCTTAAAAAACACTTAATTAAAAAAAAATTAATTATTTTTTTAATGTGTTTTTTAATTTCTATTTCTTTTCTTTTGTTTTCTCTTGTTTTCTAATTATGCACGCGATTACAAAAATTCTAAAAAAATAAAAATAAAAAATGCAAGCTACTTTAATTATGCAAGATTTTATAGAAATTTTAAAAAATGAACAATGGATTCAAAATACAAAAATAAAAATTATTTTTCTTTTTTTTTCTTTTTTAAAAAAATAAATTTATGGTTTTATGGTTTTTTTTTCTTTTTTCTTCTTTTTTCTTTCTTTTTTTCTATCTCTTTTTCTCTTTTTTTTTAAAAAAAATTTGATATATATATATATATATTTTTATTGTTTTGTTGTTTCTTTCTTTTTATTTTTTTATTATTTTTTTTAAAAAAATGCAAAAACATGAAAATTAAAAAAATGCAAAAAAAAAATAAAAAAAAGAAAAAGGAACTAACCTTATCTTTCTGCCTACTTCGTGTAACGTCCCTCCCAAGCCATGTATGTATGTGTCTCTTTTAATATAGATTTCAATAAGAAAAGAGAGTGTAATTAGAAAGAGTGAGACAATAAGGCTAGAAACATTAGAAAAGTATTAGAATAAAAATATTAGCTCCAAAAATCCTAAAAGAAATAAGAACATAAGAATAGTTCTATTAAGAGATAAGTATCCCCAAAAATAGAATTTCGATTTTAGGTGATAAGAGGTCATGTTTAGAGTACTTTTACACATTTAGAGTCCATGCATACTAAAAATGTGGAAAAACAACGAGTTTCCAAAGATAGTGCGTTTGCGGCTATATACAGACGTTTTTGCCTATTCTGCCCGCGTTGGCTTGTAGACCAGATGCCTTCCCGTTCTTTTGACTGGTTACATGACCATATTCTGAGTTTTTATCAGAGAGTTATGACCGAAACAGTTTGCTGTTTCTGTCAGGGTCTCTACATAGAGAAAACTGTGAGAAGACAGCAAGTAGCCTCAAGGTAATCCTAGAGTTTGAGATGCTTATATCCCTTCATTCTTATCTAATATCTCAGAAAAGAAGCTTAGATTGCTATAGTATTTCGGAGGAAGAGACCAAAACTCCATAGCATTTCTTTTAGAGAAAGAATAGTATGCCGTAGCCCTGTAAGAGAAGGCTATTTTGCCATAGATCTTAGAAAGAGAGAAGAGTCACAGTATGAGTAAGAGGAGATAAATCTTGGAGATGATTGGATGATTTCAATCATAAGAGAAGGTATTAGAAGACTCTATATTCTAAAGCTCTTGTTAATAACGAGCAACGGCAACGATAAACGACAAATTTCTATAAGGTATATACATATTTTATTTTTCATTTACATATCATTCTTAGGGGTTGAGGTATGGCCCCGGCTTCTCTATTGATTGTTACAGTAATCTATTTGATTGATTTACCATTTAAAGTTTGTATTCTTTTAAGCAATAGCATATGCCTGAATAAAGAATGTCTTATCGCAATCTCAAGTTGAAATGCTAAAATCTTTGTGAAAAGGATTGTTTTCTTGAGAAGGTAACATGGATTCTAGTACTATGGTTTAGTTGAATAAATGGATTGCTATCTTGGTTAAATTAAGGTACAGGTATAACTTCTCCCTGCCTTGACGCTGCCCCGTTCTTGTGCTTGTATAGCCGGACGGCGGAGACGTTAGTAAGGCCCGGAGTTGGCCCATGGTATCCCTCATACCATTGGGAGAATGAGGTTTGCCGATTGAGGCAAGTGATTGTGATGATGCTGCCTAGTTCTGAGGGTCCAGGCTAGTGCGGTAAATTAGCCCACCCTAGTGCGCAGACATCCCTCTGAGGGGCGGGAGGATCGAGCGATGGAGCCTGAGAGGGCGACAGGCCGGCTTGAGTCCTCGCCAGCGGCCGACGATGAGGTGTATGGTCCCGTAGGGTTTTGCCCAGCATGTGGAGGCTGGAAGGCCGAATTCTAGATCATCGGCGGTATAAAGGAAAAGAATAAGAGAGCCAGTTTGGCTTGTATGAAATTGATTCATGTTTAAACTTTGTTTTTATAAATCTTATCTTTGGCATTATTGTATTGTGGAAAAAGGCAAAGGCTGTTTTAATAAACCTTGTGAAAGGGCCTTAATTAAGGAACATGCTTGTTTATGTCAAACAGTGTGGTAGGATTAATTAGAAAACAAATTGACGCGTGAGTAGGGTGGAAAGTGGGAGGATGGAATGCCCCGACGGCACCATCCTACGGACGGGTGGACCCGATTAGTCGGGTAGCTTTCCAACATACTAAGTGAAAGCCCTACGTTAGATAAATAGGTTCTCGAGCAATTCTATTCTAGAAGACTAGGCCAACGGCTGTGCCTTGCATGGATGAGGAAAAAAGCGTTGTCTCTAGGAATCAAGACTAGTAGTTGCCCAATTTATGATCAGTTTACCTATGGGTGATTTGATTTTAGAAGACCACGCTCCCCCTGCGGGATAGAACTAGGTCTTACCTATGAATCGTATCCTTGAATCTCTGTATGGTCAAGGTGTCGATGAGTAGGAAATTTTCTCTAAGATAAGACTTAGCAGACTATCTTAAGTGTTTCTCCCATTTTTAAAGGGAGGAACCTTACACTTCGTCTCTGCGCGCTGTTCCCGGATTTCCCTGCAACTGCTCGTCGCCTTCAATGCTTCGCACGACTCCTTCTTCGCTCGCCTCACCGCTAGCTGGCTGCCGCCTTCATCTGCTACTCCACGCAGCCACCTCTCTTCGGCCTTCACACCTTCGCAGCACCATCCTCCGCACCTTCGCTCTTAGGCGCTCTCCACGCATCCTCCACTTCGACGACCTCTCCACGCCTCCATCGCCTCACTACCTTCTCTTCGGCGGGCTCAGCTGGTCCCCCGCCAGCTTCTTCACCGCCTCACAGTTGCAGTACCGCCTTTCTCCTAGCCGGCCACTCTTCTTTGCCTCCTTCGCTTTCTTTTGCTACTCCAGGCCTCTCACCACCGCTTTCTCTGGCCTTCGCTCACTGCAGTCGGCCACTCTCTGGCCTTCGTCGGTCGGCAGCTCTTCACTCTACCTCATTCACAGTACTTCCTTCTTGCCAGCCTGCCTCTTCTTCGCCACAACCTTTCCTTCTTCTACGGCCGCCACCCTTTTCCTCGCTTGCGCCCACCTTCACTGCCTGTCGGCGTAGCCACTGCTACACCTTCAACGGAACCAAAAAAAAAAAACCGCCTTGAGCCTGACGTGTGGCCCGCCTACACTGCCTGCACAGCAGTCGCCTTCACAAGTGATGTGCCTCCCCAAGCCAACAGTCGCCCTTCTCTTTCGGCCTCTCTACACAGTCTCCACGCCGGCTTCTCCACCTCTACCACCTCCAAAGCCTTGGCTTTCAGCGTATATATATCAATATATATATATATATATATATATATATATATATATATATATATATATATATATATATATATATATATATTTCTTTGCTGCGCCTCAACACTTCCCAAATACCTCTCCACGCTCTTCTTACGCCCTCCCAACCGCAACACAAAAAACACAAATGTTAATGTGTTAGTTGATTAGTGACAAAAGGTATGCCAAAAAATACAAAAACAGAAAACACTTAATCCTAATTAATGGCGGGATTACTCAACCGCAATGGGGTTTTAAATTTTTTTTTTGCTTCTAATAAAAAAACAGAAAACACACAAGGCGCCCTTGAGATCACACACTCAATTCCCTTGCAAACTCTACTCCAATCTACCCTAATCCACGATTTTGCAATCAATGGAGCACTTAGTAAGAAGTAATGGTTAACACCCTTCACTAACTTAGGTGTGCGTTCCCTGGCGCGGCGCCATTGTTTGAGACATCATAGCATAGCGGAGGCTACACTCCAACCCACACACTTTGTCAATCCATGAATGCAACCCGGTTAGCGCATAGAGGCTATCCCGAATGGGAGAAGATTAGTTAACCACACACTAATGACTTCTAGTCCTACTCAATCCTTCTTCAACACTCAAGCAATCAATCTAACATAATCAAAGCATCAAGATTAGGCTACACTTAAGCACAAAAATGCAACTTATGCAAAGAACCTAACATGCAAAGAGCTATCACACAAGCCTCAACTACACATCATTTCATGCACAAGCTTCATCACATGCACTCTACAAATCAGATTTTAGCATCAAAACATCATTAAGAAATCTAGATTAGCAAGTGTGTAGACCATAACCTCATATCATTGAAAATGTAGAGAATAGAGAGTACAAGATTGAAGCAAGAATGGAGATGGAGAGCCTTGGGAGAGCACATGAGAAGGAGCTATGGAGCAAGCTCTCTCTATGAGCCTCTCAACCCAAATGACCAAAAAGTCCCCCCTAGCTCTCAAAATGGGCCACCTTTTATACAAAAACTCTAGAACTCCCAAAAGTTCCCATGTGGGATTATTGTCAAGCCCTCTCCCACATTCATCTACAACTTGGAACTCTTTTCAAGAGCCCTAAGTGTCTTTTTTGTTGCATCCTTGTATTGATCTTCATTCGTCATGCAACAGGGAGTTCTTTAAAGAAGGTGCATATTTCACATAAGATGAAGAGTTGAAAATGTACAAGGTTTATTAGTAAAAAACTATGAGCAATAAAATTTTGACACATATGTAAGGAAGGGGAGTTCTTTAAAGAAGGTGCATATTTCACATAAGATGAAGAGTTGAAAATGTACAAGGTTTATTAGTAAAAAAACTATGAGCAATAAAATTTTGACACATATGTAAGGAAGGGGAGTTCTTTAAAGGAGGTACATATTTCACATGCTTGAATGAGTTTTAAACTAAAAAATAATGTGATATTTTTATCTCTCATCTCTCTTGAAACCAAATCGAATCAAAAAGTAACCAAACTAGGTCCAAATCTAGTCCAAATTCAACCAAACTGACTTGGAAAATTCTAGAATCAGTTTGTTTGGTTAGGAGCTCAATTTTTCCTATAAATAGAAGCCTTCCCTTGTTGAAAAAAATATAGTGTCTTATGCATTGTTACTCTACTCCACCTAAGCCAAGAACTATGAATTCTTTAATAATACTAGTTTTTGACACTTCTCTCTTTCTTCAATCTCCATTGGTGGCTCCATCAACATACTAAACCAATTGATTGGTTGGGGGCCTCTACCGTGAATAAAGAATCAAGCAAATTATAAGGTAAGTATAGTGAATTTTGATCTTTTCTATAATTTCTCAATGATTCTCTCTTCTCAACCCCTCTCAAGCTTGAGAAGCTTAATTGGTATGGTTTTTGCTATTGAAGTTAATTAATTAATGATAGTAAAGAATTACATAAAATTCTATTTATATTTAATTCTAATGGTTTTTCTCTCTCTCACTTAAGAAATGGTCATACTCATGACCCTTTTCAATCCAAATGAAGCTTTTCATAAGGCTTTTCCTTAATCCAAGATTAAGCTATGCTTGAGGCCAAATTAATGGCTTTTTTCTATGCTTTTAGTTTATGTATATCGATGATTCAATCCATTATGGATTGATGATCCAATTAGAGACCATTCTAATCATTTCCTTAATGATAAGTCTTATCCCTTAGAAAAAATTGAGATTTATCAGTCATAGTAGCGGAGCTATGGCAAAATTTTTATAGAAATTACGCATAAAATAATTTCATTCAAAGCATAAAAAGAGGACTTCCTACCATATTCTAGGAACTATCATCCTAGATTAATTAAAAGAATTTTATTATGCATGGAGATGTGGATGTTTGCATGTAGATGTAGATGTATGGATGTGAGTGTGAATGTGGAGGTGGATGTATGCATGGAGATGTGGATGTATGCATGCAGATGTAGATGTATAGATGAGGATGTAAATGGAGATGTGGATGGATGCATGTAGATGTAGATGTATAGATGTAGATGTGAATGGAGATGTGGATGTATGCATGTAGATGTAGATGTATATATGTAGATGTGGATGTGGAGGTGGATGGATGCATGTAGATGTAGATGTATAGATGTAGATGTGGATGTGGAGGTGGATGTATGCATGTAGATGTAGATGTGGATGTAGATGTGGAGGTGGATGTATGCATGTAGATGTAGATGTATAGATGTGGATGTGAATGTGGAGGTGGATGTATGCATGTAGATGTAGATGTATGGAGGTGAATGTGAATGTGGATGTGGATGTATGCATAGAGATGTAGATGTATGCATGTAGATGTAGATGTATGCATGTAGATGTGAATGTACGCATATAGATGTGGATGTATGGATGTGAATGTGCATGTAGATGCGGATGTATGGGTGTGGATGCATGAATGTGCATGTAGATGTGGATGTGAAAATAGATGTATGGATGTAGATGTGGATATATGGATGTGAATATATGATATGTGATGTGAAGGAATCTGAAGTGATGAGATGGAAAATGATGTGATGGGATGAGTATACATATAAATGGAATATGGAATAAGTAATGTAGATTGATGAGGGATAATGTGGAAAAATGAAAGTTAAAATAGAAATTGTATTGTAAACTGTTTGTAAATGCTGTTTGTAAATGACTGTTTTATGTCAAGAATGCTGGGGGAGCATTTTGACCGTCTTGTGATTAAGGTCGTGGAGACCTAACTGAAAAAGTTGCAACTGCTGACGGAGAGTCAATGAAGGACGTCTCGCGTAGCAAGGTCGGCCGAGGTCTTGACCAGCCTCAGTGCGATTAAAATGGTGAGCTTCCGGTACGGTGGATGAGGGACCAAGGAAGCGGCCTATGAGTGAAGCGCTAGGTCACCTGCGAAGAATCCTAGAGGGTGCTGACCATACGGTGCTCGGGCTCTGGGTCGCCTAGGATACCCACTTGTGTGTCGAGGAAGATATTGGAACAAGAGTAGGAGTTGTTTTCTGAAATCGGGCATGGATCTGGTTGATTGACCTTGCTGGTCTTCAATGGATGAGTCTATGGCTCTTTATATGGATCTGTTGGTTGATCTTGCTGATCTTCAACGAGAGTCCATCTTGATAAGTGATTATATTGCCGAGTATTATGGGCTAGGGATTAGGAAACGGCCCCTGAGTGGACAGGTGGTGAGCGTCCTAGTTGCCAATGATGCCATAGATACTCTGATGAAGGAATGATGGGAAAATTAAGAATCAACTGGATAAATTGGAAGATGGTGATCAGTGATACTATGGTTTTATTAAAGGATTATTTTAAACTGGTTGAATCTGTGAAAAGGCAATTTCATATTGGGTCTGTGAGTGGTGTGACTAGTTTTATTTTGCATGAACATCCGACTAGGGGGCCTTGGAACTCTTTTCCTTGGTACCCGGGACAAAACCTAACCAAATTCTTAATTGGATCCCATCACTACAGTGGTTGGGCGGTTGGCTAACCCATGGGATCGGATGGGGTTAGGCTGGACTGATGGATCCATAAATCGAGACTCAAACTTTTGTTTTTACGATAGATAAAATAAATCCCGGACAGTAACTGTTCTATGGATAGGAATCAACGGCTGTGCCTCTTGATGAATGGGGAAAAAAGCGTTGATCCCAATGATGCAAGTGCAAGTTTCTTCCTTGATCTGACCAACTATCTTATAGATGTAATTGGATCAGCTCGATTAGAAATGATCTTGACTACGTTAGAGAAAAAAATTATCCTGGTGGAATTGCCCGTGCTTTCCGGTAAAGGAAGTTTTTCTGGGTTCGGTTTTGGAACAACCGACGGATTAGTCTCTTATCTGGATATCCGTGGGTGAGGCCCCAAATGTGGGACCCCTGTCCCACGCGAGAAGTGCTACTTCCGCTGCTAGTATCTCGAATCTGTTGCTCGGTGGGAATAGGGATCTTACAGCTTGTAGGGAACTTACCAATGCTCCGAGCTTGTGTCCCTTGAGGTCTCCAAGCTCAGAAGCTCCAATCCTCCAAGCTTCACCTCCACGGTATCACCATCATAGAGATGCTCACACCACTATACATGGCAATCTCTCTCTCTCTCTCTCTCGCTCTCTCTCACTTCACCACACAAGCATGCAAGCATACAAGTATAGAGAAGGAACATGTGCTAGAGTACTCTCTCACACTCTCTCTCTCAAGACAAAGCAAGAAATCTCATAGCACAAAAGGGGGATTGTGTCTCTTCAATCATTATGAGAAAATACCTTATATATGATTGGCTCTTATTCACACTTGGGCACCCAAAACTTACTAACTAAGGTCTTGGGTGGCCAATCTCTCATAATGTTACAACCTTTATAGTGTCTTTTCATCATGACACTTATTAATGTCCTCAAATGGAGGAGCATAATTGTTAATCTCTACCATACCTCCAAGAAGGAACTCTATACATTCACCTTTGGAAGAAACAATAGAACACAACTGTCATAAGGGAACTTACTAATGCTCCAAGCTCGTGTCCCTTGAGTTCTCCATGTTGAAATATACAAGTGAATAGGGTGTGTGTGGGAACAAGCTCTTGGATAGAGGCTGTAAAAGAGGAGATGTAATTGTGAAAGAACCTGTGAAAAGGTTAGAAGAATCTACTGGGAGAGAATAATGGGTAGCATGAGGGAATTTAGGAGTGTGGAGATATTCTGTGGAGATATTCAGGGAAAAGAGAAGAGGTGGAGAGAATCAGGCAAGAGCTGGAGATATTCTGGGAGTGAATCATGGAGAAATCAATAGGATTTGATGCTTGATGTAAACTCTATAAATTGAGGCATAGCCCTAATGAGAAATTGCTGGTTTTTGAGTATCCATGCCTATCTTAATCTATTTGCTAATTATTCACTAATTACATCTTAATCATTTGCTAATCACTTTGTTAATGATGTTGATTCTAGTGTTTGATCCACCATAGCTCATCATTTTGCTCAAATTTCAACATGGTATCAGAGCCATGCCTAGAATCAATTAGGTTTATGAGCCCATTAGTTAATTAATTAGGATTAATTAGCAAAAAAATCAAATTTTAGTGAGTTTTTCACCTTCCCCTTCACCCCCAGCCAGTGGAGGATCTCTAGCACCTTGCACACTCACAATTAGGGCACAAGCTTCTAGCATATCATAGCTAACCTCCTTGGCTTCAAGCCCATGAAGAAAACATAGCAAACCGCCAACGGACGAAGGAGAATTTGACGTTTTTTCCAGCACGTCTTTTCTGAAGGGAACTGCAGATCTCTCCTTGCTCAAATTAAATCCTTCTAATTCCTCTTAGCCCAAGGGGTAATAAAGCATGCTCTACAAGCTGGTGAAGACAGAATTCAATTTCATCAAGTCTACAGTGAGATCCAAGCTCTTCATCAAATCTGCAGGTGACTTTGGTAAAACAGAGATTAAGCTTTCAATATTTGGTCAAATCTTGTGTTTCTTGGCTTAATCCTCTACTAGACTCATTGCTATTTATGCCTTTGAAAGCATTTGAGCTCATTTGAAGTGGAAGGCACCAGATCTGGACTCCCCGCATACTCTATTTTTTGCACACAAACCAGAGCATTAATTTGCTAATCAGTGATTAATCAATGCTAATCACTGTATTTTGGTGCAATTGAGGGTTCAAATTAACCATTAGGTATCTGATACAGATCCCTAAAGCTTCAGATTACAAATTGAAGTTGGTTTGATACTCCAACCATCCCGTACAAATTGGTTATCCTTAATTTAATGTAATTTCTGGTGATTTTATGCTGATAAAATTGTTGTAATCATCTATTAAACACCAGATTGAGTTGTAAAAGGGTAGACACTGATAAAAAATAGAAGCAGGAGAGAGCACACACAAGAGAAGCAAACCCTAATCCATATCCATCAATCATAAAAGAAGGAGAGAAGCCATAGTCACCATCTCTCTCACACACACAAAGGAGAACACAACATAGTGTTATGTCCACACTACAAAGTAAACCTAATGTAATGTCCACACACACATGACCAGCTCGACGCGGTCATAAACACACCACACGATATCTATCTACCATACTGTCACTCTGTCAGCACCCATGTGCTATCCTCCAGCTGTATACGAGCTTGACATTTCAACACTCCCCCTCAAGCTCGACATGTCCATCTCTAGGACTCCCAATCTAGTACGGAAATACTCGAACTTATCCTTACCAAGTGCTTTGGTAAAGATATCTGCAACCTGCTCATCTGTCTGCACATATGTCAAATCAACATGCCCATCTAGCACCTTCTCTCTGATGAAATGATAGTGGACCTCAATATGTTTGGTCCTGGCATGATAAATTGGGTTGCTAGCAAGCTGAATACTACTCATGTTGTCACAATGAATGACAACTCTCATATCACTCTGTAACCTGACATCATCTAGCAACTTCTTCAACCACATAGCCTCACATGGAGCTATGGCTGCTCCACGATACTCTGCCTGTAGGTTGCTTTTTACTGCTCCAACTCACAGCTCCACTACCAAGGCTGAAAACATAGCCACTGGTAGATCTCCTGTCATATGCACTACCGGCCCAATCTGCATCTGTATATCCATAGACATGCATGTCTTTTCCTGCCTCATAGAAAAGACCATAATGCACGGTAGTTTTGACGTATCTCAGAATACGTCTCACAGCATCCAAGTGAGGTTTACAAGGACTCTGCATAAACTGACTCACCAAACCAACTGCATAACTGAGATCTGGCCTCGTAATGGTCATGTAGATAAGGCTACCAACCATTTTCCTGTACATGGTGATATCATCAAGCTCATCACCCAAATCAGCCCTAAGCTTCATGTTTTGCTCTAATGGTGTCAACATTGGTTTGCATGCTGTCATACCATACTTTGCCAGCATGTCAAGTGTATATTGCCTTTGCACCAACCATATACCCTTGCTTGTTCTAATCACCTCAATGCCAAGAAAGAACCTTAAATCACCAAGGTCTTTCATATCAAACTCTTTGCATAAAGAGGCCTTAACCTCATCAATGCCTTTCCCACAATCACCTGTGATAATCAAATCATCAACATAAATGACTATCATCACGATACCATCATGTGTCTTCTTCACATAAAGTGAAAAGTCTGCATTTCCAACCACAAATCCAATACTGACAAGATATCTGCTGATCTTGTCACTCCAAGCACGAGGTGCTTGCTTCAAACCATAGATTGCTTTCTTTAACCTGCAAACAAAAGTCGGATATTTTGGATGTACATATCCTTCTGGCTGTTCCATGTACACCTCTTCTTGTAGTTCACCATTCAAGAAAGCATTTTTTACATCCATTTGATGTAAAGCCCAACCTTTTTGTGCTGCTAGTGCAATGATAGACCTCACTGTAGCCATCTTAGCCACTGGGCTGAAAGTTTCATCATAATCAAGACCATAAGTTTGTGCATATCCTTTAGCGACTAGCCTTGCCTTATGTCTCTCTAGGCTGCCATCTGACTTGCACTTTACCTTATACGCCCATTTGCAACCAATTGCATTCTTTCCTTGAGGTAACTCAGCCAATTCCCATGTATCATTTTTGTCCAAAGCATCCATCTCTTCATCCATGGCTTTCTGCCATACATGCTCTCCAATAGCCTCTGTATAGCATGTAGGTTCCACATGCTTTACCATAGATGTCATGTATGCATAGTGCATAACAAAATCTCTATATGTCAATCTTTCAACTGGATATCTGACTCTTTGGGATCTCCGCAATGCATGCGGCTCACTCTGTACACCTGTAACACGAGCATGTGGTGGCACATATCTGTCCTGCCTAGCATCAGGTGTGCGTAAAACAGGTATGCCGAGCTCCTCATCCAAACTCTCAGAACTAGATGACTCATAACCTGTGATCCCAATTCCTTCGACTTTCTTCTTGCCTTTATCCATAGCACTACTCCCAGTGCTCACACTCTCATGCCTCAAACGTCATGACCATGGACGTACACTGCTACTCTCAGCTTCTGCTGCTGGCCCAGACATAGTAGTAGAACTAGAACTTGCTTGTGATGGCAAGTTCACAGACACATCTGCCTCAAGTGAGTCAATAACTCCCTCATCGTTTGCTTTGTACCAACTAGCAAGCTCATCAAACACCACATCTTGTGAGATGACTACTTGTCTAGTTTGAGGATTATAACATTTGTAGGCCTTTCGATCCTGTGCATATCCAACAAATACACATTTCTCTGCCTTAGGATCCAACTTCCGTCTTCTTTCATCAGGCACATGGACATAAGCTACGCATCCAAAGACTTTGAGATGTCCAATGTCTGGCCTGTAACCTGTAAGCCGCATCTCTGGCGTGCTTCCATGAATGGCTGCTGTAGGTGTTTTGTTCAGGATATACACTGCAGTAGCACATGCTTCTGCCCAATAGTAATCTGGCATGCTCTTTTCATTGAGCATTGCCCTTGCCACTTCACATATGACTCGATTCTTTCTCTCAGCCACACCATTCTGCTGAGGTGTATACCTGCATGTCAACTGTCTTCTTATCCCATGCTTCCGCAAGAAATGCTCAAAAGCTTTTGAGGTGTATTCACCACCTCCATCTGTTCTCAAACATTTAATCCAACAGCCATATTGCTTTTCTACAAGAGCTTTGAAATCCATGAACTTTTCCAACACTTCACTTTTCTCTTTCAAAAAATATATCCATGTCATCCTGCTGAAGTCATCTATAAATGTCACATAGTATAGACTTCCTTTGATAGATGGATTTTGTGCAGGGCCCCATACATCACTGTGTACTATCTCAAGTGGCCTGTTACTCATATTTCCTTCTCTAGGAAACCTCAACCTTGCCTGCTTTCCAAACTGACAGGCTTCACAAACATGCATATGTCCATCATATTTGAATCGAGGCAATCCACTGACAATGCCTCTTGTTTGCATGTTCTTTAATCTCTGTATATTGACATGTCCAATCCTCTTGTGCCACATGTCAATATCCTGCACAATCCCATTGCTCTTTGAAAACATGGCTGAGCTCAATTCTGGTATGCCTGCATCCAATTTGAACAACCTTCCTTCCTTCTTGCCCTTGGCAATCAATCTACAGCCATGCTTAAAGTCTTCCACAAAACATCCATTTTCATTGAATCTTACTTGTAATCCCTGCTCAACCATTTGGCCTACTGATGCCAAATTCTTTGTGATGGATGGTACATATAACACTTCTGACATATTCTTCACATTTCCATCATGCATCCTCAAAGGCACACTGCCAACATGTGTTATAAGATGTTGAGTATCATCTCCTGTGACCACATAACCATTTGTATCCAATGGTTGCATCTTCTCAAACCACTCACCATGACATGTCATGTGGTTTGAGGCACCTGAATCCATATACCATGACTCATCTCCAGCATTCTGAGAATCCATTGTCCCCATAATGTGCTTCATTGCAAAAAGGTGATTTGAACTCCCATCATTGTTACTAGTAGATGCATAATTTCCATGTTGTGGTCTTCCATTCCTCATATCATTCTGCTTTTTGTAACAATCTTTTGCCATATGTCCAAGTTTGCCACAATAGTGACATTCAATCCCATTCAAATTTTGTTGAGGACCTTGCCATCGTCCTCTACCACGAGCACCTGTTCCAAATCTCCCCCTATGGGATTGAAATCCACGACCTCCACGTGATCCAAATGATGAGTGTGAATTCTGAAAATTCTGATTTGTTTGTGGTTGAGTAGACCTGTCATTCCAACCACGTCCTCCACGGCCTCGAGGGGTAAATCTCCCCCTGCCTCGAAAGCCTCTAGATGAGTAAAAAGCCTGATTCCTTGCATGCTCATCATTTCTTGACGAGGATGCACCACCTGTAACACTCATACCACCAAGGCCAAGCTTCAATTCTTCCACAATGAGCAATGACACAAGCTCATTAAAGTCTGGCATTCCTCCCAACCTTACTGAGATGGAAGTATCAAAAGATTTGTATTATTTGCCTAAACCACGCAATTTGAGAGCAACCAAATCATCATCATCCATCGGGGCATGGATTGATGACAAGGAATCTGCATAACCCTTGATTTCCTGAACATACTCATGTATACTCCTATTCCTTTGTGTTACACTGTGAATCTGCTGCTTTAGTTGTATCTTCCTTGCACCAGTGTCTGTCTCATACATTCGGCACAATATACCCCAGGCTTCTTTCGATGTATCTGCATCTTGGATGTGAATAAGCAAGGAATCTGTTACACATATTGAAAAATAATGCAACACTTTCGAAGACCGCTCTACCCATTGCTTGTGAGCCAATAACTGAGCATTATTTGGTTGAGGAGGTAGGTATGGCTCCGGGTCTTCCTCCGAGACAAGACTCCATAAACCTTTTCCTTTCAAAAAACTCTTCATTCGAAACTTCCACACTTGAAAGTTAGTGCGGTCAAGCTTCTCTCCAACAATTTGTATCGGAGCATCTCCCATTGTTGCAAAAATATAGTAGATGTACCCCTTTGACAAGTCGTATGCCGGACCTGTAAAGCTTCAAATCTCTCCAAATCACATCAAATGCTTGCAAATTGTGTGCATTAATATCCCACAATGATTCACCAACAATGTACACTCGATCAAAGTTGAAACCAAATGATACTTCTTCACAAAAAAATTTCTGGTTTTTTTCTCGCCAGTAACCAGTCAAGATTATGCTCTAAATCCTTCAAATCTTGTCCAAATTCAATGATTCAACTTGAATTGGCTTCCCAACACATTTCTCCAACATATCCTAGAAGGGTTTGATCAAATTCTTCAAGGTGAATGAGAACCACCAATTTTTGTAGCTCCCTGGTTTGCTTTTTTCTGCATCTGTCAGGTACCACCTCTCACTAAAAGTGTTCTATCTCCTTCAAATCTTAGCCAGATTCAAAACTTTTTGAATCAAAAGTTTAGAAACACCTTGCTCCTTGCTTGTACCAAAGGAATTAGTCCAATTCTCAACAAGTAGAGATTAATGCTTGCATTAGTGAAGCTCTGTTTCTGCAACACAATTCTGTACTTTTGCTAATGAGTGGTTATTGAGTTGAATGAGCTCCAAATCCTTCAAGTAAGCTTCCCAAATGTTAATGTCAGCTCCAAACAAGTATTTTCTAAGCTCCAAGTGACTTCAACCTCATGAAAAGACCTTGTAATGATCAAGTAGGATTGAATATGATGAAAACTGTCCAGAATCTGCTCCTCCAGAATGCGCCGCCAGCTCCTGTAGCTCTAGGAGAGAGGGGAAATCACAAATGAGTTGATATATCTCTTAGCAATGACCTAATATATCATGGGTATGAAGGGTTTGGCTCAATTCTTCCTCTAGCTCTTGCAATCAATCCTCCACGGAGGGTATGTCCACTGTTTTTGTGAAAAACCAGAACCTTTGCATAAATTCACGTCCACTTGATTTTGTTCAAATTTGTATGCATCAATCTGCTTCAAGATTCTGTATGTTGCTTGTGCCCACTTTGCTAATACATGTGCAAGCTCAAATACACGTGCCTTTGTGTATACATTTGCCAAGAGTATATTCACTTCAAGCTTTCCATGAAAGCTTAGAGAAAAACCAGAAATTTTCTGCTTGCTTTATGCACTTCAATCTTCACTGAACCTGCTCTTTGGCACCTGCAATCCACTCAAGGGAGTTTTGCTACTCTTACCAGTTAGGCCAAGCTTCAGATCTGTAACTGAGGTGAGCTCCACAGCTTCTCCTTTTCTCCAAGCTCCAATGGCTTCCTTCACAGCTTTTTCTTCTTCTTCCCTCTTCTCTCACTCACTCTCACAACACAGCTAATGAGCTCTAGGCTCTGATACCATGATAAAAAACAGAAGCAGGAGAGAGCACACACAAGAGAAGCAAACCCTAATCCATATCCATCAATCATAAAAGAAGGAGAGAAGCCATAGTCACCATCTCTCACACACACACAAAGGAGAACACAACATAGTGTTATGTCCACACTACAAAGTAAACCTAATGTAATGTCCACACACACATGACCAGCTGGACGCGGTCATAAACACACCACACGATATCTATCTACCATACTGTCACTCTGTCAGCACCCATGTGCTATCCTCCAGCTGTATACGAGCTTGACATTTCAACAGACACTACCCTTGAATCTTGAATTTGGATCAAGAGGTAAGACCCCCTTCACATCACCATGAGTTTAGCACAGGAAATAGCCAAATTTAATGGGGAACAATTTTATACATGGCAGACAAAAACTATGTATCTGCTGATGAGAAAAAATCTGTGGGGATTAGTTGAAGGGAGAGATGAATGCCCAGAGAGAGGAGAAAATGAGTGGAAGAGTAGGAATGAAAAAGCATTGGGACTTATTGCACTCAGTTTAAATGATGAAATCATTCATCATATCACAGGGATACAATGGGCAAAAGATGCATGGGATGAACTCAATAAATTATTTGGTACACAAGCAAAAAATTCCAAGATAAATCTATTAATGTAATTCTACAAATTGGACATGAAGGAAAGTGAACCTTTAATCACACAATTGAACAAATATAAAAACATTAAGCAACAGCTGGCAGCTCTATTGGCAAAAAGGTAGAAGATGATGAAGCATTAGCTGTACTTTTGAAGAGTGTGGACAAAGGAGATTATGAAAACATTGTAGCAACACTAAAGAATGTACCTGAACTGAAGATACACGAGATAGAAGCAGCTCTACTAGAGCAAGAGAGTACAGGAAAAGAGAAGAAAGGGCTCGACTTAACAGCAGGAGAGGAAAAAGCATTCTTCACCCGAGGAGGATTCTCTCGAGGACGAGGACGAGGAAGAGGCAGAGTAGGAGGGAGGACCTTCACTTGCCACAAATGTGGAAAGCCAAGACACATGGCGAGAGACTGCTACTACAGCAAACCCAATGAAGAAGGAACGACATCGGCAAACTTCATGGAGGCTCCAAGAGAAGTAAAGTCGGATCATCTTTTCTGAGAGAGAGAGAGAGAGAGAGACCCCACAACCCAATGTAACCTGCCCCAATAAAGTAAACCCACCTCTGAGCCACCGATGATGTAGGCCAAGTGGTAGATGTATGTGTGAGCACTTTAGTCAAGGTCGCGGGCACTTATAGTAGCCTTGGACACATAGAGAGAGAGAGTGTCAAGGACTATGGAGTTTAGGGACTTGAGGCACTGGTCGCGGGCTATCAAGTAAGAGGGAAACTTGATACAGGGTCTAGGTGTGCTAGGATTATTCACTTGAGGGGAGGTGTTGAAATATACAAGTGAATAGGGTGTGTGTGGGAACAAGCTCTTGGATAGAGGCTGTAAAAGAGGAGATGTAATTGTGAAAGAACCTGTGAAAAGGTTAGAAGAATCTACTGGGAGAGAATAATGGGTAGCATGAGGGAATTTAGGAGTGTGGAGATATTTTGGGAGATATTCAGGGAAAAGAGAAGAGGTGGAGAGAATCAGGCAAGAGGTGGAGATATTCTGGGAGTGAATCATGGAGAAATCAATGGGATTTGATGCTTGATGTAAACTCTATAAATTGAGGCATAGCCCTAATGAGAAATTGCTGGTTTTTGAGTATCCATGCCTATCTTAATCTATTTGCTAATTATTTACTAATTAGCTAATGAGAAATTGCTGGTTTTTGAGTATCCATGCCTATCTTAATCTATTTGCTAATTATTTACTAATTACATCTTAATCATTTGCTAATCACTTTGTTAATGATGTTGATTCTAGTGTTTGATCCACCATAGCTCATCATTTTGCTCAAATTTCAACACTCCAAGCTCACTTGAGAAGTTCCAATCCTCCAAGCTTCACCTCCACACTATTACCATAGAGTCGCTCACACCACCACACAAGGAAATCTCTCTCTCCTTTCACTTCACCACACAAGCATGCAAGTATAGAGAAGGCACATGTGCTAGAGTACTCTCTCTCACACACTCTCTCTCTCTTAAGACAAAGCAAGAACTCTCATAGCACAAAGGGGAATTGTGTCTCTTCAATATGAGAAAATACCTTATATACAATTGGTCCTTATTCACACTTGGGTGCCCAAAACTTACTAAGGCCTTGGGTGGCCAATCTCTCATAATGTTATAACCTTTATAGTGCATTTTCATGACACTTATGAAAAGATGCAGGGGAGAAGAGAGCTTGAGCTCTTGCAAGCACACACACACTCACAAAACCCTAAAAGAGAACACACAAGGTGAGAGGCTGAAAATCTTCTTCTTCTTCACACAACACTCAACACACCATATACAAAGATAAGAGTACACACAATATGAAAGGTACTCAACCAAATACATACTAGGGTTCTCTATAGTGTGAACCCAACTAAATGAGCTGGCGCTATAACTATGCCAGTCTCTAGAATGGCTGTCACACAGCCTGTCATCCCACTGGCCACATATCACCCATGATCTCACCAACCATGCTAGTGGTGTAAGTGTGGGGCTTATCCCCCTAGGCACGTCATTAGTGTCCATCGCCTCACTAGATGAGCTCGATATCTCAACACTCCCCCTTGAGCTCAACTCCATCTCATGTACACCAAACAAGCGAAGCCTTGAATCTGCGTAGCTTCTCTGTACCCAATGCTTTGGTGAAGATGTTAGCGACGACCTGATCCTATGTGCTGACATAAACAAGGTCAATGTCTCCTGCCAAAACCTTCTCTTTGACAAAATGATAGTGGACCTCTATATGCTTCGTGCGAGCATGAAAAACTCGGTTCTTGGCCAACTGTATACTGTTAATGTTGTCACACAAAATGACAACTTGTCTATCCACTGATAGACCCAAATGTGCAACAAGTAGCTTTCTCAACCAAGCTACCTCAAATGTTGCCATAACAGCACCTCTGTACTCGGCCTCTGTATTGGATAGAGCAACCGTTGGCTGCTTCTTGCTGCTCCAAGTCACAGCAGCACTCCCCAAAGAAAACATGAAGCCACTAGTAGATCTTCTATCTAAGATACTACCAGCCCAATCAGCATCTGTGTACCCATGTACACATATCTCTGTCCCAGTTTCATAAAATAGTCCACAATGCAAAGTAGACCTCAAATACCTCAGTATGCGTCTCAATGCATCCAAATGCGGCTTTCAAGGAACCTACATAAACTGACTCACCAACCCAATAGCATAGCTCAAATCTGGCCTAGTGATTGTCATGTAGATCAAGCTTCCTACTATGCGCCTATACATAGTAGGATCCTCCAAAATCTCTCCTGAATCTGTACTCAACTTGCCATTCTGATCCAATGGCACTGAGATAGGCTTACAGCCTATCATACCATACTTGGACAACATGTCCAAGCCATACTATCTCTGCAGTAATCCAATACCATGTGGTGACCTAATCACCTCAATGCCCAAGAAATATCTGAGCTCCCCCACATCCTTCATCTCAAACTTCTGTCTAAGCAAGATATTTACATCAAAGATCTCTGCATCATGGTCCCTCGTAATAATGATCAAGTCATCTACATAGATGACAACAAGCACAACCCCTCTATGATTGTGTCACACATACAACGAGAAATCTGCATTGGCTACATGGAAGCCCAATAGTGAAAAGATATTCAAAAATCTTGTCAGACCATACTCTTGGTGCTTGTTTTAAGCCACACAAGGCTTTCTTCATCCTGCAAACATGCTTGGGGTGACTCACATCCTCATAACCAGGTGGCTGCAACATATACACCTCTTCCTACAAATCCCCATGCAAGAATGCATTCTTTATATCCATCCTGATGTAAAGACCATTTCTTTGACGCAGCCACTGCTATCACAACTTTCACTCTGTTGCCATCTTGACAATTGGGCTGAAAGTTTTCTCGTAATCAATGCCATATGTCTATGCATATCCTTTGGCTACGAATCTAGCCTTGTACCTACTTATGCTTCTGTCAATCACTGTTATGTTTTACTTTGTACACCCACTTGCATCCAATGGCTTTCTTGCCTTCAGGCAATTGCACTAAATCCCAACTCTCATTTCCATATAGTGCATCCATCTCCTCATAGCTTTCTCCCAACATACATTTCCAATAGCCTCATCAATGCATGTGGGCTCTACAACCCTGCACAACTTTTTCCATGTATGCATAGTGATGTGCCACATAACCATCATAGGTAAACCTCTGCACAGGATTCTTCACTCTCCCAGATCTTTGTAGCTTTGCATTCATGGCTTCCATAGCCTTCTTTACACCAGGTGTTCTCATATAGATGGTAGCCAAGCTCCTCACATCAAGGCTCATCTTTGAGCCACTAGACTCTCCATCAACATGAGAATGCCCTGCAAAATTGTTAGGCATACTAAGGGGCTCAACCACTTTCTCTTTGCCTTTATGTGATGTACTAATCACACTTGCAGGATTGGTATTATGACGCAGCCTGCCACTCCATGGTCTATCAAACTGAACCACTAGATGAGGACTCTCTTGGTCCACTCAAAGACTGTGATTGCTGACTTGCATTCTGTGCAACCACATTTCCACTCACATCATCCCCAACAGCTTCTTTTTCAGCAGCATACGAGCTACTCATCTCATCAAAAACAACATCCCTGCTTACCCTCAACTCACGTGTAGCAGGGTTATAACACCTGTATCCCTTTTGCTGAAGGGAATATCCAATAAACACACATTTTTTAGCTTTTGGATCTAGCTTAGTTCTTAGCTCATCTAGCACATGCACATATGCAATGCATCCAAAGACTTTCAAATGAGACAAATAAGGTTTTCTGCCAGTAAACCTCTCCTCCTACATCATGTATGGCTGTAGTTGGAGTCCTGTTCATGATATAAACTACTGTAGAAACAGCCTCAGTCCAATTGCTATGCGGCATATTCTTCTCTTCCATCATCAATGCTCGTGCAATCTCAGTAATGTGCCTGTTTTTCCACCCCCAGCAACTCCATTTTGCTGCGGAGTGTATCTGCATGTAAACTGTCTCCGAATACCATTATTCTTCAAAAAATAAGAGAAGAAGTACTCTCCCCCTCCATCTGACCTTAGGCACCTTACATATTTCCCTGATTGCTTTTCAACCATAACTCTGAAATTCTGAAAATGAGTGAACACCTCACTCTTCTCCTTCATGAAGTATACCCACACTTTCCTTGTGTGGTCATCAATAAATGTCACATAGTACCCAGCCTCCCACCATAGACATGGTCTTCATAGGACCCCATACATCTGAATGCAAAACATCTAGTCACATAGTACCTGCAGCCTCCCATAGACATGGTCTTCGTAGGACCCCATATATGTGAATGCAAAACATCTAGTGCATTTCTGCTCACATTTCTGCTACGTGAAAATACATGCTTTGTTTGCTTTCCAAATTGGCATGCTTCACATATTCTTTGCATACCTTCAACTTTAAACTTTGGCAGCCCTGTCACAATTCCTTTAGTCTGCATAGACTTGATTCTCTGCACATTCACATGTCCAATTCTTTTATGCCAAATGTCTATGTTTACAACAATTCCTGAACCATTTGCAAACATCGCAGCACTCACTTCAGGCGTGTTTACATTCAATGTAAACATTGTGCGCACTCTGTTGCCTTTTGCAACCAACCTGCACTTGTCTTTAAAGTCTTCAACATTCTGCCCACTTGGTTGCCTTTTGCAACCAACCTGCACTTGTCTTTAAAATCTTCAACATAACAACCATCAAGGTTAAACCGAACATGCAAACCCTACTCAATCATCTGGCCAACTGAAACCACATTCTTTGTTATGTTCGGAACATGAAGTACATATGCAAGGTACTTCACTTTGCCATCTTGCATAGACAATGGCACATCTCCAACACACATGAGCAATTGGATGAGCAGTGTCATCCCCCCTGTTTCCACAAAACCTGGTCTTTCAAGGTTTTTCATCTCCTTGAAGCACTCCCCATGACTTGTCATGTGGTTTGAAGCACCTGAATCAACATACCATACATCATCTTTATGTGCTACTTCAACATTTTCAGACATGGCATTCATGACATGCTGCATAACAAACAACCTTTCATTATCCTCATTGTTTCTGCTCGAGGATACATAGCTGTTTTGCTGTAATTTTCCATTTTGCATGTCAGCCTGCTTCTTATAACAATCTGCCTGCACATGTGTCCAGGCTTACCACAATAAAAGCATTCACGTGTATCATTATGTTGTCTTTGCCAATTTCCATGACCTCTTTCACTCCCCCTGCCTCTGAATTGGCCTCTTCCACCTGCGTGTTGTTGTTGTGAATTTTGGGACTGTTGTTGTTGCTGCTGCTGGCCATAATTCTGATTACTTGTTCGACCACCTCCTTGGCCACGTCCACGGCCTCCGCTACCTCGTCCTCTTCCTGAACTTGTGTAGAAGGCCTGTTGCTCTGAACTATTTTTGTTTTGTGAAGACTGTTGGTCTTTACACAAGCTCTTCTCTTCTATAATCAACATAAATACCAAATCTGTGAAATTGGGAATGTTTTCCCGAGTCTGGATGCGTTTGTAAAAGAATAGATGTGAAGGTGTATGTGGACGTATAGATGTATAGATATGGATATGGATGAATGGATGTAAATGTGGATATGGATATATGAATGTGAATGTGGATGTGGATGTATGAATGAGAATGTGGATGTGGATGTATGAATGTGGATGTGAAAATGGATGTGGATGTGGATATGGATGTGGATGTATGGATGTGGATGTATGAATGTGGATATGGATATGGATGCATGGATGTAGATGTGGATGTGGATGTATGAATGTGGATATGGATATGGATGTATGGATGTAGATGTGGATGTGGATGTGAAAATATATGTATGGATGTGGATGTATGAATGTGGATGTGGATATGGATGTATGGATGTAGATATGGAATGTGGATGTGGATGTGGATGTGGATGTATGAATGTGGATGTGGATGCGGATGTATGAATGTGGATCTGGATATGGATGTATGGATGTAGATGTGGATTTGGATGTATGAATGTGGATGTGGAAATGGATGTATGGCTGTGGATGTGGATGTGGATGTGGATGTGGATGTGGATATGGATGTGGATGTATGGATGTGGATGTCTGAATGTGGATGTAGATGTGGATGTATGAATGTGGATGTGTATGTGGAATAATGAATGTGGATGTGGATGTGTATGTGGAATAATGAATGCGAATGTGTATGTGAAAGGATGTGACGTCGATATGAGTGAATGGATGAGATGTGATGACATGTGAATCAAGACGTGAATGAATGATATGGGATGAGAATGAATGATATGTGATGTGAAGGAATCTGATGTGATGAGATGGAAAATGATGTGATTGGATGAGAATGGGTACACATATGAATTGATGAGGGATAATGTGGAAAGACGAGAGTTCATTATAGAAACTGTAATTGTGACCTGTTTGTAAATGACTATTTTATGTCAAGAATGCTGGGGAAGCATTTTGACCGTCTTGTGAATAAGGTCGTGGTGGAGACCTAACTGATAAAGTTGCACTGAGACAGCTAACGGAGAGTCAACGGAGGACGTCTTGCATAGCAAGGTCGGCCGAGGTCTTGACTAGCCTCGGTTCGATTTTAAATGGTGAGCTTCTGGTACGGTGGATGACGGACCAAGGAAGCGGCCTATGAGTGAAGCGCTAGGTGACCTGTGAAGGATCCTAGAGGGTACTGACCATACGGTGCTCGGGTTCTGGGTCACCGAAGATACCCACACTGTAGGATCCCTGTTCCCACCGAGCAACGGATTCGGGTACTGGCAGCGGAAGTAGCGCTTCTCGCGCAGGACAGGGGTCCCACACTCGGGGCCTCGCCCACGGATATCCGGATAAGAGACTAATCCGTCGGTTGTTCCAAAACCGAACCCGGAAAAACTTCCTTTACCGGAAAGCACGGGCGATTCCACCAGGATAACTTTTTACTCTAACGTAGTCAAGATCATTTCTGATCGAGATGATCCGATTACATCTATAAGATACTTAGTCAGTTCAAGGAAGAAACTTGCACTTGGATCATTGGGATCAACGCTTTTTTCCCCATTCAAGAGGCACAGCCGTTGATTCCTATCCATAGAACAGTTTCTGTCCGGAATTTAAAATTTTTTTTTCTATCGTAAAAACAAAAGTTTGAGTCTCGATTTACGGATCCATCAGTCCAGCCTAACCCCATCCAATCCCATGGGTTAGCCAACCGCCCAACCACTGTAGTGATGGGATCCAATTAAAAATTTGGTTAGGTTTTGTCCCGGGTACCAAGGAAAAGAGTTCCAAGGCCCCCTAGCCGGATGTTCATGCAAAATAAAACTAGTCACACCACTCACACACCCAATATGAAATTGCCCTTTTTCAACCAGATTCAACCAGTTTAAAACAATCCTTTAATAAAACCATAGTATCATTGATCACCATCTTCCAATTTATCCAATTGATTCTTAATTTCCCATCATTCCTTCATCAGAGTATCTATGGCATCATTGGCAACTAGAACGCTCAGGAGCCGTTTCGATAGTTCCTAGCCCATAATACTTGGCAATATAATCACTTAACAAGATGGACTCTCGTTGAAGATCAGCAAGATCAACCAACAGATCCATATAAGGAGCCATGGACTCATCCATTGAAGACCAGCAAGGTCAATCAACCAGATCCATGCTCGATTTCAGAAAACAACTCCAACTCTGTTCCAATATCTTCCTCGACGCACGCGTGGGTATCCTAGGCAACCCAGAGCCCGAGCACCGTATGGTCAGCACCCTCTAGGATCCTTCGCAGGTAACCTAGCGCTTCACGCATAGGCCGCTTCCTTGGCCCCTCATCCACCGTACCGGAAGCTCACCATTTTAATCGCACCGAGGCTGGTCAAGACCTCGGCCGACCTTGCTACGCGAGACGTCCTTCATTGACTCCCCGTCAGCAGTTGCAACTTTACCATCACGACTTTAATCACAAGACGGTCAAAATGCTCCCCCCAGCATTCTTGACATAAAACAATCATTTACAAACAGCATTTACAAACAGTTTACAATACAATTTCTATTTTAACTTTCATTTTTCCACATTATCCCTCATCAATCTACATTACTTATTCCATATTCCATTTATATGTATACTCATCCCATCACATCATTTCTATCTCATCACTTCAGATTCCCTCACATCACATATCGCATATTCACATCCATACATCTACATCTATATGCGTACATTCACATCTACATACATACATCTACATCTCTATGCATACATCTACATCCACATTCACATTCACCTCCATACATCTACATCTATATGCATACATCTACCTCCACATTCACATCCACATCTATACATCTACATCTACATGCATACATCCACCTCTACATCCACATCTACATCTATACACCTACATCTACATGCATACATCCACATCTCCATTCGTATCTACATCTACATCTATACATCTACATCTACATGCATCCATCCACCTCCACTTCCACATCTACATCTATACATCTACATCTACATGTATACATCCACATCTCCATTCACATCTACATCTATACATCTACATCTACATGCATCCATCCACCTCCACTTCCACATCTACATCTATACATCTACATCTACATGTATACATCCACATCTATATCTATACATCTACATCTACATGCATCCATCCACCTCCACATCCACATCTACATCTATACGTCTACATCTACATGTATACATCCATATCTCCATTCTCATCTACATCTATACATCTACATCTACATGCATCCATCCACATCTCCATTTACATCCTCATCTACACATCTATTTCTACATGCATACATCCACCTCCACATTCACACTCACATCCATACCTCTACATCTACATGCAAACATCCATATCTCCATGCATAATAATATTCTTTTATTTAATCTAGGATGATAGTTCCTAGAATATGGTAGGAAGTCCTATTTTTATGCTTTGAATGAATTTATTTTATGCGTGATTTCTATAAACAATTTTGCCATAGCTCCGCTACTATGACTGATAAATCTCAATTTTTTTCTAAGGGATAAAGCTCATTATTAAAGAAATAATTAGAATGGTCTCTAATTGGATCATCAATCCATAATGGTCTCTAATTGGATCATTAAGAAAACAATTAGAATGGTCTCTAATTGGATCATCAATCCATAATGGTCTCTAATTGGATCATTAAGAAAACAATTAGAAGGTCTCTAATTGGGTCATCAATCCATAATGGTCTCTAATTGGATCATTAAGAAAACAATTAGAAGGTCTCTAATTGGGTCATCAATCCATAATGGATTGAATCATCAATGTGCATAAACTAAAAGCATAGCAAAAGCCATTAATTTGGCCTCAAGCATAGCTTAATCTTGGATTAAGGAAAAGCTTTATGAAAAGCTTCATTTGGATTGAGAATGGGTCATGAGTATGACCATTTCTTGAGTGAGAGAGAGAAATTATAAAAACCATTAGAATTTAAATATAAGTGGAAATTAACTTCTATAGCATTTATTAAATTATGTAACTCTTCACTACTATTCACCAATTTACTTCAATAGTATTTAAAAAAAACCATACCAATTAAACTTCTCAAGCTTGAGAGGGGTTGAGAAGAGAGAATCATTGAGAAATCATAGAAAGATCAAAATTCAATATACTTACCTTATGATTTGCTTGATTCTTTATTCACGGTAGAGGCCCCCAACCAATCAATTGGTTTAGTATGTTGATGGAACCACCAATGGAGATTGAAGAAAGAGAGAGGTATCAAAAACTAGTGAATTATTAAAGAATTCACAGTTCTTGGCTTAGGTAGAGTAGAGTAACAAGGCATAAGACACTATATATTTTAGCTTAGGTGGAGTAGAGTAACAAAGCATAAGACTCTATCTAATTTGGCTTAGGTGGAGTAGAGTAACAAAGCATAAGAGACTATATATTTTGGCTTAGGTGGAGTAGAGTAACAAAGCATAAGAGACTATATATTTTGGCTTAGGTGGAGTAGAGTAACAAAGCATAAGAGACTATATTTTTTTCAACAAGGGGAGGCTTCTATTTATAGGAAAATTTGAGCTCCTAACCAAACAAACTGATTCTAGAATTTTCCAAGTCAGTTTGGTTGAATTTGGACTAGATTTGGACCTAGTTTGGTTACTTTTTGATTCGGTTTGGTTCCATTTTGATTTGGTTTGGTTCAAGAGAGATGAGAGATAAAAATATCACATTATTTTTGAGTTTAAAAACTCATTCAAGCATGTGAAATATGCACCTCCTTTAAAGAATTCCCCTTCCTTACATATGTGTCAAAATTTTATTGCTCATAGTTTTTTACTTATAAACCTTGTACATTTTCAACTCATCATCTTATGTGAAATGTGCACCTCCTTTAAAGAACTCCTCTTCCTTACATATGTGTCATAGTTTTTTTTTTTTTTTTTTAACTAATAAACCTTGTACATTTTCAACTCTTCATCTTATGTGAAATATGCACCTCCTTTAAAGAACTCCCCTTCCTTACATATGTGTTTATTTACTAATAAACCTTGTACATTTTCAACTCTTCATCTTATGTGAAATATGCACCTCCTTTAAAGAACTCCCCTTCCTTACATATGTGTTTATTTACTAATAAACCTTGTACATTTTCAACTCTTCATCTTATGTGAGCATTTACTCAATTTTTGGGTATCTTCTTTTACAAATTGGATTTATCTCCTCCCTACACATGGATTGATGCTATTGGCCCATAGGAACCTTAATTGGACCATAGTCTAAAGATTTATGAAAATCTAGACCCTTAGGCTAAGGTTCTTTATACCTATTTCCAATTAATTCCAATTGCACATTGGAAAATTCTTTTTAAATTTCTGTTTCAGGGGAGCTCATCTGAATTATAAGAGATATTTTTCTATCCAGAATTATTCAGAATCTGAATATTCTCTCTCTAGAATATTTTCTCTCTCTAGGTTAAAACAGTCACAAACAAGATCTCTTATATTTCAGAAAAGGAATTGATTACAGGAGAATATACTAGACATCAAAAAGGGGGTCGGGGAGGAATCTTACATTCTACCCCACTTAAAAAACGCGAGATGTCCTCATCTCGCAACTTGGAATAATTTCGCAAGATGCACGAATATGAGACTTAGAGAAAAATTTTAATCACGATTAACCACCAAGAAAAGTCTTAAAGAGAGCAAGATTCAAAATAATAACAAGATTTAAACTTTATTCATTCTCGGAACTTATACAGTAAAGATAGAGAAACTCTTTACACTTCCATAAGCCCGTCCATCATATGGTCACAAAAGCAGTCCTCACAAGCTGCACAAGTATAGGGTAACTCATCTATGGGAATGATTCTGCTGGTTATTGCCGCACCTATCTCAGTGGTATGAGGTGATCTAACAAAAGGACCTCTGAGAGGCAAGCCAAAAATGGGGTAAAGGCATATCTTCTCATGAGGAAGAAAACACGCCAGTAAGAAGACCCGCTCAGAAAACCCAAGATGCCTTGATCTCATGACGCAGTAGTATCGGGGACCTAAACCCAAGGCTTCGATAACCATGGCCAAGCGGACATTGTTACGAAAGTGCTGCTGTCCCCAGGGTGTTACCCTAGTTATGTTTTGATAGGTCCGCCATTTGGTCTGCGCTACAGAAGTTCCTAGGTGAGGAAAAAGTGAGCGCTCATACTGTTCTATAAAGTCTTTCTTCACAGACTCTCTTGCGTCTTGAAGGTGAGAAATCATCAGGGATAAAACTAATTCCTGTTGCCAAGCCATGAAGGAGATTAAGAAAGAAAGGAGATTGATGGGAGTAAGATTACTGTGAGCGACAAGTAAAAGTTACGACTTATATAAAGGAAGGAGCTAGCGTAACCTAGAAGCCAACGGTAACTTGCCACTGAAGTTTTACCGTCTTTCCATGATTTGTGTTTGACACATTTTTCTATAGAAAGCATTAAGAATTTTGAGATGAGGAGATAAAAGAAACTTGTAGGCTAAGTCACCTACTTTCATTGAATTCAGATATAAGGATCACAATATCTGGGGGATAACTTCTTATACTCCCCAAGAGATAAAGAACTTCTTTTGGGCCGTACTCGAATGAAAACCAAAACCTTGGTATCCAAAACACCGATTCTCACTTCTAAACTCATTGTTCTAAATCCTTAAAACAGGCGTGACTCCTGAGAAGTATTCTAGGAAAAGGGTCTTCCTTTTTTAAACAGAAATTTTCTTTTATTTTAGAGAGGGAATAATTATAAGATCAGAAAGGAAGATTCTTACTCCAGTATACCTCGAAGGTTGGAGAGGAATCTTACATTCTACCCCACTTAAAAAAATGCGAGATGTCCTCATCTCGCCAAGTAGAGGACAACCCCATTCCCCCTCATTGTGGTTTCATT
The DNA here is from genome assembly GCF_041138505.1 of Cibotium barometz. Classification (NCBI taxonomy): domain Eukaryota; kingdom Viridiplantae; phylum Streptophyta; class Polypodiopsida; order Cyatheales; family Cibotiaceae; genus Cibotium; species Cibotium barometz. Next base: position 45,987,799 of record NC_141087.1, read on the forward strand.
ATATTTCAACTAATTTTTTTAAAAATCAACATTTTTCAATCAGCATTTTCAATCAGAATCCAAATCAATTCATCCATTCTCAAACAGAATTAAAAATCATATCAATCACATGCAAAATCATCATCTGGATAGCATTAACGCTTATAATTTCAAGTCTTAGATTTACTCGTATATACTGTCAGTAAAGAGCTGCAGTATACTCTCGGTATATACGGGTAGTCACGGCCCTTGGAATTATAAGGTAAATACTATCATGTCTAGGCCTCAAGCAAGTCGGGGATTCTATATAATTGCGGTACTTCCATCTGAAGACCCAATTACCAAAATTACGAATATCAAATTGTATGAATTATATCACACAATTATAACCTTTTTGTGTTTCTTGATAAATTTTTGACATATTTGTCTTCTCAGTTGATCTTTATTAACCAAATGCTCTGATACCAACTGTAAGATCCCTGTTCCCACCGAGCAACGGATTCGGGTACTGGCAACGGAAGTAGCGCTTCTCGCGCAGGACAGGGGTGTTAAAAAATATGGCAAACACCTTCACTAAAATGATGTGTAGGGCACATACCTTGTAACTAGCATTATGCACTAAAGTCATAGATTATAGGCAAATGGATACAAAGGTTATTATGCAACCTTACCATGATGTAAAAGAGTCATTTAAGAGCTCAACATCAGCCAAAGGGGTCGTGATCCCTTGATTAGGTAGCATTGGTGTGATTAGCAAGATTCTAGGGTTGGTGGTCACTTTTAGGTGCTTGAATCTAGGAGGGAAGGTGGAGATGATTTAGATGATGATTAACACCTAATCTTGAGCTTAATCCTCATGTACTTCAGCCTATATAAAGAGGCTCTCATCTATTGAAATCAACACATATTTTCCCCTCACTTATGTTGTCATTATGCTCATCATTATGCTAATTACTTCTTGATTAGTAGCTTAACTTCATCTTCTTCATTTCTATTCAACTATGCAATGGAGCTAGTGTTTGATCCTCCTTAGGATGGTTTTTTTAACATGGTATCAGAGCTAGTACTAGCCCATTCATCTAGAATCAAGCCCCATCTTATTTGCTTAGCAAGAGATTAGTGAGAATTAGGGTTTCATTAGCTTTTATGGGTTTCCTAGAAAATAGGATCTAGAATAGCAGCTGAGTGGAGGCCTTGGTGCTCACAAACCACGTAACCATTGCCAAAATCCTTCTGTGGGCACTTCACCAGCAATATTGCTAAGGGGCATGGCACCTCAATTGCACCATTCATAGCTCCACGTCGCCGGCAACTTCGTTTTCCCCAAAACAGGCACGTTTTTGATAGGCGACCACCAAAAGTATTGCTGCAGCTCACACACATCAAATTGGTCTAATTCCTCTGAGGTGTGGCTTCATTGGAACCTAAACTTACTTCTCCTAAGAGGGTTTTGCAAATGATTGAGTGTGCTTCACACACCAAGCAAAAAACCAGGGTGCTGTCCAGAACTGCCATAGCCAGAAAAGGTACTTTGGTAAATTTGAGATTACTCATTGATTAAGTTGCTTAAGCAAGTGTTTGTGGGCTCTAAAATCATCTAGACATACTGCTATTCAATGCCCTTGAAGATTTTTAGCTCATTCTTTGTGCAACTCCTTCAAATATTGACTCCAAGTGAGCTCATTTCTCTGCATAGTGAGCAGAATATTCAGCTCCACTAATCAATGATTAATCTATCCTAATCCTTATCATTTGGTGCAATAAGTGGTTCATACATGTCATTAGGGACTTGCTACATTCCCTTATTACTTCACACTTAATTTTCCCCTTGATTAGGTGTCTCCCTTGCTTCCCACAAATCAATATATTTTCTGTTTTTATCTTTTGGAAAGCATATGCTAAATAACTTGATTTAGCACTATTCCTTGGTCTTAATCTCTCTTGTAAAAGGGTAGACACTGCCTCAATCATCAGAGGTAAGACCCCCTTCATTCCATATCATAATGGCTACCAAGGATTCTCCATCAATGCGCTTTAAAGGTCATGGTTTTCACACATGGCAAACCCGCATCAAGTTAATGCTCATGAAGAAGGGGCTCTTCAACATAGTAAATGGGAATGAGAAGAAGCCAAGGACTCTTGCTGATGTTCCTTGTTGGGAAGTAAGAGATGACAAAGCTCGTGCCATCATCACATTGGAGCTTGATGACACTTACATTCATCATGTGGATGGATGCGAAACTTCCAAGGAAGTTTGGGACCAACTCACAACTCTATTTGGGGCTCGATCTAAAAGTTCAAAGTTTGGTTTGCTCATTGAATTTTTTAAGCTAGAAATGAAGTCTGGCACATCCCTAGCCTCACATTTGAACTACATGAAAGGCCTATTAACACAACTTGCAGGAATAGGTCTTAAGATGGATGAAGATGTCTCCATTGGTGTATTACTTAAATCTTTACCTGAAGAATATGACCATGTGGTCACAACCTTGACCAATATGCCAATATCAAAGCTTGTGGACATTGAAGCATCTCTTCTTGAGGAGGAGAGAAAACTAAAGACCAAGCAAATGGAGTCTCCATCGTCATCAACCTTGTCTACTGAAAATGCTTATTATGCAGGATCTAGTAGGTATGGCAAGAACAAAGGCAACTACAACAAGGGCTACAACAAAGGCAACTACAACAAGGGCTACAACAACAACAATCTCATTTGTGACTTTTGTCACAAACCTGGTCATGTAGAGAAGAATTGTTTTGCCAAGAAGAAGATGCAACGAGTCTACATCATGGAAGAAGTGCAGCAGGAAGAAGACCAAGAAGAAGAAAAAGATGAAGACAAGGGCCACCATCATGAGGCCCTATCTATGATTAGATCAAATCATTTATTCTAAAGTGCTAAAAGCAAGGGCATGCCCTATACACATGGGTGTCCTCTTCACTCATACATGTAGCCACGTCTTGTCACACTCTTCTAAAGTCGTCCCATACCTCTTTTGTACGCATGACTAAAGCCTCTGAGTTCACATTGGCATAACCTATGTATGGCATTGCTAGTCAGACCACGCTCATGCATGCTATCACTGAGCATTGGGTGGTTAATTAGGCTCATGAGAGTCAGCATGACCAACTGCATCATTGAGTGGATTCAGTGTTTGAGGAGGGGTGTTAAAAAATATGGCAAACACCTTCACTAAAATGATGTGTAGGGCACATACCTTGTAACTAGCATTATGCACTAAAGTCATAGATTATAGGCAAATGGATACAAAGGTTATTATGCAACCTTACCATGATGTAAAAGAGTCATTTAAGAGCTCAACATCAGCCAAAGGGGTCGTGATCCCTTGATTAGGTAGCATTGGTGTGATTAGCAAGATTCTAGGGTTGGTGGTCACTTTTAGGTGCTTGAATCTAGGAGGGAAGGTGGAGATGATTTAGATGATGATTAACACCTAATCTTGAGCTTAATCCTCATGTACTTCAGCCTATATAAAGAGGCTCTCATCTATTGAAATCAACACATATTTTCCCCTCACTTATGTTGTCATTATGCTCATCATTATGCTAATTACTTCTTGATTAGTAGCTTAACTTCATCTTCTTCATTTCTATTCAACTATGCAATGGAGCTAGTGTTTGATCCTCCTTAGGATGGTTTTTTAACAAGGGGTCCCACACTCGGGGCCTCGCCCACGGATATCCGGATAAGAGACTAATCCGTCGGTTGTTCCAAAACCGAACCCGGAAAAACTTCCTTTACCGGAAAGCACGGGCGATTCCACCAGGATAACTTTTTACTCTAACGTAGTCAAGATCATTTCTGATCGAGATGATCCGATTACATCTATAAGATACTTAGTCAGTTCAAGGAAGAAACTTGCACTTGGATCATTGGGATCAACGCTTTTTTCCCCATTCAAGAGGCACAGCCGTTGATTCCTATCCATAGAACAGTTTCTGTCCGGAATTTAAAATTTTTTTTTCTATCGTAAAAACAAAAGTTTGAGTCTCGATTTACGGATCCATCAGTCCAGCCTAACCCCATCCAATCCCATGGGTTAGCCAACCGCCCAACCACTGTAGTGATGGGATCCAATTAAAAATTTGGTTAGGTTTTGTCCCGGGTACCAAGGAAAAGAGTTCCAAGGCCCCCTAGCCGGATGTTCATGCAAAATAAAACTAGTCACACCACTCACACACCCAATATGAAATTGCCCTTTTTCAACCAGATTCAACCAGTTTAAAACAATCCTTTAATAAAACCATAGTATCATTGATCACCATCTTCCAATTTATCCAATTGATTCTTAATTTCCCATCATTCCTTCATCAGAGTATCTATGGCATCATTGGCAACTAGAACGCTCAGGAGCCGTTTCGATAGTTCCTAGCCCATAATACTTGGCAATATAATCACTTAACAAGATGGACTCTCGTTGAAGATCAGCAAGATCAACCAACAGATCCATATAAGGAGCCATGGACTCATCCATTGAAGACCAGCATATTCACATCCATACATCTACATCTATATGCGTACATTCACATCTACATACATACATCTACATCTCTATGCATACATCTACATCCACATTCACATTCACCTCCATACATCTACATCTATATGCATACATCTACCTCCACATTCACATCCACATCTATACATCTACATCTACATGCATACATCCACCTCTACATCCACATCTACATCTATACACCTACATCTACATGCATACATCCACATCTCCATTCGTATCTACATCTACATCTATACATCTACATCTACATGCATCCATCCACCTCCACTTCCACATCTACATCTATACATCTACATCTACATGTATACATCCACATCTCCATTCACATCTACATCTATACATCTACATCTACATGCATCCATCCACCTCCACTTCCACATCTACATCTATACATCTACATCTACATGTATACATCCACATCTATATCTATACATCTACATCTACATGCATCCATCCACCTCCACATCCACATCTACATCTATACGTCTACATCTACATGTATACATCCATATCTCCATTCTCATCTACATCTATACATCTACATCTACATGCATCCATCCACATCTCCATTTACATCCTCATCTACACATCTATTTCTACATGCATACATCCACCTCCACATTCACACTCACATCCATACCTCTACATCTACATGCAAACATCCATATCTCCATGCATAATAATATTCTTTTATTTAATCTAGGATGATAGTTCCTAGAATATGGTAGGAAGTCCTATTTTTATGCTTTGAATGAATTTATTTTATGCGTGATTTCTATAAACAATTTTGCCATAGCTCCGCTACTATGACTGATAAATCTCAATTTTTTTCTAAGGGATAAAGCTCATTATTAAAGAAATAATTAGAATGGTCTCTAATTGGATCATCAATCCATAATGGTCTCTAATTGGATCATTAAGAAAACAATTAGAATGGTCTCTAATTGGATCATCAATCCATAATGGTCTCTAATTGGATCATTAAGAAAACAATTAGAAGGTCTCTAATTGGGTCATCAATCCATAATGGTCTCTAATTGGATCATTAAGAAAACAATTAGAAGGTCTCTAATTGGGTCATCAATCCATAATGGATTGAATCATCAATGTGCATAAACTAAAAGCATAGCAAAAGCCATTAATTTGGCCTCAAGCATAGCTTAATCTTGGATTAAGGAAAAGCTTTATGAAAAGCTTCATTTGGATTGAGAATGGGTCATGAGTATGACCATTTCTTGAGTGAGAGAGAGAAATTATAAAAACCATTAGAATTTAAATATAAGTGGAAATTAACTTCTATAGCATTTATTAAATTATGTAACTCTTCACTACTATTCACCAATTTACTTCAATAGTATTTAAAAAAAACCATACCAATTAAACTTCTCAAGCTTGAGAGGGGTTGAGAAGAGAGAATCATTGAGAAATCATAGAAAGATCAAAATTCAATATACTTACCTTATGATTTGCTTGATTCTTTATTCACGGTAGAGGCCCCCAACCAATCAATTGGTTTAGTATGTTGATGGAACCACCAATGGAGATTGAAGAAAGAGAGAGGTATCAAAAACTAGTGAATTATTAAAGAATTCACAGTTCTTGGCTTAGGTAGAGTAGAGTAACAAGGCATAAGACACTATATATTTTAGCTTAGGTGGAGTAGAGTAACAAAGCATAAGACTCTATCTAATTTGGCTTAGGTGGAGTAGAGTAACAAAGCATAAGAGACTATATATTTTGGCTTAGGTGGAGTAGAGTAACAAAGCATAAGAGACTATATATTTTGGCTTAGGTGGAGTAGAGTAACAAAGCATAAGAGACTATATTTTTTTCAACAAGGGGAGGCTTCTATTTATAGGAAAATTTGAGCTCCTAACCAAACAAACTGATTCTAGAATTTTCCAAGTCAGTTTGGTTGAATTTGGACTAGATTTGGACCTAGTTTGGTTACTTTTTGATTCGGTTTGGTTCCATTTTGATTTGGTTTGGTTCAAGAGAGATGAGAGATAAAAATATCACATTATTTTTGAGTTTAAAAACTCATTCAAGCATGTGAAATATGCACCTCCTTTAAAGAATTCCCCTTCCTTACATATGTGTCAAAATTTTATTGCTCATAGTTTTTTACTTATAAACCTTGTACATTTTCAACTCATCATCTTATGTGAAATGTGCACCTCCTTTAAAGAACTCCTCTTCCTTACATATGTGTCATAGTTTTTTTTTTTTTTTTTTTTACTAATAAACCTTGTACATTTTCAACTCTTCATCTTATGTGAAATATGCACCTCCTTTAAAGAACTCCCCTTCCTTACATATGTGTTTATTTACTAATAAACCTTGTACATTTTCAACTCTTCATCTTATGTGAAATATGCACCTCCTTTAAAGAACTCCCCTTCCTTACATATGTGTTTATTTACTAATAAACCTTGTACATTTTCAACTCTTCATCTTATGTGAGCATTTACTCAATTTTTGGGTATCTTCTTTTACAAATTGGATTTATCTCCTCCCTACACATGGATTGATGCTATTGGCCCATAGGAACCTTAATTGGACCATAGTCTAAAGATTTATGAAAATCTAGACCCTTAGGCTAAGGTTCTTTATACCTATTTCCAATTAATTCCAATTGCACATTGGAAAATTCTTTTTAAATTTCTGTTTCAGGGGAGCTCATCTGAATTATAAGAGATATTTTTCTATCCAGAATTATTCAGAATCTGAATATTCTCTCTCTAGAATATTTTCTCTCTCTAGGTTAAAACAGTCACAAACAAGATCTCTTATATTTCAGAAAAGGAATTGATTACAGGAGAATATACTAGACATCAAAAAGGGGGTCGGGGAGGAATCTTACACACACGTGCATCGTGGAAGATATTGGAACAAGGAGTAAGAGTTGTTTTCTAAAACTGGGCATGGATCTAGTTGATTGACCTTGCTGGTCCTCAACAGGGATGAGTCCATGGCTCTTTTATATGGATCTGTTGGTTGATCTTGCTGATCGTCAACGGAGATTCCATCTTGATTTTTTTTATAAAGTGAATATATTGTCGGGTACTATGAGCTAGGAACTATCGAAAAGGCCCCTGAGTGGACAGGTGGTGAACGTTCTGGTTGCCAATGATGCCATAGATACTCCGATAAAGGAATGATTGGAAATTAAGATTCAATCGGATATTTTGGAGGATTGTGATCAGTGAAAATATGGCTTCATTAAATGATTGTTTGAAAGATAGCTGAATCTATGAAGAAAGCAATTTCATATAGGTGTGTAAGTGGTGTGACTAGCTTTAAGTTTGCATAAGCATCCAGCCAGGGGGCCTGGGAACTCTTTTCCCTGGTACCCGGGACAAAACCTAACCAAATTCTTAATTGGATCCCATCACTACAGTGGTTGGGCGGTTGGGACTGGATGGGGTTAGGCTGGACTGATGGATCCGTAAAATGAGACTCAATTCTGTTGTAGTATGCTTGATGAAGTAAATCCCAGATAGTAATTGTTCTATGGAAAGAAAAGGAATCAACGGCTGTGTCTCTCGATGGGGAAAGAAGCGTTGATCTCTATGATCCAAGTGCAAGTTCTTCTTTGATCCGACCAAGTGACTTTAGGTTTGGTCAGTAATGACCTTGACTACGTTAGAGTAAACTTATCCTGGAGGAAACGCCCGTGCTTTCCGGGCAAGGGAAGTTTTTTCGGGTTCGGTTTTTGGAAGAACTGAGGGATTAGTCTCCTGTCCGGATATTCGTGGGCGAGTCCCCGAGTGAGAGGACCTGCACCCCACAAGGAGTGCTTCTTCCACTGCTAGCACCCCCGAATCCGTTGCGTGGAGGGGGTAGGGATCTTTCATAGGTCTCCTCGGAAAATCCCCATGATAATAGTAGGGTCAGCATCACACTCAGTATTTTATTTAATTAGTATTAAATCTCCTAGGCTTAAGTCATTAGACGACAGATTGATTTCATATTGTAGTAAAGAGAGTGTTAGTGTTGACAAAAAGAGAGTCAAAGTTTGAGGAGGGGCCCGAGGAGATATTGGCCAATGAGCCTTTCTCCGAGGCTCACTCAAGAAGTAGATGTAGCTCGTCCATAGGCTCTTATCTTTTTCTTTGTTCCCGAATTGCTGGTTGTTGTTTTAATTCCTCTATCCGAGAATCCTTAATTCTTAGAAGATTTGAGATGGTTGTTTCTCGTACCATTCTTGCTGCATATTTGATTCTTCAAAGTGTCTTGTGGCAGCTTCTTGTGCTCGTATGGCCACAGTTTCCATTTCTTGAGTCTCTGCAATCTTTTGAAGCCTTTTAGTGGCCAAAGCTTGACTAGCTTGGAGCTGTTCGGTAATTTGCAGCATTTCTTGTTTGTGGGTGTCCATCATCTTCTACATCTCCAAGGATTTGGAATTGATGGTCTCATTTAGTTGCTCGTACTTTTTCTACATTGGATTTATTGATTTGTTCCCTTTCTGTTTGAAGTTGGAGGACTTTGTGATCAACATGCTTAAGAACTGTGGATATTGATGTCAAGTTGTTTTGTAATTCCTCTTCCTTAGCCTGGAATGTATTTTGGACCTGTTGAAGCTATTGAGCCTGGATGCTGGCTTGTTCCTCATTGTGTGCCACTTCTCTTTGAATCTATTCTTTGGCCTGCTCTAGTTGTGTCTTTAAGTTTGTATTTTCCTTAATTTATTGTACCAGTGTCTAGCCAAGAATGAGATTATTTCTTTTCAGTGTTTGATACCTTACTTCTTGCTCTTCGGTAGCCTTTAAGATTTTTAAGATTACATCTCAGTGGGTTGCTTCTACTACTCTTAAATGCTCTTGGAGAGTCTGAACATGGTTGGTGGCATCCTAGACCTATTTCTATAGTGTCACATTTTTGTCTTGAAGCATGTGAGTGGTCAAAATATGGCATCGCCACACCCTCTGCTCTTGGTCCCAAATAGAAGCACTTGTTCCAGCCGCTCCTTCCAATTTAGAGTGTGGTAATTGTAAGTGACTATCCAGGCCCTCTATAGTCTCATTGAGGAACTTCTTGTAATCCAGGTTATGTAGAAAAGACTTTTATGGAATTCTCTCTGCATCATCTAGTCGTTGACGTTTGCTGGGGCTAGTCGCCTCCTCACTTCTCTTTCTATTCCTGTATCCAATCATTCTTCGGGGATTTCTACTTGTAATGAGGTTGACTCTTCTTGGATTTGGTGCCCTTCTTCTTGAAACCATTTCTGTTTTGTTGCTCTCTCTATACCCAACTTAGCGGATGCAGGTGTATCTGATATGATGGAATTCCGAAGAGGGGAAAGGTTTCTCAAAATAATTTGTGCTGGGCTAGGAGGTGGGGTTTGTTGATGTGTTTCTACTGCTATGCCAACTGGAGTTTTTGATAAACTTAAGCTTTTTGCTTCTCGTTGCTCTAGTAATTCCTGATAAGATGCTATCTCTTGGGCTAGCTCTGCCTCTAGCTACTGTGATTCCTCCGTGACACCAGGCATTATTCCCCGCATCTTTATGTATGTTTTCTTCTCTCTAATTTTCTTGAGTTCCTTCATGATTTCCTTGGTGTCTTTCAATAATGCTTGTCCTTCTACTAACAACCCTCCAGAGGTAAGCGATGGTGGTTCTAGCTGTGCTACTTGCTGCATCTGTTCTTCTTGTTTTGGACCTAGAAGAGATAGCTATGCCACATGATTCAACACTTTTGTCATTAAGTACGGATTGCAGACCTTTGACTGGTGTGCCTTCATATAGTTTTACATTTCCCTATGAATTTACCATGCTCAATCATCCTCTTTTTCTTCGTGTACTTTGGCAATTCTGTTAAGGGGAAACCTATTGTACCTATCCATTAGTTTGACCTGCATTATGAAGAACATGGCTCTACAAGCTTTCTTTGTCACCTCATCTATGATATTGTCATATTGAGCCCCGTTGGAGTTGTAAGAGCTTTTCTTTAGCATGGCATCCCCACGGGCATCTTCTCAAAGTTGTGAGAGTGGATTTGACAGGTGGTGGTAATTTTGTAGAGCTTCCCGTATCGAATCCTCTATCTAAGAGTAGTACATGTTCTGTCGTTCCGTCTACTTTGGTCACATTTCCTCTCTTAGTGGCCTTGTCATAAGACTTGAGGTACTCCGTACACAATTCTGTATTGATGGTCCAGGGAGACATTCTGCCATTCGTCCTAGGCCAACTTTCTCTAGTTTTGTCTTTAACTTTTGATTCCTCCAAGATTTGCAAGCACTCTGGGTTGTTGTGATACTGTAGAGTTATCTTCCCATAGGTAGTATGGACTTCCTTGGTTACGATTGATCCATGGAATGCCTGTGCATACTGACCCAAATAGCTTAATTTTGGGCCTCTTGTGTGGGTCTTTTCTTCATGCTAATTGGTGATTGGTGACCTAGTTGTACTGGCTTGTGTTACTGCCGAAGTCTCCTCGACTTTTGGTTTAGAAGTAGATGAGCTCGACACCTATAAGAATGAGAAGGAGGTCATTCCTTGATTGGTGAGAGCATGTTTGTGACTCTTCCTCTTCTTATTCTTGTTCTTCTTTTTTTTGTGGAAGTGTGTGTAAGGGCTATGTTTGAAGTGTGTTAGTGGTGTGAGCAAATAAGAAGGTATGAGTTTAGAGGCGAGAAGGTGCACACCGTGAGAGTGCAGGTTTATGCACTATGAGATGGCAGGGTATAAAACCCTTGAAACAATTATTCCGTGTGAGATGGGCTAAAATCGTGAGATGGGATAAAATCGTGAAATGGTAAAACCCATGAAACATTTATTCTATGAGATGGGCTAAAATTGTGAAATGGTTATTCTATGAGATAGGTTGAAGTCGTGAAAGTGCAGGGTACAAAACCTGTGAGATGGGCTTAAACCGTGAGGTGGGTTAAAATTGTGAAATGGTTAAACCCGTGAAACAGTTATTCCGTGAGATGGGCTAAAACTGTGAAATAGTTTGAAACCATGAAAGTGCAGGGTATGAAACCTATGAGATAGTTTGAAACCGTGAAATTGCAGGGTACAAAACTTGTGAGACAATTTGAAACTGTGAAAGTGCAGGGTACCCCATATTTTTGGCATTTTTAAATAATTTTTTAAGAGTTACTTGGTGAATATAGGCTTATGTCTTGTGTATGGAGCAAAGGATCAAACATACGCATGCAAATCACAATTTGTGAAACGGTTAGAATTGTGAAAGTGAAGGGTATGAAAACCTATGAGATAGTAGGTGCACGCACCTAGTTTTGTTTTATTTTTTGATGAGTTACATTGTGATTGTTGCAAGGTTTTGTGAAACCATGAGAGTGTAGGTTTGTGTAGACAAGGGAAGCAGACATGTGCATGTAATCAATCACACTAAGGTTCTTGTATTATTGAATCCTACCAAATGAAATTTGATTATGTAAAAGAAGGAAAGAAATAGAAAAATGAAAAAGACACAAAGGCAAGGCACAAGCTCCCACCTTAACTCGAAGATTTCGATTATGTAGGCAGACGATGAGTTGGAAATCAAGCACGGGGAGGCGCAATGCTTGGGGATGTCACACGATGAAGAATCGTAAACACAGAATGCATAAAAAAGAAAAGAATTCGATTTTATGGCACAGTCGTTGGACTGGGCGGATGCCTTAATGAAGTATGCCATGTGGAATTCCATGATTGGTCGAAGAAAAGGTGATGGTTTCACACCGTGAACCATTTAGAATCAACTTACAATGTGAACTGTTTGGATTGTTTAACGACGTGAACTGTTTTGTATAGAGTGCATGCAAGTTTAATACCCTATATTCCTTTCATGCTCAAACACTCGATTATGCAATCAAAAGTTGGTTGAATGAAGTGAATGATAATGTTTCATTTTAAACCGTTTTTACCTTGTATCCACTTTTGAGTAATGGACACCTTTAAACTTCCTTTTTGTTTATTGCCATGGAAACCAAGGTGGTACTTTGGCACTTTTGGTCATTTGTTGTTGCAATCGTTTTTTAACTCTATGTGAGAGTGCTTGATCTTTCCTTCCATCCAATTGAAGAGTGCCTCTACTGAATCTTGTTGATTGGGACTTGTCTTTGTCTCCATTTGTTGCACTTTCTCTTTTTTCTTCTCAATAACAGTGCCTAGATCCTCCATTTTGGTGGGTGAAATTGGTGGGATTACTATCTTTAGTTCATCCTATTGAATTGGCTTCTTTCTCCACACCAATGTTTGTGCATTCCTAGCATTTGTTTTAGCCAGGACTTGGCTTAGGTTGCTCTTATTATTGCTTTCTTTTTTTCTGAAGGTATTTGCAATGATGGACTTTGGGTGTGATTTTGGCACCCATATTGTTGTATTTCCCTAGTAATAGCCTTGTGCTGCTAGCAAATTCCTTCAAATCCACTGCTTATGAGTGTCTTGTGGATTGTAGCTTTGTTTGAAACATTGCCGACTAACATTTGATCTCTGTCCCTTGTCTGTAATTTAAACTTTTTTTCCTCATTCCTTAATTACTCCCTTTGTATCACTGTATAGCTAGTTTCCGAGTTGATCCTTAGGCACCCACTGCTAGCAAATTCCTTCAAATCCATTGCTTATGAGTGTCTTGTGGATTGCAGCTTTGTTTGAAACACTGCCGACTAACATTTGATCTCTGTCCCTTGTCTGTAATTTAAACTTTTTTCCCTCATTCCTTAATTACTCCCTTTGTATCACTGTATAGCTAGTTTCCGAGTTGATCCTTAGGCACCCACTGCTGAGTACCTGGTGACTTTGGCTGTTTTTTGTGTATGGATTGTGGGGTTGATATCTTCTCTAGTACGTGAGCTTCAGTTACTATCCTTGGTGTTTCCATACCATCAATCATAACATGCTTCCCCGTGTTTATTGGGCTCCATAAGGGCACGGTAATGACATTGTTTCCCTCGTTTAGTTGTGCCATCCTCTTTTCCCACTAGATATTACAATTACTGGCATAAATCCAAGATTGTCCTAGGATCATTTCTTCCTCCATAGATCCTGCAGGCATAACAAAAACCTTTCCAACACCAAGAGATTATTTCAGATCGGAAACATTAACACTTAGATATCTCTCAGCTTTGGTAGTTGACAAGTACACACTTTGTACTTGTGCATTGGTGACCCTCAAGGTGTGGTTTGTCTAGAGAGCTACCCATGTCTCATAAGAGATCCGATTTTCAGATTATGATTTGATCTCGTTTCTAATAATGTAACGCTCCCTTGCATGACTTTTAGTCATAGAGACTTTCACCTTGAGCCGTGCTGGCTTAATGTCCAGTTCATCCTCATCAATAAGGAGGGTTAGTGAAGCCATGTTCACATGCAATACTCTCTTTTGAAGTATCTGTTTGGCTTTGGCCTCTCTTGCCTTAGTTTCTTCCTGAGCTTGCTTAATTGTTTTCTTTTGGTAGCTCCTTCCATTGTTTTAAAAGATGCTCTTGCACGAGTATCTCTTGGGTCAGTGGTCCATAATATTTTTAAAGCTTGCTTCCATTGATGTAACCCTTCATTTGTATGCCCTCAATTGTTTCAATTCTAATTGACCCTTGAGGTGTGATTTCAAACACTTGGAAAGGTCCTAATCCTCTGTACTTGAGTTTCTTTTTTTGGTGCTTCCCACACCATACATGAGGATGAGGTCCCCCGTTTCTAGTTCCTTTTGTTTCAAGTTATTATCAAACCAATGTTTTCTTCGTAATTTTTTGACCATAAGACCATGTGATGCAATTAGTTGGGTTTCATCAAGTTTCTCTAAGTTAACTAGCCTTTTAGCTAATGCATTCTCAATTAATCGTTCTTGTATCGCAATTATTAGGCTTGGAACTAGGTACTCCATAGGCATTATCGCCTCAACACCATAAGCTAGATGGAAGGGAGTATATCCCATCTCGCTACCTTATAAGATGTTCGATATGCCCATAGAGAGATAGCGAAGCTCGATGCATCGATGTGTACATGGAATATAAGGTTCCAATTGGGTGGTCTTAGAATTAGTGCACTGGCCAATGCTTGCTTCAATTTATCATATGCTTCTTGACATTCTTCAATCGATTCAAAGACAATGAGTAACTTATATAATGGTTTAGCAATTTCAGCATGAAATACTATGAAGCGGCGATAGTACCCAACGTGGCCCATAAACCTCTGTACCCCTTGGTGGGGGTAGTTCCAAAATCAATTTGACTTTGCCTTCATCTGTGGAAATACCATTCTTAGAGACAATGTGTCCCGAGATCACACTGTGTTTGATCCAAAATTAGCATTTTAAAGGGTTTAAGAATATACGATACAATCGACATCGCTCAAATACCTTTCTTAAGAAAGCCAAATGGTCTGACCATCGAGAGTGTGCACATAGATCATCAATGAATACCTCCAACCACTTTTGAAGGCTATGCACATTAACCGTTGGAACGTTGCAGGGGAATTGGTGAGACCAAAAAGGCATTAATTTGAAAGCAAATGTCCCCCACATTGTATTGAAGGCCGTTTTATGCTGGTCCTCGGGTGTTATAGACACTTGATTATAACCCAAAAATATGTCTAAGAAGCTGTAAGCTTCTTCACCAGCAGCTACTTTCTCCAAAATGTATTCCGTATAGGTAGTGGGTAATGGTCCATCCTAGTAGCCACATTAACCTTTTTGAGATCGACACAGACCCTAAGTTTCCCATTCTTCTTTGGCACGATCACGATTGGTGATAACCACTCCGTATGTTCTATCTCGTAGATGAAGTGTGTAGCAATGAGTTTATCAATTTCCTCCTTTACAATTACTGCATATTTAGGATTTATCTGGTATGGTTTTTTCTTGGCTGGTCTTGATCCATCCATGATTGGGATCGTGTGTTGTAACACTTTAGGTGGTACACCTTCATCTCTTTGTAGTTCTAGGCGAAATAATCCTTAAACTCCCTTATGTTTCCCTTCACGAGATATCTTGCTTAACTCCTCACCCCCATCCTTAGAAAACTCATTGTGTACCTTAGTAGTTTTGAGGTATCTCAGCCCCACTGGGCATCCATGGGTTTTCTTAGTAATAGGGCATTTTGTTGAGTGATATACTGTTTCTGCTTCCGCTATCTTCTAAGGCGTTTGCATTGGTACGGCTTTGTGATCTAGTCCCTTCTATGCTTGAAACTTCCTCCTCTCCAATTCCTCTTCAATGGGTTTCCAATTGACCATATAGACAGAGGTAGTGGGAATAGTCCCAAATTCAACATATTGGGTTCCTCGTTGCATCACATCTATGGTGGTGGCTAGCACATGCATATCCAGCTTTAACTGAAACCTGGAGAAGGAAGGTGTTGCATGACGAATGAAGATCAATACAAGGATGCAACAAAAAAGACACTAAGGGCTCTTGAAAAGAGTTCCAAGTTGTAGATGAATGTGGGAGAGGGCTTGACAATAATCCTACATGGGAACTTTTGGGAGTTCTAGAATTTTTGTATAAAAGGTGGCCCATTTGAGAGCTAGAGGGGACTCTTTGGTCATTTGGTTGAGAGGCTCATAGAGAGAGCTTGCTCCATAGCTCCATCTCAAGTGCTCTCCCAAGGCTCTCCATCTCCATTCTTGCTTCAATCTTGTACTCTCTATTCTCTACATTTTCAATGATATGAGGTTTTGGTCTACACACTTGCTAATCTAGATTTCTTAATGATGTTTTGATTTGTGAGTTGTAGAGTGCATGTGATGAAGCTTGTGCATGAAATGATGTGTAGTTGAGGCTTGTGTGATAGCTCTTTGCATGTTAGATTCTTTGCATAAGTTGCATTTTTATGCTTAAGTGTAGCCTAATCTTGATGCTTTGATTATGTAAGATTGATTGCTTGAGTGTTGAAGAAGGATTGAGTAGGACTAGAAGTCATTAGTGTGTGGTTAACTCATCTTCTCCCATTTGGGATAGCCTCTATGCGCTAACCGGGTTGCATTCACGGATTGACAAGTGTGTGGGTTGGAGTGTAGCCTCCGCTATGCTATGATGTCCCAAACAATGGCGCCGCTGCCGGGGAATGCACACCTAAGTTAGTGAAGGGTGTTAACCATTACTTCTTACTAAGTGCTTAGGGTAGATTAGATTAGAGTTTGCAAGGGCATTGAGTGTGTGATCTCAACGGTGCCTTGTGTGTTTTCGGTTTTTTGATTAAAAGCAAAAAAAAAAATTAAAACCATTGAGCGGTTGAGGTTTCTCCCGCATTGTTTTTTATGTTTTATTGCTTTTATGCTTTTTCAAGTACCGTTCATTATGCTTACATTCATTGTTTTTTTTTGTCATTTCATGCTTTCAAGCTTTTCTCACTAACATGTGATTAGTAAAAAAAATAAAAAAAGAAAAGAGGTGCGTTGCTAAGCTCTTCTATAGCTTATGCAAGCTCCATAGACTCCCAAGTGTGAAGCCCGCTTAAGGAAGAGAGGAGAGAGGGAAAGAAAAGAAAAGAAAAGAAAAAAAAAACGTGGAGAGAGTTGCTAAGCGAGGGGCATTCAGCCTTTCCTTTTTCACGTAGGCACCGACCTTTGCATTTTAAAAAAGTGTGTAATATATTAAAGTTGCAAGGCGTGTGTTCATTAATTAGGCTATTCATACTATAGAGGCTTGTGTGGAGAGCACTGTATCCACGGCACTCAAGGCCAAGCCCAGGCGATATTTAAAAGGGAGTGCTAGCTTCTAGTGGCTCTTGAAAGCAGTCTGCAAAATAATAATTAAAAAAAAAATACCACTCAGCCGTTGAAGGCTGGTGCGAAGGCAAGCACCTGCAGTGAAGGCGAGGAGAGGCTGTGTGGAGGTGAAGAAGAGGACTGTAGGCGCGGTGGTTGTAGCAAGGTGGCAGCAGCGAGAAGGCGAAAATAGGAGGGTGCCTGGAAAGCGGGCGGAGGAGGCTGTGTGGGAGGCGGTGGCTGGAAACGAAGAGGAGCCGGCTAATACAAAGAGGTGGTGGCGACTGCAGCAGTGCGAAGGCGAGGCGCAGAGGAGGAGGAAAGCGTGCAAGAAGCCGAAAGAGGCGGTTGCTGGCCGACATTGGCGTGGAGAGTGGCGGCGGTGGTGAGCTTGCCGTAGGAGGCCGTGTGGAAGGCGTGGAGGCGAAGCAAGTGTTGACCGGGCAGCTGCTAAGCGGGCAGAGAAGGCGACTGCAGCTGTGCGAAGGCAGAGGCGGCCGCTGCAGGCGAAAGAGGCTGCAGGCGGTAGAAGGTGAAGGGCGACTCAGGTCAAGTGACCGCAAGAAGAGCGGGGTGCTGGGAGCCAAGGTGAGAAGAGCTGGTGGCTGCAGCTGAGAGCAAGGAAGCGGTAGCTGGCAGCTGTGAAGGCAAGCGAGGCAGTGGTGGCCGTTGAAGAAGGAGCAAAAGGGTGGAGTAGCAGAGCGAAGACGTGCAGGCCTTGAAGGCGACCCACTCGGGTGTGGCGACGAATCCGGGAGCCTGCAAACGGCGGAGGATAAGGTAGGTGAAATTTTTCATTTTTTTATTTTTTTATTTTTATTAAATTTTCATGTTTTTTTTAAAAATAATATTTTTTTTAAAAAAGAAAAAAGAAGAGAAAAAGAGATTAAAAAAAAAAGAAGAGAAAAAGAGAAAAAAAATATTAATTTTTTTAAAAAAAAAGAAAAAGAAAAAGAAGAAAAACAATTTTTAGTTTTGGTAGTTTGAATCCATTTTTTAAAATTTCTGTAAAATTTTGCACAAGTAAAGTTGCGTGCATTTTTTATTTTTATTTTTGTAATTGAGTGCATAATTAGTAGATTTATATTTTTTTGTAATTAGGCACGAAATTTATTAGTTAAAAAAAAATAAACAAACAAATAATAAAAAAAAACAAAAACAAAAACAAAACAAAAAAGAAAAAAACAAAAGAAAACAAAAGAAAATTAATTTTTTTTATAAATTAAGTGTTTTTTAGGAGTCTATTTTTTTGCATATTTTGTAATTCTTTATTTTTTAATTTTTTGCATAATTAGTGTAACCTTCATTTTTTAATTTTTGTAACTTTGTGCATAATTAGTTTTTTTTTTGTGTGATTCATAATTTTGTGTAAATTTAAAAAAAATAAAAACAGAAAAAACATAAAATCATTAAAAAAAATCATTTAAAAAAAATAATTAAAAAAAATAGGATAGATAGTTACGCCACACATACTCATTTTAGTTGCATTTTAGTGATTAGGTAGGTTAAAATATATATATATATATATACATATATATATATATATATATTATTAAAAAAAAACAAAACAAAAACAAAACAAAAACAAAAACAAAACAAAACAAAAACACATAAAAAAACCAAAAAAATTTGACCTCATGCACTTGCGGTCGGGACGTCTTGTAGATTCTGCCATAGGGCCTAGGGCACCTTCTAGAGTACCTACACAGGAAAGTGGGACCCAATCGGTAGGAAATTTGGCAGATATTTACTGAAACCCTTTCTGAATCCCAATCCGATACCCTTTCCTCTAGAACAACTAGTTCATTGTCCATGGACAATCTAGGGCCGACAAATAGTCATCCCGTAGCCCCAAATAGGACACCCTCAAGATCCTTTAATCCATTTGAAGCCGACACTATGGGGTTAACACTGAATGTGAGACTCCAATATGTCTACATAAATGCTCAAGGAGCTGAGATCTTTAGGGACCCACAACAACGGTATCTTGTTAAGATCGCAGACATTTTCTCAGAACTTGATAGAGCACCTCTAGTCAATGACCAGGGTAACATGTACATGGGTGGAGATGGTGTTCGCTACGAAGTCACCTACCATCCAGAAAAGGTAGACAAATTAGGGGAGCTCTCTAAAACCGAGTTCTTAGACTTATCAGAACTTTCCAGAGCAAGGGAGTCTAGAGATGACTGGCTCATTGAGCCGGACATGCCTGGACCATCCAATGCCCAGTCCTCAAAGCCATCCATAGATGATTTACTTCTTGTAGATCTAAATTTGGAAAGGGATAGGAAAGGCAAGAGTAAAATGGATCACGGGGCTGAAAGCCAATGGGAGTTTGTACGACAAATTCCAGCGACAAAGGTCTTACAGGATGACCCACTTCAAGAGGTCTATAAGGACTCGTTAGAGGGATATTATGCCACAACTAGATTGCCACAGCTGGATCTTTCTCTAGCTCATGTGGTGGTAGTTGAGAAGCTTGCAGGACACATGAACAGAATATTTGATAAATGGGCCAATGAATACCGAACCTTAGATTGGAAAGAGATTCGGGAACTCACGTGGAAAGGACAACCATTATTCATGGAAGTGTTCTCAACAAATACAGCCAAACCAGGAGAGACAGTCTTTCTTGGAGAAACTGCTGCTCCTCCCCTACGAGAGTTCACTAGAGAGGGACCTTCAACATCCAAGTGGACCACTGCTAGTAGCCCAACTCTAGCACCAAGATATCGTCCTACACCAAATGTGCGACCACCTGTCACACCACAACAACATCTTTCTCATTATAACAATCGGAGGATAGGGGAGCCAACTCGGCCTCCCATTAATGCACCTCCTGAAATGCGGGTGACAAGATCTTTGGAGGGGTTTGGTGAGGCTGGTAATAGGGTACCCACA
Organism: Cibotium barometz; assembly: GCF_041138505.1. Taxonomy (NCBI): domain Eukaryota; kingdom Viridiplantae; phylum Streptophyta; class Polypodiopsida; order Cyatheales; family Cibotiaceae; genus Cibotium; species Cibotium barometz. The sequence continues at coordinate 46,007,876 of NC_141087.1, forward strand.
CCAATTTTGGAAACATGTGGACCATCTTTCCAAATGGAGGAACAATTTCCACTGAGAGTGAGAGGCCGTAGGCCCTATGATGAGTACTCAAGACAAGTAAGGCCATCAACTCTTTAGAAACTGGTAAAGGAGTATGAAGGGTCGGGAGATCCTTACGACCATGTAGCAGCATTTAGGCAAGCAGTTCGAGCTGAGCAAGTGGCTGATAAGCATACTCAAATTGAAGGATTTGGACTCACTCTTGAGGGAAAAGCCCTGGCTTGGTTTCAGGCATTAGAGGCTTCAGACAAATCTTCTTTACGAGTTTTGGAAGAGAGATTCATTGCTGCTTTTTCCTTGATGGGAATTCAACATGACACGGTAGCATACATCTACTCTTTCAAGCAAGGCGAGAATGAGAGTGTTAGAGACTGTGTAAATAGAATGAAGCAATACATTAATCGTTGCCCAGAAGATGAGAAGCCCGCCCAAAGTCGATTAATTTCTCTCTTCTTAAAAGGACTCAAAAATTCAACACTGCATACACATCTCTATGCGAAGAAACGTACAAATTTCAATGAGTGTTGCCATGATGCTATGGATTTCACCGATAACTTCAAATTCCAAGATGGTTCTGGCCCAGAGGTGAAACCTAGAGATCAGTGGGGAGATGACCAAAGTTCAGGGTCTAGCGCGCTAGTAAATCCAGACCAGATAGCTAACTTAGTACTACGGAGATTGGGACAGACCTATCGTCCACCCATGCAGCCACAACAACAGCAGCAGAGAATGAGGAGTGTACTTCCTACAGGTCCTCATCTCTGTGGAGCATGTGGCGGTAACCATAAAACAGAGGAATGTAATACCTTTTCTCCTCTAGTCACAAACCAACCCACAAAAAAGTGGTGCCAAGCCTGTGCTTGGAACTTTACCCATACCACACAGGAATGTACTCGCATTGCGAGAATGAGACAGGAACGTGAGCAGCCAAGGGGTGGAGTGGCTCCACAAATGTATCAACAGTATACTAATTTTGTACGTAAGCCACCGATGGCACAAGAGCAAGCACGACCTGTTCTTGGTGCTCAACCTCCTGCTCCTGGGACTGCTCCTGTGAGGGTTGTTGACTACGACAATTCAAATATGTGTAGAGACTTGGTAAACCCAGGCTATGTGGAGGAAGAATATGTATCATATTCATCCAAAGAAAATATCTTTGAAAGTCCCACATACCCAAGCCCAACACTGGACACTCAACCAGGGGAACAAAACTCTTTAATGTTGTTAGGCAGCTACCAACCTAGGACTCCAGGCCCCTCAGGTCAATGGCAGCCAAGGAAAGTAGAGGCCAAACCACTGGGCCCCTGTTATGAGTGCGGAGAACCCCATTGGGCTCGTGATTGTCCACATCGCTCAAGGCAAGCATCTCGATCCAATACAATAGTACAACAGTTTCCACCAATTGAAAGATATTGTTTGGGGTGTTGTGTCGAACACTTCCCAAAGGATTGTCTGCTGAAACCACATGAGGAAGGCACCTCTCAACCCCAAAGGTCTCACTCAACCTTGTAGGCGCAGTTCCATCACCACCTTCGTCTGAGAATGAGGATGTCGTGCCACTTAGAGTCATGACTAGATCACAGACACGAAATGCTGAAATACAAACTGATGAGACACCTCGAACTAGGGATGCAAAGACAAATCTAGTGGACAAGACCCTACAGTCCAATAGAAAAAAAACCACTCGGAGGAAGAAGAACCGAAACAAGCAAACTAAAAGTACATCCACTAGTTCTCAAGAAGCCTCTAAACAAAACATGAGGGATAAAACTTTTACATCCCAAGAAGTGCATGAGGAACATCAACCTCAACCTGGGCCTAGTGTTAAACAAAATGAGGCTAGTACGACTGAGGATAGTTCTGGGGGATATGTTTTTGTTGATAAAGTGAATGAGACTCTAGAGGCCATCATTGATGCTCATAGAAGTCGCATTGCAGCTTTATCTGAGCTACCCAAGAAGCTTCAAGAATACCCAAACCCTCGTGAGGAGAAGATCAATCTAGCTATACATCAGCAACTCATTAGGGAAGCTCAGTCAATACTTGAGGGACCACCACCACCTATTCCTCGGGGCCCAACCTCTCTTAAGCCAACATTAGAAACCATACCAGAAGTGTCATCAAGTCGGGAAATGAAAAGTGAGCTCATTTCACAAGCTCATAGCGAAAGGTCTGCACCAATTGACACCCCAATTGAAAGGGGGTAATCTGCCACCACCTAGCCTTGTCCTCCCATGCAATGATGAAGTTATTGATGCTAATGAGGACATGGCAAATGAGATGTGGGCCGCAGTTCATGAGAAAGTTAATGAGAACATGTCTTCTATTAGTTTGCCTCCATTCTCTGAGGTGGATTTTACCAGGGGCACGGAAAACAAATTTAGACGCCCAAGCATCCAGGAGGAAGTTCAAACAATTGTTTCTCCTAGAAGTAAGCATACAATGAAAACCTTACCATCATATCTGGGAGAATATGAGAACTGTTCTCAAACCTTGAGGATACCCTCCATGCATAAAAGGTTGACAAAGGAGAAAGATATGAGTATGGTGCAAGCTATTTTGTCAGCACCAGTGGCTTATACCTTACTGTTAGGGGTTAACTTTACCTAAGTTGGAATATCCGAATTCTATGTATGTGAATGATCCTTTTGGGTAGTTGCTTAGGAATTCGTGAGAAGGGAGAGATATGAAGAGATGTAGTTAGTTGATCATGGGAAGGCGCATAACGGATATTCAGTATTGTAGAGGATGAAGAAGCGGAAATGTAATCCCTTGCATGATTATGATATCAATGAATTCTGATCATCTGTTCAGGATTATTGTGTGTAGTGGATTTTCTGCATGATGTTTCGTATTCCGTTTTACTGTTATGATTTTCTGCTAAAGGGAATGTCTTTGAGTTAGGGTTTGTTCTTTTTATGATATTTCCATTACCAAGTATCAGGCATTTAGTGCCCAGATACACATTGGCGATCCTGCGGTGTTCGCATACTCAGCATTGTCTTGTTCTGTTGGGTATGGGGTTGTTTTGTGCTGTGCTGTTTGTGTCTCGCCTGAATGTCAGATCGGGAGCGGCAAACTAGTCCCATTCATTTCACGAGGGCACAAGCCAGGAAGCGCAGATATGATAGGTCGGAAGCTTCTAGCAGTGGAAGCGGTGATGCTGCGGAAGGGCCACCTGTGGCGGTTACGTCGGTTTCTACTGGCGTAATTGAGGGCCAGTTGGCGCAGACCGGCGTGGACGCGGCGGACGCTGTCGAGCATACGACACCACTTCCAGAAGGGCCGGGGCAGAATGTCGCTAGCCCGGGGCAAGCTCGGCGTCATTTGCATCAATTTGTTGGTGCCCTATTTCTGTCCAGACCGCCTGTTCGGAGTCAGAGACGGTTGCAATTTGATCCATTGAAAAATCTGCCACCAGCGAATCCACTACCAGGAGTTGTGAACATGGCTGCACCACCACCCAATCCAACGGTTAAGGCGGCCAAATTTAAGGCAAAGCCTAAGGAAGACCCAGACTGTCACGTGGCTCAATTCGAGACCCGATGGCAAGCCAGTGGGTACCCTGCCCATTTTGGAGATCCGGTGAAATTGCAGCAGTTTGCCGCAACCCTGGAGGGGGTAGCAATGAGTTGGTTTAGCCAATATGGCTTGGCCCACTTTGCAGATTTCAATGCTTTGAAGGATGCGTTTTTGGCCCGGTTTAGGAAGGAGAAAACTCCTACTGATATCGTCAAAAAGATCAAGGCCATGGAACAGAAGCATCTGTTAGTGGAGGATTATGCTCAGAAGTTTCGGGGATTGGCTGCCAGACTGCAGGGTAATGAAAGACCCTCGGATGAAATGCTTGCCAGTTACTTTGTCAAAGGATTGCGGAGGAACTTGAAGAGTGCTGTCGCAAATGTGGATATTGCCGGCGGCTTTGATAACCTCGTGACAGCTGCCTCTCGGGTGGAAAAGCGCCTGGGCATTCAGAAGGACAAATGGAAGGGCAGGAAGCAGGATGGCTCAGAGTCGGATAGTTCGACTGAGTCAGACTCGGATAGTGAGGCCGAGTCGGCATGCTCATCTGATGAATCGGAGGATGAGGGGCAAAGTGAGAAGAAAAAGGCCTCAAGGAAGGCTAAGCTGAAAAAAGATAAAGAGAAACAGGTTAGGGCGGAGAAGGAGAAAAAGCTTCTTCACAAACTTAAAGCCTTGGGGTATGCAGCTGTCTTGCCCAAGGAGAAACAGTACTGCCATATCTGTGAGAAGGACGGCCATCTTACGAGTGCCTGTTGGTACAACCCCAACTACAGAGGCAAGGTGCCACCCAATGTGGTTCAGCGAGCACCACCTCCGCAAGTTGCAGAGGCTAATCCGGTGGTTCCGACCGTTCCGCATGTTCCCTATAATCGGCCTCCAAGACCCTATGCTCCAAGACCTAATTGGCAGGGGCAGCCAGGGTTTCAGAGGGGACCTCAGGGTGTGCCACTGTGTGATTACTGTGCAAAAGACGGGCATCGAATTGGTCCGGCCTGTGAATTATGGTGTAAGCATCGGGAGGAAAGAGGGAAACCTGTCATTCGATTCAATGAGGGGAATCGGGGTCCGGGACCTCCCCAGGACCAGCAGCAGCAGCGCCCTCCAGCTCAAGCAAATGCCATCCTGATAGAGATGGTGGGAGATCATGCAGGGGGGGCCCAGCGCGGGGGTTTCCCATCTTCAGGGTGTGCCGCAGCAGTTCCACGTGCTGAACGCTTCTAGCTCTGTTGATGCGCAGGGGGAGTGCTCCACGGGTATGCCCGTTGGGGATTGTACGGGGCAAGATTTAGTGGACACTTTGGCTGTTACCCGTGCAAAGGGTAAGGGACCTATCAGTTGGGAGGACCAGGAGGTGGTTCGTAGAAAAGTTTCCAGTCAGGTTCAGAAACTCCAGCAGAAGCAGCTCCCGGTGGAACCAATGGAGCCACTGCTAAAGGCACAGTTGTCGGAGGAACCGATTCCAGCCCAGCCACCTTGTGATCCACTTCCAGGAAAGATTGCGGTGGTCCATTCCGATCCCGTTCCTAAGGTAACTGAAACAGTACCAGGTTCTGGGGATCTATTTGATGCACTCATGCATGCGCCTATTCAAATTTCCTTGGATCAACTGTTGAGCATGGTTCCGGCTTTCCGGGAACAGCTGTTGGGGAAGCTGCAGGAGCCAGTTCCAGCCAAGATGGTGGAGGATCAAGCCCCGTTTGTGGGAGTTTCTCAAGCTGAGTCCGCAGATGTGGATTTTCAAGTCCCAGTGATTAAGGTGGCATTCCACGGGCACAAGTTTGAAGAGGTTTTACTGGACGGGGGTTCAGGAGTCAATATTCTACCGGAGACCGTTTACCTCCGTATGAAGTTGGGGGCGTTAGCACCAGCACCTTTTCAAGTACGGATGGCAGATCAGAGGCGACTTCAACCTTTGGGGATTCTTAAGAATCAATCTATTAAGGTGGGTGGTCTGTCGTTTCTTGTGAATTTTGTGGTGCTCCGGATGCAGGATAGCGGGTCTGCCTATGCCATGTTGCTAGGCCGCCCCTGGTTTAAAATTGCCCGTGTCAAGCAGGATTGGGAGGATAATACTGTGGTGATCAGGCAGGGCAAGAAGACAACTCGCTTGTCCATGTTATCCAAAGTTCTCTTGCCGCAGGGGCAGAAGCCTTTATGTGCTCAGGGCATTCATTTGGCCAGTGATGTAGGTGAAGATGAGGAGGAGGCATATATGCAAGCAAATCCAACGGTTGTACCGGTCTTTGATGTAGATGTGGAAGCTATTGTCACCCGATATCAGAATACTGGACAACCTGTCTCGGCAGTTCCGCAGAGTGTGGAGGGGGAGGCACCATCATCGGATAGTCCGACTGAAGACAGTGTGGTGCCCGAGCAGGAGATCCAGGTGGTTCCAGGCCAGATAATGGAAGGCAATATTTTACAGAGGGCTGTGGAAGAAGCTTTAGCTGCCAAGGCTCAGCAGGTGCATACTGTAACCGAGCAGGAAGCCATTATAGCAGCTGAACAGCAATATGAACGGCGTTTGCAGAAGTCCATCAGGGTGGAGGAAGATGAATTACAGGACATGAATTTAGGTACTGCATCCGATCCTAAGATGGTTCGAGTTAGTGTGCATGTTGAAGGTCAATTTAAGGAGGACTTGCAGAAACTGTTAGTGGAGTTTCGAGATGTGTTTGCTTGGGAGTATTCTGATATGAAGGGCATTGATCCAGCTTTACATCAGCACCGCATCAATTTGAAGAGTGATGCTGTTCCTGTTATCCAACAGCGGTATCGCATGAATCCAAATTTCGCCAAGCAGGTCAAGGAGGAGCTGGATAAGCTATTACGGGTAGGGTTTATCAAGCAGGTCAATGAGGTGACTTGGCTGTCTCCCATTGTGGTCGTGCCCAAGAAGAATGGCAAGATCAGGGTGTGTGTGGACTACAGGAAGTTGAATGCTGCCACAATTACTGACCCGTTTCCGTTACCGTTCTGTGATACCCTCCTTGATGCTGTGGCTGGTCATGAGATGTATAGTTTTTTGGATGGTTTCTCAGGGTATAATCAGATAAGGATGGCACCGGAGGATGTGGATAAGACGGCCTTTATCACTGAGTGGGGAGCATTTGCTTACACGGTGATGAGCTTTGGATTAAAGAATGGCCCACCATCATTTTCCTTTGTGGCTCAGAAGGCTTTTGAGCCATATCTGTTGGATTTTATGCGAGCCTTTCTTGATGATTTTAGTGTCTTTGGTAAAAAGGCTTTGCACTTACAGCACCTGAGGCTCTGTTTGGAGCGCTGTCGGATGTTCCGCATAGCTCTTAATCCCTTCAAATGTGCTATTGCAGTAAGGCGTGGGATTCTCTTGGGCCATGTGGTGTCCCAGGCAGGCATCTTGATTGATGCAAAGAAGATTGAGGCCATTCAGAAGGCTTCCGCACCACGTAATCTTAAGGAATTAAGCAGGTTTTTGGGGCAGGTTAAGTGGCAAAGTAGGTTTTTGCGATATCTTTCAGATGTGTGTGCACCCCTTACTCATTTGACCAAGAAGGGCGTGGATTTTGTGTGGTCTCCAGTTCAAGAAAAGGCATTTCAAATTCTGAAGAAGATGTTGGTGGTGGCACCGATAGTGCTACCTCCTGATTGGGGGTTACCATTTCATGTTTTTGTAGATGCTTCGGACATTGCCGTAGGGGCTGTACTCATGCAGGAGAAGGTTAAGGGTTGGTTTCGACCAGTGTACTATGCTAGCAAGATGTTGACAAGTGCTGAAAGGAATTATGCCGTTACGGAGAGGGAAGCTTTGGGGATGGTGTATTCTCTTCACAAGTTCCGGCATTATCTGTTGAGCAATAAGCTGGTTTTCCATGTAGATCATCAGGCCTTATTGTATCTGGTCAAGAAACCACACTTGACGGGTAGGTTAGCTCGGTGGATGCTTCTACTCCAGGAGTTTGACTTTCTGATCCTACATACCCCGGGAAAGGAGCATGCTGTAGCGGATTATTTGAGTAGGTTGGAGATTGGGGAAGTAGCTGAGGGGGTGGATGATAATTTACCTGATTCGGTTTTGTTTTCAGCTACTGTGGCGATATTGGATTCTTGGTATGATCAGATGTTGAGTTTCTTGACAGATGGCACCCTGCCAGTGGAATTTTCCACTGATCAACGGAGAAAGCTGGTACTCCGGAGTAAACCTTTTTTGGTGATTGCAGGTGCTCTGTACAAGAGGGGGATAGATCAGATTATCCGTCGCTGTGTCCCAGAATTTGAGCAATCAGCAGTTCTCCAAGAGGCTCATGGTGGCATTGCAGGTGGGCATTTTTCTGGAGACATTACCGGTAAGAAGATTCTTCAATCTGGGCTTTGGTGGCCTACCGTGCTGAAGGATGCACACAATTATGCTCGGAGTTGCTTGGTTTGTCAACAGTTGGGGCAGCCCGGAGCTTCAGACCGCATGGCGGATAATCCGATTCTGCCCTTAGATCCTTTTCAGAAGTGGGGTTTGGATTTTGTTGGGCCAATCAAGCCTCAGTCCAAGCGGACAGGTTGCCGTTATATCTTGGTGGCTACTGATTACTGTACGAAGTGGGTGGAAGCTGTTGCTTTGAAAGATAATACTGCCAACAGTGTGGCCAGGTTTCTCTATCACAACATTATGACCAGGTTTGGGTGCCCAGTGGAATTGGTTAGTGATCGGGGTACTCATTTTCTCAATGCTGTCATTGCTGAGTTGACCAAGACTCATTTGATTATGCATAAGAAGTCTACTGCCTATCATCCTCAAGCCAATGGTCAAGCAGAGAGCTCCAACAAGATCTTGGTGAAGATTTTGAAGAAGATAGTAGCAGAGAATCGGGATGACTGGGATGTGAAGCTTGATTCTGCTCTATGGTCATTCCGTACAGCTTTTAAAGTTACTACAGGTCTCACACCCTTCAAGCTGGTGTATGGTTTGGAGGCGGTGGTTCCGATGGAGTATGTAGTTCCTAGTTTGCGGGTGGCTATTGCTGATCGGTTATCACCGGAAGAATCTGTTCAGTTCCGACAGCAGATGCTGTGTCAGCTCGAAGAGGATAGGATTGTTAGTGGGTATATCACAGAGGTGATTCAGCAAAGGCGGAGGGCTTGGGTAAGTAGACAGATCAAATTCAAAGTTTTTCAGGTTGGGGATTGGGTTTTGCTGTATAATTCGAAGCTTGGTCCTCATCCGGGTAAATTAAAGCTGAGGTACATAGGGCCGTACAAAATCATGGAGGATTGTGGTCAGGGTACTTTCCGACTTGCTGATATGTTTGGGACTCTGGTGGAGAAACCGATTAATGGTTTCCGATTGAAGAAGTTTGTGGGTCAGCCACCAGTGGTCGGAGTAACCGCAGAGGTCGGAGTTTTAGCAGATGGAGGGATATCCGCATTAGTGAGCAACTTAGGTGACGGTGTAAGTGGGGATGTGTTCGAAAATTTGGGGATGTCCGCTAGTGTACAAGTGGAGGATCTTGATAGGAAGTCGGGCATGTGTGGTAGATTTGGCCGACTGGGTGACGTTGTGTTTTATATCACCACGTGTGGGGGTTTTGTCATGCACATTTCAATTTTGGCATGCTTGGAGGAGACCTTTTGCATGAATAACGCAGAGCGCTTAGCAAAGCTGAATTCCCTGCGTCAAGCGCTGGCTGAGATGGGGCGTTCGATGCCGCTTTAGGTGGTTCCTGTGGAGCACTCTTCTCCCCGGCGACTGCGTCAACAACCCGCCGCCAGTAAGGAGCTTTCTGTTCGTGCGTCTGTGGAGGCTGATGAAGATTTCGAGCCTGAGGATGCGCTGTCTGCAGAGGTAGGGGGGTTGGAAGCTACTACTTTGCAGGTTTTAATGGATCCTTTCTTGGATTTTTCTGTTCATCTGGATTTGTCAGAGGAGGCGACTACTCAGTGGTTGCAGACCATTGGATTATGGGAGTTTGCATCTTTGCCGTGGGACAGATGGCGGGAGAATGTTTATGCCAAAACGCAGTTGGAGGTGATTCGTAAGAGGAATGGTTACCTCTCTGCGACTGTGGGTTTGACACCTCAATTGATAGCAGAAGTGTTTCATCTCCATTATGAAGAAACTGTGGCTATGGCAAAGTGTTCGGATGTGGCCATGAGGAAGGAATTTGGGCTTCCACAGGGGTCTCGAGCCTATTACATGGTGAAGAATGTCGCTGAACCCCGTCGTCAGCATTTAAGATGGTACCTTGAACGCATTTGTCAGGTAATCAAATTGGAATACATGTCAAAAGACAATTTTGCACCTTTGCTGTATGCTGAGAAAGGGGGAAAAGTTAGTTGGGCTTCTTTGGTGCACGCTAGAATTCTGCAGGAGGTGGAAATCACTGATAAGAGGAAGTCTCAAGTCACTTCTCGGCTGTCGGCGTTCTTAGCAGCTTTGTTTGAGCAGGTTCCTATGATTTCTGCCAGCAAATTGACTCTTTTGCCGACTCAACCAGTGCATGGTGGTCTTGAAGAACCGGGTCAGGATGACGTTGTCCCGGACGGAGCAGTGGATTCTCCATTAGGATTTGAGCATCAGCCTGACAAGATGAATGTGTTTAAGGATTTGATGGAAGCAGGCTATACTCGCTCCGAAGCCAAGGAGGTGTTGGTCTCACCTGATGTTCCGAAAGGGTTAGATTTGTTGCATCAGGCCACAGAGTCTGTGGGTACTGATCCATCCTTAGTTTCAGTGGGTAAGAAATTCACTTTTAGCAAGAAGAGAAAATTGGATGTGGATTCATCTGCGATCCAAGATGTGGTAAAGACGATGGATTTTACACCTGTTAAGTCAAATCAGTGGGATTCTGTTATAGTCATAGCTAAGGAAGCAGAACAGAGTGTTCAGAGTGGAGAGTTGCAGGATGTGCTCTGGTCTTTGAATAAGGTCCAAGAGTATGTTCGGAAGCAGGAGAGTAGTATTGCAGATTGGAAACAGCAGGTTCGGGTTATCCAGGAGCAGTCGAGATCAGAAGCTACTTATCAGCTTAAAGTCAAGCATCAAGAGGAGGAGTTAGTGAAAACTAAGATGTTGTTAGTTCAGGCTCAGGAGGCAGTGGTTAAAGAGAAAGACCAGGCAGCAGAGTGTCAGAGAAATTTGGTGAAGACAAAGATGTCGTTGGGATTGTTTCAAGAATGGACAAATCAATTGCAGGAGAAGATGCATAAAGAGTTGGAAGTGTTGTCTGAGCAAAATGTGGGTTTGCAGGTGGAGAATCAGATGTTAGTTCAACGTATTCAACCATTGTTGGCTATTGAAAGACAGATGCTATCTCAGAGTAATGAAGATGTAGAGGGAGTGTTAGTTTCAGAGTCTGATTTAGCAGTGATTAGGAGGAGCTTAACTGAGGTGGGAGTCAAATTGTGGCAAGGTATCCGAGATCGGATTGAAGCCTGGGTGATGAAGCCATTTCATACATTAAGTGGAGCTTTCATTTCTGAATCTGAGCAGATATTGTTGGATCAAGTAGCAGGGTTACAGTCGGAAAAGGATGCTTTGATGTTGAAATTGTTGGAGTTTGAGAAGCAAGTTCAAGCCATGTGTTTTATGGAGTTGCCTAATGAGGGACAGTTGGATACAGAGCAGGCTACTGTGGGGGATCATGAACAAACTGTGGAGATTATGTCGGATGTTGACAAGGAAGCAGTTGGCCAGGCTGAAGTCATTCAGATGGTGTCACAGGATGTAATGCTTGCAGATCAGATTACTGTTCCAGTCGTCAATCTGGAGCCGGTGGAAGATTCAACGATTAAAGATGATCCGCCGAAGCCATTGGAGCCGGTGGTGTTACCTTAGTAATTTATGCTTTTCTAGTGTTTTAGGATTTCTAGTTTCGTAGGATTTTGCTTTCAGTTTGTAGTTCTGTTTTCTTTTTGAAGCAATGTAAAGACAATGGATGGTTTGATCAGGGATTTATGGGTCCGAGTCGGGTTTTCTCGAAAACCCAACCACCGGGCTGTGCCATGTGTTAGGGGTTAACTTTACCTAAGTTGGAATATCCGAATTCTATGTATGTGAATGATCCTTTTGGGTAGTTGCTTAGGAATTCGTGAGAAGGGAGAGATATGAAGAGATGTAGTTAGTTGATCATGGGAAGGCGCATAACGGATATTCAGTATTGTAGAGGATGAAGAAGCGGAAATGTAATCCCTTGCATGATTATGATATCAATGAATTCTGATCATCTGTTCAGGATTATTGTGTGTAGTGGATTTTCTGCATGATGTTTCGTATTCCGTTTTACTGTTATGATTTTCTGCTAAAGGGAATGTCTTTGAGTTAGGGTTTGTTCTTTTTATGATATTTCCATTACCAAGTATCAGGCATTTAGTGCCCAGATACACTTACCTTTGCTTGATTTGATAAAAATTAGACCTGAGTTGTGGAATGATATTGCCACATGTTTGTCAGAGCAGGTATTGCTACAAAAGGGTCACCATGAGTGTACTATACACCCTGAGACAAAGCATGTAATGCCAGTTCCTATCAGCAAAGTAGGAAAATTTTGTGAGGACGATCAGGGAAATGCTACCCTCCCATTAGAAGTGCGAAAAGTATCTTCAACTACAATACTTGATAGTGGCGCAGGAGTGGGCATTGTGACAAGGTCCATTTGGGAAAAGTGGGGCAAACCAGCTATTAGGAGTACCAGGATGCGCTTGCAGCTAGCAGATGGAAGCTTAGAACATCCCCTTGGGCTGCTTGAGAACATATTGGTCACCACATGTGGGATTGAATATGAGCACACCTTTGCAGTAGTGGATTTTGGAAAACATCCAAACTACGAAGTGATATTGGGTAGACCATTTATGCGACAATTTCAAATGATTCAAGATTGGGGATACAATTATTTGTACCTCCGACATGATTCTGTCATCACAAGGGTCAACCTAAGGAATCACTCATATCGTGATGTAACAAGGTTTCCAATAGATGAGTTTGATTCTGCTTCATCTGAGGGCTCAAGAGTTACATTGTCAGATGGGCGAGAAGATCTATGGATGTGTGGAGCCTCATGTAGGGATTTCAACACTGAGAGACTTAAGGGTAATCGAAGTGTATCAGACGAGGCATACATTCCACAACCCTTCCCTGAGCATTTAATTGATCCATTAGAATGGAGTCATGTCCTTGCAACATTATCGACATGTGCTTTATCGAAGCCAATTCAATTTTGTGACTCAGATGGATATGATATTATTCCTATACGAATGGTACAACCACGTGCCCTTCTAGATGATTTGTATTATAAAGATACATCCACAACAGCGATGCATGTCGAGGAAGTCTCAGTGGAGGATTTAACACTCGAATCTGCTAATGATGCTGATAAGGAAGATGGCTGGGACTCTGATTTTAATAATGATGTGACAATCCCTGAGGAAGAGTTAGGAAAGGCACACCTACTCTTGAGAGGAAGGGAGGTTCAGGTAGAGATCCCTCGAAGCCGACCTAAACGTAAATGCTGTAAGATCCCTCTTGAGAGGAAGGGAGGTTCAGGTAGAGATCCCTCGAAGTCGACCTAAACGTAAATGCTGTAAGAGCCATAAAAGAATCCGTAGACCAGATGAGCGTGAACAACGTGAGAGACTACAAAAAGAAAAGGAGGAGTCTAAGAGTGAAAACTCTCGACCACCACCTCACTTCTCAGGAAAGAACGGATATCTATACTATGTCCAAGCACAAGATAGTATCAAAGACCAAGTAAAACAATCAGATGGATTCCAAGCAGGGGAAAAGCTAACAATTGTTAGCAAAAATTGTAAAAAAACGAAGAAACAAAAACCAAAACTCAAGTCTAAAACCGATTCAAAAAAGAGTGTGGGAAGTGCAAAGACAACAGTTGAACAAAAAAATCCGATGCAAGATGGCAAAGGAGAGCTCAAAACCACATGGTCTTCAATGAGTGAAGACTCAAGTGGACATGAACAAGGTCTCAATGTTCCTCCCAATTTCCCACACTACACTCTTCAAGATCGGAAGATTGTTCTTCAACAGCCCATGCGACAAAAACCGAGCGTGCCAGGGATTTCATACGATGGTCCAGAAGATGCAAAAAAGATTGATATTGCTAAGCTAGGAGAAGAGCCTCGCTATGTGTGGATTGCCACAGACTTGTCCTTAGATGAGGAGAAGTTATTAATACAAACAATAAAGGAGTATCGCGATGTTTTTGCTTGGAGTTATAAAGACCTCAAAGGAGTTGATCCAAGCATATGTCAGCATACAATTCTATTGCGAGAGGATGCAAAACCCTCCAAGCAACGTCCTTATACCTACAATGAAAATTTTGCACGGAAGATAAAGGAAGAAATAGACAAACTCTTAGAGGCAGAATTTATTTATGAGATTGAACACACTGAATGGGTATCCCCTATTGTAGTGGTGCCCAAGAAAAATGGAAAACTTCGAGTATGTGTAAACCTCAAGAAGGTAAATGCAGCTACTGTGCGTGATCATTACCCACTTCCAATCACTCACGGATCATGTTCTGGAACGAGTTGCAGGGAAAAAGGCATATAGTTTCTTGGATGGATTCTCCGGGTACAATCAAGTGTCAATTGATCCAAAGGATCAACACAAGACAGCCTTTGCTACTGAAGATGGCATCTTTGCCTATCGTGTTATGCCATTTGGTCTAACAAATGCACCAGCAACCTTTCAGCGGTTGATGAGTCATGTATTCAAGGAGTACCTTAGGCAATTTCTTGAGATTTTCATGGATGATTTATGTGTTCACTCACAAGAGCGTGATGATCATATAGAACACCTGAGACTTGTGTTTCAAAAGTGTCAACTTTATCGTATATGCTTGAATCCTGACAAGTGCAAATTCATGGTAAGACAAGGGAAAATTTTGGGCCATATTGTTTCTCGCAATGGGATTTCAACAGATACGGATAAAATTGATGTCATTATCTCATTACCTCGGCCGATCAACCCTAAAGGGGTACAAACATTCATGGGACATTGTGGCTATTACCGTAGATTCATCTACATGTATGCTGTCCTAGCCAGACCATTATATGCTCTTCTTGTAAAGTTTAATTGGACTGATGAGTGTGAGGAATCCTTTGAAAAGTTGAAGCAAGCATTAGTGACTGTACCCATTTTACGGGCACCAGATTGGAACCAAATCTTTCATGTCCATATTGATGCTTCCAACTTTGCAATTGGATGTATTTTGGCTCAATCGCGAGAACACAATAAGGATTTCCCAATCTCATATGCTAGTCAACAGTTGAACAATGCTGAGAAGAATTACACCACAACAGAAAGAGAAGGATTGTCCATGATATATGCAGTGAAAAAGTTTCGCCATTACCTTTTAGCAAACAAATTCATATTTTTTGTGGACCATCAAGCATTGCTATATTTGGTGAATAAGCCTTGTGCAACTGGAAGGATAGTAAGGTGGTTTATCATCCTTCTTGAGTTTGATTTTGAAGTTGCAGTTCGAAAAGGAACAACTCATCTAAGGGCAGATCATTTGTCTCGAATCACCTCTGGCGAAGCTCCTGTGGGTGTGGATGATGATATGTTAGATTCAACACTTTTCCTTGTAGAGACAGCTCCTAGATGGTCTGAATCCATTTTAGAAATTTTGACAAGTGGGCAGATACAACTAGCAGGTCCTAATGTGGACCTATGGCGACCATTCAATTTAATCTCAGGGAGATTATATCGTCAGGGTAATGATGGAGTGTTGAGGCTTATACCTAACCCCGACCAATATGAGGAGATCTTGGAATGGGCACATGCGGGTATCGATGGAATCCATGCATCAGCTACTACTTGTGTGCAAAGTATCTCTCAGGATGGGCAATGGTGGCCTACCATGCATGCAGATGCTGAAACATTTGTTCGTAACTGTGCTTCATGTAAAATTCAGAAGCCAATTCATAATGTCACATTATTCCAAATTTCAACTACACCAAGTTGGAGTAAGTATATTGTGGACTATCTTCAGCATGGTCATTTGGATCAAACAATTCCTAAACATCGAAAGCATGCTATTAAAATTGAAGCGGCAAACTATATGTTGATAGAGGGCCAACTCTACAAGAGGGGCAAGGATGGCAACTTACGCATGTGTGTATGTGAAGCTGACTATCTGAAAATCTTAACTCACGCACATGCAAGTGTTGGTGGTGGACACTTTTCTGGCAATACCACAGCTAAGTTGATTAGGTGGTCTAGGCTTTGGTGGCCAACCTTACAAATGGATGCCGAAGAATATGTGAAACGTTGTGACGATTGTCAAAGGACCAAACCTCCCATCACAAAGGACAATATGCCATTGCGGCCTATGTTAAGCACACGTGCTTTTGCAAAATGGGGTATTGATTTTGTCGGTCCCATTAAACCTCCAGCAACACGCATGCAGAATATATTATAGTTGCAACTGACTATTTGACCAAATGGGTTGAGGCAAAGGCAACAGTCAAAAATGATGCCAGAACCACAGCCAAGTTCTTGTATGAGTACGTGTTTACACGCTATGGCTTACCTATTGAGATCATTAGTGATCAAGGTGTACACTTTGTAAATGAAGTCATAGAATTTTTGCTTCAAGAATTTATGGTAATTCACAAGCGTTCTGCACCCTATCATCCCTAGACCAATGGACAAGCCGAGAGTACTAACAAGATTCTCTGCACAGCACTCACAAAGATTGTTGAGGGACATAGGACTGATTGGGAACAAAAGTTGCACTCAGTTCTCTGGGCATATAGGACAGCCTATAAAACATCTGTGGGCACAACCCCATTTGAACTTGCTTTTGGGTTAGATGCAATTCTTCCCATTGAGAATTTCTTGTACCTACTCTACGAGTATCTAAACAACTGGATTGGACTGGTCATGAGCTTTCACAATGCATTGACGAATTGGAAAAGCTTGATGAGACCCGCTTATTGGCGGTAATGGGGATGTATGCCGAGAAGAGGAGACAAAAGCAATGGTATGATAGAAATGTAACAACTGGCCGATTCAAAAAAGGAGACCTGGTGCTCTTGTACACACTTAAGAAGCATAAGAGAAAGCTCAAGAAACGTGGCCTAGGACCGTTTGTGATTAATGATCTTACTCCAAGTGGTGCAGTGCGTTTAGAGACACTAGACGGTGAGCAAATGCCTAACTTCATTAATGGAAGTCGTCTCAAGAAATACAATGAACATTAACTGAAGCCATGCTTCAACAGATGCATGCTGCACAAACACAGAAAGAAGCACTTGACCTACTTAAACGTCAGGCTCAAGAGGAGGCTAAAGCTAGAGTTGCAAAAGCCAAGGAGCGTCGCAAAGCTTCTATGTTGGCCATACAGTTGGCTACTGATGAGCCATATGTCGAACCATTCAATATTCAAGTGTGCCTTCATCTTCATGAGACTACCTACTTTATCTCTGCCTTAATTGACTCTGGGGCAGATTATAATGTTCTCTCGTTTGACACCTGGATAGCCTTGGGTCAACCACCACTGGTGCAAATTCATGTGGACCTACGAAGCTTCTCAGGAGAAGATAACCCTATAGAGGGAAAATGTGTCATTATGATGACCATTCAGGATCACCAAATGTCAGTGCCCTTTTATGTGGCACGTAAGTCCAAGGCAGTAGTAGAGGTTGTTCTCGGTAGATCGTGGTTAAGTGCTACCAATTGCTCATTAGATTGGAAAAATAGACAATACAAGTTGCAAATTGATTCTGATTGCATCTTGGGATCTCCTACTCCACGAGCTTTATCGTGTCAAAAGGGTAATGTTTCTACCTTACCCAACCCAAAATCTGCTCTTGAAGCTCCAAAACAAATGATGTGGATAATTGATGAGTACTCAAGTGAGGGCCATGGCTGGCATGTTCCAACTACTCTAGTTGCTGCTCAAAGAAGGCCAGGCAAGAAGGAATTATCAATTTGGCTACCCAAAGATGCATACAAACTTGTACCATCTAGTCCAGTTGCTAAGCCTCTTAAGAAGCACATCATTTCCATGCCTAAACCTCGGGATTGTTACTCGATGGGTCCCAAAACATGTTCTTAAAGCACAAGGCTATTATGAGGGTGCAACAGCAATTTGGCTTCCAAAATGCCATGCTTTGCTAGGGGTAAAAGAGTGTTTCAGAAAGATTCCAAAAGCCACCCTTGATTTTCCATATCAGTGGGTGCAAAAGAAATCAACACAAACTCTTCAAGAAAGGAAAGGTGGCTGTGATAGCACCTACAAAACTACTTGTGTTGATCTTCCTAAAACATGTATTGAAACACCGGTTGTCCCGATTTCTCCTTGTTACACAATTTAACCATCAACTTGTGTACCTACGACAAGTCCAAATGAGTCTCATTTGAGCATAGATTCTAGCATTTCACTGCCTAAATCCTCTTATCTTGCTCAAATTCCAAGACAATTGCTAAAGTTTCCATCTCTTAAAAAGGATATACCAAAAACTAAAGATAAGGCATTAACACTACAATTAAAGCTCTTTGGTAAATCAATGTTTGAATAATGTAGTTCCTTATGCCTTTAGAAGATGTGTTCTCTTTGAGATAATCTTGTTTTTTATTGGAATTGTCATGATGGATATGAGTGTTCTAAATTTCATTGTTCTACGTCCAGATAACTCCTGATGGATATTTGGCGAGATACATGTCCACCATGCATTGACCCTGATAGTACTCGACCAGATCATCGCGGGGGTTATAGTGCTCCTCCGTTTCAAACACATTCTAGGTACTTCTATGCTCCCTTAGGTGAAAATTGCTGTGGGCATCACTTTGTCACATTATTCTATCAACAGCATCACCCATTTCCACATTGTCAAGAGTGTGCACGGCTCGTATTAGGAGAAGCTTCACATATTTGTTGGATATGCCGCTCTTACTTTAGATGATATGGCACGGGCTTAATGAAGCAAATTGTGGGAGTTACACCCCAATGCCATAATCTTCTTAATGTGAGAATACCAGAGAGAGGACCAAATCAACGTAGATTACCTGAGGAGGTTCAAGCACAACAATGGAGGGATACAAGCCTAAATGACTTGCAACCACCGATCTTGCAAGCCCTCCTTCCCCAAGCCTCCACATGTCAATATTGGATCAATATGAGTACCTACATTGCGCAGTTCCAAAATCAAAACTGTCTGATTAACCTTCCCATAGAACCAATGCCATATTTTAGTGAGGAAGCACTCCTTCCTCTACCACCTTCTCCAGCGGCCGGTTTTTGTGAAGGGTTGTCCCTGCATCCTGAGGAAATTGATACCATCTTTCCAGCAGACGAGGACACGGATCCACCACCAGCGCAAGGGTAAGTTCAGTGACTCCATAATAAGATCAACAAGCCAGGGAACTTTTCTCCCATTGGGTTTTTCCCCTCGGCTATATTCAGTGTTTGGCACCAATGGCAAATTTTATTCTTTTCTTTTCTTTTCTTGTTTGTTAATAAAAATTTTGCAAAGGGGGGAGACATGCTACGCCTACAAAGATTAAGGAGGAGCAATCTGCACAAAATCAGCAATGCATCAATGCAAACGAACAACATCAACAGGGCACTACAACAGGTGTATTCAAATCTTAATCTTTATTTCTTTATGTGCTCTTATCTTTCGAATATATGGTTTGCATGTTCACACAATGTTGGCTGGTTTAAGTTTTTGATTAGTTGTTAAAATATGGTGAGTGAATTCTAGACTCTTAGAAGACTTAGTAAAAGATATTTCTATCTAACGACAGTGTAGGCTATATACCGATGGAATATGCTAAGTTCTTATGCTTTCAAGGTATATTAGTTATCCCTAGTGGTAGCTACCTCTTAGATATGAGCTAGGTGCTAGGAGTAATAAAAATTTATAAAAATTATACCCTTTAAATATATATATATATATATATATATATGTGCAAAGTAAATTGAGACATGACGTGTCTACAGCCATGAGAAATGCTTGGTAGGACCTAGGGTTGTCTTAGCACCTTGGGGCCGATGCCTTGGTTTCCATGGGGTGAACACTGATGTCTAAAAGCTTTAGAAAAAGACCGTTGAGGAATCTATCGCCTTGATGGATGTTGGTAGGACTCTGGGGTACACTATGGGCCCTCGAGACCGATGCCCTCATCTTCATGGGGTACTCCTTAGGTCATAAAAGAAAGAAAAAGGGTCTGTCGCCCTTGAGATACTTAGCGGTCTTTAGATTCTCTTTCTTAGCGGAGGTCTCTTGGCCATTGCTTGGGTCTCTTTGGGATGGAACCTTAATCTTTATCACCTTCTACACACACATCAAAGAGAAAGAGAAAAAAAAAAGAGTTCCAATCACCTTTGCTCATATTTAGGAGTAGGTTTGCCACTTAGGAATAACTTACATACTTGTAGGACATTGAGACTGCGGTCATAACCGGCGGTATACAAAGCACACTTGCCTTTGCATAGCACTATCTACCACTTAAGTCTCACTTTGACTAGTCTTTACTCACCTATTTTAGTACTCATTAAAACTTTAATCAGCCTTGCACTTGTATGCTCACGTGTGAAATTATCATTGTTGGTTTTTCTTTTCTTTTCTTTTCTTTTTTTCAATAAAAACTTTACTTGTATCCATTGTTTTTTTTGTTGCAGCTCTTGCTACTACCGCGCTCAAGGACGTGCGCAAAATAGGAAGAGGGGAGTGTTGCATGAAGATCAATACAAGGATGCAACAAAAAAGACACTTAGGGCTCTTGAAAAGAGTTCCAAGTTGTAGATGAATGTGGGAGAGGGCTTGACAATAATCCCACATGGGAACTTTTGGGAGTTCTAGAATTTTTGTCTAAAAGGTGGCCCATTTGAGAGCTAGAGGGGACTCTTTGGTCATTTGGTTGAGAGGCTCATAGAGAGAGCTTGCTCCATAGCTCCATCTCAAAAGTGCTCTCCCAAGGCTCTCCATCTCCATTCTTGCTTCAATCTTGTACTATCTATTCTCTACATTTTCAATGATATGAGGTTTTGGTCTACACACTTGCTAATCTAGATTTCTTAATGATGTTTTGATTTGTGAGTTGTAGAGTGCATGTGATGAAGCTTGTGCATGAAATGATGTGTAGTTGAGGCTTGTGTGATAGCTCTTTGCATGTTAGATTCTTTGCATAAGTTGCATTTTTATGCTTAAGTGTAGCCTAATCTTGATGCTTTGATTATGTAAGATTGATTGCTTGAGTGTTGAAGAAGGATTGAGTAGGACTAGAAGTCATTAGTGTGTGGTTAACTCATCTTCTCCCATTCGGGATAGCCTCTATGCGCTAACTGGGTTGCATTCACGGATTGACAAGTGTGTGGGTTGGAGTGTAGCCTCCGCTATGCTATGATGTCCCAAACAGAAGTGATGCATACATTTCCGCTTTCTCTTCCTCTTTTGAAATTCCCACCATGGACTGGCATATTTGTATGGATGTGATTCTGTAATAAAGTAGGAACTTTATTCAATAGGGTTAATAATGGGACAAGTCCATGTATAAAAGAGGGGACTTGGACCATGGTTGTAACTTTTGATGATCATTTTTTAGAAATGGAAACTTATGTTTCTTGGAGCTCATGGCTTCTCTCTTGGCTTGTGGAAGGCTATTTCCATTCTCTTGGTGAGAGACTAAACACACTTAGGCATCATGTTTACATGGTGATTACTCATAATTTTCATGCATTACATCCCTTCATTCCAATTGGTATCAGAGCTCTTGATTTTGATCATGGGCATGCATGGGTTGTTGGGAAAATTTGCTTGAAAATTTGAGTTTCTTTTATTTTTTTTCTCATTTTCTTGTAATCCTTGAGTGATTCTTGACAAATCTTCTCTAATCTTGCTTAATCTCATGGATATGGTGAGCATTTCATGGAAATTGCTTGAATTTTGAGTGATTTTGGCCAATTTTGCCATTTTTGGACCAAAATTTGGGCCTCTGGACCAAAAATTTGGGGCAGTCGGGCCAAAACTTAGGGCAAGTGACTAATTGCAATTAACTTTTCTGCTAATCATGATTAGTAATCATCTTCTTCTTCCTCAAGCTTTCCATAGCCATGGGATGCTCTTCCTTTACCCGTTTTGATGCCAAACCTTAGGGTTTTTGTAGAGCTCACTGAGATCTTTCATTTGAGCCTCTTCTTGCAAATTTTTTTCTCAAGATTGGAGAGCTTTTGTTCATTCTTCCATGGCTGTAAGAAACCCTAGTATACCTTGCCACATTGACCAAGTCTTGCATTGCTAAGCTCTTACACTTCATAGGCATCTTTGTTAGCATTATCATCTCATGAGGGAGGCAAGAAAAGCGAAAATGGCGGGCTGCAGCAGGCTACCGCCTATGCGCGAATTTCGTGGGTGAGAGGAAGCTAGGTTACCTAGTTCTACTACCTCAAGAGATGGAAGCTATGCAATAGGGTTCTTAGCCCTTGTTTGGAGCATATTTTCAAGCCTTGTTCAAGCATATGGGAGGTGTTCTTTGGCTGCAAATTTCAGAGCAAAAGAGGCTACGTTTTTCTTCAACAAGAGGCTTCTTCAACATTTTCTACCATTGAAGCTTTCCGGATGACATTGGTGAGTGGTTTGATCAATTTCTTGCAAGTTTGAAGCATTTGGTGGAGCTTGGGAATGGATTAGGGTTGGACACATTCAAACTCCCCTAATTTTCAGAAATTAACCATTAAAGCTTGACCATTCACATGCCAATATTGCTTCTCCATGCATTATTGATGGCAATGGTGAAAGGAATTGATTCCACATGAGCTTGGCCAATTCATAGATCACATTTTGGGGGATTTTCTTCATTATGTCTCAATTGGCATGCCATTGATGGAATAGCAAGCTTATGCAATGATTTTGGAATCCCTCATGCTCATCTTGATGCCATATGGACACTATGGATGCTATACATAGCCATGCCAATGCTATGTTTTACACATGGGCATAAGAGAGCATTTGGAAGCATGCATTTGTCAATATGATGTGAAAGGGATTGTTGGAATGCAATTGCAAATACCTTGATTGTGGTTAACAAATGCTTATGCAAATGCCATGGTGAGGGCATTGTGAATTGTTGGTTTGTGTTAGAGCTTTTGGATGATGGATTGAGGCATGAGTCCATGCTTTATTGATGAGTTCTAAATTGTAAAAGGGCATGAGTCATGCTCAATACTTGTAAGCCAACAAACTTGTTCTATCATTTGATATTATCCACATCATTTTGTACCTACACTCACCATTGCTACCACTTCAAGTTTCTATAGAATCTAGCAATGTGTGAGGGTACCTTGGCATTGGTTGGAGAGGCCAAGGGGAGAATGGCTTGAACTCTTTGTGCCGTGATTGCCTTGGAAAAGCGGTACAAAGGGGGATTAGGTACACCGGTGTGAAGACATGGCCTCAACCTTCACCTTGGAGGAAAACTCAGTGAAGGGGTGAGAAGAGCTTGGCCGGGAGATCGGCAAGCTTCAACGCGCGTCCTCAACAATCCTCACCATCGACTTTGTGGATGCATTTGGGCAATGGGGCCCCTTTTTTCCGTGATATTGTGTGGATATTGCAAATGCTTTGATGGACAAAGAGTGCATATGATCTTTCATGACATTGTGGGATACAAAGAGTATTGCATGGTGATTTGAGAAGTTGCATTTTCATTTGAGATTTGGTTCCAATTACAAAGGAGACTATGGCGGAATTTTTCCAACAAGGGAGCCAAACAAGCTTATTGATTGGAGATTTACCCCATGGATACACTTGAAGAGTTATTCACAACTACCAAGGGGAGGAACACCAATCATTTGTAGCCGGATTGAGCTTTGGGACCGAATTTTGGGAATTTCTGGGATTTTACAAAACCCTAATTCAGTCCTAGGGTTTTTGGGATTAGGTCCGAGTGATTACACGACTCTATTCTACTCATTGAGAGTTTTCAAATGAGCCATAGAACCCCTTAATCGGATATCACAATCTCGGTCAAAGTAGTCATGTTGACTTTCTGGTCAAAGTCAAACAGAATATACTTCCACTTTGACTGAATCAAAATGCTTTTAGGGGTAGGTTCTATCTTCCGTTAGCTTTCTATAGAGCCGTCAAAATCCTAATTCCGACATATATTTTGCATTTTAGAGCCAAATTACTACTTTCAGTTGTCCCGCACAAACCCTAAAACAGAGAGTACTTGCCCACACCTAATTCTTACTATGTTCATTTGGGAGGATAGTAGACACCATTACCTACCCATAGAACCTTCTTTTGTCCAATTCCGACATCATTTGGGCATTCTACCAACATCTTGCATTTCTTCACTATGCCGAAGGGAAGACCTCGCAAGGGTGGGGATGTTGTGCAAGAAATGATCATTGGTGATGAGGACATGGAAGGTAATATGGATGCAAGGGATGCATTCATCAATGAAGACAATGGGGGCAATGTACATAATCAAATTTCTCAAGGGACACAAGCGGCGGTTAACCATGACACCCTCATGCAAATGCTTGTACAACGGTTGGAGACTTTAGACTCCAAGCTTGATTCTCATTTTGAAACATTATCCTCACGGATTGGTGTGATGGAGGACAAGTTTGGGAAGTCTCAAGCACAAGAAAAGCATGGGAATTATGGTGACTATGAGCAAAGAAAAGGCAAGGGCATCTTGAATGAGGATTCCATGAAGGCCGTACAAGAGGATCCATTGGGAGCATCCACTCGGGGATTCATGGCGGATGCACGGAGACCTCTTGTCAAGGAGATGTTTCCTCCTTCTTTTCATTCGGGTTTGTCTCACCTCAATGCATCAAAGGGTCCTACCTCTTCTAGGTCAATGCATTCAAGGGAAGAGGATGAGGTGTTTGTGAATGATGAGGAGATTGCACTTGATTGGAATCAAATGTCCTTTGCCCAAAGACAAAGGGATGCTCACGAGAAGTGGATGGAATTGTCGAATATCATCAAGAGGGATTACAAAGACTTTGCACAATTTATGGAGTCATATTCGAAGATGCAAAGATTCAAGCCCTCTACCCAACATGATAACCCATCCCACATATCTTCCAAGGATGTCAAAGACAAAATCTCACTATCAAAGTTCAAAGGTGACGGGTCATCTCCGCAAGAGTTGGAGGAATGGGCTACCAAGCTTCACACCTATTTCCAACTTTACCCAAAAAGTGAGCGTGATATGGTACAATTTTCCTCCTTACATCTTGAAGATTATGCTCATCAATGGTGGAGGCACTTGGTCAAACAAGGGAACACGCCATCAACTTGGGAAGGATTGAAGCAGGAGATGAACTTGGCCTTCATTTCACCCTTAGTGCTTGACCGATACCATGAAGAATGGTATGAGCTTTCTCAAAAGGGGATGATGGTGAGAGGTTACATCAAGAGATTTTTGAAGCTTTCAATGTACGTGGAAGGCTTTAGTGAAGACATGAAGATGAAAAAGTTTGTGCATGGGCTTGAACACTTCATCAAGGTGGATGTGTCGGCTCAAAGGCCTAGCTCTCTCAAAGAAGCTATGAGGTTAGCCGAACTCTATGAGCCAAAGTACAAGAGGTCTCAGCCCATGACCTTCACCAAAGACACACTCAAACCAACCACTACTTCTTACAATTTTGGGAAAGGTCCTACCTCTACATTACCATCCTCTAATCCAAGAACTCCTACATCATTTGGGGGTGGACAGCCAAAGAATGGGATACATCAATTTGATGCCAAAAAGAGTAGTGACTTCATGAAGAAGAAGCCCTTTCAACCCTTCAAGAAGACTCAAAGAATGGATGATCCAAAGATTGAGGAGTTGAGAAGCAAAGGGCTATGTTTCAAGTGCAAAGAGAGGTGGTCACCCGGGCATGTGTGCAAATCAAAGAATATTGTGGCCACTATGATCCTCATGGATGAGGAAGAGAACAAGGATGACTCTCATGACATTGAGGAATGGGAGGATTGCAATGAAGAAGCACATGAGGAGTCACTTGAAGACCATTCTTTCATCACGGAGGATGGTGAGTTTCCGTTTGATCCGGGAGGTGGAGTTAAGGAAAGCCTTGTGGATGGAGACATGCCTACCAATGCAGAAATTTCAGCTTGCATATGCTCTATCTCACAAGAGTTGTTGGCGGGTTGCAAGAACCCAAGCACACTAAGGTTGGTGGGGACCATCAATGGGAGGGTTGCACATATTCTTGTGGATTCCGGGAGCACTCATAGCTTCATCAACTCTAAATCCATCAACTCTCTCAAACTCAACACAAAGAAGACACCTACAACATTCCAAGTGCAAGTGGCAAATGGGGAAAGTGAGAAGACTAGCTTGGTTTGCTCTTCTACAAAAGTGGTTTTATCCTCTTCATACACTTGGGAAGGTGATTTGGTGGTTTTGGATATGGGTCCCATCGACATTATCATGGGGTGTGATTGGTTGGCTTCACTTGGTGACATTCACATGAACCTTCAACAAGGTTTCATGAGCTTTCTACATCATGGGCAACAAGTGGTACTTGCTGCAAATGCACCTAAGAAGCTCTCTTTGATCACTCCAAGGCGACTCAAGAAAGAGATTAAGGCTTTTGGCACTATCTATGTGTTACATGTTACCCAAGAGGGGATGGAAGGCAGTGGACAGCACATAGATGAGGAAATGGCAACTCTTCTTAAGGAGTATGAAGATATTTTGCAAGTGCCAAAGAGTCTACCACCTAAGAGGGAGATTGACCATGCCATAGTACTTGAAGGAATGTGGAGTTTCAAGAGGATGATTATGTGCTATTGAAGCTTCCCAAGAGTCGGCATAACACTCTTAAAGGTGTAACCAACTCAAAATTGGCTCATAGGTATTATGGACCATACTTGATTATCAAGAGGGTTGGTGATTTGGCCTACAAGTTGGATTTGCCTTCTTCGACAAGGATCCATAATGTGTTTCATGTATCTAACCTTAAGAGGTTTATGGGATCTTTGCCTCAAGAGATGGAAGAGCTTCCACCCATGAATGAAGAAGGTGAGATCATTTATGAGCCGGAGAGGGTTATTGGCAAGAGGACAAGAGAGTTGAGGAATCGGAATATTGATGAATACCTTGTCAAATGGAAGCAATTACCCATGGATGAGGCTACTTGGCAATCATTGGAGTATGTCCAACAACATGGCTTACTTGTGGATGACTTTCCGTGACCAAGTGGTATGGTTTACTTGAGCAAATTGGGTAATATGAGGAGAAGTATATATGCTGTAATTTCTGGACAGCTTTGGGAAGGTCTACTATTGGGCCTATTTTTCTACTCCAACAAGCTTCATGGTGTATCCTAATGAAAGATTATGATGTGGGCTACATATGGCTGAGTGTACATATCATTTTCAGCCCAATATATGGAGTCTAAATGAAGGATTTTCAAGGGTCTTCATCGACTAGAAGGGCTGTCATAACAGTCCCACTCATACACTTTGGGCTTGAAGCTTTGTGGACTTGTATACATCCGGATTTTCATTGTATATGTGCTTTGGATGTACTTGAGAACTCTTAACCACTTCCCATTGATTACATTAGAGTCTCATACTTTGAGATTGTACATGTTATTGATTTTGAGGACAAAATCTTTGGGAAGGGATGGTTTGTAATAAAGTAGGAACTTTATTCAATAGGGTTAATAATGGGACAAGTCCATGTATAAAAGAGGGGACTTGGACCATGGTTGTAACTTTTGATGATCATTTTTTAGAAATGGAAACTTATGTTTCTTGGAGCTCATGGCTTCTCTCTTGGCTTGTGGAAGGCTATTTCCATTCTCTTGGTGAGAGACTAAACACACTTAGGCATCATGTTTACATGGTGATTACTCATAATTTTCATGCATTACATCCCTTCATTCCAGGTTCACTAGGTTGTGACCGAGTCGTTTTACCAACAAACAGTTGCCCATCCATGGGATGTACTTTCCATGTTTGCAGATCTATCTTTAGAATTTGTGACTTGCTTTGAACATACACATGGTCTAATGCCCAATTGTGTACCAATTTGGAAGGGTCTCCCCAAGATTATATCATATGAGTCTGGTTGGCACAGAAAATCCATTACCACAAATGTATGATGGTAGTGGAACATAAAGAGTTTAAGTAGCACATTCTCTAAAAGCCCAATGGGTCTTGAAGATATTTCGTCTGCCATTTTAATAATAAGACTTGCTCTTTTTAGATCGGGCTTTCCCTAATTTTTCCAACATCGTTTTGTGATGATGCTAACTCTCGCCCCACCATTTAGGATAGCCAGTGCTTGGTATTCATTATGATGAATTGGGATTGTAGAATTAGTGTCGTCACTTTCGTAGTAATGCCCAATTGATTAACTGGTATTTTGACAAATCTAGGTGATCTTTTCCTTGCGTGTTTTAAGTTTCTTTCTGCTAGAGGTAACTAAATCTCCTCTGCAGTGGCTATTGGCTTTAGTCCGCCCTCTACCCATTCTTTTATGTCTGCCCACAATGTTTGTGAACTGTATAGCAGTTGTCCCAATGGCATTTTCATGGAAGTGGACAGTACAGTTGTGAGAATGTCTATGTCTCTGGGCTCTCTACTGGGGCAGGTGAGGGTTTTCCATGTGTGTATCTCATATGCATCCCTAGGGAATAAATGAATGGACTCATTTTGCGTAACCTCAACATTATTGACATAAGGTTTTCTTGAGATTCCTCTTCCGACTCTTCTGGAATTGGAGTAGGTACGTTCAATTCTCTTTCCCTTGTCGGTTTGTTTCTTGGATACATTGTATCCTTGGATCGGTTAGCCCATAGTTTGGCTTTGTGAAGTCGTTGGACACTCTTCTACTAGGGCCCTAGCTTCTTCAAGCTTTATTATCTCTTCTTCAACATTTGGGTATTCACCAATTCCCTTAGGGGTTGTTGGTTTTTCTCCTTACGCCTCTTGGTCAGGCTCATCTAGTTTTAGCGCTTGATCACTCTCTTCTCTTGATTGAGTGGATCCGGTGTCGATAGTATCTTCCAGGTTGCACACTTATGGTTTGGATAGTGGCCTAGTTAGAAGTGGAAGTAGAACTAGTTGCATGGTATGGGCAATCTTTGATTAAATGATTAATCCCACATTTAGTACAAGTAAGTATTGGTATGTCATTAGGTGGTGTAGTCAATTGTTGAGTTTGATGCGTATGAACCACATTATTTTATTCGATGAGGTCCACCACAACCAAAATATTATAGTGGCCCCCTCCTTATATTTGCGTTTATGTCCTTAGCTTTCCATTATACCATGCTTTAAAACATTGGTTCTGGCGTGTTATTCTGTAAGATATAAAATTCTGGTGCAATCTCTGCAACTTCCTCATAGTAATCACCATTTATTTCTACCTCACACACCATTTCAACATCCTCTGATGGACCCTCAACTAGTACTTGGGGTTGATTTTAGCATGTGGTGGTTGTGGTGGTAGAATAGGTGGTGACAGAAGTGATGTGTCCTGTATTTGAAACATCCCCCTAGGTAAATAGGAAGGGTTTGGCTATCCAACAGCTACAATGATTTTCACAGGTGGCCAGTGGTGCTCTGGGTGGCGGTAGTTGTGCTATGGTTTGGAACCTCGGATACTTGTGAAAAGATCCAGGGGGAGAAGAGAGCTTGAGCTCTTATGCAAGCATACACACACTTACACAAATGTTTCAAGTGAGACAAATCAAGTTTCTTGCTAGTAAACTTCTCCTCTGGCATTACATTATGTATGGTTGTAGTAGGATTCATGTTTATGATATAAAGTGATGTAGACATAGCCTCTTAATGTTCATGCTATCTCTGCAATGTGCTTATTTTTTTGCTCAAAAACTCCATTTTGCTGCAGAGTGTATCTACATGTAAGTTGTCTCTGAATGCCATTCTTTCACAAAAATTCAGAGAACTCATTAGAGAAGTATTCTCCCCCTCCATCTAACCTTAGGCACTTCAACATGCTTTCCTGTTTGTTTTTTAGCCATAACTGTGAAATTCTAAAAATGAGTGAATACTTCACTCTTCTCCTTCATGCAATACACCCACACTTTCCTCGTGTGGTCATCAATGAATGTTACGTAGTACCTGTAGCCACCCATAGACATAGTCTCCGCACGACCCCATACATCTGAATGCATAACATCTAGTACATTCGTGCTCACATTTCTTGCTCACATTTCTATCATGTGGAAATACATGCTTTGTTTGCTTTCCAAATTGACATGCTTCACATACTTTCTGCATACCTTCGACTTTAAACTGAGGCAACCATGTCGTAATTTCTTTAGTCTGCATAGGCTTCCTTCTTTGCACATTTACATGCCCAATTCTCTTATGCCAAATGTTTGTATTTGTAATTTGCAACAACTCTTGAACCATTTGCAAACATTGCAACACTCACTTTAAGCATATTTACATTCGCTTTCAGCATATTTACATTCAATGTAAACATTCTGTCCACTCTGTTGCCTTTTGCAACCAACATGCACTTATCTTTAAAGTCTTCTATATAATAGCCATCAGGGTTAAATTGGACCTGCAAGCCCTACTCAATCATCTGGCCAATTGAAACCAGATTCTTTATAATGTTTGGAACCTGAAGTACGTGTGCAAGATACTTCACCTTACCATCGTCGTATAGACAATGTCACATCTCCAACATGGGCAATCGGATGAGTAGTGTCATTCCCTGTTTCAACAAATCCTAGTCTTTCAAGACTCTTCATCATTTCCTTGAACCACTCACCACCATGACTTGTTATGTGGTTCGGAGTACTTGAATCAACATACCATACATTATCCTTACATGCTGCTACATCATTTCTAGACACAACATTAGCCACATGTTGCATAACAAACAACGTCTCATTATCCTTACATGCTGATACATCATTTCCAGACACAGCATTAGCCACATGTTGCATAACAAACAACGTCTCATTATCCTCATTATATCTGCAAGAGGATGCATAGTTGTTTTGCTACACTTTTCCATTTCACATGTCACTCTGCTTCTTATCTGCCTGCACATGCCCAGGTTTACAACAATAAAAATAGCATCGTGTATCATGATGCTACCTTTGCCAATTACCATGACCTCTTTGGTTCCCCCTACCTCTAAAGTGACATCTTCCACTTGTGTGTTGTTGTTGCAAATCTTGAGACTGCTGGCTATAATTCTGATTACATGTTCGGCCACCACCTTGGTCATGTCCCCATGACCTCTACCTCGCTGCACTTGTGTAGAAGGTTTGCTGCTCTGAAATTTTTTTGTTTTGTGAAGACTATTGATCTTCACCCAAATTCTTCTCTTTAATGATTAACATTGACACCAAATCTATGAAGTTGGGAATGTTCTCCGGAGTTTGAATAGACGTCTTGAACGCCTTGTATTGTGGCCCGAGACCACTAGACACACTTCCACCTTATCATCATCATCATCATCAATAGAAACACCAATCGATGTGCAAGGGATTCCACAATGCCCTTGATCTTCAAGGCATAATCATTCATAGATATATTTTTCTTCTCCATAGTATGAAGCTCATTCTTCAGCTGAATCTTTCTTGCCTTGGTGTTAGTTTCATACTGCTTCACCAAGGTGTCCCATGCCTCCTTAGGTGACTTGGCATCCTGTATATGACCAATCGTAGTGTCATGTATGGTGATAGAAAGCCAATACATGACTTTTCTTGCTCCTTGATTCCAATCCTTGAATCAGTTGGAATAATCTCCGGTATCTCTAGTGCCTCCTCATGTTCACCTTCAATGTAGTCCCAGTAAACATTTCCCATTCAGAAATTTGTCAATCTAAACCTTCAAGCATGGAAGTTGTTCTTGTTAAGATTCTCTGTAATAATCCGGTTTATTCCATCATTCGACATCTTGTCGGCAACACAAATTTACTAAAAACAACACTCTTGTTTGACCTGCATAAACTGTTGTGTTCTCTACAGCAGTACTATACTGCACCCAAACTATCACAACCAATGACCCAAATTTGCATACATACAGCTAATGGCAACTTTGAGACCTCTTTGCAGTACACAAAGTGTCTACACAACCAATCGCCCTTCTTGTAGTTCCAAAAACAGAGTTCCGCAGAGAATCAAAACTTACCTGCGCAGTGCTCGTTGAACGCCTTCAAACTGAAAAAATGGAGGTTCAGACTTGCCCAAAACATGATTTCGGCCCTAAAAATTATGTCAAATGGACCTTATAGTTGCCATGTGGCTCTGCTCCTGCGAAAAAAGCTCCTCAATCGGAGTTCGTTTTTCGGTGCCTCCTGAAGAGCTCCCGACAAAGGTGTAGTAGCCAATACAAAGGGGGAAGAGTAGATGAAGCTCTT
Organism: Cibotium barometz; assembly: GCF_041138505.1. Taxonomy (NCBI): domain Eukaryota; kingdom Viridiplantae; phylum Streptophyta; class Polypodiopsida; order Cyatheales; family Cibotiaceae; genus Cibotium; species Cibotium barometz. Next base: position 46,039,767 of record NC_141087.1, read on the forward strand.
ACCCTCATACTACTTCTTGTGCTTCTCTTGCTTACCGCTCTACCCTTAGCATGACCCAGGCTGCTCTGATACCATGAAAAGATGCAGGGGAGAAGAGAGCTTGAGCTCTTGCAAGCACACACACACACACACTCTGATACCATGAAAAGATGCAGGGGAGAAGAGAGATTGAGCTTTTGCAAGCACACACACACACTCACACAAACCCTAGAAGAGAACACACAAGGTGAGAGGCTGAAAATTTTTCTTCTTCTTCACACAACAAAAGAGGTCTACAAAGAAGATAAAGCAACTAACACACATAATAAAGTATATACAAGCGGTCCATAATGTGAATGCGCTAAGAGGAGTGGATAGGTGTGGACTAGTTGGTGTAGTCCAAGTGTAGTCCAATTGTAGAATCTCTGGTGAAGATATGTCGGTGCCAGTTACCAAACTCGCTAGTGATGTAAATGTCGAACAGTCATACAAGTGCCTCGTGTGAGTGTCAGCTCATGTTGAGCTTGACATCTCAACAGCTTGCACATGGAGGTGTCATGATTTCCTAATTTTACATGATGAGCATAATAGAGTAATTGCCTTACTCTTAACTGTGGGCATTTAGTGGTAGTGTGATTCAATCTGCACATAGAACACCATACCAAATCTCTACGAGGGTAAAGATTGGTCTGTCCATGCCCATATGTTTCTCGTTGACTCCGTCAGTTGTTACAACTTTATCACCTTGGTCTCCAGGACCTCATTCACAAGATGGTCAAAATGCTTTCCCAACATTCTTGACATAAAACAGTCATTTAAATACAGGTCATAAATATAGTTTCTAGAACTCTCATCTTTTCACATTGTTCCACATAATTTCTCGTTATTCCACATTCTTCTACATCAATTTACTTTGCTTAATCCACATCCAATCATATGTATTCCTATCGTCCTTCATCCATTCTCATCTAATCACATCATATTACATCTCATCTAATCACATCATATTACATCTCATCACATCTTATCCATTCACATCTACCCATATCCACATCACATCACATCCATTCTCATCCAATCACATCATATTACATCTCATCACATCTCATCTATTCACATCTACCCATATCCACATCACATCACATCCATTCACATCTCATCCATTCTCACCCGCTCACATCATATTACATCTCATCACATCCAGGGATTTCATTAACGTCTTCACAATTTCGTGATCACGTTAACAAAACCTAGTGTTAACATATTAAAACTTGTGATCACATTGTATATTCACATGACCTGAGAAATGACCTGCCGGAACCCACTAGTCCAGTAACACCTCCGGGCTTTTATCTTTCCCGGCGGGTCCACCGGGGTATAAGTTTTCCCGGCGGGCCCGCCGGGAAAGATAAGAGCCCGGCGGGCCCGCCGGGAAAAAGAAGGAACACCGGCGGGGTATTATTCTGTATATAAACACTGCCCGACACCCATCGTACCACTTTTGGGAAGATAGTCCTTGTTTTGGGGGCGTGATATCTCTCCTCAAAGTACTTGTAGAGCTCTCGAGTTGCTAGAAGTGTCCTCTTGGAAAGAACGTCCTTATTTTAGGGGCTGTCGTCTTTCCTTGTAGGCACTCCTAAGGCTATTGAGCCACTCGTCCTTAATTCTTTGAACTGGGGACAGGGTGTGGTTCGTAGCTAATACTTGCAGAGATTTAGGGACAAATTTGGAGTCATTCAGCTTTGCATTTGAGCCACGTACGTAATCTACCTCATTCTGCTTTATGAATGGTTTGATGGAGCCAAGAGTCCTGCTTAGGGGCTTGTATTGGTTCTTGATACTTGATATAGTTTAGAGTAGACAAGGGTCTATTGTCCTATACTAGAGTATTGGGCAAGCATAGATCTTTGATTTTTTTTGTGAATGTTAGAGAAGGTCTATTGTCCTATACTAGAGTATTGGGCAAGCATAGATCTTTGATTGTGTAAAGTATCCTTAATTGGGTACAAAAGGCATCCTTCATTGGGGGTGCAATGTGCATGATAGTTTCGAAGTAGTTTTGTAGTAAGACCTTGCAAGATAGTTTGAAGTAGTTTTGTGTTATGTGATGATCTTTTGTATTTGTCAAGATAGTTTCGAAGTACTTTGTCTGCTAGTGTATGTTTTGTTATACGTGAGTGATTTGTTGTTTTTTCATTTGTGTATTCATTGTTATATGCTTGGTTGAATAGGTTATTTGTTGAGATGGAGGACAATGTTGGATCCAGTGATACCTCCAATAGAGTCCAAATTTCAAATAGCAGGAAAAAAAAGGCACCTGGGATAGAGTGGCAATATGCAATTAACGTTGGTGATCGATTCATAGATTGGGAGTGTAAGCTATGCCATGCAGTAAAATCAGGTGGGGTTCCTCGACTAAGAGAACACTTTTTAGGCGGACCGAAGAAAAAGTCATGTACCCACCCCTCTGCACCTATAGTGGCCAAACGCATAAGAGAAGAAATTCAAAAGAAAGATTCAAGAAAACATGACACTCCTACCGTTAATGTATCAAGGCAGCAAGAACACTGTTGTTCTAATCATCAAACTCCCGCTACATCGCCTACTTGTACCCCGAACGGCAATGTGCAACCAGAAAGTAATGTACCCAGTGCATCTTCTTGCAAGCGAAACTTTGACGTAGGAAATATACCCATGCGTCAAACTTCATTGCAAGAAAGCCTACGTCAAGGTCGACTCGATGATGCACAACTCGTCCTTGCTGAAGCGATTTACTTTTCTGGGAGTGCTATGATGATGGTGGATAGTGAGCATTGGAAGAGAGCATGGAAGAAAATTGGTGAGTTTGGACCAGGGTTTTCACCGCCTATGTACCATGCTATGCGAAATGATCTATTAGAGAAATGTTATGCGCAGGTAAAAGAATGTGTACAAAGAATAATTCTTAGCAATATAGAGCTTTCTGGATGTAGTATAGTAAGTGATAGATGGTCTAATGTGCAAAGAAAACCATTAATTAATGTAATGGTTATTTCACCTAAAGGTGAGACTTTCATCCGTGCCGTGGATTCAGCTGGTTCAATCAAAATTGGGGCTTACATTGCTCAAGTCATTAGCTCTGTGATAGAGGAAGTGGGTGCCAAAAATGTAGTCCAAGTCGTCATGGACAATGCAAAAAATTGTAAAAAATGCATCCAGAATCCTACAGCGACAATATCCACATATTTTTCCGGTAGGATGTAATACTCATAGTTTGAATCTTGTATTAAAAGATTGGTATAAATCTGATGATACCAAATGGTTTGCCTCGATCGTCAACACTGCTCGCCAGCTTGTGAAATTCATGCTCAAGAGACAGAGAGTTTCAGATATGTTTCGACCTCGCATGTCAGTTATGTTAAAGCTTCCAGCGGAGACTAGGTTTTGCACTCACTTTTACACTTTTGAGTCTCTTCTTAGAAATAAAGATGCAGTTTGTGAAACATTTACATGCATGACATTTCATGACTGGACACTCAACTTGAAAAAGTGAAAGAGAAAATCAAAGTCTTGAAGGGAGCGCTTACGAGAAGAAGTTGGTGGAACAGTGTGATGGATGCATACCATGTAATGATGCCTGTTATGTATGCTGTACGAAGTCTTGATCAAAGAGCGCCTAATCTCGAAAAAGCATGGATGCAATGGTGGACTGTCCAGCGGAGTTTGGAGTGTCCTGAGAAATTAGAGCATTCAGTGGTTGAAAAGCAATGGCGTGTACCATTCTCCAGTAGACAAAGAAAAGTTCTGTTGAAGTACTTTCATGCTAGATGGATTGGAGCGCATTCACCACTGCACAGTGCTGCTTACATGTTAGATCCTGAATATTGGAATATGGATTTGATGTCCAACGTTGAGGTGGTGCAAGATTTTTATAAAGTGGTAAACACTTTCTATAATAATGATGATGATCGTGTACAGTGCATAAAGGAGATGACCTCATTTCGGTTGAAAGAGGGTTTATTTTCCAACTCCCTTGTTCAACAAATGGCTAAAGAGCAACCTGCATGGAAGTGGTGGATGATGAATGGTGGTGAGCATTATGCTTTATTGCGCAACCTTGCAATGAAGGTTCTAAGTCAGTGCTCTTCAAACTCAGGCTCAGAAAGAAACTGGAGCATGTATAAATATATTCATAGTACTATTCGCAATCGACTTCTTGCAGATCGAGCAGATAAACTTGTTTACATGTACTGCAATGAAAAGATCTTGCGAGACATTGAAAGCGAAGAGTATGAAGAAGATATGCCCAGATGGATGTACAATTGTGATGATGTAGTAGACGAGAACTTTGATGTTGGACGTACGTTGTGCACCACCCTTGAGATAGAAGACAATTTAGACATTGACTTAGATGAGCTTAATTTAGCAGACGAGAGAGTAAACGGTGAAAAATTTTTGGAGCAAGATACTAACATAGAGGAAGAAGTCACTTCATTAATTTAATAAAAAGTACTTGTACAAATGATCATATTTGGAGAAATTATCAATACAAAAGTAGGATTTGTTTTTCTTAACTCTCATCTTGAAATAAATTACGAATTGCACTAGGAGTCGCATCTAAAGGTCGTGGTGGTTTATATTCGCTAGCCATGCCGAACACTGTATAAATACCTTGATTTATTGGGACATTGCACAAAGCACATGTGGAAGTATTTTGCATTTGTCTCACTAAACATATTAAGTGGTAGTAGTGTCCACATGGTAGTATATACTGGCCGCTCCACCCATCGAATACTTTGTAACATACAGGACATTGGGGGGTGGAGGAACTTGTAGCCTCAGCAGAAACTCCCACAAGATCAGGATGTATCAAAAAATGAGAGATGTGGTTTCCTTGGCGCACAGGAGCAATACGTGAAGAGATGCTCTGTACATCTTGGCTGATCTTTGTTAGCTGCTCTTGAATCCCTCTATTGGCCGGAGTTGACGCTTGAGTTAATCGGTCAGCTTCTTTCTCCTTCTCTGCTAGCTGGGCCCCTAAGCTTTCTTTGACCTGGTTTAACTCCAGTCCAGTGCCCTCCACCATGAGAGCAAGTTCTTCTCTTGTGAATGTCACCGTCTCTTCACGTATGTCGTGGGTGTTGACAGTGGCCTCTCTGGAGGCGAAGTCCACTGGAGTTTGTAGGATAAATTGAGCATATAGCATTTTAGCAAAATAGAGTGGAGTGTCGGCGTTATGGAGAGGACGACCGTACACCTCCAAGAAAATGCGCTCGGCATTAGTTTTGATATCATTGTGAGTGCAACGAGAAATCTTCCATCTTCCCTTCTTAATCTCGCCATCTGAACATGGCCATATTTCCTTTATCATCTCTGTGGTTACGCGTTTGTTTATGTCTTTCCATTGGGCATTAGTTGGATTTGTCCATTTCGATAACCTGCATGCTGTTCTTGTAGCTTCGCGGGCTGTCAGGCCATGTGCAAGGGCCTTCATTCGCTCGTATGCCTTCTTGGCTCACTCCTGATGCTCGTTCGCTTGCGCCTGCTCCATATCTGCATGAACGTAAATGACTTTAGGATTTTAATGAACTGTAAAGATCAACGTAAGATAAATTGACCATTACTCTCAAATTCTTGAAGTCAAACACCACGAGAGGAGATATGTATTGCAAAGACTCGATGAGAAATATCCACTTGACTCCAAAAACACTTCAAACAATGCTCGCACATCAAATTTTGAAGAGAAAACATAAACTTAAACACCACAAGAGGAGAGAGATATTGCAAAGACTCAATGAAGAGAGAAACAAAATTTTGAAACATTGGACACATCAAATTCTGAAGAGAGAAACAAAATGCCATTCCTGAAACTTAATCTCTTGATATTGTATCATTACAAAGTTGGGGTGAATGCCACCGATAGCTCTACAAGAGGACATTGTGCCCTCGTAGGGTCAGTATTTAGTAATCTAAAAAATTCAACTACTTGCAAAATTGATTTTCGCTCATCGCGATTAGGCAGAAACATCCAATTTTTGACTCTATGAATAATAGTATCCATGGTAACTTTGTCATGGGAACTATTATCCATCCACAACTCTTGCACTTTCTGCCAAAAGTCATATAAAGTTTGTAATAAATATCCCAAGGCAAAAACATCAGATGTAGGAGTGTATGCATCTGCCAAAAATGGATCATAAAGCTCTGGGGCTATCCACGGCCGTTTATTTCGCTCTCTGTCTGCGTAGGAGACTGCCTGTGCCACCTTCTCAGCGTTCTTGTCTGCTTCAAATACAAAATTGAGAGACACCCGTTTTTTGGGCGCTCTCAGCAGCAACCCCCAATCGATAATACCTATGCGTGGCTTTAGCTCTTTTGTATAATCCAACACTACATTGAATGGATGTAGGTCGGTATGTACAATACCTGCCATATGTGCTGCCGCTAGGCCTTCCACCTGGGCATGCATAATATGTGGCATGCTTATTACTATTTGTTTTATTTTTGAAAGTTCTAGATGACTTAAAGGGATATTATCAGGCGGGGGTTGTCTCCATCCTCGATCCAAACGAAAAATTGCTCTGGTGAACTCATTGAATCTGAAGGGAACCTTCAGAAGAGCATCACCAAGAGCGCCGCCATTATAGTACGGGAAAATTGTGATCCAAGGAGCCTCTTTTGTAAAGGCAATGCACCGGACAATCGATGGATGTAGCACTTGCATACCCTGCTCTGCCTGGAAGCTCTCGAACTTCGCGCTGCCTTCTCCTTTGTAGTGCTTTTCGCAAAAAGTGATGTGCTCCGGTAAAAATGATATACCTTTAATTGTATACTCTTTTACTGTTCCAAAAACACCGGAGCCTATTGTTCGCCCTTCGAACAGAGCCTCGTGCGGGATGCCAATAAGATGTGTGCACATAGAATTGTAGATGGTACGATTAATGACACCTGTACCACTTGCATCTGCCTGACTGGACGTTGCAGCGACGTCCTGGGCAATGCGCACTCTTTTGGGGAGGGACTCTGCATCCAACGCCTTCATGCGCTTGCTCTTGGCTCTTTGCTCGCTCCATACAACGTCCCATAACTGTAGACGTTGCATATTGGCTTCAGGCGGGGCAGCATCTCTAAGATCACTGCATGCTACACGCATGCTCCCCAAAATGGTTCGTGTTATGTGTTGATGGTTGAAATCTGCTATCTTCTATCTATCAAGCAACTCAGCGTTGCCTCCGCTTCGAAGCCGACGCTGTGCATTTTCCCATATTTGGTCTATTAGATCTCGCATGAGTATCTCAGACTCATTGATCTTTTTGACGACATCATTAGTACATTGTGACACTGTGATGACCGCTTCAATGCGAATTGCTCGCAGAACGATTTTACGCTCTTCGGGGGAAAGCATGTTTTTTTGTCTTCGTAAATCTAGCAAATGTCACTAAACACAAAAAAACAGAATATCAAACATTGCTGATACTGACATCAAGCAAACGTGAGAGAACAGCAACAAGTATATCAATATCGTCAATGTTCATACAAAAACGAAATATCAAATAATTTTAATGAACTCAACATCATCCAATACATCATCAAACATGAGAGAACAGCAACAAGTGTATCATTACTTATCAATGATCAAATAAAAACAGAATATATTAAACAATATTACTGAACTCAACATCATGCAATACATTATCGAACGTGAGACAACCGCAACAAGCGCATTATTACTTACGAAGTGTATACATTATCGAATGAGAGAGAGAGAGAGAGAGGGAGAAAGAGAGAGAGGTGTGACAGATAGAGAGAGGAAAAATTAAATGACATTTTTTATAGTTTTGTGAGTTCCTAAAGAGAGAAAAATAATGTTTTGTAATCCTAAAGCACTCCTCATCTACATACCTATCGTGATAGAGAGAGAGATGTGAAGTGTATCATGAGAGAGAGAGAGAGAGAGAGTTGTGAAGTGTATCATTGCGAGAGAGAGAGAGAGAATTGTGAAGTGTATCATGAGAGAGAGAGAGGAGAGGAAGAGAGTTGTGACAGATAGAGAGAAGAAACATTAGATGACATTTTTAATGTTTTTGTGAGTTCCTAAAGAGAAAAATAATGTATTGTTTTAATTTTTAAGTAAATAGAGGGAGAAAAAAGAAATTATTAAGAATTATGTATATTTTAAGAGAAATAAAAAAAAATCATTATCTACACATCTATCGTGTTGTGAAGTGAATCATGAGAGAGATAGAGAAAGAGTTGTGAAGTGTATCATGAGAGAGAGGGGGGTAAGAAGAGAGAGATTCATATTTTTCGAGTTACGAATCACGATATTATAAAATAAAACGTTTAGACAATATGATGTAAACTTTGATCCATGAAATACTCATGCCGCGTTAGCAACCAAGTATCGCATGGATCAAACACAATAAAAACAATACAAGTCAAATCAAACAAATTTACGACATTTATTCGACCGCGTTAACGATCATATGCCGAAATACGCAAGCAAATTTACGACACTTTTTCGACCGCGTTAACGATCAAATGCCGCAATATGCAAAAAACATTTTATGCACTAGCGGACGACACCAACTTGCCGCGTTAACAACAAAATGCCACCCGATTCTATGGGAATACCAATAGGATACGAACATACACTGGCCGCGTTACCGACCATATGTTCGCATTTGACAAAGGGAAGGGAAGGGAAGGTGACATCGCCATAACGATACTATGCTTGCCGCGTTACCGACTAGTACCGCTACGGCGTGCCATACTTACCATAGGACACAGACTAGCCGCATTACCGACTAAGTGCCCCAGGGTAAGCACCATTCCGAAGAATGGCCTTACACACACACCAGTCGTGTGGCGAGCCACCCAAATCCTGCCGCGCATTGCGACAATGGGCGGCTGCCCGCACGAACTCACCCACACACACATCCCTCGTGTGGCGGACCACCCACATCTTGCCGCGCATTGTGACAGTGGTGGGCGGCTGCCCGCACGAACACACCCACATACACACACACACACACAAGTTTTCATTACCTGTGTATGCTGTCAGCAATGAAATCCCAAAGGGCCCCCCGGGCCCATATATATAGAAAATTGTACCCCGCCGGGGTATATGACGACCCCGCAGGGACCCGCCGGGCTTTGCTTTATCCCAGCGGGCCCGCCGGGTATAGCAAAAGCCCGGCGGGATTTTTCTCGGTTACCAGGTCGCTTGCCACCAGCTTTTTTGAGAGCATGTTAACATGTGAACATGTTAATAACATGTTAACACATGTTATTAACAAAAAAAATTTTGTGATCACGTGAATATAAAATCAGAGATCACATCTCATCCATTCACATCTACCCATATCCACATCACATCACATCCATTCACATCTCATCCATTCACATCTCATCCATTCACATCTACCCATATCCACATCACATCACATCCATTCACATCTACCCCGATCCACATCACATCACATCACATCCATTCTCATCACATCTCATCCATTCACAACTATCCCAATTCACATCACATCACATCACATCTCATCCATTCACATCTATCTCGATTTACATCTATCTTGGTTCACATCTATCTCGATTCACATCACATCATATCACATCCCCATTTCACATCACATCACATCCATTCACATCACATCTCATCTATTCACATCTATCCATATTCATATCACATCACATCACATCCATTCACATTGCATCTCATCCATTCACATCTATCCTGATTCACATCACATCCATTTCAAATCACATCACATCCATTTCAAATCACATCACATCCATTCACATCACATCTCATCCATTCACATCTATCCATATCCATATCACATCACATCACATCACATCCATTCACATTGCATCTCATCCATTCATATCTATCTCGATTCACATCACATCTCATCCATTCACATCTATTTACATCACATCATATCCCATCCACATCCACATCCATTTACATCACATCACATCCCATCCACATCTCATCACATCCACATCCATTTACATCACATCACATCCTATCCACATCTCTTCACATCCACATCCATTTACATCACATCACATCCCATCCACATCTCTTCACATCCACATCCATTTACATCACATCCCATCCCATCCCATCCCATCCACATCTCTTCATATCCTCATCCATTTACATCACATTCACATCTTATCACATCCACTCACATCTTATCACATCCACTCACATCCTATCACATTGCATTCACATATTATCACATCCACTCACATTGCATTCACATCTTATCACAACATATTCTCGTCTTATTCACGTCGTATTCACATCTATTCACATTTAGTAACATTTTCTACTTTCGATACCGATGGGACTTTTTCTAAATTTCTGCCAATTGCTTGGCCTAGTTAAAGGTACTTTTTCTCGATGGATATTTTCATATTCTTTCTCAAATTTCTCAAGTGAAATATATTCAATATTCTTCTTTTGAGTAAAAGATTCATGGGATTTACAAAAATCAATTCTACCCATATTTCCCAATGATGCTCAAAATTCCACTTTTGATAAATACTCATAATTTGAATTATGCTAAAAATTCCTCTTTTTCCATTTAATTTCTTGGATCTCCAATATCATGGAAATTCATCTTTTTGCATTTAAATGATTGAATTCCAAATGTCATGGGAATTCCTTTTTTATCATAAAATAAATTTATCTAAAATTTATTTCAAATATGCCAAGAATTCCACTTTTACCATTTAATTGATTGAATTCCAATTGTCATGGGAATTCCTCTTTTATCATTTAAATTTTCTCATGCATAAAATAAATTTATCTAAAAGTTCTCTTTAAATTAAAATTTTATTATTTTAATATACCAAAATTTCTCTTTTTCCATTTAATTACATGGATCTCCATTATCATGAAAATTCCTCTTTTTGCATAGAAATAAAAATACCAAAAATTTCTCTTTTCTTTAAATAATTATTTATACATAAATACTAAAAATTAGTTTCCCATGAAAATCATTCTTTTAGCATAGGATGTCCAATCCTAGAATATGGTAGGAAGTCCTCTTTTCACATTATGCATAAAAATGAGTTATGTATTAATTTCTAAAAATTTTACCATAGCTTCGTTGCTATTACTAATAATTTTTAATATTTCTAGAAAGAATAAGACTTTGTAATACAATTAGGATAGAATAACTATCCTTATACTTAAATCTAATTTATGGAATTAAATCATAAGTTTACCATAATTTTATTAGCATAAAAGCATAAAAAGTCATTTTCTTAACCTCTAGCTTAACAAGCTTAGAGATTGATTTTTAATTAAGAATTTATCAATGAGAAGCATTCATTTGCTAAAGAATTAGTCATAGGAATGACTATTCTTTTGGGAGAGAGAGAGATATATACATAAAAAGCATTCTAATTAAGCATAAAGATTAACTTTTTTGTGATCAATCTCTAGATTTGGCTTGCTTCTTAATCTTAGAAGGAAGCCCTCAACCGATCAATTGGTTTAGTATGTTGAGAAGAAAGCTCCAAGGATTTTTGAAGAGAGAGAGAAGCTCCAATCTCTCCAAAAGTAGAGGATTTTTAAGGGATAATAGAAAATATCATTATTTTAATGTAATACTAGCATGGTATAGTTCACAAAATTTTTTACAAAAGACTAAGGATCTATTTATAGGTGAGGGAGGCCACTAACCAAGTCCAACTAGGTTCAAGAATTTTTTAGGTTCAGTTTGACTCAATTTGGACAAGATTTGGATCAGTTTGGCTCCCTTTTTTATTTCGTTTGATCCAAGAGAGAGGAGAGATAAAAATATCACAATTTTTAGTTCCAGAATGGAAGAAAGGTCCTTTTCCTGGAACTTAATCTCTTGGAATTCAATTTCACAAGTTCCACCCTTGAACAAAGAAGTGAAATGCTATAACTATCAAGGATTTGGACATCACCAGTAGGGATTGCCCAACTCCTTTTGGATCAAGGTTTTTGGGGTGAGAAAATCAGGGACCAAGATTCCAGACTCCAGCTCCTTCCTTCCAGAGTAATTAGGTTCCTTTCCGCCAAAATCAAGGAAATCCCAAAGATAGACCCTCTAACCAACCCTCACTTTCAATCCAAAGTAATGCAAGACCTCCGCCTCAGAATAGGGAAAGTCAAAGAGAGATGCTCCCAAATCGGCCGTCCACTTCCAAGGTAGTAACGCTGGAAGTGATTGAAGAAGAAGAAGATGAAAGAGGTTATACTCCACCTACGAGATGAGGACATCTCATATTTTTTAAGTGGGCTAGGATGTAAGATTCCTTCCTCCAGCTTTTGAGGTGTAAAGTTATAAAACCTCCCCTTCTCTTCTTGTAATTATTCCCCTCTCTGAAATAGAAGAAAGATCTTGTTTTACCTTGTTTTGGCCTAGAGAGAGAAAATATCTAGAGAGAGGTAATCCAAAATTGACATATCTTCGGATAAAAAATCCTCCTAGTGTCTAAAATGGTTTCTCCTGAAACAAAAGTTCAAAATGAATTTTCCAATGTGCATTAGGAATCAATTAAAAATGATATAAGGGACCTTAGCCTAAGGGTCTAGATTTTCAGAAACTTCTAGACTATGGTCTAATTAAGGTTCCTATGGGCCAATAGGATTAATCCAAGTGTTGGGATGAGATAAATCCAAAGAATAAAAGAAAATACCCAAAAATGAGTAAATACTCACATAAGATGAAGAGTTGACTGAGTACAAGGTTTATTAGTTAAAAACTAAGAGATATTACCAAAAATAAAATATTTTAGAGAAATAATGAAGTTTTGACACCTTGGTAAGAAGGGGGAGACCTTTGAGGTAGGTGCCTAATTCACACATGTGGATGAGTTTTTAATTCAAAAAAATTGTGATATTTTTAGCTCTCCTCTCTCTTGAATCAAACCAAATCAAAAAGAGAGCCAAACTGATCCAAATCTTATCCAAATTGAGTGAAACTGAATCTAAAAAATTCTAGAACCCAGTTGGACTTGGTTAGTGGCCTCCCTCATCTATAAATAAATCCTTAGTCTTTTGTAAATAAATCTGTGAACTATATCGTGCCAGGATTACAGTAAAATAATGATATTTTATATTATCCCTTAAAAATCCTCTACTTTTGGAGAGATTGGAGCTTCTCCCTCTCTCTCTCTCTCGCTTCAACAATCCTTGGAGCTTTCTTCTCAACATACTAAACCAATTGATTAGTTGGGGGCTTCCTTCTAAGATAAGAAGCAAGCCAAATCTAGATGTAAGAAGTTATTTCATGATTTTCATTAATATTCTCAATGATTTCACTTCTCAACCCCTCTCAAGCTTGAGAAGTTTCAAATTAATTGTTTTCAAATTAGTTATTTTCAATGCAAAGCAAGCTTTCTATAAGAATTCTAATGATTGTATATCTTTATGCTTAATTAGAATTCTAATTATTGATCACAAAAAGTATATCTTTATGCTTAATTAGAATGCTTTTTATGTATATATCTCTCTCTCTCTCCCAAAAGAATAGTCATTCCTATGACTAATTCTTTAGAAAATAAATGCTTCTCATTGATAAATTCTTAATTCAAAATCAATCTCTAAGCTTGTTAAGCTAGAGGTTAAGAAAATGGCTTTTTATGCTTTTATGCTAATAAAATTATGGTAAACTTATGATTTAATTCCATGAATTGGATTTAAGTCTAAGGATAGTTATTCTATCCTAATTGTATTACAAAGTCTTATTCTTTCTAGAAATATTAAAAATTATTAGTAATAGCGAAGCTATGGCAAAATTTTTAGAAATTAATACATAACTCATTTTTATGCATAATGTGAAAAGAGGACTTCCTACCATATTTTAGGATTGGACATCCTATGCTAAAAGAATGATTTTCATTTTTATTTCTATGCAAAAAGAGGAATTCCCATGATAATGCAGATCCATGTAATTAAATGTAAAAAGAGAAATTTTGGTATATTAAAATAATGAATTTTTAATTTAAAGAGCAATTTTAGATCAATTTATTTCATGCATGAGAAAATTTAAATGATAAAAGTGGAATTCCCATGACAATTGGAATTCAATCATTTAAATGGTAAAAGTAGAATTCTTAGTATATTTGAAATAAATTTTAGATAAATTTATTTTATGAGATAAAAGAGGAATTCCCATGACATTTGGAATTCAATCATTTAAATGCAAAAAGAGGAATTCCCATGATATTTGAGATCCAAGAAATTAAATGAAAAAAGAGAAATTTTTAGCATAATTCAAATTATGAGTATTTATCAAAAGTGGAATTTTGAGCATCATTGGGAAATATGGGTAGAATTGATTTTTGTAAATCCCATGAATCTTTTACTCAGAAGAAGAATATTGAATATATTTCACTTGAGAAATTTGAGAAAGAATATGAAAATATCCATCGAGAAAAAGCACCTTTAACTAGGCCAAGCAATTGGCAAAAATTTAGAAAAAGTCCCATCGGTATCAAAAGTAAAAAATGTTACTAAATGTGAATAGATGTGAATACGATGTGAATAAGATGAGAATACGATGTGAATAAGATGTGAATGCAATGTGATAAGATGTGAATGCAATGTGATAGGATGTGAGTGGATGTGATAAGATGTGAGTGGATCTGATAAGATGTGAATGTGATGTAAATGGATGTGGATGATGTGAAGAGATGTGGATGGGATGTGATGTGATGTAAATGGATGTGGATGTGAAGAGATGTGGATGGGATGTGATGTGATGTAAATGGATGTGGATGTGATGAGATGTGGATGGGATGTGATGTGATGTAAATGGATGTGGATGTGGATTTGAAGAGATGTGGATGGGATGTGATGTGATGTAAATAGATGTGAATGGATGAGATGTGATGTGATGTGAAATGGATGTGATGTGGATCGAAATAGATGTGAATGGATGAGATGCAATGTGAATGGATGTGATGTTATATGGATATGGATAGATGTGAATGGATGAGATGTGATGTGAATGGATGTGATGTGATGTGAAATGGATGTGATGTGAATCAGGATAGATGTGATGGATGAGATGCAATGTGAATGGATGTTATGTGATGTGATATGGATATGGATAGATGTGAATGGATGAGATGTGATGTGAATGGATGTGATGTGAATTGAAATAGATGTGATGTGAATCGGGATAGATGTGAATCGAGATAGATGTGAATGGATGAGATGTGATGTGAATGGATGTGATGTGATGTGATGTGAATCAAGATAGATGTGAATGGATGAGATATGATGAGAATGGATGTGATGTGATGTGATGTGGATTGGGGTAGATGTGAATGGATGAGATGTGATGTGATGTGAATGGATGTGATGTGATGTGGATATGGGTAGATGTGAATGGATGAGATGTGATGAGGATAGATGTGATGAGATGTAATATGATGTGATTGGATGAGAATGGATGAAGGACGATAGGAATACATATGATTGGATGTGGATTAATCAAAGTAAATTGATGTAGAAGAATGTGGAATAACGAGAAATTATGTGAAACAATGTGGAAAGATGAGAGCTCGTTAGAAACTGTATTTATGACCTGTTCTTAAATGACCGTTTTATGTCAAGAATGTTTTTAAATGACTGTTTTATGTCAAGAATTTTGGGAAAGCATTTTGACCATCTTGTGAATGAGGTCGTGGAGATCAAAGTGATAAAGTTGCAACTCTAAGATTCCTCCCTCTAGCTTTTGAGGTGTGCAGGTGTAAGTACCTCCCCTTGTGATCTGATAATTATTCCCCTCTCTCAAATAAAAGAAAGATCTTGTTTTACCCTATTTTGGCCTAGAGAAAGAAAATGTCTAGAGGGAGGTAATTCAAAATTGAGATATTTTTGGATATAAAAATCCTCTTAGTGTCCAAAATGTTTTCCCCTGAAACCAAAAGTCAAAAAGAACTCTCCAATGTGTAATTGGAATTAATTAAAAATAGATATAAAGGACCTTAGCCTAAGGGTCCAGATTTTCAAAACATTTTGAATTATGCTCTAATTAAGGTTCCTATGGACCAATAAGATTAATCCAAATATAGGGAGGAGATAAATTGAAGAATAAAAGAAAAACCCCCAAAATTGAGTAAATGCTCACATAAGATGAAGAGTTGACTGAGTACAAGGTTTATTAGAGGAAATGATGCATTTTTGACACCTCAATGTGGGGATCTCCCCTCATGAAGGAGGCGCCTATTTCACATGTGTGGAGGAGTTTCAAACTAAAAAATAATGAGATATTTTCATCTCTCATCTCTCATGTCTCAACTAGATCCAAAAAATAATGAGATATTTTCATCTCTCCTGTTTCAACTAGATCTAAAAAATAAGCTAAATTGACCTAAAAATGGTAAAAAAATTGACCAAACTAATCTAGAAAACTCTAGAATCAGTTTGCTTGGTTAGAGGCTCACTTTTTCCTATAAATAGAAGCCTCCCCTTTTGTAAAAGCTTAATGGTGTTTATGCACTGTTACTCTGCTCCTGTCCTGAGCCATTGAATTTTTTGATAATTCAATTGTTTTTGGCCTAATCCTATCCAAAGAAATCGGTGGCCACTCTTGCTTCAAACAAGAGTAGAACCCTCAATCCCTCAAGCCAAAGGAAAGCTTACAACTCCATGTAAGCTAAATTTTCTTACTTTTTTAATTTTAAATATATGGTTTTCTTGATTTTCTTTTTTTTACAGAGCTGCTTGAATTAAATTCAAATGCTATGCCTTTGAGGAAAAGGCCACCCCCTTCTCTTCTTTACAATTTAGCCTTTCTTAATCCTAGAAAGATTAGTTAAATGATAAATTAAACTTTTCTTATTGATTACTCTCTTGAATTCTCAAAATTGAGTAGATTAGCGTCCTATACATCTAGATTGGGTTAATTTAAGTTGAAATTAGAATGATAAAAATGAGAAATGGTCAGCCATACAAAGGAGGTTATGGTAAAATTATTTACAATTTTTTGGAAAAGAAAGTTTATTTTTATGTTATTCCAAAAGAGTAATTCCCATGATTTGTGCATTCTAAAAGAATTATTCTAATTACTCCATGTACATATTCACCTATGAATATGCATGGACATCATTGATATTATATATTAAAATTGATTTCTATGCATAGATAGATGCATAATGGAAATTGTTTTATTATAAAAGTGTTATTGTTATAAGAAGTAGGCTGACATGCAAAATGGGAAAGTGCAGCAGAACAACTATGCATCCTCAAGCAGAAACAATGAGGATAATGAAAGGTTGTTTGTTATGCAGCATGTCGTGAATGCCATGTCTGAAAATGTTGAAGCAGCACAAAAAGATGATGTATGGTATGTGGATTGAGGTGCTTCGTTTCACATGACAAGTCATGGGGAGTGGTTCAAGGAGATGAAAAACCTTGAACGACCAGGTTTTATGGAAACAGGGGATGACACTGCTCATCCAATTGCCCATGTTGGAGATGTGCCATTGTCTATGTAGGATGGCAAAGTGAAGTACCTTGCAGATGTACTTCACATTTCGAACATAACAAAGAATCTAGTTTCAGTTGGCTAGATGATTGAGCAGGATTTGTAGGTTCGGTTTAACCCTGATGGTTGTTATGTTGAAGACTTTAAAGACAAGTGCAAGTTGGTTGCAAAAGGCAACAGAGTGGGCAGAATGTTTACGTTGAATGTAGACATGCCTGAAATGAGTGCTGCGATGTTTGCAAATGGTCCAGGAATTGTTGCAGACACAGACATTTGGCATAAAGGAATTGGACATGTGAATGTGCAGAGAATGAAGTCTATGCAGACTAAAGGAATTGTGACAGGGCTCCCAAAATTTAAAGTGGAAGGTATGCAGAGAATATGTGAAGCATGCCAATTTGGAAAGCAAACAAAGCATGTATTTCCACGTAACAGATATGTGAGCAGAAATGCACTAGATGTTGTGCATTCAGATGTATGGGGTCCTACGAAGACCATGTCTATGGGAGGCTGCAGGTATTATGTGACATTCATTGATGACCACAGAAGGAAAGTGTGGGTATATTTCATGAAGGAGAAGAGTGAGGTGTTCACTCACTTTCAGAATTTCAGATTTTTGGTTGAAAAGCAAATAGGGAAATATGTAAAGTGCCTAAGGTCAGATGGAGGGGGAGAGTACTTCTCCAATGAGTTCTCTGAATTTTTGAAGAAGAATGGTATTCGGAGACAGTTTACATGCAGATACACTCCGCAGCAAAATGGAGTTGCTGAGCAAAAAAATAGGCACATTGCTAAGATTGCGTGAGCATTGATGGAAGAGAAGAATATGCCACATAGCTATTGGGCTGAGGCTGTCTCTACAACAGTATACATCATGAACAGGACTCCAACTGCATCCATACATGATGTAACTCCAAAGGAGAGGTTTACTGGCAGAAAACCTGATTTGTCTAATCTGAAAGTTTTTGGATGCATTGCATATGTGCATGTGTCAGATGAGCTAAGAACTAAGCTGGATCCAAAAGCTGAAAAATGTGTGTTTATTGGATATTCCCTTGAGCAAAAGGGATATAGGTGTTATAACCTGCTACACGTGAGTTGAGGGTAAGCAGGGATGTTGTCTTTGATGAGATGAACAACTGGTATGCTACTGAAAAAGAAGCTGTTGGGGCTGATGTGAGTGGAAGTGTGGTTGCATAGAATGCAGGTCAGCAATCACAGTCTTTGAGTGGACCAGGAGAGTCCTCATCTAGTGGGTCCGTTGATAGACCATGGAGTGGCAGGCTGCGTCATAATACCAGCCCTGCAAATGTGATTAGTACATCATGTAAAGGAAAAGAGAAAGTGGTTGAGCCCCTTGGTATGCCTGACATTTCTGCAGGGCATTCTCATGTTGATGGAGAGTCTAGTGGCTCAGAGATGAGCCTTGATGAGGAGCTTGGGATCCCAGGTATGAGAACACCTGGTGTAAAGAAGGCTATGGAAGCCATGAATGAAAAGCTGCAAAGATCTGGGAGAGTGAAAAACCCTATGCAGAGGTTTACCTATGATGGTTATGTGGCACATCACTATGCATATATGGCAAAGGTTGTGCAAGTTGTAGAGCCCACATGCATTGAGTACCTTTCATATTATGTGTACTCTTATCTTTGTATATGTGTTGTGTTGAGTGTTGAGTGAAGAAGAAGAAGATTTTCAGCCTCTCACCTTGTGTGTTCTCTATTAGGGTTTTGTGAGTGTGTGTGTGCTTGTAAGAGCTCAAGCTCTCTTCCCCCCTGCATCTTTTCAACATTTGCATTTCAGAGGCGTCCATTCGAGAAGCCAGTAGCCTCATTGTGCTGTGTGCCTTATTCTTTTTCTCTTTGTTCTACTTATCCCCCTGCTCACATGCCCCGTATTTCTACCACTAGGCCAGACCTTCTTGCTCTGAATACTGTTAGGCAGAGGTTTGCCATGGTGAAGGGTAAGCAGGCTATGCAGCGAGGGCAACCTAAGGTGGAGACCACATCAGTTCGATGGTCCTTGCGAGAGCATTCAGCACCAAGCAAAGAAGTGGAGCAGTGTTTTAGCTCGGATTCTAAAGAGATGGGACAACAGGAGGAGACTTCTACAAAGGATATTTCTATTGCTGTTGGTAGCCTGATGGTGGAGAACTTTGCACCCTTCAAGTACAGCATGGATTTGGAAAATAACGCAAATGTTTAGTGGCTAACTTCTATTGGGTTGTTCGGATATGCAAAATTAGCCTGGGTGCTGAGTGGCAAGACAATATCTATGCTCCCACAGAGCTAGCTCTGCTGAGAAAGACAGTAAAATTAGGGATAAACACTTGACAAAGGAGGAGCAGAAAATAGTAGGGTGTCTCTTGGAGGCAGGTTATAGTTTGGAAGAGGCTACAACTTCTGTGTTGCAGTCTGGGATAGATGAAGATGATGAACCATTTTTAGGGACAAAAGTCTTTGGGATAGGGCAATCTTTGACTCCTTCTCAAACCAAGTTGGGGAAGAAGATACAGTTGATTGGCAGCAAAATCCGGTTCAGAGCAGTCTTGGACTATCTCACTATAGAAAATGTGGGAGATACTCTTGTATTTCTGAGGAAGTTTTGTCTGCAGCAAGTTGAAAAGATTAGGGAATATCAAAATAGAGCCTATGCGGAAGAGCAGTTGTTTGCAAAAGGCTAATGATCAAGCTAGACTAATGCTTGCAGGAAAAGCTCAAGAAGTGGAAATGTTGCAAAATCAGATTAAAGCTCTGATCAAAGCTCTGAATGCTGACATGGCTGAGTTGAAAGTTTCTTCAGCCAAGGAGATCTTTGAACAGACTAGTTAGTTGGTTAAGAATAGATTGTCTCTGAAGTTGTTTGAAGAATGGACAACATCTTTGAAGGCTAGTGTAGAGTCAGAGATGCAAAGATTTCTTGAAAGACAGGTGGAGCTTGAAACAGAGAATAGGATGCTTTTAAATAGATTGGAGCCCTTAGAACAAATGAAGGAGCAAATATTAAGTGAGCATGAAGAACTGTCTATAGGAGGTGTTCTGGTCTCTGAAGCAGATGTGGGGAGAATCAAATTAGAAATGATCCAATAGGGATCAGTGATATGGAAAGAGATCAAAGAAAGAATTGGGCAGTTTGTTTTCAAGCCATACCAGAACCTCAAAGGAGTTGTGAACACAATGGAGCAAGAGGTGAATTTGAAGTGCATTGCTCAATTGGAAGCTGAGGTGGTACAGCTTGTAGCTGAAAAGTCCAAATTTCAGAGCAAGGTAGATGAAACAGAGGATATGCTGAAATATAAGACGCCGAGTGGTTTTGCTCTGAAAGGCACAATCAGGCCAGAGGAGTCCCATATGATGGGGATAGAAAGTCCTAGTTCTAATCCTTTTAAGCTTATTAAGTTGAAATCGTCTGCAGGGAAGCTGAAGAAGATTAGAGCCCTTTTTCAGACACAGGAAGAAGGAGCAGGTGCTACTGAAGGACAAACATCTGGAGCTGTTCAAAAAAAGAGCTTTGATGAGCACATGAGCTTGCTGATGGGTATGGATAAAGCTTTACCAGATGATGAGGACCCTGAGGCAGTGATCAGCATTGCAAAGGAGGTTCAAGTGAGCTTGCTGATGGGTATGGATAAAGCTTTACCAGATGATGAGGACCCTGAGGTAGTGATCAACATTGCAAAGGAGGTTCAAGTGGACGTGGAAGCTCAGTAGGAGCAGGCCTTAGAGATTCAGACTGACCAACTGGGTCAGGCATAGTGATGCTCGGAATGTTTACCACAGTGTTTTTCAACACTAGTTAAAAAAAAACAAAAACAAAAACAGACAAACACTAGGCATTTTCTTTTTAGGGAAATTTCATTTTGTTCTAGACACTCTCTTTATATGATCAGAGGTCTACTGTAGAAATCAGATTTGGTTGATCAGGGATTGATGGGTTCAGGTCAAATTTTTGGGAAAAATTTAGCCACCAGGCTGTGCAGGCTGTGCCAAGTGTTAGGGCTTTCTTATGTAATTCTTAGACCTTAGTCAAAGGGCTTGGTGGTTAGTTACGTGTGGATGTATCTTTTGGGATTTGAACCGAGTGGTTATTCCCTGACAGTTGCATCTAGGGAATGGCGATGATTCTGATTGCTAATGAATGAAAGAGAATTTCTGCTATGTCTTTGCTCAGTGTTTATCATGTCTTTCTTGATGTTTGTGCAATCATTATGCTATCGTGAGATAAATCAGAGTCTGTGCTCTGAATGGTGTTGAGTGAGTATTGTTTGTTAATGTCTTGTACAGAACCTTTTAGAGGCCATGTATACACTGGGTGGCGATCCTGCAAAACTCCTAACCTGATTAAGCCATGCATGTATACAAAGGCCTGATGCTCTGAACTATTTTTGTTTTGTGAATATTGTTGATCTTCACCCAAGCTCTTCTCTTCAATGATTAGCATTGACACCAAATCTATGAAGTTGGGAATGTTCTCCCGAGTCTGAAGACGTCTTGAACGGCTTGTATTGTGGCCCGAGACCATGTAGACACACTTCCACCTTATCATCATCATCAACAGAAACACTAATTGATGCAAGGGATTCAACAATACCCTTGATCTTCAAGGCATAATCATTCACATACATATTCTACTTCTTTGCAATATGAAGCTCATTCTTCAACTTAATCTTTCATGCCTTGGTGTTAGTTTCATATAGCTTCACCAAGGTGTCACATGACTCCTCAGGTGATAGGAATCCTCCTGTATATGCCCAATCATGGTGTCTTGTATACTAATAGAAAGCCAATACATAACTGTCCTTGCTCCTTGATTCCAATCCTTGAACTCTTTTACATCTGTAGTAGTTGGATTAATCTCCGGTATCTCCACTGCCTCCTCATGTTCACCTTCAATGTAGTCCCTGTAACCTTTTCCCATCAAGAAATTTGTCAATCTAAACCTCCAAGCATGGAAGTTGTTCTTGTCAAGCTTCTCTACAACAATCTAGTTTATTCCATCATTTGACATCTTTTCTACAACACAAATTTACCAAAAATAGCACTCTTGTTTGACCTGCACAAATTGTTGTATTCTCTGGAGAGGGCGGTACTATACTACACCCAAACTATTACAACGAGTGACCTCAATTTGTATACATACACCCAATGGCAACTTTGAGACCTCTTTGTAGTACACACAGTGTCTGCACAACTAATCACCCTTCCTGCAGTTCCAAAAACAGAGTTCTGTGCAGAGAATCAAAACTTACCTGGAGTGCCCATGAACGCCTACCTGTGAACTGAAAAATAGAAGTCCATACGCACTTGAAACACATTTTTGGCCCAAAAAATTGGGTCCAATAGACAATATAGTTTCCTGTAGCTTTGCTCCCATGAAGAAAGGTTGTCAATCGGAGTTCGTTTGCTAGTGCCTCCCAAAGAGCTCCCAACAAGGGTGTAGTAGCCAACATAAAGGGGGAGCTCTTACCCTCGTACCGCTTCCTCTGTTTCTCTTGCTTGTCGCTCAGGATCTGATACCATGAAAAGATGCAAGGGAGAAGAGAGCTTGAGCTCTTGTTTGCAAGTACGCACATACTCACACATACCCTAGAAGAGAACACACAAGGTGAGAGGCTGAAAATTCTTCTTCTTCTTCACATAACAAAAGAGGTCTACAAATAAGATAAAGTGACTAATACACATAATAGAGAATATACAAGTAGTCCATAATGTTAACATGCTAAGAGGAGTGGGTAGATGTGGACTAGTCGGTGTAGTCCAACTGTAGAATCTTTGGCGAAGATATGTCGATGCCAACTACTAAACCCACCAGTGATATAAATGTCGAAGAATCATGCAGGTGCCTCATGAGTGTCAGCTATGTTGAGCTTGACATCTCAACACAGGACCACCAACAAGGAGCCTAACAACCATAGTTTATAGTAATTGAGACATGTCTCCTTTGCTATACCATTAGGGATAAGAGTTTCTCAAAACAAACAACAGCAAGCATGTACAATGCAAGTGGGAGTCCCATTTTTCACACGAGCTCATTATAGAAGCATCCTCACCAACAGAACCAAGTTCTATTCCCAATATTCAAACGAGAAATGAGGAACAAAGAGCTAATGTTTGGGATTAAGTCAAATCAAAGGGATCCACCCACAAGGGCATGCATTCACATAACATGTTAGCCCGCAAGCGTGAAGGCCAAATTGGAGAAGGAAAAGTTCTAGTAGACCACAAAGCCTAACCCCATGGGGAAATAAATCCCAAACCTTGAAACAAAGGGTTTTAAGCAAGTTACCACTTCCTTACATTACACTACCATGTCAATATGCATAAGAGATACTTAGGATTGTGTGTTTAAAATGGAAAGGGGTTTGCCACAAACATAACACCTCGAGGCTCAAATTTATGCAAAACAAATCCAAGCCACATCTTTGTTGAAAGAACGGTAGAGGGGGAGGAGACACACACACAGGAGCAAACCCTAATGTAAATTGCAAACCCTAACCATAGAAGGAAGCCATCTCCACTCTCACACAAAGCATAATGCCCTAATCCATAATACACACAACACTATGAGTTGTGTCCACACACATCTAACCCTAGCTCATGTCTACACACTATGACCAGCTGGACACGCGGTCATTTATGTCTCACACATGTTCCTACCTAATTTGCCAGCACAGAGCATAGCTGGCTCACACTAACATCGAGCTTGAATCTCAATAGCCCCTCTCAAGCTCATGATGTATTGCCGATGAAGATGTAGATGAGCTTGGGATATCAAGACTCTCAACACTCCCCCTCAAGCTCATCCCATGTACTCCCAACATAGTCCGGAAGTACTCAAACTTCTCCCTGCTAAGTGGCTTCATAAACATATCAGCCACCTGCTCATCAGTCTTCACATACTGAAGATCAACTGTACCATCCAGCACCTTCTCTCTGACAAAGTGATAACGGACCTCTATTTGTTTGGTCCTTTCATGAAACACTAGATTCTTGGCCAACTGTATACTGCTCATGTTATCACAATGAATGACAACTTTGCCATCAAAATAGGCTCATATAAATCTGCCAAGAGACCCTTTAACCAAACTGCCTCACAAGTAGCAATGGCTGCACCTCTATATGTAGCCTCTATACTGGATAAAGCAACTGTAGGTTGCTTCTTGATACTCCAACTCACCACAGCACTTCCAAGTGTAAAAGCATATCTACTAGTAGACCTCCTGTCATATACGCTACCTGCCCAATGAGCATCTGTGTAGCCATGTATGTCCAAGCTTTTACCACTCTCATAAAGTAGACCATAATGTGCAGTGGTCTTCACATATCTCATGATGCATCTCACTGCATCCAAATGTGGTTTTCTAGGGCTCTGCATAAACTGACTTACTAGCCCCACAGCATAACTCAAATTCGGGCATGTGATAGTCATGTATATGAGACTACCACCATCTTTCTGTACATAGATGGGTCATCCAATTCCTCACCATAATCTGCCCTCAACTTCACATTTTGCTCCAAAGGTGTACTCATAGGCTTACACCCTGTCATGCCATACTTTGTCAACATATCGAATGCATATTGGCGCTGTACTAACCATGTACTTGCATGATCTTTGACCACTTCAATTCCAAGAAAGTATCTCAACTCACCAAGGTCTTTCATGTCAAATTGCCCACTCAAAGCTTTCTTGACATGCATCACATCTGCACCATGATCACCTGTGATAATTAAGTCATCCACATAGATGACGAGTAAAACAATCCCATGCTCTGTCTTCTTCACATAGAGTGAAGAATCTGCTGTAGAAATCTTAAAACCAAGTGAGATAAGATATTTGCTCATCTTATCACTCCAAGCACGAGGTGCTTGCTTCAGACCATACAATGCCTTTTTCAATCTGCATACGTGAGTGGGATATCTTGGGTGTACATACCCTTATGGCTGTGCCATATACACTTCCTCTTGTAGATCTCCATTTAGAAATGCATTCTTGACATCCATTTGATGCATTTCCCAGCCATTAGCTGCAGCCATAGCAATGACTGCTCTCACTGTCCATCTTAGCCCCACTGGACTAAACGTCTCATCATAGTCCAATCCTTGGGTCTGTGCATAACCCTTTGCTACCAATCTTGCTTTATGTCTCTCAATAGAACCATCAGATTTGCACTTCACTTTGTAAACCCATTTACAGCCAATAACATTCTTGTCCTTTGGTAATGCAACCAAGTCCCATGTGTCATTATGGACCAATGCGTCCATCTCTACATCCATTGCTTTCTCCCATACATGCTCTCCAATAGCCTTTGTATAGCATGTAGGTTCCACATGCTTCACCATAGATGTCATATATGCATGGTGCATAGCAAAATCTCAATATGTCAATCTGTCCTGTCAACTGGATATCTGACTCTCTGGGATCTCCGCAATGCATGCGGGTCACTCTGTACACTTGTAACTCTAGCATGTGGTGGCACATATCTATCCTGCCTAGCACCAGGTGTGCGTAAAACAGGTATGCCAAGCTCCTCATCCAAACTCTCTGAACTAGATGACTCATAACCTGTGATTCCAATTCCTTCGACCTTCTTCTTTCCTTTATCCATATCACTACTCCCATTGCTCACACTCTCATGCCTCAAACGTCCTGACCATGGACGTACATTGCTACTCTCAGCTTCTGCTCTGCTGGCC
Organism: Cibotium barometz; assembly: GCF_041138505.1. Classification (NCBI taxonomy): domain Eukaryota; kingdom Viridiplantae; phylum Streptophyta; class Polypodiopsida; order Cyatheales; family Cibotiaceae; genus Cibotium; species Cibotium barometz. Next base: position 46,065,922 of record NC_141087.1, read on the forward strand.
CAGATATAGTAGAACTAGAACTTGCTTGTGGCAAGTTCACAGGCACATCTACCTCAAGTGACTCAATGACACCCTCATCTTTTGCTTTGTACCAACTAGCAAGCTCATCAAACACCACATCTCGTGAGATGACCACTTGTCTAGTTTGTGGGTTGTAACATTTGTATGCCTTTCGATCCTGTGCATATCCAATAAATACACATTTCTCTGCCTTAGGATCCAACTTCCTCCTTCTTTCATCAAGCACATGTACATAAGCTATGCATCCAAAAACTTTGAGTTGTCCAATGTCTGGCCTATAATCTGTAAGCCGCATCTCTGGCGTACTTCCATGAATGGCTGTTGTAGGTGTTTTGTTCAATATATACACTGCAGTAGCACATGCTTCTACCCAATAGTAATCTGGCATGCTCTTGTCATTGAGCATCGCCCTAGCCACTTCACATATGACTCTATTCTTTCTCTCAGCCACACCATTCTGCTGAGGTGTATACCTGCAAGTCAATTGTCTTCTTATTCCATGCTTCCTCAAGAAATGCTCAAAAGCTTTTGAGGTGTATTCACCACCTCCATCTGTCCTCAAACATTTAATCCAACAGCCATATTGCTTTTCTGCAAAGGCTTTGAAATCCATGAACTTTTCCAACACTTCACTCTTCTCTCTGAGAAAGTATATCCATGTCATCCTGTTGAAATCATCAATAAATGTCACATAGTATAGACTACCTTTGATAGATGGGTTTTGTGCAGGACCCCATACATCACTATGTACAATCTCAAGTGGCCTACTCATATTTCCTTCTCTAGGAAACCTCAACCTTGCCTGCTTCCCAAACTGACAGGCTTCACAAACATGCATATTCCCATCATATTTGAATCTAGGCAATCCACTGACAATGCCTCTTGTTTGCATGTTCTTGAATCTCTGTATATTGACATGTCCAATCCTCTTATGCCACATATCAATGTCCCGTACCACATTCCTGCTTTTGGAGAACATGGATGATTTTAGCTCAGGAATTCCAGCATCCAGCTCAAATAACCTGCCTTCTTTCTTGCCTTTAGCAATGACTCTACATCCATGTTTGAAGTCCTCAATGAAGCAACCATGCTCGTTGAAACGAACCTGTAATCCCTGTTCCACCATTTGACCAACTGAGGCCAAGCTCTTTGTGATAGAAGGCACATACAATACATCTGACATAGACTTTGTCTGACCATTGTGCATAACCAATGGTACACTTCCAACATGTGTAATGACATGCTGGGTATCATCACATGTTGCCACATAGTCTTTCACATCCATAGGCTTCATATGCTCAAACCATTCACCATGACATGTTATATGATTTGATGCTCCAGAGTCCATATACCATGTGCCATCATTCTCAGCATTTGTCATCATTGAACCCACAACATGCTTCATGGCAAACAAATGATTTACAGTGCCATCATTACTGCTTGATGCATAGTTTCCACCATGTTGTGCATAATTTCCACCATAATGACCACCATGTTGTTCTCTACCCCCTCTCAAATCATTTTGTTTGCGGAAACAATCTCTCATCATATGACCATATTTGCCACAATAATGGCATTCCACATCTTGCATAGAATTTGGTTGGCCTTGCCAACGTCCTCTACCACGGGGGTTACCTCTGCCTCGCCGAGGTGCATATCCACAACCACCTCGAGCACCATATGAAGGCTGAAAATTCTGCTATGGTGACCTGTCCTGCCATCCACGACCATTACCACAATGTCCACATGATGCAAATCTCCCCCTGCCTCTAAAACCTCTCTGAGAATAAAAGGCCCGATTTCTGCCATTATCATCATGGCTAGTAGATGCATTTAGAAATGAATCACTGAGTTTGATTTCCTCAACCAACAAGAGTGAAACCAACTCATCAAAGTCCGGTAAACCTGTACTCCTCACTGAGATAGATGTATCAAAAGATTTGTATTCCTTGCCAAGACCATGCAAGGTAATATCCAAATCATCAGGCATGGGGGCATTTATTGTGGCCAATGCATCTGCAAACTTCTTGATTTCTTGCACATAATCATGTATGCTCCTTTTATTCCTTTTCACATTATGTATCTGCTGTCGCAACTGAGACTTGTAAGCACTCGTATCTGTATCAAACATCTTTACCAAAGTATCCCGTGCATCTTTGGGATTCTCAGCATCCTGTATGTGTATGAGCATAGCATCAGAAATACATATAGACAGATAATGCAACACTTTGAATGCTCTCTCTGACCATTGCTTATGAGCAATAAGCTGCTGCTGTGTAGGTTGTCGAGGTAGCTCTGGCTCTGGCTCACCACCTGTAATGAGATTCCAAAATCCTTTCCCTTTCAAGAAACTTTTTATCCTGTACTTCCATGCCTGGAAGTTCTTCCTATCCAGCTTTTCACCAACAATTTGTACTGGATTATCCGACATGTTTGCTTAATGTGCACCTTCCGCACTCGTCTAAATCTGTAACCAAGCCTTCCTCAGCTCAACAACACTCCAATGAGTGTTCCAGATACTCCAAAGTAACCACAAATCTTCAAATTTGATGTAGAAAATCAACCTGTATGCATCCAAGATGAACTGACTCACGCAGTCCGAGATACCCTATTTTGATGCACCTTCCAAGGCTCCAAATCACAATGTAGTGGTGCAATCAAGTATGGGCAATTGCATTGACACCTAAACAACCTCAATGTAGAGTATCAACACCATCTGACATGTGTACATATCAATTTTTGAAAACCCCTTTCTTTGTTTTGGGAAAAACCAAAAAAAAACCAGTAGTAAAATGGCTCTAATTTCTTCAATATTTGTCCAAATTGAGCAACCAAGCATTACTTAGCTTAGAAATAGTGTCCATCAACTCTATGTAATAGAAATTTGTCCAATTGTTTAAGACCAAGATTAATTGCTCAATTAAAATTGCTCTGTTTCTCTACAACCAGTGGACAGCCTGTTTAATCAGCTCATTCCCAGCTCAATTAGGCTTAATTGATCAAACCAACCTTGTAGCCCTCTTCTCCAATGTGTGTAGCAACCAATTGCTAAAGCAATTGTGAAATATAACAAGCAACCAATGAGAATTTGATCTCCTCGCTTCAAAATGAACACAAACTGCCCTGTTTTCTCTGTGCTGGCTGCGCTACCTACATTTGAGGGATTTGGGAAGGTTTGAAGTGACAATTGATGAGGTATAAAACTCCCCAACACACTTAGGTATCTGTGCAACCAGTCAATGGTTGGATTTTTGCCAAAAAATACGCTCTAAATGCTTCAATTTTTCACCTCCTTTTCTGTGTTTTGTGAGAGCTCAAAAACCATAGTTTTTCACTCAATCAAATGCATATAAATTGCTCTAAAATTTGTTTAAGGCTTGCATAGGGGTTGGAAATACATCCCTCCTTGTCAAATACATGTGTCTTTTGCCAGATTTGCATGTATTTCCACCATACATCAGTGTTTCCAAGCTTTAATGGAAAGCTTCCAAAAACCAGAATTTTGCTTTGCTTTGATTTGCTCTAACTTGCTTTGTTTTTGCCTGTATCACCTGCAATCCGCTCAAGGATGTTTAGAAGACCTTACCCGGTAGGCCAAGCTCTCAGATCTGATAGTAGTTGGTGTGCTCCAAGCTTCACAGCTCCAATGGCAAGCTTCACAGCTTCTCTTCATAGCTTCTTCTCCCTCTTCACTCACTCACTCATAAACCCTAATAAACAACACAAGGCTCTGATACCATGTTGAAAGAACGGTAGAGGGGGAGGAGACACACACACAGGAGCAAACCCTAATGTAAATTGCAAACCCTAACCATAGAGGGAAGCCATCTCCACTCTCACACAAAGCATAATGCCCTAATCCATAATACACACAACACTATGAGTTGTGTCCACACACATCTAACCCTAGCTAATGTCCACACACTATGACTAGTTGGACACGCGTTCATTTGTCTCACACATGTTCCTACCTAATCTGCCAGCACATAGCATAGCTGGCTCACACTGACATCGAGCTTGAATCTCAACAATCTTGAGGATGATGACCAAATCTAATGGAACTCTTATCAAGCCTCCATGCCAGGAGTCCTAGCTCTTTGAATCCTCCTCCATGCAAAATATGTGAGAGACAAGAAGAAGATCTCTAAAATAGCAAAAAATAAACCTAGCTTGGCATACCATGTTTAACCACCTAACCATTATATATACCAGTGACCCTCAGCATCTAGTGTGTACCTTACTAGCCACAAACCATACTCACGTGTCCCTTGTGTCCTTGTTGGTATCCTCATGCTACACATCACTCGATCTCTAACCTGCAACTGTCACCCATGAAAATTACCCGTTAACACTTATTAATATAAGTGGTGATGTGCAATAGTATGCCTTCATTGGTTTTCCAATGCAACGCTCGCGTGTCCCATGCATTACTAGCCTGTAGATCCCATGTATTAGTGTGTTTGCATCCCATGTGTTTCCACGTGTAAGTCCCACGTGTTGCCACATGTAAGTCCCACGTGTTTCCCCCACATGTAAGGGTTATAACATTCTTTCCTCCTTTTAGGAACCATCATCCTCGATGACAAACTGAGGATAACACTTACGATACGGAAACTCCATTTCCCAAGTTACATCTATCAAGGGATGTCCTTTCCATTTCCCAAGGAACTCTCAAAGAATAAGATTTCACAATCGTCTTTCTCTTTATTCTAGAATCTATTCTAGTCCATGATCTTCTTGATCAAGTCCCACAAAGCAATCATACCATCAACTAAATTATCATCGTCATGAAAATAATGCTTCAATTGACTCACATGAATTATTGGGTGGACACGATAGTCTTGTGGTTGGTAAGTCCAATTTATAAGCCACATCTCTAACTCATTTCAAAATTGTCCATGGCCCATAATATCTAGGCGACAACTTAGTAGATTGAAGCATCTTAGTCCTTCGAGGAACAAATAGAAACACTTTCTCCCCCTCTTAAAAAAAAAGAGCTATCCGCTTGAAATTAGCATATTTAACTGCTCAATCCATAGCCTAACGGGCATATATAATCTCAAGCTCTAGCTAAATTCAACTGCATATGAGATAGAAATTCAGTCGCACTAGGTATCTTCTGAGGTAATCCAATTGTATTTGGCATCAATGGATTATACCCATAATTCAATCAAATGGATAAAATTTTGTAGAGAGGAATGCTTGTGTGAATCATACGCAAACTCCAATAAAGGTAAATACTTTTCCTAAGCGCTTTGTCATTCCCCAAAATAAGCTCAACATTGTTAAGATTGAAGCTCGATGTCAGCTTGTGCCAGTTCCACTATGTGTTGGCATGTTAGGTAGTAACATGTGTGAGACATAAATGACTGTGTCCAGCTGGTCATAGTGTGTGGACATTAGCTAGGGTTAGCACTGTGTGGACACAACACATGTAGTGTGTTGTAGATTATGGTTTTATGCATTGTGTGAGTAGGGAGATGGCTTCCCTCTATGGTTAGGGTTTCATAATACATTAGGGTTTGCTCCTGTGTGTGTCTCCTCTCCCTCTACCTGTTTTTTCATCATGGTATCAGAGCCTGGTGCTCTCTATTAGGGTTTATGATGAGTGAGTGAGAGAAGAGGGAGAAGAAGATGTGAAGCTTGCCATTGGAGCTGTGAAGCTTGGAGCACACCGCTTTTCATCAAATCTAAGAGCTTGGCCTACCGGGTAAGGACTACTAAACATCCTTGAGCAGATTGTAGGTGCAAAAACACAAACAACAACAGATTTGAGTTGCCCAAAGCAAAGGAAAAATTTTCGTTTTGCAAGCTCTCCATTGAAGCTTGAGTGTGGTGAATGTATGAGATAAATAGTTACAAATATGACAAAGAATCATGTATCTGGCAAATGGGAATGTATTGGCAACTCATGTGCAAGCCCTACATTAAATTTGGAGCAAAGTTGAGTTCACTGGTTTGAAGTCCTCACAAAAACAGAGAAGAGATGTCCATTGTGGATGAAATTAAAGCCAGTTTTTTGTAAAAATCACCTCATTGATGGATTGGATACATGCCTAAGAGTGTTGGGAACTCACCTAGACCTTCAATAGCCACTACAAACCTCCCAATTCTCCTCAGGAGCAGGCAGCGCAGACTGTAAGGAAGAAACAGAGCAGTTTTTTCAATACTATGCAAAGAGGAGGCCAAATTCTAGTTGTGTGATTGATTAAACCCAAAACTTGCTTAGCAATTTTGTGATACACATACTTGAGAAGGTTGCTATGTGATTGGTTGGAACAATTATACATTATGGAGCTGATTAAACAGGCTGTCTACAGTGATTAGTAAAACAGAGGGTCATTAATCAGCTCTGGAACACTTTTATTAGAGTGTGGTTGAGTTGAGGAAGGCTCATTTATAGAATTGGACGTGTGCGGAAGGTGCATTTGCCATTGAGCAAATATGTCAGACAACCCAGTACAGATTGTGGGTGAGAAGTTGGATAGAAAGAACTTCCAGGCATGGAAGTACAAGATTAAAAGCTTTCTGAAGGGAAAAGGATTTTGGAACCTTGTTATAGGTGCGGAGCCCGAGCCGAAACTACCCCGACAACCTACACAACCACAGGTTGTAAAAGCAATGTCCAGAGAGAGCATACAAAGTTTTGCATTACTTGTCTATATGTTTCTCGGATGCTATACTTATACATATACATGATGCTGAGAATCCCAAGGATGCATGGGATACGTTGGTAAAGCAATTTGATATAGATACTAGTGCTCGTAAGTCTCAATTAAGACAACAGATTCATAATGTGAAGCAGAAAAAAAAAGGAGGAGTATTCATGATTATGTACAAGAGATAAAGAAATATGTAGATGCATTGGCAATGATGGCAGTGCAAATCACTTGTTTGCCACCATGAAACATGTCGTGAGATCTATGATGACAAATGGTGATAGTGATGACACTTGGTATATGGACTCTGGAGCATCAAACCATATGACTTATCATGGCAAATGGTTTGAGCATATGAAGCCAATGGATGTGAAAGGCTATGTGGAAATAGGAGATGATTCCCAACATGCTATCACACATGTTGGAAGTGTACCATTGGTTATGCACAATGGTGAAACAACAAAGTCTATTGGCAGATGTCTTGTATGTGCCTTCTATTACAAAAAGTCTATGGCAGATGTCTTGTATGTGCCTTCTATTACAAAAAGTTTGGCCTCAGTTGGTCAAATGGTGGAACAGGGTTTACAGGTTCATTTCAAACGAGCATGGTTGCTTCGTTGAGGATTTCAAAAATGGATGTAGAGTCATTGTTTGTCAAAGGCAAGAAAGAAGGTAGGTTATTTAAGTTGGATGCTGGGATTCCTGAGTTGAAATCAGCCATGTTCTCTAAAAGCCAAAATGTGGTACAAGACATTGACATGTGGCATAAAAGGATTGGACATGTGAACATACAAAGGTTAAAGAACATGGAGGCAAAAGGCATTGTTAGTGGGCTGCCTAGATTCAAGTATGATGGGAATATGCATGTGTGTGATGCTTGCCAGTTTGGAAAGCAAGCAAGGTTGCCATTTCCTAAAGAAGGCAACATGAGTAGTAGGCCACTTTTGAGATAGTTCATCGTGATGTATGGGGTCCTGCACAAAACCCATCCATTAAAGGCAGCTTGTATTATGTGACATTCATTTTGATGATTTCAGCAGAATGACTTGGATTTTCTTTCTTAGAGAGAAAAGTGAAGTGTTGGGAAAGTTTATGGACTTCAAAGCTTTTGCAGAGAAGAAATATGACTCTTGGATAAAATGTTTGAGGACAGATGGAGGTGGTGAATACACCTCACATGCTTTTGAGCATTTCTTGAGAAAGCATGGCATAAGAAGATAGTTAACTTTTGTAGGTATACACCTCAGCAAAATGGTGTTGCTGAGAGGAAAAATAGAGTCATTTGTGATGTGGCCAGGGCGATGCTCAATGAAAAGAGCATGCCAGATTATTGTTGGGTGGACAGAAGCATGTGCCACAATGGTGTATGTACTTAATAAGACACCCACAGCAGCCATACAAGGAAGTACACCAGAGATGCATCATACAAGTTTTAGGCTAGACATTGGACAACAAAGTGTTTGGTTGCATAGCTTATGTGCATGTGTCAGACAAGAGAAGGAGGAAGTTGGATCCTAAGGCAAGAAAGTGTGTTTTTATTGGGTATGCACAAGATCTCAAGGCATATAAATGTTACAATCCACAAATTAGGCAAGTGGTTATCTCACGAGATGTGGTGTTTGATGAACTTGCTAGTTCATACAAGGCAAAGGATGAGGGTGTCATTGATTCTGTTGATGCTGATATTCATGTGAACTTGCCACAAGCAAGTTCTATTTCTATGTTTGGGCCAGCAGAGTCTGAGAGTAGCACTATACATTTATGGTCACAGGACGCTTGAGACATGAGAGTGTGAGCACTGGGAGTAGTGCTGTGGATAAACGAAAAAAGAAGGTTGAAGGAATTGGCATTATAGGTTATGAGTTGTCAAGTTCAAAAAGTTTGGATGAGGAACTTGGCATACCGGTTTTATGCACACCAGGTGCAAGGCAGGATAGATATGTGCCTCCACATACTAGAGTGACAGGTGTTCAGAGTGATCCGCATGCATTGCAGAGATCCCAAAGGGTCAAGTATCCAGTTGACAGGTTGACATATCGTGACTTTGCTATGCATTATGCATATATGAGCTCTTTGGTGAAGCATGTGGAGCCTACATGCTATACAAAAAGCTATTGGGAAGCATGTATGGGAGAAGGCAATGGATGTTGAGATGGACGCATTGGTTCAAAATGAAACTTGGGATTTGGTTGCCTTACCCACAAGGCAAAAATGTTATTGGTTGTAAATGGGTTTATAAGGTGAAATGCAAATCAGATGGTTCCATCGAGTGCCATAAAGCGCGGTTGGTATCTAAGGGTTATGCACAAACCCAAGGCTTGGACTATGATGAAACATTTAGTCCAATTGCAAAGATGGGAACAGTGAGAGCAGTCATTGCTATGGCTGCAGTAAATGGTTGGAAAATGCATCAAATGGATATGAAAAATGCATTTCTAAATGGTGATTTACAAGAGGAAGTTTATATGGCACAGCCAAAAGGATATGTACACCCGAGGTACCCCACAGCCAAAAGGATATGTACACCCCGAGGTACCCCACTCATGTATGCAGATTAAAGAAAGCATTATATGGTTTGAAGCAAGCACCTTGTGCTTGGAGTGATAAGATAAGCCTATATCTTATCTCCCTTAGATTTCAGGTTTCTTCAGTAGATTCTTCACTCTATGTGAAGAAAACAAATCATGATTGTCTTACTTGTCATCTATGTGGATGACTTGATTGTCACAAGAGATCATGCTACAGATGTTATGCATGTCAAAGTGGGAAATTTGATATGAAAGGCTTGGGTGAATTGAGATATTTTCTTGGGATTGAAGTGATCAAAGACCATGCAGGGACATGGTTAGTGCAACGCTAATATGCATTGGATATGTTGGCAAAATATGGGATGATAGGGTGTAAGCCAATGAGTACACCTTTGGAGCAGAATGTGAAGCTGCGGGCTGATTTTGGTGAAGAGTTGGTGGATGATCCATCTATGTATAGAAAGATGGTTGGCAGTCTTATTTACATGACTATCACAAGTCGGATCTCACTTATGCTGTGGGGCTAGTAAGACAATTTATGCAAAGCCTAGAAAACCTCATTTGGATGCAGTGAGACGCATTATGCAAAAACCACTGCACATTATGGTCTTCTTTATGAGCATGGTAAAGGCTTGGATGTACACGGCTACACAGACACAGATTGGGCAGGTAGCTCGTATGACAGGAGGTCTACTAATGGTTATGCCTTTACATTTGGAAGTGCAGTGGTGAGTTGGAGCAATAAGAAGCAACCTACTATTGCTTTATCTAGTATAGAGGCTGAATACGGGGGTGTAGCCATTGCTACATGTGAAGGAGTATGGTTAAAGAGTCTCTTGGCTGATTTGGGTGAGCCTATTGATGGCAAGGTTGTCATTCATTGTGTGACAACATGAGCAGCATACAGTTGGCCAAGAATCCAGTTTTTCATGCATGGACCAAACACATAGAGGTCCACTATCATTTTGTCAGAGAGAAAGTATTGGATGGTACAGTGGATTTGTAGTATGTGAAGACTCAAGAGAAGGTGGCCGACATCTTTACAAAGCCACTTAGCAGGGAGAAGCTTGAGTACTTCTGTACTATGTCGGGAGTACATGGGATGAGCTTGAGGGGGAGTGTTGAGAGCCTTGATAGCCCAAGCTCATCTACATCTTCATCTATGGCAGTACATCATGAGCTTGAGAGGGGATGTTGAGATTCAAGCTCGATGTCAGCTTGTGCCAGTTGTACTATGTGCTGGCATGTTAGGTAGTAACATGTGTGAGACATAAATTACCACGTCCACCTAGTCATAGTGTGTGGACATTAGCTAGGGTTAGCACTGTGTGGACACGACACATGTAGTGTGTTGTAAATTATGGTTTTATGCATTGTGTGAGTAGGGAGATGGCTTCCCTCTATGGTTAGAGTTTGATAATACATTAGGGTTTGCTCTTGTGTGCGTGTGTCTCCTCTCCCTCTACCTGTTTTTTCACATCAAATCCTCCAAGACTTGGTTGATTCTCTCGGTCTGCAGTCTATGATCACTGCTACTCAGGTAGAGTTGCATGCCAAGTTTACTTAAAACATGCTACCACAAATTATCTATAAACCGTGATCTCTATCCGACACAATGGTTTTGGCAAGCCATGTAATCTAAAAACATTGGTAATAAATAATTTTGCTACTTGTGAAGTCTAACTTTGTGCATAGTAGGCTTATAAAACTAAGTGAGTGTAAAAAGATAAAGGTCACAAAAGTGACATTAAAAGAACAATTCACACCCCCAAATAAAATCTTAGTATCAAAAGAAAACAGCAATGCCAAACCCAATTGCTCATCTCAAATACCATCAAATCTATATTCCAAATACCATCAACTCTATATTCTCAAATACCATCAACTCTATATTCCAACAACCACCAATATTTTATTAGAAATTTTGCATGAAAGAAAGACATTATAGACAGACAACAGACCATCTTGGAATCCAAAAGAAGATTTTTGATCTTCAACATCTGCAAATCAAGATACAAAATTATAAAAAAATCACATAGCTATTCGCTTTCCTCGAATCACTAATTTGGACACAACCAAAGTACATATCTACAGACTAATGCTTTGCAAATGCCAAAATTCAAACTACCATGTAGTTCAAATGTTTGAATGAAATCTGCGGTCTGACAAACATTGGAAACAACTCCACCTTTTTCAATGCTTTTTGGTGCCATAAATCATGAATTGTAGCATCTAAGTTTAGGACCTGAAGGAAAACAAAGTATAAATGTTTGCAAGGGACATAGGTTGCTTGCTTTGCCTCTTGAAGTTGGAAGTCTTCACAAGAGCATCCCAAGAGCTCAGACATTGTAACCGAATATGTTACACTCTTTGCCCTGGATCTTGCGGTGTTGACATGAAAAACATGTGACACATTTCAAATAATAATCACTTCTTTAACAACCTCAGTCCCTAAAGCTTGCCCTTCTCTAACTTGTCTCAAAAATCTTTGTGAGCTTCGTTCTCCAATGAACAACTTTGCTATTCCTATATTTTGCATGTACAGTAGTAGGCACTGATGAGAAAAACCAACCACATTATCGATTAATGATCTCATCAAAACAAAACCTGAAGGAACATGGAAGCTACTACTAAGCTAGACTAGAAAGCAGGAAGAACTAAGCAAGGCTAAGCTAGGGCAGAAAGAACACAAAGACAAGCATGATGAAGAAGCTAACTACTCAGACACAGACTCAAGTTCAATTAGGCCACAAGATTGAGACTTGTGTTCACATAAAAAGACCTGAGAGCTTGCTGGATGATTTATTCATGATAGAGACCTCACTTATATAGAAGTGAAGTACAAGTGTTACAATGACACCCAACTATATGGGATAATAGAAAGAGTGCCACATGGCAACTCACACACAAAGACTAGTTCCTAGTACACACTAGGACACCTTGACTTCATGTTCCAACACCCCCCCATGAAGGAAAGGTGAGTGATAACACGAGTTTATAAAAGATGCAGTTCCTTGATATTCCCAACAAATCCCCCCCTCAAGGAAATGCCTCATACTGCAAGGATAAATCATAGGCTCATGGTCTCTCATGCCAGGGTCTCTAGTCAAGGATAAATCCATGGCTCTAGTCTCTCATGCAAGTTGGACATCCTTGGGTAGGTACAGAATATGGGATATACCAGGACAAACACACAAAATATAATAGATACCTCTGAGGTTTTCAAACAGATAAGACAAGATACCTTTGCATACTCATAGTGGTTGCAACAAGTTTATAAAAATCCTTTTTGGAAACATGATCCAGGTAGAGAACCCTAGAAACAGAAATCTTTATCATCTACCATATATGCTTTTTCATCACTTGTGTCCTCCACCATATTTGCTGAATTTTTCTTTGAGAAACAGTTACTTTCAGAGTGGCCATTCTTGCCACAAATCCCACATGGCTTGATGTGAAAACAATCTTTCTCACATGATTGTTTTTGCCACAATGTCTATAAGCTTTAAAAGAAATCCTTTTGAACTTGGTTGCCAAAGCTTGTTCTCCCTCCACTTGGCGATCCTTTTGCTTCTTCCTCTTCCTTTCATCTTCCTACAATGCACTTATGATCCCTTCAAATGAAGGATCGGGACCATATTTCAGTGTCGTGACCAAGTTGTCATAATCTTCAGGAATGCTTTTGAGAAGCACTGCCATAGCATCATCTTCTGTCACCGAAGAGTGAACGAAAGCCAATTGATTCATTAGGCTTTGCATTTTGTTGATATGAGCATTCAAAGGTGCTCCAAGTTTTAGATCTAACTCAAAGAATTCAATCTTGAGTGACAGCACCAAATAAGTGGTCAAGCACATTCTAAGCGTCAGCAGGGTCTTCAAGATTAGAGATGTGATGCAGATAATTGTCTCCAAGACCCAATGCAATGATTGCGAATGCTTGCTCGAGACGTTGAGGTTCCTTTTCCTTCTCCTTCTCATTTTGATGAAGAAGTTCCCTTGACCAGATTCCACAGATTGTGCTTCATCAAGTGGAACTTGATCTTCATTTGCCAAGTGTGGAATCCTTGGCCATTGAACTTCTCAATGGTAGCGTGAGTATTCATCGATGAATCAATCTGAGAGATATCTCAACTCAAAATGAAGATTGGCAATACACAGCTCCCAACACAGACATTGAATTGAAAATGGCGGGGCGGGCTGATTCATGGGAAGATGCAAGAGAATGAGGTGCACATTTGGGACAGATATAGCTGGAAGTGTTGGGCTGATTTTTGGGTAGAAATCGTGGACAAATGCTGAGGTAGATTCAGGGCAAACTTGGTAGAGCAATGGCACACAGATTTCACCAAGTTTTGGGCAGAAGTTGGCGCATATTTGTAGCAGAGAATGATGAGCTGAATCATGGGTAAATGCTGAGGCAGATGGCTGGAAATGTGGCACAGATTTTGGGGCAGAAATAGAGGGCAGATCTCAGGCAACGTGGTGCATATGTGGGGTAGATTTCCAGCAGAGAATGGCGCAGATCTAGAGAAGAAAATGGCATAGATCTGGGGTAGCTTATGGCGGGTAGAATGCAATCAATGGCAGGCAGATTTGAGGCAAAGATGACGAGGCTAATGGCGAGGCAAGGAGAAGAGAATCAGGGCAGCATCAAGGATAGAAGGAGGAAGACGAGGCAACGTCACGACGAGGGAAGCGTGGCTCTGATACCACATGAAGGAACATGGAAGCTACTGCTAAGCTAGACTAGAAAGCAGGACGAACTGAGCAAGGCTAAGCTAAGGCAAAAAGAATACAAAGAGAAGCATGATGAAGAAGCTAACTACTCAGACATAGACTCAAGTTCAATTAGGCCACAAGATTGAGACTTGTGTTCATAAAAAGACTTGAGAGCTTGCTAGATGATTTATGCATGATAGAGACCTCACTTATATAGAAGTGAAGTACAAGTGTTACAATGACACCCAACTATATGGGATAATAGAAAGAGTGCCACATGGCAACTCACACACAAAGACTAGTTCCTAGTACACACTAGGACACCTTGACTTCATGTTCCAACAAAACCATTTTGAATCATCTCTGTAATCTCATCGTCACACCATTGCATACCTGATGCAATTAGCCAAACACTTGGAGCAGGGCCTGGTGGTTTAATCACATGGACCATGTCAACATTCCATGCATGACTAATGCTTGTATTGCATAACCATATGTAGCCTTCCCTAACACCACTTGGATAAGTTTGCCTACCCCATAAGCAAGGGGCTAGCACTCCAACATCACCAAACCTTCTTGCCAAATTTATGAGAGCACCGTCGCATGCACTTGTCTCTTTGACCTTCCCAAAATAGGTGACAAGGCTATGTGGATTAGTTCTTCATATAGCCTAAAAGCCATGATTTAAGTTGGACTCAACAATAATGCCTTTTTGTGATTCTCTCCTTTTGCTATTGTTGCATGCTTCACCTTTTGCTGATTTACTATCACTTTCACATATTCACGCCTATGGCTATTGTTTTCCAAGACCACACCAAGGCTGGACATGAATGGCCTTTTTCTACGAACAATTTTTGTCTCCTGAATTTTTTTTTTACATTTGTGGGATTTCTAGACCTGCCTCCTCCATTGTTGAATGAGTCAAGTCAACTAATCTCTTGCTCGATGTGGTGGCTCCTTTATTAACAAGAAATCAATCTCGTGTGCCTTCCAAGTCCAGACCAACTCCAAAATGTTTACTAGCAAGGTAAACATTATATTTTGCACTTTGTAGTAATGCCATGGACAAGTTTGCACCCGTTTCCTCAAAGAGAATAATTTGTTTCTTGTATCCCACTCCAGCTCGCATGCTAGAGTGCTTTTTTCTGCTAGATTCGTATTATTAGGAACAAATGGATTGTCATTGTCCTATTTCAAGAAATCCTTGCCAGAGACCTCTATGTTGTCGATGCCGGCCACCTTACCATCTTCAATAATTTTGGACAAAGTCAGTTGTCGATGCCGGCCACCTTACCATCTTCAATAATTTTGGACAAAGTCACTAGAAACACCGGATTTCATTAAAATGTAATTATAGTGTATTATTTTGCATGTGTGATCATTGCTTTTCTATTAAAAACTATTGGCCACGGGTCAGATTGCCGCCAAGTAGCCGCAGCAGTGGATTATCGCCCAACTGTTGAGCCAAAGGGGCTCCACCAGAATGTTAGAGCCGACGCACTTTAACTCTAGTTAATAGGTTATTATGCCTATAAATTAGCCGTGCTCAAAGCATGGCGGTATCCCTGTACTACACTAAGACTGCAAGTGAGCAGTATAAAAGGATGTAAGCATAACATTGTAAAGGTTCTTGTTGATAAGGCCATTGTAAGGCTGCTATTTCTGTATATTCTCTTTTTTGGAATAAAGGAAAATCATTTTTTGTATATTCGTCGAGTATGTCTATCTTTCTGTTTAATTGTCTTGTCTATTATTGTTTCTAGAACTTCTATCTGTTAAGTCTTTTGGTTGTCATGCAACGATTGGGTCGTTGTCATCCACAACACCGGTCGTTTAGTCTTAGTAGTAGTAGGTTGTATTTCGGTTGTCATCCACAACATGGGTCGTTTAGTCTTAATAGTAGTAGGTTCTACTGTGCAGTCGCCCATAGCTGATAGGCTGTGTTTGTTTGTCTTGTTCCTGATCCGTATCCGACTGGTGAATGCTACACGCATAACTAAGGTCACTTAGTAGGTTACTCAGGACAATGGTTAGTCCCCGATAACACTTTGGCGACCACAATGCATCTTGCTACCTCTTTCTTGTGCTGCTTTGCTTGTTGTTTGATTGTTTTTGTGTTCGAATCAATCCTTCATGATGCTACCTCTTTCTTGTGATGCTTTGCTTGTTGTTTGATTGTTCTTATGTTCGAATCAATCCTTGTGCTGCTTTGCTTGTTGTTTGATTGTTCTTGTGTTCAAATCAAATTTCCTTGTGTTCGAATCAATCCTTCATGCTAGCACGTGAACTGCGCTACTTGGGGCGGCTCAAAGCTTGGGAATTTCTATTCGCTAGACCCAAAGAAGAACCCACAGTCCCTGAACCAGAAGAACCAGAATCTGAATCTGAAGAAGAACTGGTAACCTCACCCCACCATTGTTCATAAACGACCACCACCACCACCACAACCCTGCCTTTTGAAGTACAACATGCTTCCATGACCATCCATCATCATGAAGTATCCCAAGTTCTCTGGGAAATCCTAGGAGGATGCATATGTTCACATCCTTTTGTTCATAGTGCTTGTGTCACGTGAATGTCCCCGGTCTCGTGGACCACCAAAATGTCAAAAAAGCAGCTTTTGTCTCAACCTTATAGAAAAGTGCCACTCTCTGGGTTGCTCAGTATGAGTATGCCCATTTTCCCACCTATGATCAAAGATGCATTCCTTCAAAGATTCAAGGAAGACAAGACCTCCGTGCATGTGTTTGACAAGCTTTTTCGGATGAACCAGAAAAGCCTGATAGTGGAAGATTATATGGCTAAATTTTAGAAGCTTTTCTGATTGGATGCTGCCAATCAGCTCATGGCGGCGAAATGGATCCTCAATTCTTATTTCATGAAGGGCCTCGGCAAACAACTCAAAAGGGCAGTAGCCATCATCGATCTTGCCATCGTGACTCTAGAGCAGTTGATCAAATCAACTCTGAGGGTAGAGCGTGTGTATTAGTAGGATCCATCAAGAGAAAGGGCAAGACCAAGAGCAAGAAGAAGTCTAAAAGGTCAGCTTTGGAATCTTCGGACGAGGATGATGATTTTGATAACTTCGGACGAGGATGGTGATTTTGATAACTCAATGGCAAGTGAGGAATCAGAGGAGGAAGATCACAAGGTATGGTCCAAGAGCAAGAAGACAGGAAAGACAACCAAGGAACTAGTTGTAGGCATGGATCTGTTGAAAAGTGAAGGCACGAAGTCCCCTCCCAAGGTCCGGTTAGGGACTTGGTGTTCGAGGTGTTAAAATCATGGAAATGAAGCCAAAGAGTGTGGCTTGAATGAGCTTTGGTGTGCCATCTACAAAACTACCACACACACTACCAAAGCATGCAGATACAATGGGAAGAGAGCACCTCTCTAGCAGTGCAACCTGCCTCACCAATGGTTCCGCTTGATCTGTACAGCAGGTCACAATTCTGTTCATGTAGGAATTTTCCTCCTTGGGATATGCTTGGTGCGGCACAACGACCTATTTTCACATGTTTACCGTTTCCTAGGCCATTACAAGTTGGAATGTGACATTTGGAGAAAGCATAGGGCCAAAGAAGAAGGAGCCCAAGCTTTAGCATTTGGACCACTGACAGTGAATTCCATAGAAATCAAAGCTCTAGAGGAGCAGCAAGAAGTCGTCATGCTGACCACAGAGGAGACCGAATCATTAGTGGTGGGCGGCAACAAGATCCATGCAACCCAAGTCTCTGGAGACGGAGAAAGAACAAGCCTCAAATAAGAGGGGGAAGAAGAAAGTTGTCGAGCACAACAAGTAATGGGTGGAAGTGTCCAACTGGGTGGAAAAGCAGCAGGCCAAAGAGGTGCTGTGGAAAAAGGAGCCAAAAAGGCTCAAGCCGATCTGTCGGCAAGAGCCCGAAGTCAGTCTACCAATAATGAATGTGGAGCAGGAAGGCGAAGTGTCCTCACCAGAGCAAAGACACCGAGGTAGAAGAAAGGTGCGAAGACACCACGTCTGGAAAGAGGTGTGGAGGAACCGAAGCAGGAAGAGCCGAAGTAGGCTTGCAGAAGCAGAAACATTGCCGTACAATTTGTGGGAAGATTTGAAACGGCAGCCAATTCATATGTCGATTATGGAATAGCTTCTCATGCTGGTACCACACTTCAGGGAGATGCTGTGCTGATGCCTAAGGAAGAGAAGATTTCACCCTTGCAACCGCTGGAAGCCATGCACATAGAAAGGATAGAAACCTCACCGAGGGAAGCCATGGTTTATGGATGAAGCCATCCCAGATCTAGGTCAAGGTGGCCAAAGTGGATATAGTAGAAGTATTGTTGGATGGTGGATCAAGAGTCAACATATTGTCAGATACGACATGCAGAAAGCTTGGTTTGAGCAGATGGAATCCTTCCCCATTGACGTCTTGTAGCCACTTGGATTAATTGGCGAGCTCACATTGGAAGTCACTGGATTCAATATCTAGATCACAGTAGTGGTGCTCCAAATGGAGGATATCAAAGGTGCCTACTTGATGCTACTCGGCAAACCGTGGCTTAGGCAAGCAAGGATCAAGCAATAATCTGTCCCCGACCAAAAGTAGTCGAGGGAGTAAACATGCTGGAAGGATTAGACCTCAATGAAGAGGAAGAGTATCTCTAGTAGAATACCAATCTAATAAGCTTGTTCGAGGTTAATGTGGTTTGGATATAATGGACAGATACAGACCAGATTGTTAGCATAAAAATAAAGTTGCCAGGGATTAGCCTCATCCACTAAGCAAAGGACAATTCCCTAACAAGGTCAAATACTTTTATGAAGCTTTAGCTGATGACGGCAATGCCTTGATTCTGCAGTAGTAGATCATTGTAGAGGACAAAGCCTTTGATAGGGATCTCAAGAAATCCAATAGGGTGAAGGAAGATGAGCTAATGGAGATGAATCTAGGAAGATGGTCAGAGTCAGTGTTGTCGAGCTGGATGCTTCATTCTAGGAGGAAGTCTAGGTGTTGCTCACATCCTTCAAAGATGTGTTTGCATGGAGCTACAGTGAAATGAAAGGGATCGACCCTTGCATCGAATCAATATGAGGGAAGATGTAGTCCCTATCTGGCAACAGAGGTACCAGATCATCGGATCAATATGAGGGAAGATGTAGTCCCTATTGGGCAACAGAGGTACTAGATGAATCCCAAATACCAGATGAATCTAGGAATCGATGTTGGCCCAAAGATGGTCAGAGTCAGTGTTGCCGAGCTGGATGCTTTATTCTAGGAGGAAGTCTAGGTGTTCCTCACATCCTTCAAAGATGTGTTTGCCTGGAGCTATAGTGAAATGAAAGGGATCGATCCTTGCTTCTACTAGCATCGGATCAATATGAGGGAAGATGTAGTCCCTATCTGTAGATGAATCCCAACTATGCCAAAAGGGTCAAGGAGGAATTGGATAAAATGCTACAAGTCATATTCATATATCTAATTGATTGGGTGACCTCGTTGTCCCCAATCATGATTGTTCCCAAGAAAAATCAAAAGCTGAGAGTTTGTGTAGATTGAATGCCGCCACAATCTTAGATTCCTTCCCTTTGCCATTCATCACGAATTCCCTAATTGATGTTGTAGCTAGCCATGAAATGTATTCCTTCTTGGATGGCTACAACCAAGTGGAAATGGCACTCGAATATCGGAAGAAGACAACCTTTATCACTGAATGGGGAGCCTTTGCATTGAATGTCATGACCTTTGGGCTCAAGAATGCTCCCGCTATGTTTCAACGGATGGCTCAAGAGATTTTTGTAGAATTTTTTACCACCTTCACGCGGGTGTTGATTGATGATGTTTGTAAGATTCCTCCCCGAGCCCCTCAAGATGTCCAGTTTCCTCCCTATAATCAATCCCCTTTTCAGAATAATAACAAATCTTGTTTCTATCTATTTTGGCCTAGAGATAGAAAATGTTCTAGAGAGAGGTAATTCAGTTTCTAAATATCTTTGGATGGAAAAATATCCCTTCTTATTAAAATGATTTCCCCTAAAATAGAAATTCAAAAAGAACTTTCAAGTGTGCAATTGGAATAAATTGAAAGTGGTAAAAGGACCACAGCCTGAGGGTCCAGATTTTTAAAAATTTTGGATTAAGGTTTCTATGGACCAATAAGATTAATCCAAATGTAGGGAGGAGATAAATTGAAGAATAAAAGAAAAACCCCCAAAAATGAGTAAAATACTCACATAAGATGAAGAGTTGACTAAGGACAAGGTTTATTAGTTAAAAAAGAAGAGATATTTAGAGGAAATGATGTATTTTTTACACCTCAATGTGGGGAATTCCCCTCATGAAGGAGGCCCCTATTTCACATGTGTGGATGAGTTTTAAACTCACAAATAATGAGATATTTTCATCTCTCCTCTCTCCTGTTTCAACTAGATCCAAAAAGTAAGCTAAACTAACCTAAAAATGGTCAAAAAGTGACGAAACTAATCTGGAAAATTCTAGAATCAGTTTGCTTGGTTAGAGGCTCACTTTTTCCTATAAATAGAATCCTCCCCCCTTGTAAAAGGTTAATAGTGTTTATGCACTGTTACTTTACTCCTCCCTAGAGTCAAATACATTGAATTCACTTGATAATTCAATTGTTTTTGACTAAATCCTCTCCAAAAGATCTGGTGTCCACTCTTGCTACAAACAAGAGTCAATCCCTCAAGCCAAAGGAAAGCTTACAAACTCCATGTAAGCGTAAATCTTACTTATTGTTGTGAATTTTAAATCTATGGTTTTCCTGAATTTTATGCTACTTTGAAAATGTTTGAATTAAAATCTATGCCTTGATGGAAAGGCCACCCCCTTCTCTTCTTTACAATTCAGCCCTTCTTAATCCTAGAAAGTTTAATTAAATGATTGATTAAACTCTTTTCATTATTTACTCTCTTAATTTTTAGAAAATAGAGTAGATTAGAGATATTAGAATTCAAATTGGATTAATTCAAGTCATAAATTGAACGTTAAAATTGAAAAATGGTCAGCCATACAAAGGAGGTTATGGCAAAAATTTCTTAAATTTTGTGGAACTAAAGTTTATCATTAGGTTATTCTAAAAGAGTAATTCCTTCCGTTTGTGCATTCTAAAAGATTTATTTTTAATTCAAAAGTATCATTCCCATTAAAATTAAATTTATGCATAGAAAGATGCATAAAAGCATTATTATTATTTCAAGTGTTATTCCCATTAAAATTGAATTTATGCATAGAAAGATGCATAAAGGAATTTATTTTTATTTCAAAAGAGTTATTCTCATTAATTTTGACTTTTTTCATAGAAAGATGCATAAAAAAATTTATTTTTATTTCAAAAGAGTTATTCTCATTAATTTTTAATTTATGCATAGAAAGATGCATAAAAGATTTATTTTTATTCCAAAAGTGTTATTTTTATTAAAATTGATTTTTTTGCATAGAAAGATGCATAAAGGATTTATTTTTATTCCAAAAGTGTTATTTTCATTAAAATTGGTTTTATACATAGAAATATGCATAAAGGATTTATTTTTATTCCAAAAGTGTTATTTTCATTAAAATTGATTTTACGCAAAGAAAGATGCAGAAAGGATTTATTTTTATTCCAAAAGTGTTAATTTCATTAAAATTGATTTTATGCATAGAAAGATGCATAAAGAATTTATTTTTATTTTAAAAGTGTTATTTTCCTTAAAATTAAATTTATGCATAAATAGATGCATAAAAGGATTTTGTTAAAAGTGTTATATCCACTGAAGTTGATTTTATGCATAAATAGATGCGTAAAGAATCTTTATATCAAAAATTAGAATTCTCTGACATTCTATGTTTAAACGAATGTGATGTGGATAGATGTGATGAGATGTGATGAGAATCAAATAGATGTGAATGAATGGATGGATAGATGTGATGAGAATCAAATAGATGAGAATCAAATAGATGTGAATGAATGGATGGATGGATGTGATATGAATAGAAGTGATGAGAATGTGATGTGGATAGATGTGATGAGATGTGATGTAGATAGATGTGATGAGATGTGATGTGAATCAGATAGATGGGAATGAATGGATGGATGGATGTGATGTGAATAGAGCTGATGAGAATGTGAGGTGGATAGATGTGATGAGATGCGATGTGAATCAGATAAATGGGAATGAATGGATGAGATGTGATGTCATGCAAATCAGAATGTAAATGAATGATATGGGATGTGAGTGAATGTATGTGATGATAATGAATGTGAATGTGTATGTGAGGAACGGATGTGAATGTGTATGTGAGGAATGGATGTGAATGAGTATGTGAAAGAATAGATAAGGATGTGTATGTGAAGAATGGATGTGAATGAGTATGTGAAAGAATGGATGTGGATGTATGTGAAAGAACGGATATAGATGTGTATGTGAAAGAATGTGATGTGATGTGACATGAATATATGTGGATGTGAAGTGATAGATATGAATGTATGGATAGATATGAGTAGTCGTACATGTGAACAATTGGATGGATGTGGATGAATGAGATGAGATGTGTATGAATGAGATATGATGTGGATAGAAGTGATGTGATATAATGGTGATGAGAATGAATGTGATGGATATGAATGAATGTGAATGTGAATGTGATGGAAATGAATGAATGTGAATGTGATGGATATGAATGGATGTGATGTGATGGGATGTGAGTCGGGATAGATGTGAATGAATGAGATGTGAGGTAAAATGAATGGATGAGTTGTGAGTGAATGTGATGTGGTCTGAATGGATGAGATGTGAATGAATGTGATGTGATGAGATGTCGATATGGGTAGATGCAAGTGGATGAGATCTGATGATGAGGATAAATTGAGGAAAGATGTGATGAGATGAAAATGATGTGATTGGATGAGAATAGGAATACTTGTGAAATGGTTGTGGAATTAAATAATGTGGTTGATGTGGAACAATGTGGAAAGACGAGAGTTCGTTATAGAAACTGTATTTATGACCTGTTTTTTAATGAATGTTTTATGTCAAGAATGCTGGGGAAGCATTTTGATCGTCTTGTGAATGAGGTCATGGAGACCTTATCTAATAAGTTGCAATAGAGCTGACGGAGAGTCAATGGAGGACGTCTCGCGTAGTAGCAAGGTCGGTCGAGGTCTTCACTAGCCTCGATTCGATTAAAATGGTGAGCTTCCGCCGGTACGGTGGATGAGGGACCAAGGAAGCAGCCTATGAGTGAAGCGCTAGGTCACCTGTGAAGGATCCTAGAGGGTGCTGACCATACAGTGCTCGGGCTCTGGGTCACCAACGATACCCACACGTACGTCGTGGAAGATATTGGAACAAGGAGTAAGAGTTGTTTTCTGAATTCGGGCATGGATCTGGTTGATTGACCTTGCTAGTCCTCAACGGTTGAGTCCATGGACCTTTTATATGGATCCATTGGTTGATCTTGCTGATCTTCAATGGAGTTTCGATTTTGATATGTGAATATATTGCTGGTTACTATGAGCTAGGAACTATCGAAAAGGCGTGGACAGGTGGTGAGCGTTCTAGTTGCCAATGATGCCATAGGTACACTGATGAAGGAATGATTGGAAATAAGGATTTTACACTAGATTTTGAGGATTAGGATCAGTGACTCAATGGTTTCATTAAATGATGGTTTTTAAAGATAGCTGATTCTGTGAAAAAGGCAATTTCATATTGGGTGTGTAAGTGGTGTGACTAGTTTTAAGTTTGCATGAATATCCGATTAGGGGGCCTGGGAACTCTTTTCCTTGGTACCCGAGACAAAACCTAACCAAATTCCTAATTGGATCCCATCACTACAGTGGTTGGGCAGTTGGCTAACCCATGGGACTGGATCGGGTTAGGTTGGACTGATGGATCCCTAAATTGAGACTCAATTCTGTTATGGTACGATAGATGAAGTAAATCTCGGACAAAAATTGTTCTATGGAAAAGAATCAATGGCTTTGCCTCTCAATGAGGAAAAAAGCATTGGTCTCTATGATCCAAGTGCAATCTTTTCCCTGATCTGACTATGGGACTTATGAGTTTGGTCAAATCAGTTCTGTTACATAAGTCTTTTGACTACATTAGAGAAGAGTTTTCTGGGTAAGGGAAGTTTTTCCAGGTTTGGTTTTGGAAGAACCGATGGATTAGTCTCTTGTCCGGATATCTGTGGGCAAGGCCTTGAGTGTGGGACCCTCCCTCACGTAGTAAGAAGTTCTACTTCCGCTACTAGTTCCCTTGAATTCGTTGCACAGTGGGAACAGGGATCTTTTTACCTAGTATCAGAGAAAATTTGGCTAATGTGGATCAACCAAGAAGCCAAAAATATCAAAAATTTATGAAAAAGCAGTAAAAGGTTGTAATTGTGTGATAAAATTCATACAAATTGTTATTCAGATTGAAATTCATAAATTGATAATTGGGTCTTCAGATGGAAGTACTGCAATTATATGGAATCCTTGACTTGCTTGAGACCTAGATATGATGGTATTCACCTTATAGTTCCAAGGACCGCGACTACACGTATATACCAAGGATATAACTACACCTCTTTACTGGCAGTATATACAAGTAAATCTAAGATCTTGAAATTATAAGCTAAAATGCTATATCCAGATGATGAATTTGAATGTGGTTGATATGATTTTAAAATTTTGATTGAGAAATTGATGAGTTGAATTGGATTATTCTGATTGAAAAATGATGATTCCTCAATTTTTGATTAAAAAGTGATAAACTGAGCAAAACCACAATCAGGATGAATGGGATGAGTCCCTGTGTTGATATTCGTAACTAGAATAACGATAATGACTTCAAAAAATTACAATGAGATTAGTGGATTGTGTTGACAGATTGCTATTGTTAACTCTTGACCCAATGGATCAAGTTAAGGGATGACAAATTGAAAATCTATAAAATTAAAATCTCACATGAAGTACTGTTCAGATGGAAATTTTGGTCTAATAGACCATTATTGTATTAAAGATATGAATGATATGTTCTGAATGAATTGTTATTCGATAATGCGAGTATCTTTATCCCACGATATTGTGGGGAGCCGACCTATCTAAAGAACCTCAAAATCAGATAAATCAAAAATCAAATTTGAATCATAAATAAAGGGACTTAACAAGATTTTTCGTATTGATAGGAATATGGATCGAGGTCGTCATGCTAGAAATGATAACCCCCAACTCAATGAGGAGGAGCTCGACTTGGATGTTCGTAAAACTCTTCATAGTTCGCAGTCTGGGCCTTTCAAGGGTGAAGGGGAAAACTTGGGCGAGGCTGTGGAGAAGTGGATCGAAGAAAATGTCACTGGGTACAATGAGAAGAGAAAAATGGCTCTTGCAAGGCTGAAGATAGTAGAAATAGCTAGAGTGGCATGGAGAAACCATTGCGAGACAAACCTTCTGGATCGGGATACCCAAACATGGAATGATCTCAAAATTTACCTAAGGACGAGGTTCTGTCCTCCCGACTTTTTGGAAACAAAGATGAAAAAATTCTTAGAGCTAACCCAGGGGAGCAAAACTATTGAAGTATATCACCAAGCGTTCGCTCTCCTCCTCAAATACTCGCCACCGCTGAATGAAGAACAACTGATGGCTAGGTTCATTCGGGGACTAAACGAACCTTTGAATATTTTGGTGAAGAACGACAAGCCAGTTTCCATTGCCGAAGCAGTGCGGATGGTGAATGATTTCTCCAAGGTCTTTGATGTCAAGGTCCCACCAGCACCATCACCTTTCAAAAGGTTTTTAGTTCTAGAAGGTGATTCCAACCTTTCACCACCTAAGAGATATCAGGGTCAAAGCCCAGGATATGGAAAGTTTCAGAATGGAAGAAATGTCCTTTTCCCGAAACTCAATCCCGTGGAATTCAACTTTAGAAGTTCCACCCTTGAACAAGGGAGTGAAATGCTATAACTATCAAGGATTTGGACATTGCAGTATGGATTGTCCAACTCCTTTTGGATCAACGTTGTCAGCGCCGTGGAAGATAAGGGAACAAGGAGTAAGAGTTGTTTTCTGAATTCGGGCATGGATCTAGTTGATTGACCTTGCTGGTCCTCAACGGTTGAGTCCATGGCTCTTTTATATGGATTTGTTGGTTGATCTTGCTGATCTTCAACGGAGTTTCCATTTTGATATGTGAATATATTGCTTATTATTATAAGCTAGGAACTATTAAAAAGGCCCCTGAGTGGACAGGTGGTGAGTGTTCTGGTTGCCAATGATGCCATAGGTACACCGATGAAGGAATGATTGGAAATAAAGATTTAACACGAGATTTTGAGAATTAGGATCAGTGACTCAATGGTTTCATTAAATGATTATTTTTAAAGCTAGCTAGTTTTGTGAAAAAGGTAATTTCATTAAATGATTATTTTTAAAGATAGCTGATTCTGTGAAAAAGGCAATTTCATATTGGGTGTGTAAGTGGTGTGACTAGTTTTGAGTTTGCATGAATATCCGGTTAGGGGGCCTGGGAACTCTTTTCCCTGAAGTGCAATGTAAATCGTTTTTGGTCAATGTGGGTTCTAAATGAGAGTTCTAAGTGTATTAAGCAAGGCTCACTTATGGGATTGTCCGCCCATGTGTGAAAAAGGCCTAGGGTTAGGGTTAGTGACATCTTTATAAAAGAGATGTTAGCTAAAGAAAGGGGACGTTTTTGGCCATTCTCATAAGCTATTGAGTAAAGCTCTTGAGTGAAGCTCTTGAGCTCTCTAGCTATGGCAACTCTCTAACTCTCTCTCTATTGTACTCTAATGAGCATCAAGCTCCAATGAGTATAGCTCCACTTCTTTCTCTTAATTTGTTTTAGCACCATTGAAGTAGATTAATCTATGATTAGTTGAATGCTTCTTTCTTTCTCTTGTGTATGCTGCATGCTTGTAGTGTGTGTGTGTGTAGTCTCCATTGATGCAAGCTCTTGCCCACTTAAAATATCCCAATTTAGATGTATAGGACTATAATCTACACAATTTAGATGTATAGGACTATAATCTACACAATTTTCAAAATTCAAGAGATTAAACAATAAGAAAAAGTTTAATTAATCTTTTTGTTAATCATTCTAGGATAAAGAAAGGCTGCAATGTAAAGAAGAGAAGGGTGTGGCCTTGTAATCAAGGCATAGCATTTGAATTTACTTCAATCAACAGTAAAACATGAAAATCAAGAAAAGCATAGATTTAAAATTAAAAAAGTAAGAAAATTTAGCTTACATGGACTTGTAAGCTTTTCTATGGCTTGAGGGATTGAGGGTTCTACTCTTGTTTGAAGCAAGAGTGGCTACCAATTACTTTGGAGAGGATTAGGCCAAAAACAATTGAATTATCAATAAATTCAATGTAAATGGCTCAGGGCAGGAGTAGAGTAAAAGTGCATAAATACCATTAAGCTTTTACAAAGGGGGAGGCTTCTATTTATAGGAAAAAGTGAGCCTCAAACCAAGCAAACTGATTCTAGAATTTTCCAGATCAGTTTGGTCAATTTTTGACCATTTTTGGGTCAGTTCAGCTTACTTTTT
Source organism: Cibotium barometz (assembly GCF_041138505.1). Classification (NCBI taxonomy): domain Eukaryota; kingdom Viridiplantae; phylum Streptophyta; class Polypodiopsida; order Cyatheales; family Cibotiaceae; genus Cibotium; species Cibotium barometz. The sequence continues at coordinate 46,093,383 of NC_141087.1, forward strand.
GGAACTAGACTTGAAATAGGAGAGAGGAGAGATAAAATATCTCAATTAATTGATTTAAAATTGGGGGTAATGATGAGAAAAACGGCATCTCCTTCGTGAGGGGAGATCCTCACTATGAGGTGTCAAAATTCGGTTTTTTAATTGTTTTCTTTGGTCCTTGGTCCACTCTTCATCTTAGGTGAGCATTTATTCAATTTTTGGGGATTTTTTCTTTTATTCTTCAATTTATCTCCTCCCTACATTTGGATTAATCTTATTGGTCTCCTTAATCTAAAATTTTTAAAAAATCTGGACTCTTAGGCTAAGGTCTTTTGTGCAGATTTTAATTAATTTATAATGCACCTTAGGAATTTCTTTTAAAAATTCTGTTTTGAGAGAATTTATTTTAATAAGAAAGGATATTTTTCCATCCAAAGATATCTAAAATCTGAATTATCTCTCTCTAGGCCAAAATAGGTAGAAACAAGATCTTTTATTATTCTAAAAAGGGGGATTGATTACAGGGGAACAAACTAGACATCTTGAGGGGTTGGGGAGGAATCTTACACATAGAATCACCACTTTTTTCCTCCTTTAACGAGGCACAGCCGGCTGATTCTCTCCCATAGAACAAGGGTCTTCTCAGGACTTAATCTAACCAACATAACTAATCGTATCTTAATTGTTTTGCAGGAATCCTCTGATCCAGCCTACCAGCCCATGGGTTAACCAACCATCGGACCATTGTATTGGTGGGATTCCTTTATAAAGATTTGCTTGTGTTTTGCCCGGTACCAAAGGAAAAGAGTTCCCAGGCCCCCTAGCCGGCATTTCATGCAAAAATTAAGGTAGGCATTCCACATACACACCTAATATGAAATTGCCATTTATAACAGATTCGGTTATCTTTAAAACAATCCTTATAAATTGCCATTTATAAACAGATTCGGTTGTCTTTAAAACAATCCTTCAATAGAAATCATAATATTATTGATCATCATCCTCCAAAATTTTGAGTCCATTGTGTTACAAAATATGTCATATGGAGTCTCCATTGAAGACCAGCTGGTCAACCAACAAGATCCAATATTCAAAATGTGATTCACAAAAGTTATTCATCTTAGTCCATCTGAATCTTCCTCGAGGCACTCATGGGTATCCTAGCAACCGCGAGCCCGTGCATCACCTAGTCAAAACCCTCTAGGATCCTCCTTAGGTGTCCTAGCACTTCACTCAGGGACCGCTTCGTTGGTCCTCGCCCATCGTACCGAAAGTGCACCATTTTAACCATACCGAGGTTGGTCAAGACCTTGACAGGCTTTACTGCCGCGATCGAGTGACGTCCCTTGATAACTCCCCGCGAGATGTTGCAAAGAACCTCCTCTTAGTAAAACACATGCCAAATGCTTCCTCCAGCATTTTGGCATAAAACAGTCCTTTAAATGAAAAACCGAGGTTCTATGCAAGTAAAATTTCCAGTTTGAGATTGCTTCCAAAAAATCCCTTTTTCTTTAATTCCCAATTTTGTAATGAGAATCCTTGATCTCTCATCAGGGTAATCTACCCATCATTTGATTGATTATCCAACTAGATTCTTGGTTATTTCGGTCAAAGGAAAACTAGTTTAGTTCAGCGGTAGTCTATTCTTTGTATTTAGGAACTGGAATCGGTCACGAAGTTTTTGCTTGATCCAGATCGAGAGATAGACAAGGTAGGTTTACTGTCTGTCCCTCTCGTAGTCTAACCAAAATCATTCCGTTTAGTCCTAACAAGGATTTACTTCAGATAAACATCTAATTTTGGTTAAATACCAATTTAGTGATTTAACCAAATAAAATTTCTAAACATATTCTTTCTACCACTTAATTTCTCAACCTTAATTCCCTAGGTAGAATTATGGTGAAATTTCATCTTTTGACACCAAAAATTAATTTCAATTCTTTCTTTACTTAAATATCATAAAAATTTTCTTTTAACTAAATACCAATATCTATTTATTTTGAATAAGCTTGAAATCCCACTTTTTCTCCTTTAATGAAATGTCATGGTAATTCCTCTTTTATCATAAAATAAATCTATATAAAATTTCTCTTTAAATTCAATAAAAATATTCAATATTATAAATATACCAAGAATTCCACTTTTACCATTTAAATGATTGAATTTTAAATATGATGAGAATTCCTCTTTCATCATTTAAATTTATTCAAAAATAAATTTAACTAAAATTTCTCTTAAAATTAAATAAAAAATATATATTAATTTCATTATACTAAGAATTTCACTTTTTTCATTTAAATGATTGAATTCCAAATATGATGGGAATTTCTCTTTCATCATTTAAATTTTTCTTATGCATAAAATAAAATTTAACTAAAATTTCTCTTAAAATTGAATAAAAATGTCCATTAATCCAAATATGACAAGAATTCCACTTTATCCATTGAAATGATTGAATTCCAAATATGATGGGGATTCCTCTTTTATCATTTAAATTTATTCATGCATAAAATAATTTATCTAAAATTCTTCTTTAATTTTAAATAAAATATTTATTATTTTAATATTCCAAATTTTCTCTTTCTCCATTGGAATACATGGATATCCATTATCATGGGAATTCCTCTTTTATCATAAAAATAAAATTACTAGAAATTTCTCTTTTTCTCTAATTAACTATTTATACATAAACATTAAAAATTAATTTTCCATGGATGTGATGAAAATTACTCATTTAGCATAGGATGACTAATCCTAGAATATGGTAGGAAGTCCTCTTTTCACATTATGCATAAAAATGATTTATGTGTTAATTTTTAAAATTTTTGCCATAGCTCCGCTGCTATTATTGATAATTTTTAATAATTTTAAAAAGCATAAGACTTAGTAATATGCTTATGATAGATTAACTATCAATAGATCTAAATCCAATTTATGGATCTAAATCATAATTTTATCATAATGTATGTAACATAAAAGCATTAAAAAGCCATTTCTTTAGCCTCTATCTTGACTAGCATAGAGTTTAATTTTAGAATTGAGAATTGCTCCATGAGAAGCATCATCGGAATAGAGAATTGGTCATAGGAATGACCATTCTTTGGGGGGGGGAGAGAGATATACATAAAAACATCCTAATTAAGTATAAATGTAAACTTTTTGTGATTAATCATTAGAGTTCTTTGGAGAGCTTCATTTGCATTGAAAAACCATTCATTTGAATACTTCTCAAGCTTGAGAGGGGTTGAGAAGTGAAAAACATTTAGAAGATTAAAGAAAAACCATAAAGTCACTTCTTACCTCTTTTTTTTCTTGCTTCTTTGCTCTCAGAAGAGGCCCCCAACCAATCAATTGGTTATTATGTTGAGAGGAAAGCTCCAAGGAAGGTTGAAGAGAGAGAGAAGCTCCAATCTCTCCAAAATGTAGAGGATTTTTAAAGGATAAAAGAAAATATGCTTATTCTAATGTAATATTGGCATGGTCTAGTTTGCAGATGAGAATACAAAAGAATGATGGTCTATTTATAGGTGAGGGAGGCCACTAATTGAGTCCAACTAAGTTCTAGAATTTTGGAGCTTCAGTTTGGCTGAATCTGGACAAGATTTGGACCAGTTTGGCTCCCTTTTTTATTTGGTTTGATCCAGGAGAGAGGAGAGATAAAAATATCATAATATTTTTGAATTTAAAACTCATTCACATGTGTGAAATATGCACCTCCTTGAAGTCTCCCCCCTTCCTTACCAAGGTGTCAAAATTGTATGATTACTCCAAAATATCTCATTTTTTTAGTAATATCTCATAGTTTTTAACTAATAAACCTTGTACTCAGTCAACTCTTCATCTTATGTGGACATTTACTCATTTTTGGGTATTTTCTTTTATTCATTGGATTTATCTCATCCCAAAACTTGGATTAATCTTATGAGTCCATAGGAACCTTAATTGGACCATAATCCAAAAATTTCAAAAAATCTTGACCCTTAGGCTAAGGTCTTTTAAATCATCTTCAATTGATTCCTAATGTACCTTGGAAAATTTATTTTGATTTTCTATTTTAGGTAAACATATTTTTGATATCAGGAGAATTTGTTTATCTAAAAATATCTCAATATTGAATTACCACTCTCTAGAATTTTTTTATCTCTCTAGGCAAAAACAAGAAAAAATAATATTATCTTGAATTCAAAAATAGGGAATGATTACAGGGGATTGAAGTAAAACTTATTCATTATTGAGGCTGAGGAGGAATCTTACATCCTCTCCCACTTGAAAAACGCGAGATGTCCTCATCTCGCAAAGTGGGGGTAATCTTTTGCCAACTCTTCTTCCTTCTCCCAAGTGGCATCTTCTAGAGGGAAGAACTTCCACTTTACTAAAACTTCTCTGAGGTCTCTGCTCCTGAGAATCTTCTCTCGAACGTCAAGGATTTCCTCAGGTTGGAGTACCATCTGGACTTGAGTCGGAGAGATCAATTGTTCATTCATCAAGCATGTGACTCGAGATGGGTACATATTTCTTAAGTAAACTAACGTGGAATACATTATGTACCTTGAGATGGAGAGCAAAAGAAGTTTATAAGCTAGATCGCCCACTTTCTTTATAACAACATATGGCCCACAGTATGTGGGAGATAGCTTCTTGTACTTCCCTAAGGATAAGGAACTTCTTTTTGGTCATACTCGAATGAAGACCATATCTGATTCTTCAAACTCTCTCTCTGATCTATTTTTATCTGCATACTACTTTTGCCTATCTTGGGATGCCTTTATATCTTTACGGATTGATTGCATTTGCTGGTCCATGTTATCAAGCATTTGTCTAGACATCTCGACTCTGATCAATGGATCGAACCAAGTCAATGGTGTAAGGCAATCTTGTCCATACAAAGCTTTGAAAGGACTCATCCCAATGCTTCGATGATAAGAAGCATTGTAAGCAAATTCGACAAGATGCAAATGGCTTAACTACTTCTTGGGTTCCCTACCGTAGCATGATCAAAGCATATCTTCTATTACGTGATTCACTCTTTCAGTTTGGCCATCTGTTTCGGGGTGATAGGCTATGCTGAGATCCAAAAAAGTTCCTACTGCTTCAAAGAATGCAGTCTAGAATTTTGATGTGAATTTGGGATCTCTGTCACTTACTATACTCCTGTGGGTAAGCCATGCAATCTGAAGATCTCTTTAAGGAAAACCCCGGCAACATCCACTGTAGTGTATGTTTCTTTCACTGGAATCAGAGATGGGCAACTTTGGTTAGCCTGTAAACTACCACAGTAATGGAGTTGTACCCTGATTGCACTGAAGGTAATCCAGTGACAAAGTCCATACTGATACATTCCCACTTCATCTGTGGAATGTCTAGAGGTTGCAGTTTCCCTGGCATCTTGACTCTCTTTGCCTTGACTCACATTAAGCATTTCTGCACATGATCAAGTACATCCTTTTTTAGTCCTGGCTAGAAGAAGCTTTTCTTCGTAGACATATAGGTTTTTATAAACCCTGGATGTCTAGCTATCAGGCTATCATGGGCTTCTCTCAAAATTCTTCTCTTTATTCCCTCATCATTGGGGATACATAGCTGATTATTATAAAACATGCATCCTTCATCCAATTTGTACCTAAGAACTCAAGTCATTTCCTGAGGAGTCTTACTTTCTTACATCAAAAGGGTAGCAATCAGGGCAAAGAATTTCTCCTGCTGCATGATTTTCTTCTTTGCTTAACTGATCAATGGATTTGACACCACTGTAATTGTAAGCAAGGAGGCTAATCTGCTGAGCGCATCTGCCACCACATTTTCTTTCCCCGATCGATACTTAATTTCAAAATTGAATTCCTGCAGGGTCTGCATCCATCTCCTTTGATGCATGTTGATATCCCTTTGGGTGAAGATCCACTTCAGACTTTGATGATCTGTCATCATCAAGGTGAACCTCTATCCCAAAAGATAATGTCTCCACCACAACTTCAGAGCATACACTACTGAGAGTAACTCCAAGTCATGGACGGCATAATTTCTCTCATGTGTTCTGAGTAATCTGGATTTATAGGCCACTGCATGACCTTCTTGCATAAGAGTACCGCCGAAGGCAAACCCACTGGCATTAGTAACTACCTCAAAGGGTTTGGTAAAATCTAGCAACTTAAGGACATGATTGGTTACTAAGGCTGTCTTCAAAGGCACTCTGACACATTGCAGTCCACTGAAAAAGTGTACTCTTCTTGAGAAGGAGTTAAAGGGGATGCTATCTGAGCATACCTAAGTATAAAGATCCTATACGATCCGGTTAATCCTAGGAATCCTGTGACTTCCTTTACCGTCTTGGGTTCTTGCCATTTTACGAGCGATTGCTTGGATCTTTGCGGGGTTAGGAGAAATCCCATCCTTTGATACTATGAATCCCAAGTATTCCATCTGGTCAACAGAGAAAGAACACTTGCTCTTTTTTGCAAAGAGTTGGTGTTTCCTTAGGATTTCCAGGACCTTGCACACATGATCTCATGATCTGCAACATTCTTTGAGTATACCAAGATATCGTCAAAGGAGACAAGAACAAAATCATCCAAGTGTTCTCTGAGAATATCCTACATAAGATGATTAAATGTCACCGGGGCATTAGTCAATCCGAATCGCATGACTGTGAACTCATAATGCCTATAGCGAGTATTGAATGTTGTCTTCAGGATGTCCTGCTCCTTGATTCTGATCTGGTAGTACCCGGATTTGAGATCTATCTTTGTGAACATTTGGGTCCCACACTACTTAACCGATCCAGAAGTTTATCAATCCTAGGAATAGGATATTTATTCTTAATTGTTGTTAATTGATTCAGTCCTTTAGTCAATACAGAGTCTTAGCATTCCATCTTTACTTTTTTGAAAGAGAATGGGCGCACCCCAAGGTGAGACATTGGGTCAAACAAATCTATGCTCTAACAGTTGTCTTAACTACTCCTTAAGTTCTATGGCTTCAGGGACTGGCATTTTGTATGCATGCTAAGCCACTGGCTGAGCTCCGAGGGTTTACTCGATCTCATTATCTACTTTGTGAGACGGAGGCATCTCAGTCATGCTGTATTGCTGCATAGATCTGTCCTTTTTCTTCCTCCACTTCATCAGCTATAGTGACAGCTCTAGCTGCTCTACAGTCTGAGGCGGAACTCTCTCTCTTTGGTTACTCCAATTTGGGAGGGAGTTTGGAGATTGCTTTGCATGGAGGCTACAGGGGCTGAGCTAGTACTCTTCTGGGGTTGCCTTGATTTTGGCACGGGGGACCCTGATTGGACTAGGAGTCTGTCTCTAAATTTTGGGACCTTGGCTTCCTTGGCTCACAGAAAGAGATGGGCAATCCTTGAGCTGGTGCCCAAACCCCTGACATTCGCTCGAAGCATCTGTCCTCGCTTCGAAGCTCTTCCCTCTGCATTCTTGAGAGTCAGAGTTCCTAAGAAATTACTTCAAGGGAAAGGTCTTCCTTCATTCCTGAAGCTTCCGACACCTCTCTTACAAACCCAACATTTCAGTCCACATGGCAACCCCCCATTTGGCTATTCCTTAATCACCTTGATTAGGCTTGGGCAAATTAAAGGGCCCAAGAAGACCCCATTCACTTCCTAATGCCCATCTCGAGATTCTAGTTGGGACCTTGGTGTCTCTTTGGAGACGGAAGGTTGGAAGAACTTCCCGGTGTCTGAAATCTTTTGAAGAATGAGGGAGCTGGCTTTGGTGGGACTTTTGAAAAGATGCAGGGGAGAAGAAAGCTTGAGCTCAAGCACACACATACTCACAAAACCCTAAAAGAGAACACACAAGGTGAGAGACTGAAAATCTTCTTCTTCTTCACGCAACACTCAACACACCATATACAAAGATAAGAGTACACCATATATGAAAAGGTACTCAACCAAATACATACTAGGGTTCTCTATAGTGTGAACCCAACTAAATGAGCTGGTGCTATAACTATGCTAGTCTTCTCTAGAATGGCTATCACACAGCCTGTCATCCCACTAGCCACATATCACCCATGATCTCACCAACCATGCCAAGTGTGGGACATATCCCCCAAGCGGGTAATCAATGTCCACCGCCTCACTAGATGAGCTTGATATCTCAACACTCCCCCTGGAGCTCGACTCCATTGCATGTACACCAAGCAAAGCCTTGAATCTGTGGAGTTTCTCTGTACCCAATGCTTTGGTGAAGATGTTAGCGACCTGATCCTGTGTGCTAACATAAACAAGGTCAACGTCTCCTGCCAAAACCTTCTCTCTGACAAAATGGTAGTGGACCTCTATATGCTTTGTGCAAGCATGAAAAACTGGGCTCCTGGGCCAACTGTATATTACTAATGTTGTCACAGAAAATGACAACTTGCCTATCCACCCACTGATAGACCCAAATCTACAAGTAGCTTTCACAACCAAGCTACCTCACATGCTGCCATAGCAGCACCTCTATACTCGGCCTCTGTGTACTAGATAGAGCAACCATAAGCTGCTTCTTGCTGCTCCAAGTCATAGCAGCACTCCCCAAAGAAAACATGAAGCCACTAGTAGATCTTCTATCTGAGATACTACCACCTCATTCAGTGTCTGTGTACCCATGTACACATATCTCTGTCCCAGTTTCATAAAATAGTCCACAATGCAAAGTAGACCTCACATACCTCAGTATGCATCTCAAACTTATGTTTAAGTAAGATCTTTACATCAAAGATCTCTGCATCATGGTCCCCCGTAATGATCAGGTCATCTACGTAGATGACAACAAGCACAACCCCTCTATCACTGGCTCACATACAGTAAGAAATCTGCATTACATGAAAGCCAATAGTGACAAGATATTCAAAAAACTTGTCAAACCATGCTCTTGGTGCTTGTTTTAAGCCATACAAGGCTTTCTTCAACCTGCAAACATGCTCGGGGTGACTCACATCCTCATAACCAGGTGGCTACAACATATACACCTCTTCTTGCAAATCCCCATGCAAGAATGCATTCTTTACATCCATCTGATGTAAAGACCGTTGCTTTGACGCAGCCACTACTATCACAACTCTCACTGTTGCCATCTTGGCAACTGGGCTGAAAGTTTTCTCATAATCAATGCCATATGTCTGCGCATATCCTTTGGCTACCAATCTAGCCTTGTACCTGCTTATGCTTCCATCACTGTTATGTTTTACTTTGTACACCCACTTGCATCCAATGGCTTTCTTGCCTTCAGGGGCAATTGCACTAAATCCCAAATCTCATTTCCATATAGTGCATCCATCTCCTCATCCAAAGCTTTCTCCCAAACATACATTTCCAACAGCCTCATCAATGCATGCGGGCTCTACAACCTGCACAACTTTTGCCATGTATGCATAGTGATGTGCCACATAACCATCATAGGTAAACCTCTACACAAGATTCTTCACTCTCCCAGATCTTCGCAGCTTTGCATTCATGGCTTCCATAGCCTTCTTTACACTAGGTGTTCTCATAGCTGGTATCCCAAGATCCTCATCAAGGCTCATCTCTGAGCCACTAGACTCTCCAATCAACATGATACTGCCTTGCAGAAATGTCAGGCATACTAAGGGGCTCAACCACTTTCTCTTTGCCTTTATGTGATGTACTAATCACATTTGCAGGACTGGTATTATGATGCAGCCTGCCACTCCATGGTCTATCAAGTGAACCACTAGATGAGGACTCTCCTAGTCCACTCAAAGACTGTGATTGCTGACTTGCATTCTGTGTGACCACATTTCCACTCACATCAGTCCCAACAGCTTCTTTTTTAGCAGCATACCAGTTGCTCATTTCAAAACAACATCCCTGCTTACTCTCAACTCATGTGTAGTAGGGTTATAACACCTGTATCCCTTTTGCTCAAGGGAATACCCAATAAACACACATTTTTCAACTTTTGGATCCAGCTTAGTTCTCAGCTCAGCTGGCACATGCACATATGCAATGCATCCACAGACTTTCAGATGAGACAAATCAGGTTTTTTGCCAGTAAACCTCTCCTTTGGAGTTACATCATGTATGGCTGCAATTGGAGTCCTATTCATGATGTAAACTGCTGTAGAAACAGCCTCAGCCCAATAGCTATGTGGTATTTTCTTCTCTCCCATCAATGCTCGTGCAATCTCAGCAATATGCCTGTTTTTTTGCTCAGCAACTCCATTTTGCTGTAGAGTGTATCTGCATGTAAACTGTCTTAGAATACCATTCTTCTTCAAAAATTCAGAGAACTCATTGGAAAAGTACTCTCCCCCTCTATCTGACCTTAGGCACTTTACATATTTCCATGTTTACTTTTCAACCATAACTCTGAAATTCTGAAAATGAGTGAACACCTCAACCTTCTCCTTCATGAAGTATACCCACACTTTCCTTGTGTGGTCATCAAATAAATGTCACATATAATACATGTAGCCTCCCATAGACATGGTCTTCGTAGGACCCCATACATCTGAATGCACGACATCTAGTGCATTTCTACTCACATTTCTGTCACGTGGAAATACATGCTTTGTTTGCTTTCCAAATTGGTATGCTTCACATATTTTTTGCATACCTTCAACTTTAAACTTTGACAGCCCTATCACAATTCCTTTAGTCTACATCATAGACTTCATTCTCCGCACATTCACATGTCCAATTCTTTTATGCCAAATATCTTGTCTGCAACAATTCTTGAACCATTTGCAAACATCACAGCACTTACTTCAGGCATGTTTACATTCAATGTAAACATTCTGCCCACTCTGTTGCCTTTTGCAACCAACCTGCACTTGTCTTTAAAGTCTTCAACATAACAACCATCAACTTGCAAACCCTGCTGCTCAATCATCTAGCCAATTGAAACCAGATTCTTTGTTATGTTCGGAACATGAAGTACATCTGCAAGGTACTTCACTTTGCCATCTTGCATGACAATGGCACATCTCCAACATGGGCAATTGGATGAGCAGTGTCATCCCCTATTTCCACAAAACTTGGTCTTTCAAGGTTTTTCATCTCCTTGAACCACTCCCCATGACTTGTCATGTGGTTTAAAGCACCTGAATCAACGTACCATACATCATCTTTATGTGCTGCTTCAACATTTTCAGACATGGCATTAACGACATGCTGCATAACAAACAACCTTTCATTATCCTCATTGTTTCTGCTGCTCGAGGATGCATAGTTGTTTTGCTACAATTTTCCATTTTGCATGTCAGCCTGCTTCTTATATAACAATCTGCCTGCACATGTCCAAGCTTACCACCCACAACAATAAAAGCATCCACGTGTATCGTTATACTACCTTTGTCGATTTTCACGACCTCTTTGACTCCCCCTGCCTCTGAATTGGCCTCTTCCACCTGCGTGTTGTTATTGTTGCTATGAATTTTGGGACTGTTGTTGTTGCTGCTTCTGCTGGCCATAATTCTGATTACCTGTTCGGCCACCTCCTTGGCCGCATTCATGGCCTCCTCTACCTCATCCTCTTCTTGAACTTGTGTATTAGGCCTATTGCTCTGAACTGTTTTTGTTTTGTGAAGGCTGTTGGTCTTCACCCAAGCTCTTCTCTTCTATAATCAACATAGACACCAAATCTGTGAAATTGGGAATGTTTTCTCGAGTCTGAATAGACGTCTTGAACGCCTTGTATTGTGGCCCGAGACCACGTAGACAGACTTCCACCTTATCATCATCATCTACTGAAACTCCAATAGATGCAAGGGATTCCACAATACCCTTGATCTTCAATGTAGTCATTCACATACATACTCTTTTTCTCCACAGTATGTTCATTCTTCAACTGTATCTTTTGTGCCTTGGTATTCGTTTCATAGAGTTTTACCAAGGTGTCCCACGCCTCCTTGGGGGACTTGGCATCCTGTATGTGCCCAATCATGGTGTCCTATTGTGTACTGATACAGAGCCAATACATAACTTTTTGGCTCCTTGGTTGTTCCAATCCTTGAACTCTTTCACATCTGCAGGCAGCAGTCGGATTCCGGTATCTCCGGTGCCTCTTCATGCTCACCTTCTTGGTTGTTCCAACTTTTTTGGCTCCTTGGTTATTCCAATCCTTGAACTCTTTCACATCTGCAGCAGCAGTCGGATTGATCTCCGGTATCTCCGGTGCCTCTTCATGCTCACCTTCTATGTGGTCCCAGTAACCCTTTTCCATCAGGAAATTTATCAACCTGAACCTCCAAGCAGGGAAGTTGTTCTTATCAAGCTTCTTAGCAACAATTTGGTTTATGCCATCATTTGACATCTTGCCAAACACACAAATTTACCAGAAACAGCACTCTGGTTTGTCCTGCACAATCTGCTGTATTTTCTGTAGCGGTACTGTACTACACTCAAATGTCATACCTTCCATAGAACAAGGATTATCCTGGGACTTACTTTAATTGTCGTAACTTGAACAGAATTGAATTTTACTATAGGAATCCATCAGTCCAGCCTAACCCCATCCAATCCCATGGGTTAGCCAACTGCCCAACCATTGTATTGATAAGATCCATTATAAATATTTGGTTATGTTTTGTATTGATAGGATCCATTATAAATATTTGGTTATGTTTTGTCTTTGGGTGTTGAAATTTGAGCATTGTGATGAGCTATGGTGGATCAAACACTAGAATCAACATCATTAACAAAGTGATTTAGTAAATAATTAAGATGTAATTAGTGGGTAATTAGCAAATAGATTAATGTAGGCATGGATACTCAAAAACCAGCAAATTCTCATTAGGGCAATGCCTCAGTGCATACAAACACCCAATGGAAACTGTTGACCTCCTTGCAGCACACACAATGTCTGTACAACCAATCTATCTTCCTACAGTTCTTAAAATAGAGTTATGCAGAGAATCGATTACTTACCCGCAGTGCTCAAAATCGCCTGCTTTCTGAAAAACGGAGGTCCTAACGAGTCCGAAACGCATTTTGGGCACAAAAAAATTAGTCCAATAGGACATTATAGATTCCCTATAGCTTTACTCCTGCGAAGAAAGCTCCTCAATCAGAGATTGTTTGCCGGTGCCTTCCGTAGAGCTCCCGACAAGGGTGTAGTCGCCAACACAAATAGGGAAGAGTAGATGAAGCTCTTACTCTCGTACCACTTCGTGTGCTTCCCTTGCTTGCAGCTCAGCCCTTAGCATGAACTAGGCTCTGATACCATGAAAAGATGTAGAGGAGAAGAGAGCTTGAGCTCTTGCAAGCACACACACACACACACACAACCCTAAAAGAGAACACACAAGGTGAGAGACTGAAAATCTTCTTCTTCTTCACACAACACTCAACACACTATATACAAAGATAAGAGTACACCATATATGAAAAGGTACTCAACCAAATACATACTAGGGTTCTCTATAGTGTGAACCCAACTAAATGAGTTGGCGCTATAACTATGCCAGTCTCTAGAATGGCTGTCACACAACCTATCATCCCACTGGCTGCATATCACTTACGATCTCACCAACCATGCTAGTGGTGTAAGTGTGGGGCCTATCCCTCAGGCGGGTCATCAGTGTCAACCGCCTCAATGAGCTCGATATCTCAACAACTTTCATGAGATGAAGGCTTTGGCTAAGTCCGTCGCTTCTCGACAACTTCTGCCACCATGGACACTGGCTTGGCATTCTTGACCAGTGTGTCCAAGGGTTCATTCATTCCCCAAATGAACCTGGCCATAAGTTGCTCTTCGTCTAGAGGTGGTGAATACTTGAGTAGAAGAGCAAATTCTTGGTGATATTCTTCGATGGTTTTGCTCCCCTGGTTTAGCTCTAAAAATTCATTCATTTTGGTTTCTAAGAACCCGGGGGGACAAAACCTCTTCCTTAGGCTTTACGATCATTCAAGGACTGGGTATTCCTGTCCCAGATGGTTGGTGTCACAATGGTACCTCCATGCCACCCTCGCTATTTCCACAATTTTCAGCCTGGCAAGAGCCATTTTGTTCCTCTCATTGTAGCCTGTGACATCAAAATACTCTTCCATAGCTTCCACCCATTTCTCCACAGCCTCGCCTAGGTTCTCCCCTTCTCCTTTGAAGGGTCCTGTGACTGAGTTCTGTGAAGAGCCTTGCAAACGTTGGGGTCAAGCTCTTCTTCTTCAGAGAGAGAGTCTGGCTGACAGCCACGGTTTCCTCGCCTCATGATTCTGCCAAACATGATATATTATTAATTTTTTATTTTGATATCGTCCATGAGATCCTAAGACTTAAGAGGTTCAAAAAATAATTTCTTAAACAAGATAAATGATCTTATTGGAGATCTATGACATATGTCCGGTAACAAATTTTACTTCATCAATTCGTCACAATAAACAATCACTTATACAACATGGAATTTTTTCACGAAACATTTCTTTATTTACACCAGTCACCGGCTATCCAATGCTAAAAAGAATTATTCAGTGATAGAATGGGAGTGTCTTGGGATGATTTATTCTGTGAAGAAATTTTGGCATTATTTGTTGGGACGTCCATTCATTCTTCATGTGGATCATTCTGCATTACTATACCTGGTGAAGCAGCAAAACTTGACAGATAGATTAGCACAATGGGTGCTATTGTTACAGGAATTTAAGTATACTATGGTGCATCGACCAGGATGTCAGCATGTTATAACCGATTATTTATCCAAATTGGATAATGGAGAATTTCCAGTAGGGGTGGAAGATGAATTTCCTGATGCACACTTGTTGCAGTCCAGTCAGAGGCAGAAGATATAGGTGTGTAGATTCCCTGGACATGGTATGATGAGATGCTACATTTTCTAGTTTCTGGGGAGATGCCAGCTCATCTATCGATCAACGAAAAAGATTGGCATTTCGGAGCCAGAATTTTGAAGTAGTATTGGGAGTGTGTATTGCTAATGGAGCAGGAAGCGGTGCTAGAGCTGAAGCCCATGCAGGGGTAGCTGGTGGAAATTTTGCGGGCCCAATTACTGCTAAGAAAGTATTGCAAGCCAGACTGTGGTGGCCATCTATACATGAGGATGCACACAAGTTTGTCTCAGGAATGTTAACAATCCCAAAATGGGATTGATCATGTGGTGAAGGATAATGATTAAGTAACATAATTAAGGTGGATTAAACCACACTAAGAACTCCATAATAACAAGAGAGAGAGAGAGAGAGAAAGAGAGAGAGAGAGAGAGAGAGAGAGAGAGAGAGAGAGAGAGATTGCACACTCATATCTATTCTATTGCTCTTTGCATATCACAATGAACCATACAATGATATAGGCCCTCTAGCCTTATCCCACTTTACACATCATCATCCATGTGGCACTCCCTTTTCCACTCTTTTGGTCAACACTCACACACCATTCAATATTACGTGGCATTCTTATCTTGCCACAATATCTTGTACCTTTAGGGTGCTTTCCCACACACACAACACCACGATTACATCTCTCAACACCCCCTCTTAAAAATCGAGGTGTTCCACAACTCACCCATCATCCATATCAATGTAGCATTGTACAAACACAATCGCTACCTCTCAACACTCCCCCTCAATGATACATTGGAGTGTCCATCAACCAAACATGTGTGTACGTGTCTACCATCTTAGACACCAAGTCCATTTTGAGCCAACTCACTCACAGCGGAACCACTGAGTCTGATTTGAACATAGAAGTTCGGGTGGGAACCAACCCATGCGCATGCACCTTACACGTGCATTGCTCATGCACACATCACACAACAACCATTTCGAGCTTCTAGGTGAGCTTGGGTAGGGAAACCATCATACCAATGGGTGAGAACAAAAAATACATATGTCGTTTTGAGCTTTAAATTCGGGTACGATTACCCT
The DNA here is from genome assembly GCF_041138505.1 of Cibotium barometz. Lineage (NCBI taxonomy): Eukaryota > Viridiplantae > Streptophyta > Polypodiopsida > Cyatheales > Cibotiaceae > Cibotium > Cibotium barometz. The sequence goes on from NC_141087.1 coordinate 46,109,194, forward strand.
CATAATCATGGGTGAAACAATACAATCAATTTGGCCAAAGCCTAGTAGGGAACCCACATGTGTGTGTGAAAAACTTTAAAAATTCTTTTCATAATTTGCCAACATTAAAAGCATGTGAATGGGGGCATAACCAAGGGACAAATGATTTGCTGGTGTGAATGTACCCTTAAATAATTTAAGGGTTTATAAAAAAAAAGAAATTTAATTTCTCACTCCTCGGCTACCTCTGCTGCTATGCGCCAAGATTACAACTATCCCTCTGGTCGTCTCCTTCATTCGCCTGCGCATGTCTATTTGCTCTTTGTCGGTTGCTATAGCTGGCCAATTTCCACACAAGCTCGCCATGGATACTTAGTGGAGCTCTTCTTTTGAGCTACTCGACTACTAACATTTTTCTTTGTGTTGCTTCTTATAGCTTATGCCTTTTCTCTCCAGTCGCTTCAAGCTACTATTTATCGTGCCAATGCTACTTAGCTCCAACCGCCTTTCTCCTAGCTTGTTCTCTCCACAAGCTTCTTCATGCTGCTATCTCTCTAATGCTCTGTTATCCGTGTATTGCTTTTTGCTGTGTGCAGCCTCTTCCATCGAAGAAGGATTCGCAAGAGTGTCATGCTTGGCCTTCAACTCCTCGGACTTCCACATTCCCTACACAGAGGGTATCACAGTGAGAAGGAATCCTAGTTCTTACACACTCTTTGTGTGTACCATCCAGAGATTCATCCCCATGATCCATCGCAAGCTCTTGGCGTTGCACTTCTCAAACTACCTCTCTCTTAGTTGCTGCCATCTTACTAGCTTGTTACACAAGCTTCTTCTATGTGCATGTACCTTTTCTATTGACTCTTTAATCTAGCTTTTCTTTTGCACTTACTACCATCACTTGCAGCCCTTTCTTTTCACACCCTTTGGGTGTACACTCTTTGCTTGTAGATTTGCACTTGTTGTAGCTTTTGCTGTTGCTCCAATTCTCTATCTTGTTGTTCCTTGCAATGACACCTATGTGTTGCCTTAATACAGAAACCTCCTCAGTTTCCATGAGACCATCAATATGGCCATTGAGCTCTTCATAAGCTCCATTTACATGCTACCAAGGTTGCTTTCCAAGTTTTTCCCAATGAGAAACTATAGATGCATACACATATGAAAGTTCCCACAACTTCCACCACTTTGCTCATCTCCTTGAGCAACATCCACAGATGCATCATCTTCTTGATGCACACACATGTGAACTCCATTGTGTCCACCATCTCACTTGCCATCATCTTGACAAGCATACACCTCCACACATGCTCTTTGCCCAAGTGCAAAGAACCATGGGATCTTCTCATCCCACAAATCAGCAACCCTTCTTTAAAATTTCATAAGGCAAAACTCACAAAACCAACCTTCTTGAGACACCTTTATCTCCTTGGCAGCTTCCTTGTTGACACCGAAGACTCCATAGACTTCATACTTGTGAAATCTCCATTTTCAGCTTCTTTGATGAGATGAGCATGCTCTTCATGTTGCAAAACTCCCATTTGCAATTCTCTTGTGGGCAACTTCTATGCAACCTCCTTATTACAAATCTCCTCTCAAACTTGAGAATGGCATCTCTAAATATCTCTCAAATCCTCACAAATGCAAATCCAAATGATAATATGAGTGTGCATAATTTTTTTTTTCATAATAATTGAAAATAATGCTTAATCAAAGAACTCATAACCAAGAAAAAACTATACATAAATATTCAGCATGACCAAGAGCCCACCCAAGCTTTGATACCATGTTAACAATCCTAAATGGGATTGATCATGGTGATAGACACAAGATTAAGCAACATAATTAAGGTGGATTAAACCACACTAAAAACTCCATGAGAGAGAGAGAGAGATTGCACACTCAACACTTGATCTCTTCTATTGCTTATCTTAAGTGAACCATACAATGATATAGGCTTTCTAGCCTTATCCCACTTTACACATCATCATCCATGTTGCAACTCCTTTTCCACTCTTTTGGTCAACACTCACACACCATGCAATATTACATGTGGCATTCCTATCTTGCCACAATATCTTACACCTTTAGGGTGCTTTCCCACATATACACAACATCGTGATTACATCTCTCAACATGATTGGTTGATGGACACACTCCAATGTATCATTGAGGAAGAGTGTTGAGAGGTAGTGATTGCGGTTGTGCAATGCTACATTGATATGGGTGATGGATGATGGGTGAGTTGTGGAACACCTCGATTAAGAGGGGGTGTTGAGAGATGTAATTGCGGTGTTGTGTGTATGTAGGAAAGCACCCTAAAGGTGCAAGATATTGTGGCAAGATAGGAATGCCACATGTAATATTGAATGGTGTGTGAGTATTGATCAAAAGAGTGGAAAAGGAGTTGCCATATGGATAATGATGTGTAAAGTGCGATAAGGCTAGAAAGCCTATATCATTGTATGGTTCACTTGAGATAAGCAATAGACGAGATCAAGTGTTGAGTGTGCAATCTCTCTCTCTCTCTCATGGAGTTTTTAGTGTGGTTTAATCCACCTTAATTATGTTGCTTAATCTTGTGTCTATCATCATGATCAATCCCATTTTAGGATTGTTAACAAGAAATTGTGATGCATGTCAAAGATTAGGACAGACAGCCAAGGAGGACCAGATGACGCCTATAACCGGTATTACCATTGGAGCCTTTTCAAAAGTGGGGGCTGGATTTTGTTGGGCCAATTAAGCCAGCAGTACAAAGAACTGGGAACAGGTATATTTTAACCCCACGGATTATTGGGTTGAAGCTTGGGCATTATGAGATAATATCGCAGCATCTGTAGAGCCAAGTGTTTGTATAAGGATGTGCTGACGCAGTACGGCTGTCCGGTTGAGCTTGTCAGACAGAGGCACACATTTTGTCAATAAGGTGGTATGAACCAGCCGCATTATTAGCATATCATACCGCTTTTAAGGTAGCCACAAGATTGACACCATTCAAGTTAGCATTTGGAATGGAAGCAGTCACAGCTTTAGAGTATGTGGTTTCGAGTCTTCGAATTGCAATCGAAGATCGTTTACTTCCAGAAGAATCTCTACAGTTTTGATTGGCAGATTTGGAAAATCTGGAAGAAGACCGGTTTTGCAAAGTTTTTATTTGTTGACAAAATTACAAAACCACAAGAAAGCTCAGGTGGACCGTCTATCCAAGAAACATATTTTTGAAAGAGGGCAAGCAGTATTGGTCTTCAATACTTGGATGGGCAAGCTGCCGGGAAAGTTAAAGTTTCGCTAGGCACAGGACCGTTCTAGATTTACCGCAATATCGGAGGCAATGCTTACAGCTGATGGATATGCAAGGTTGGCTACTACCGCATACAATTAATAGGTTCCAATTGCGGCTCTATCATGCAAAAGATTTGTGGTGTCCATTTCCCATTAATGAAGAAGTGGTGGCGGTGGAAAATTGGGTGGCTACCCGGTTCGAGAATAATTATTAGGCATACAATTTGGGTTTAATACACACTAATTATGGCCAAGATGGAGTAGTTATTATGCCAAAGAGGGTGTATCTGCTATGATGTGGTGCTGCATACAAAACAAACAAGAAAAGCAGTTTGCACATCCATTTGCTTTGCCAAGCTTTTGCACTTCTCTTTCTTGCTTCCCAAACTCTACCTTGCAGCCTACAGCAGTTTTCGTGCAGTCACAGGCACTAGCCAAAGTGCTCATGGTAATGGCGCCTATCCATTTCATCCCAGTGAAGAAGTTGAGAGCTCCAGTAGTAGATGACCAAATGGTGGCCTCTGGGAGTTCTCTATGCTAGATTGGGCCACAATTCCTGTGCATCCCATAGCTATTTCGCTTACACAAGAGTTAGCCGTGGGTGATGAGGTACACATCAGAGGGGAGCGTCGCCTCTACTGACAAAAGAGCGGGTGCACCACACCCTGTTCCTACCTTTGGATGGCACCACCACAGTGGCCCACACTCCTTCTGGGGAGGAGATGGAGAGAGTTTTTGGATCCAAGCAGGGGTCAGAGTACAAGCTTATGGGCTGCTCCTCAAAGTATCTGCCAGGGTATCGCTGGTTCTTGGAGGCAATCTGGATGCAGGCAAAAACATATACAATATCTGTTAAGGCCAAAGGATACTTGGATATAGCTGAATCCAGGCCTGTGGCATGGGCTAAAGTGTTGAAGCTGAGGATCCGTCAAGAAACAGCCAGGGTGGCGGTGCAGAAGCCAGAAACATCACTGGGAACTCGAAGCTGGGGCAATTTCTTACAGTTCTATTTCCGGACCCAGAACATTTCGTGCCAAGAAGAAGATTGACTGACCCAACTCCGCAGGTGGTGGTGGCAGCCACAATTAGCTCAGAGCATCTGATGGTGGCTGGGGTGCCGCTATAGTCTGAGAAGACCCCGCAGTCGTCAGTACTACCGGAACATGCGACTAGCCGAGGGACAGAAGCAGAGGTAGCAGAAATCACGGAAAGATCGGCCTCGACAACCCTAGCCCTCGTCATCCTTTTCTTGAATTGGGGAAATGAAAGATTTTGGAGGCAGGATCGTCTACCTATAAAAGATGGAGGGAGTCCGTGCATCCTACACCAGCACCGGCAGTTGTGCCGACACCCAGCACCACACACAGGTAGAGGCAGAGGCCGCACAGACTGTGTGTGGCAATAGTTTTGGTGAGGGCTTAACAATCCACAAGGGGGTTTCCCTGGGAAGCCCCGAATTTCATAGTACAAGTAGAACATTCCGGGCATGTGCCCACCCAGTTTTTGACAAAAGCAGTAGAGCAGCAGAGCAGGGGCCTACAGTGAAAATCGATAGAAGGGTCCAAGAGCTCGAAGTTGAGTTGGCCCGAGCGGCTATAGGATGTACAAAATAGACGGGCACAAGTGCTGCAAACTGCTCGAATAAATCTGCAGCCGCCCACCGCATGAAAAATTCACTGGTATATGCCGGTATATCATAGGAGATTACGGGCTATAGAGTGCAAAATGCACTTGCGACAGAACTCAACCAGACTCTGGGTGAAGCAGTAACTTTGAATACGGAGCAACTGGATGGGTTGGCGGCCCCATTAACGGAAGAGGTCCGGGAGGAGTGGCAACGCCAATTACAAATTTGGACCTTAGCAGTGTAACCTCTCCGCCATAGATACCCCACACCCAGATGATGATGAAGACGATGATCAAGAGGGAGAGGGTGGTCATCAAGGAAGCATGGCTGTGCTTGTAGAGCAGCAGCCCCAGTTGCCACTACAACTGGCACTGGGGGTTAACTGGCATAGTACCAGTTCAGCTGGGTTGACCGGAGCAACAGCCTCTAGGTTGGTCGAGAGTAGGAACATAACAGACACTGGCCGTATTACCTTCAGGTTTTATGTCAAGTGCCAGAGCAAGCCAGCTTGGGGCCATACCCTTGGATAAGGGAAAATAGCCGGTCGAAGTAATTATAGAAATGATAAAGTTGATAGAAATGCAAATAGTGGAAAGCTTGTTCTACGGCACTAGAGGCTCCAGCTCAAACCCACAACTTGAAATTATGAGGGAGCATGCAACTGTGTTAGAGCGCAATGTACAAGATTTACAATTAGAGTTATTAGTGCTGCGAGAGAATCCCAGGAGCCCGCCACCACAACATAGTGGACGATCGCAAAAGCAGGTTGGAGAATGCGGGGTGTGGGGCGAGTAGGTGTGGGGCGAGTAGTACAACCTGGATGGGAATAGATAAGGAAGGAACGGAGGCTGAAGGAAGAACAAATAAGATTATGCTTTTGGTTAGAGATGTGTGCACACCAGTTATTAGCACTTTATCTACCGAAGCAACCGCCCTAGTGGAGCAGCCAATGATTTTCTTTCAGAAAGTACTTACAGCATGTACAGTTTGCCCGGTTGTCGGATACTCGCAAGCGAACTTGCCATAGTAGATCCCTCAACACCACATCCATTGCAATGGTTGCAGGATTGGCAGGAGTGACAAGATCCGTGGGTTCGAATGCCAAGACCTTGCAACAGACAGCAAGAAGACTAACAAGTTGGTGCAGCTCCAACATCTATACAGGATTCTGTAAATTTACTTTTTGAAGACGAAGATTAATACTGAAGACTGTATTGTGGGTTCCTGAGTCCACCATGCATGCCAAGTGTAATGGGCGGCTGCCAGTCTGTACAAATTAACGTGAAGAGTCACAACCAGTCATACTGGAACGTCAAGCGGTGCTTGTAAGCCTATTATAAATTGTATGGAATACATGAATAAATCAGTAGAGAAGTTATCTAGTCTGTGCGTTATGTCTGTGCAATCTTTGCCATGTTCTATGTTTGCAGTGCTTATGTTTAACACTGTTTATCCATATTAATCTTATCATTAATTATGTTTGACGAATAACACACTACGGGTACTCGTCCCTCCTCTCACCTCACAACACTCACACACACTCACTAGCATGCATTAGAGAGAGAGATTAGCAATAGGATTAGCAAGATCCAAACTCAATTACACAATGGTGGGAGAGTATGTTGTATTATACGAGAAATTCACTTATATACATGGCCATAAGTGTTCACACTCATTTAAACTATGGCCGACTCTAGGTACTTTAGACTCACAAGAGGCTTAATGCTATTACAATGACTACTCTTATAATATATTCATGAAGTACATCACTTAGGACTTCATCCTAACTCGCTACCACACCCTCTTGAAGCAGGAATCACCTTAAGTACTCCATCAAACCATTATGGGCACCCATCCACGTTGTAACTTTAGACTCCATCGCTTCATATCTTGAATGTATGACCCTTTGGTGTAGATCTACCTTGACAGCTTGATGTAACATAATGGCGGGTAGCTCTTGTTAACCCTAGGAATGGGTTAACATTCCTCCCTGGCGATCGCATCCTCCTTTGATCACATTGAAGACATTTGTATGGGGGGAGAATTGACAAGCTTTGTTGATGGCTTGATGTTGATTGACGTTCAATCGTCTTTGTTCCTCCGGAAAAGGAATAATAAAATCTAGTTAGTGAATGAAAAGGTTAGTGGTTTATTGGGAATTCCTAACGAGGTGGGAGGATGGGTTTACGAATGATTGTATTTTTATTTTTGTGTGAGCTTTTTTTTTGGTTTCTTACTCACTTTGTTTTTGGCAATCATAAGCCAGGTTACATGTGATTTAAGAGATGTTAATAGTGGGAGAGAAGAGAGGGATCCACAGGAGCATAGACATAATCATCAGAACAAGATGGTGATTCTCAGTTCCTCATTTGATTCATTGAAGCGACATTCATCATTTGAAGAAATTATCCTTCGATGATGTCCCTTGCATGGCAGGATTCTTGTCAAATGTTGTTGAGTAGGACCTATTCCTACATGCTTCTTCCCATGTGCTTTTTATGCTTATATGTATATTAAAGTGCTCTTATGATGTAGATATACATGAAGTACAAGACGTGAGTCATATAGACTCTTATTGAACTTCTCGGATTGGAGATCATTGATTTGTGACGATGGTAGCATCATTTGGAGAGGTTTGTAATTTGAAGGATAATTCCAAGCGATAGGTTGTACCATTGACCAAGCTTTCACCCACCATGGCCCCCCATCCAAAGATGAACCTAAAAGTTGTCGATGGTGAGGCTTTGGTGCAAAATGTTCTCCAGTGCATAAGTATGGAAGCAGCTGCTATATTAACATAGCCAAAAGAATAGTCAGCTATAAGCTTAACAAGATATAATGGCTATTGAAGATCCTTTGGAGTTGCCATATGCATGACTCCCTTGTTTTTTTTTGTTAGGTTCTTGTGGCTACTCTCCTTTTTTGAGAGAATAGGTTCTTATGTCTGCCACCTATCGTTTGCACTCATGCTTCACATCTAGAGGGGTGAAAAAAGCATTGTGATTTTGTCTTTGATGCGCATAAGCCTCCGTTTGCAGACGTGGAAATTGATTCTTGACCTTTTGGCTCAAATGTTATCGAGGTAGTAGGTAAGACTACTAGTTGGTTACCATTAGGGTTGCTTGAACACATAAGCTCTTATGTAGGTGCTGAATGCACGAGAGTGATTGAGTGATTTTCTTGGTGTTTCTTGGGTTGCCATGCTTGTCGAACTTTAGGTTAAGCTGTTGAGGTTAAAGTCGATAGTGAGGCTGTATTCACTTTGTTTGATTTTGGAAACCATATGATGGGATTACCATCATAGTATCCTTGTTGTTGAAGCATGTGCGTAGACACCCACATTTGATTGAACATTAGAAATTGGTGGCTGATGCTTTCTTCTTTGTGCAAGCTTAGGGGACTTTGTGATGCACTTGGGAATCCAAGCTTCGGTATTGTCTTGGTAGTACCCTTGTGCTTACAGTAATCTTTTGGGTACCCACACTTGTTGACTCAGTGGAGTTCTTTGAGAAACTTGCATAGGCTTTTGTGGGCGGTGTTGTGAAGTACTATTACCTTTCCTTGGCCTGTGAGTGCTACATTGAGGAAAAGGTTTTGACTGTCGAGGCACCCAAATTTGGTTAGCACCTTCATAGTAGCCTTGAGCGACAAGTAGCTACTTCTCCACACACATTTTGATACCATTACGATACCTTGATTTTTTTGCCTTGGTGGATTTTTATCTTTTGGTTGAAGTGAAAGGTTGTGAACCCTCCTTCACATTAGTTAGCGTCGAGGTTGTAAGTTTGAGACTCATGGGCATTGTTGACAATGAGGGTTGAGTCTCTTACATAGTGGCATTCGATGATGAGGCTTTTGAGCATATTGCCATCTCCTTTGGTAAGGTTTGTCAATGAAGAGGCATAGACTCCAGGGCTTTTCCTTTGAATTACTTGCTAGAGACAATTCCGAGATTAATCTTTCTTTTACCATTGCTTCACTTGGTTTAGATGAGGAACATCTCGTAGCATGATCATCTTCTATCATGTTGTCATCTAAACGTACAACTTCTTTACAACATTGATCAAATGTTTCTGGATTAGATACAATGATCAAATTATGTAAGCTATTTTCTTTAAGCCCATCATGAAGCATCTCTTCAATTATTGCGAATCATTTAATTTTTTCCATCATGAAGCATCTCTTCAATTATTGTGAATCATTTGATTTTTCCCATGACTCACATCGTGAGTCCAAGAGTTTTATTCGGTAGGATAAAGTCTCTAATGGTTTCATTTGGTTGAGGCTCAATTGAATAGAGTTCTTTTGTTGCACTCCACCAATCACCTTGTTTGAAAAAGCGATGGATAAAGGCTGTTTTCAAAATTCTGAAGTTGGTCTTGATAGCTAGCATCAATGTGATGAACCATCCCTCTAATAAGCATAGATTCAACGCATGTACCTTGGTGGGGCAGCTGGGATTTCCAAAGGCCTCGCATCACTGTTCAAACATTTGTATGAATTGAACAGGATCAGTTGTTTCGTTGAATTTGCCCATAATTTTGGAGATCTATACGGTCGTATTTTTGTATGAGTCACTAAGGCCATATGTGAGTGCTCTTAATGGTATTGACTCACTGAGTCCTTGGGCTATCCCCCCTTCCTAAACTAGTCAATATGTCTTAGGTGTGGGCATCCAGGGGTTGGAAAGTGTTGGTACTGTGACACAAAGTTGGGGTTTTGACTTCGGTCACTTCTTAGAATTAAAACACACTTGTATGAAACCTCACAGCCTCCTCACCTCCCTTTCTCTCCCTAGGTTAAAATAAAACACACTTGTATGAAACCTCACAGCCTCCTCACCTCCCCTTCTCTCCCTAGGTTAATATAAACACATCAAAGGTGAGATCATAATTCATGGAAGGAAAGATGAAAGGCTCAGGAGAAGCAAGAATTTCTGCCAGTCTTGCAGCTCCAAACAAGAGGGCAATTCTTTGTTGGAAGAAAATCTTCCGACTCAGAATTATATGAACAAAAACATACGGGGAATGTTGGTAAGGTTCATCCGTTCGAATTGGGTGATTTGGACGGAACATATTAAAGCAAAAGAATATAGCAATCACTTACAAGAGGATAAGACACATGGGATTTGCGTTTTGATAAGAGATTAGGAGAAATTAATCTCATTATTAAGAAAAAAGAATGGCCAAAAGTCTATAAAAGTAGAGATACACAGAGAATTGCAGTTTTAAATCCATATAGACTCTGCAAAAGAGGACTACATAGCTGCGTAGAGCTTGAAGAGAAATTTGCACCTATATAAAAACTTTCAAAAATGGGCAGTGAGCATTTTACTACAAGACTATAAAACTACCAAAATTTGCCTAAAAATTAGCAACTTTGGGAGAAATTTTGATCATCAATGAAGTAAAGGATTAAGAAATTAGTTATATGAGTGGAAAGAGAATATAAAGAGCTTCCTAGCCATATGATCAATTTTAGAAACCAATACCCGAGTGATGTGAGTAATTACCGGTTGAAATTTGGTGGGTATTGGACGACAAAAACTGCACTTCCCTCTCTTTGCATGAAACCTCAATTTTTACATAGCCTCTTGCCTCTCAACTCCTTCATGATTCAAGCTAGAGGGTAAGGGTTAACATTGCTCAGCAGACCATCATAAAGATTTACCTATGGTCCCAAAGTCTTTCCACATGCTCATTATCGCTAAAACCATTGGTACCTCCAAAGGAGGGCGGCAATAAGGCAAGGGCTACCTTGAGAAGTCACAGGCCCACCAAGACAATAACTCCTTATCCCACTTATCATGAATCATCAAAGAGGTCCAAAATTGGGCTAAGCATGAGGAGCTAATGCTAAATGAGACATTCACATGTAAAGAGAGTGTTTGAATAAGGGTTTGAAGATAAGACACAAAATGCTCAATTAAGGAGGCCCATTCCTTGATTTGAAAGGGAGAGGAGGACTCCTTTTATAAGTGGAGAATCACCCTCTCTTCCATTATTACAAATTACAACATAAAAAACTTCAACCCGTCAACAGTGACATAAGGGTAGATGTCACTATCAATTGTCCTCTTAGGCTAAGTCTTCTATTGATTTATTAAATTGAAGACTTTTTTACTTTGAAAGTGTGATGAGATAATAGCCAAGTCTAAGTGGCATGTAGGTGGAGATCCCACTTACACATGGCGGAAATCTCCTCTTCCATGTAGGCATTCTAGAAGAATCTTTCCCAATTATGCACCTACACACACTCCTCCACATGCCTTTCACACTCCCCAACTTGTAGCCTTATGGTGAATACCATATTAATAATACAATTAAAATGCATGTGAGCATGAAGGCCCACTTTTATTTTTCACATCACACTAGCCTATCTACCATACCAAAGTATTTATCAAGCATACTTGTGGCATTTACAATGTGTGCACCCTAAATCAAGTAAAACCATTATATTTGAAGATAGAATGCTGTTATCAGGGTAGCCGTCAAGCCGTCGTATCACCACGCCGTTATTCCATTGTGGACGCCGCAATCTTCTTGGACAAGCTTCTACCTTATTACCATTGAGAAACCATCAAATTATGCACAACATTGAAAATAAAAGATATCAATTTTTCATGTCACATCTTCCCCCCCCACACAGCAGATCCTCCATGCTTGTCTTGGGGATCTGCTGGCCATGGTGATCGAGGGTAAAATATCTGATATAGCCTTTGGAAATTCCCTACCCTTGGCCCATACCTCTTTTCCTCCTCGATCAAATAAAACTATCCCCCCAGCCCCACATTGCCTGGAAGGGCTAAAGGCTCCATCAAAATGCATAGTGAAAGCAGTTGGTGGTGTCTCCAAATCTTCATATACTTCTTCCTTTGTTCCTGTTCCTTCTTCCACTTCCTTCCTTGTAAGAAAATCTACAAGAGAGGCCCTAGTGGTGTTTTCTGTGTAATAAAAGTGAAAGAGAATTCTTGAAGCTCACAAATCCACTTTGCAAACTTTCCTCCTGCAGGATTGGGTTTACGGACCAAGAATTGTAAAGAAGGTTGAGATGTGAGGAAGAAAAAAGGGCGAGGTAACAAGTATGACCTAAACTTCTTTACTGCAAAAACAAGAGACAAACCACCTTTCTCCATTTCACCATACCTCTCCTTAGCATCAACGAGTTGTCGGCTTGCATAATACACTGGTTGCATATGCCCTTGCTCTCCCTTTTGCAAGAGTATAGCACCCACTGAATGTGATGAGACACTTGGGTTCACATAAAAGTCTCCCCCCCACCTAGGAGGCTGCACAATTGGACTTTGACTCATGCATTCCTTGAGCAAACAAAAAGATTGAATTTTATCGGGCCCCCATTGGAAAGAAACATTCTTCTTTGTCGACAGATTTATAGGATACATCTTCTCAGAGAGAACATGTCAACAAAGCATTGGTAATACTTTATTTTACCCAAAATCCTCCTTAACTCCCTTACATTTGTAGGTGGTGGGAGGGCCACAATTGCCTGCACCTTCTCAGGATCCATCTCTATGCCTTCTTTTGAGATAACATGTCCCAAGAGAACCACCTTCCTTCGTGCAAGCGGCATTTTCCAGGATTAAGACACCCTTTTGCATCATGAATACTTTGCAAGGCCAACCTCAACTTTTCCAAGTGATCCATGCGGCTTGAATAAATGCAAAAATCATCCAGAAAGACCCTTATAAACTTTCCCAAGTAAGGTGCAAATACCTGACTCATGAAATGTTGAAAAGTTGTTGGTGCATTGGTCAAGCCAAATGGCATCACTCTATAGGTATACACTCCCCAAGGGGTGATAAATTTCTTGCGAGCGACGACTCTTGATGTTGTAGTGGACCTTCTTATTCTCACCTTGTAGAATAAGATCACCTGTCTCCCACTTTTGAATTGCCTTCACTTGGCAAAGCCATGGCCAATATCAATGGGTAAGCCCTAGCATCAGGCTTTGTAGGAATGACCTAGAAAGTTGTAGGCACAGAAATACCACATTCATCCACTCCCAAATTCCTGACACTTCCTAAGGTTTTGACCCTAGTATTATTAGCAAGTTTGATGCGATAGGAAGAGTTGGTAGAAGACAACTTTAAATCAGCATCTTTCATTGTTTTTTCACTCATGACATTGATTGATGCACCTCCATCAATGTATGCATTAGAAATTGTTTGCCCCTCAATGATGACATCAATCAATCACACAGGCACATCATCTCCTACATCAATGTATGCATTAGAAATTGTTTGCCTCTCAATGATGACATCAATCAATCACACAGGCACATCATCTCCTACATCAATATCCACCTTTTGAGCCATAGGAGTCCCATTATCCCTCTTCTTCTTTTTCTTAGATTCCCTTGTGCTAGCCACCTTACCCTATTCCTTTCTGAGCTTTGGAGAGAGTGCCAAAAGCTACCCAAATGTGATTTGTTCTGTTTTCTCCCTAAGATCTGTTAAGAGATCATAACTAAGAGATCCTTATCCAAGAGGAAAGTCAGATTGTCCAATTTTTCTCCTAGACGACTTCTTCTTTTTCTTACTTTTCTCCTCTTCTTTAGATTTATCTTCTTGTTCTTCTTTTTCTTGGCTCCTAGTTTTACGACCCCCTTTTTGCCATTAATGGCATCAATGTTTCCTCTTCTTCTTCGAGCATGTTTCCTCTAAAAGTGCTAAACTTTTATCCTCTCTTTTCCTCAATTTTGGACACTCAGTGCGATAGTGCCCCTTCTCTTGACATTAATAGCATGTGACACTACTTCTATCCCTAGGTTTATCCTCAACTCGTGGAACCCTAGGTGGCCTTGCATTGACTAAGTGTAACTTCAAATCAGCAAATTCTGTCCATAAGTTGTGCAATGTTATGATCCAAGGAGGATGGAGCTTGTACCTGAATTGTTGAGGCTAGCTCTACTCGTGGTGGGGTCAGCACCACACTCGGAGAATATTGGAATGTCTCAATATGAAGAGTGGCCTCCTTCTTCAAAGTAATATGAAGAGCCTCTTTCAAATTAATGGGATCTTTGCTAAGAACTTTTCCATACAAGCGTGGATCCAAAGCCTTGATAAACTTGCTCATCTTAAGGTGCTTCATTAAAGAACTCTTTGAATCTCCCATAGAAGGTGAAGAAGAAGAAGCAACAACATGTAAAGCAGCTTGTTGATATTTGATGAACAAGGCTTCATACCTCACTGAAAAGGCAGAAACTGACTCTCCTTCCTTTTGGAAAATCTGATCCAATTGCAATAGTAAAGCATTTGGTGACTCCACTGTCCCAAATCTCTCCTTCTCATTGCTTTGGTCAACCTTTCCCAATCATTCTTGGACTCCTCTGGCAAAGGCTCATGCCAAGTTAAGGCCACACCCTCTAAGAAATTTGGAAGTATTTCTGTCCTCTCCTTCATAGACCAACCCGTCAAGCGGCATGCTTGGTTAAACTCTTGGAGATAACTCCCCATGTCTTCTCCTTTCGATCCTTGGAACACCGGAATGTTGAACATCTTGCACCAAAAGATGAGTAGTAATAAGGAAAATTTACTTATTTCAAAATAACTTTTCTTTAATCATGCGGGACCTTGAGGTTAAAATAAAATAATTCTAAGTAAAACCTGCCCGTCGTCTCCACCAAAAGATGTGACACAAAGTTGGGGTTTTGACTTCGGTCACTTCTTAGAATCAAAACACACTTGTATGAAACCTCACAGCCTCCTCACCTCCCTTTCTCTCCCTAGGTTAAGATAAAGATAAACACATCAAAGGTGAGATCATAATTCATGGAAGGAAAGATGAAAGGCTTAAGAGAAGCAAGAATTTCTGCTAGTCTTGCAGCTCCAAACAAGAGGACAATTCTTTGTTGGAAGAAAATCTTCCGACTTAGAATTATGTGAACGAAAACATATGGGGAATGTTGGTAAGGTTCATCCGTTTGAATTGGGTGATTTGGACAAAACATATTAAAGCAAAAGAATATAGCAATCACTTACAAGAGGATAAGACACATGGGATTTACTTTTTGATAAAAGATTAGGAGGAATTAATCATTATTAAGAAGAAAGAATGGCCAAAAGTCTATAAAAATAGAGATACACAGAGAATTGCAGTTTTGAATCCATATAGACTATGTAAAAGAAGATTATGTACTGCGTAGAGCTTGAAGAGAGCTTCGCGCCTATATAAAAACTTTCAAAAGCTGGCAACCGAGTGAAAAGTTATGAGCATTTTACTACAAGACTATAAAATTGCCAAAATTCACCTAAAAGTTAGCAACTTTGGAAGAAATTTTGATCATCCATGAAGTAAAGGATTAAGAAATTAGTTATACGAGTGGAAAGACAATATGAAGAGCTTCCTAGCCATATGATCAATTTTAGAAACCAATACTCGAGTGATGAAGTTGAAATTTGGATATTGGACCACAAAAACTGCACTTCCCTCTCTTTGCATGAAACCTTAATTTCTACATAGCCTCTTGCCTCTCATCTCCTTCATGATTCAAGATAGAGGGTAAGGGTTAATATTGCTCAGCAGACCATCGTAAAGATTTACCTATGGTCTCCAAAGTCTTTCCACATGCTCATTACCGCTAAAACCATTTTGGTACCTCCAAAGGAGGGCGGCAATAAGGCAAGGGCTACCTTGAGGAGTCACAGGCCCACCAAGATAATAACTCCTTATCCCACTTATCATGAATCATCAAAGAGGTCCAAAATTGGGCTCAGCATGAGGAGCTAATGCTAAATGAGACATTCACATGTAAAGAGAGTGTTTGAATAAGGGTTTGAAGATAAGAGAATGGCAATGACACAAAATGCTCAATTGAGGAGGCTCATTCCTTTATTTGAAAGGGAGAGGAGGGCTCCTTTTATAAGTGGAGAATCACCCTCTCTTCCATTGTTACAAATAACAACATAAAAATCTTCAATCCTTCATCAGTGAGACAAAAGGGTAGATGTCACCATCAATTGTCCTCTTAGGCTAAGTCTTCTATTGATTATTAAATTGAAGACTTTTTTACTTTGAAAGTGTGATGAGATAATAGCCAAGTCTAAGTGGCATGTAGGTGGAGATCCCACTTACACATGGTGGAATTCTCCTCTTCCATGTAGGCATTCTAGAAGAATGTTTCCCAATTATGCACCTACACACACTCCTCCACATGCCTTTCACACTCCCCAACTTGTAGCCTTATGGTGAATACCATATTAATAACACAATTAAAATCCATGTGAGCATGAAGGCCCACTTTTATTTTCCACATCACTAGCCTATCTACCATACCAAAGTATTTATCAAGCATACTTGTGGCATTTACAATGTGTGCACCCTAAATCAAGTAAAACCATTATATTTGAAGATAGAATGTTGTTATCAGGGTAGCCGTCAAGCCACCGTATCACCACGTCGTTATTCCATTGTGGGCGCCGCAATCTTCTTGGACAAGCTTCCACCTTATTACCATTGAGACACCATCAAAATATGCACAAAATTGAAAATGAAAGATATCAATTTTTCATGTCACAGTACCTATAGGATTTGTGGAAATGTTAGATAAGGAACCAAAGCCCGATGGGGTTAAAGTGACAAGGGGTACGAAACCCGATGACACTCTTGTTGTTAGCATGGCAAATGATATTGGGAGGTGCATTCGGGGCATAGATCTCAATGGCTCAAAGATGTCAGCCATTGGATTCAGTGAGGGTGTTGGCCCACATAGTCCCTCTATCTCATTGACATGCTTGATTGATTAATTGCTCCTTAATGAGCAAGCACATGTGTTTTTTTAATATTTTTTCACAGCCTATTACAGCTTTAAGAGTCTTGGTGTACTCTTCGTTGGGTCAAACGAGTGCCCATTTTCCCTAATGAGCTTAGACGCTAATACATGTGAACGATCTCTTAGAGATATTTTCTAGAAAAAGTGCATACTAGCAACTTCCCAGATGTAAGAGGAGGTCCTAAAACCCATTTTCCATCACACTGTCCAGAATGGATAGATGGATGTAATGTGAATAGAGGTGATGAGATGTGAGGTGAATAGATGTGATGAGATATGATGTGATGTGATGAGATGTGATGTGAATCAGATAGATGTGAATGAATGGATGGACGGATGTGATGTGATGTGAATAGAGGTGATGAGATGTGAGATGAATAGATGTGATGTGAATCAGATAGATGTGAATGAATGGATGGATGGATGTGATGTAAATTAGATAGATGTGAACAGAATCAGTTGGATCTTAAGGGAAAGAGTTGTCCTCTACTAGTTTGCGAGACGAGGATATCTTGCGTTTTTTAAGTGGGGTAGGATGTAAGATTCCTCCCTCTAGCTTTTGAGGTGTGCAGGTGTAAGGACCTCCCCTTCTGATCTTATAATTATTCCCCTCTCTGAAATAAAAGAAAGATCCTGTTTTACCCTATTTTGGCCTGGAGAGAGAAAATGTCTAGAGGGAGGTAATTCAAAATTGAGATATTTTTGGATATAAAAATCCTCCTAGTGTCTAAAATGGTTACCCCTGAAACAGAAATTCAAAAAGAACTTTCCAATGTACAATTGGAATTAATTGAAAATAGGTATAAAGGACCTTAGCCTAAGGGTCCAAATTTTTAGAAATTTTTGGATTATGGTCCAATTAAGGTTCCTATGGACCAATAAGATTAATCCAAATGTAGGGAGGAGATAAATTGAAGAATAAAAGAAAAACCCCCAATAATGTAAATGGTCACATAAGATGAAGAGTTGACTGAGTATAAGGTTTATTAGTTAAAAATTAAGAGATATTTAGAGGAAATGATGCATTTTTGACACCTCAGTGTGGGGTCTCCCCTCATGAAGGAGGCGCCTATTTCACATGTGTGGAGGAGTTTTAAACTAAAAAATAATGAGATATTTTCATCTCTCCTCTCTCTTGTTTCAACTAGATCCAAAAAGTAAGCTAAACTGACCCAAAAATGGTCAAAAATTGACCAAACTGATCTGGAAAATTCTAGAATCAGTTTGCTTAGTTTGAGGCTCAATTTTTCCTATAAGTAGAAGCCTCCCCCTTTTGTAAAAGCTTAATGGTCTTTATGCACTCTTACTCTGCTCCTCTCCTAAGCCATTTACATTGAATTTATTGATAATTCAAATTTTTTTGGCTTAATCCTCTCCAAAGTAATTGGTGGCCACTCTTGCTTCAAACAAATGTAGAAACCTCAATCCCTCAAGCCAAAGGAAAGCTTACAACTCCATGTAAGCTAAATTTTCTTACTTTTTAATTTTAAATCTATGGTTTTCTTGATTTTCTTGTTTTATAGTTGATTGAAATAAATTCTAATGCTATGCCTTGATGAAAAGGCCACCCCCTTCTCTTCTTTATAATTCAGCCCTTCTTTATCCTAGAATGATTAACAAAAAGATTAATTAAACTTTAAAAATTATGTAGATTAGAGTCCTTTATATCTAATTGGGGTTAATTTAAGTTGAAAATAGAATGATAAAAATGAGAAATGCTCAGCCATACAAAGGAGAATATGGCAAAATTTTCTAGAATTTTATGGAAAAGAAAGTTTATTTTTATGTTATTCCATAAAAGGAAAATTCCCACCATTTGTGCATTCTAAAAAAAATATTCTAATTTACTCCATGTACATATTCACCTATGAATATGCTGAAAAGATGCAGGGGGGAAGAGAGCTTGAGCTCTTGCAAGCACACACACACTCACAAAACCCTAATAGAGAACACACAAGGTGACAGGCTGAAATCTTCTTCTTCTTCACACAACACTCAACACACCATATACAAAGATAAGAGTACACATAATATGAAAGGTACTCAACCAATACATACACGGGTTCTCTATAGTGTGAACCCGCCTAAACGAGCTGGCGCTATAACTATGCCAGTCTCTAGAATGGTTGTCACACAGCCTGTCATCCCACTGGCCACATATCACCCAAGATCTCACCAACCATGCCAGTGGTGTAAGTGTGGGGCCTATCCCCCAGGTGGGTCATCAGTGTCCACCGCCTCACTGGATGAGCTCGATATCTCAACACTCCCCCTCGAGCTCAACTCCATTGCATGTACACCAAGCGAAGCCCTGAATCTGCGGAGCTTCTCTGTACCCAATGCCTTGGTGAAGATGTCAGCTACCTGGTCCTCTGTGCTGACATAAACAAGGTCAAGGTCTCCTGCCAAGACCTTCTCTCTAACGAAATGGTAGTGAACCTATATGTGCTTCGTACGAGCATGAAAGACTGTTCCTGGCCAACTGTATACTGCTAATGTTGTCACAGAAAATGACAACTTGTCTATCCACTGATAGACCCAAATCTGCAAGTAGCTTCCTCAACCAAGCTACCTTACATGCCGCCATAGTAGCTCCTCTGTACTCGGCCTCTGTACTGGATAGAGCAACCGTAGGCTGCTTCTTGCTGCTCCAAGTCACAGCAGCACTCTCCAAAGAAAACATGAATCCACTGGTAGATCTTCTATCTGAGATACTACCAGCCCAATCAGCATCTGTGTACCCATGTACACATATCTCTGTCCCAGTCTCATAGAATAGTCCACAATGCAAAGTAGACCTCACATACCTCAGTATGCGTCTCACTACATCCAAATGCAGTTTTCGTGGAACCTGCATAAACTGACTCACCAACCCGACAGCATAGCTCAAATCTGGTCTGGTGATCGTCATGTAGATCAAGCTTCCTACTATGCGTCTATACATAGTAGGATCCTCCAAGATCTCTCCTGAATCTGCACTCAACTTGCCATTCTGATCCAATGGCACTGAGATAGGCTTACAGCATGTCATACCATACTTGGACAACATGTCCAAGCCATACTGTCTCTGCAGTAATCCAATACCATGTGGTGACCTAATCACCTCAATGCCCAAGAAATATCTGAGCTCCCCCAGATCCTTCATCTCGAACTTCTGTCTAAGCAAGACTTTACATTAAAGATCTCTGCATCATGGTCCCCCGTAATGATCAAGTCATCTACATAGATGACAACAAGCACAACCCCTCTATCACCATGTCTCACATACAGCGAGAAATCTGCATTGGCTACATGAAAGCCAATAGTGACAAGATATTCAGAAATCTTGTCAGACCATGCTCTTGGTGCTTGTTTTAAGCCATACAAGGCTTTCTTCAACCTGCAAACATGCTCGTGGTGACCCACATGCTCATAACCAAGTGGTTGCAACATATACACCTCTTCTTGCAAATCCCCATGCAAGAATGCATTCTTTACATCCATCTGATGTAAAGACCATTGCTTTGATGTAGCCACTGCTATCACAACTCTCACTGTTGCCATCTTGGCAACAGCTGGGCTGAAAGTTTCCTCATAATCAATGCCATATGTCTGCGCATATCCTTTGGCTACCAATCTAGCCTTGTACCTGTTTATGCTTCCATCAGTGTTATGTTTTACTTTGTATACCCACTTGCATCCAATGGCTTTCTTGCCTTCAGGCAATTGCACTAAATCCCAAGTCTCATTTCCATATAGTGTATCCATCTCCTCATCCATAGCTTTCTCCCAACACACATTTCCAACAGCCTCATCAATGCATGTGGGCTCAACAACCTGCACAACCTTTGCCATATATGCATAGTGATGTGCCACATAACCATCATAGGTAAATCTCTGCACAGGATTTTTCACTCTCCTAGATCTTCGCAGCTTTGCATTCATGGCTTCCATAGCCTTCTTTACATCAGGTGTTCTCATAGCTAGCATCCCAAGCTCCTCATCACATCAAGGCTCATATCTGAGCCACTAGACTCTCCATCAACATGAGAATGCCCTGTAGAAATGTCAGGCATACCAAGGGGCTCAACCACTTTCTCTTTTCCTTTACGTGATGTACTAATCACATTTGCAGGACTGGTATTATGACGTAGCCTGCCACTCCATGGTCTATCAACAGACCCACTAGATGAGGACTCTCCTGGTCCACTCAAAGACTGTGATTGCTGACCTGCATTCTGGGCAACCACACTTCCACTCACATCAGCCCCAACAGCTTCTTTTTCAGCAGCATACTAGCTGCTCATCTCATCAAAGACAACATCCCTGATTACCCTCAACTCACGTGTAGCAGGGTTATAACACCTGTATCCCTTTTACTCTAGGGAATATCCAATAAACACACATTTTTCAGCTTTTGGATCCAGCTTAGTTCTCAGCTCATCTGGCACATGCACATATGTAATGCATCCAAAGACTTTCACATGAGACAAATCTGGTTTTCTGCCAGTAAACCTCTCCTATGGAGTTACATCATGTATGGCTGCAGCAGTTGGAGTCCTGTTCATGATGTATACTGCTGCGCCCAATAGCTATGCGGCATATTCTTCTCTTCCATCAATGCTTGCGCAATCTCAGCAATGTGCCTGTTTTTCCGCTTAGCAACTCCATTTTACTGCGGAGTGTATCTGCATGTAAACTGTCTCTGAATACCATTCTTCTTCAGAAATTCAGAGAACTCATTGGAGAAGTACTCTCCCCCTCCATCTGACCTTAGGCACTTTACATATTTCCCTGTTTGCTTTTCAACCAAAACTCTGAAATTCTGAAAGTGAGTGAACACGTCACTCTTCTCCTTCATGAAATATACCCACACTTTCCTTGTGTGGTCATCGATGAAAGTCACATAATACCTGCAGCCTCCCATAGATATGGTCTTCGTAGGACCCCATACATCTGAATGCACAACATCTAGTGCATTTCTGCTCACATATCTGTTATGTGGAAACACATGCTTTGTTTGCTTCCCAAATTGGCATGCTTCACATATTTTCTGCATACCTTCCACTTTAAATTTTGGCAGCCTTGTCACAATTCCTTTAGTCTGCATAGACTTCAATCTCTGCACATTCACATGTCCAATTCTTTTATGCCAAATGTCTGTGTCTGCAACAATTCCTGAACCGTTTGCAAATATCGCAGCACTCATTTCAGGCATGTCTACATTCAATGTAAACATTTTGTCCACTCTGTTGCCTTTTGCAACCAACCTGCACTTGTCTTTAAACCTTCAACATAACAACCATCAGGGTTAAACCAAACCTGCAAACCCTGCTCAATCATCTGGCCAACTAAAACCAGATTCTTTGTTATGTTCAGAACGTGAAGTACATTTGCAAGGTACTTCACTTTGCCATCCTGCAGCATAGACAATGGCACATCTCCAACATGGGCAATTGGATGAGCAGTGTCATCCCCTGTTTCCACAAAACCTGGTCTTTCCGGGTTTTTCATCTCCTTGAACCACTCCCCATGACTTGTCATGTGGTTTGAAGCACCTGAATCCACATACCATACATCATCTTTTTGTGCTGCATCAACATTTTCAGACATGGCATTCACAACATGCTGCATAACAAACAACCTTTCATTATCCTCATTATTTCTGCTTGAGGAGGATGCATAGTTGTTTTGCTGCACTTTCCCATTTTGCATGTCAACCTTCTTCTTATAACATTCTGCCTGCACATGTCCAGGCTTACCACAATAATAGCATTCACGTGCATCATTATATTGCCTTTGCCAATTTCCACGGCCTCTTTGACTCCCCCTGCCTCTGAATTTGCCTCTTCCACCTGCGTGTTGTTGTTGTTGTTGTTGATTCTGGAACTGTTGTTGTTGTTGCTACTGTCCATAATTCTGATTACCTATTCGGCCACCTCCTTGACCGCGTCCACGGCCTCCTGAACTCGTGTAGAAGGCCTGTTGCTCTGAACTATTTTTGCTTTGTGAAGACTGTTGGTCTTCACCCAAGCTCTTCTCTTCGATAATCAGCATCATAGACACCAAATCTGTAAAGTTGGGAATGTTTTCCTGAGTCAGTATGAAGTTCATTCTTCAACTGTATCTTACGTGCCTTGGTATTTGTTTCATAAAGCTTTACCAAGGTGTCCCATGTCTCCTTGGGGGACTTGGCATCCTGAATGTGCCCAATCATGGTGTCCTATATACTAATGGAGAGCAAATACATGACTTTCCTGGCTCCTTGGTTCTAGTCTTTAAACTCTTTCTCATTTGCAGCAGTAGGATTTATGTCCGGTATCTCCGGCCGGTGCCTCTTCATGTTCACCTTCTATGTAGTCCCAATAGCCCTTTCCCATCAGGAAATTCGTCAACCTAAACCTCCAAGCATGGAAGTTATTCTTATCTAGCTTCTCAGCCACAATCTTTGTTATCCCATCATTTGACATCTTGCCAAATACACAATTTAACCAGAAACAGCACTCTGGTTTGTCCTGCACAAACTGTTGTATTTCCTGCAGTACTGTAGTACTCTCAAATGTCACAACCAGTGACCTCAATGCAATGGCAATTGTAGACCTCTTTGCAGCACCCACAGTGTCTGCACAGTCAATCTGTCTTACTGTAGTTCTTAAAACAAAGTTCTACAAAGAATCGATGTTCTGAAAAACGGAGGTCCAAACGCGCCCGAAACGCGTTTTCAGCCCAGAAATAGTTGTCTAATAGGACATTATAGTTGACCTATAGCTTTACTCCCGCGAAGAAATCTCCTCAATCAGAGATCGTTGTCGGTGCCTCCCGTAGAGCTCCCGACAAGGGTGTAGTCACCAAGACAAATAGGGAAGAGTAGTTGAAGCTCTTACCCTCATACCGCTTCCTGTGGTTCTCTTGCAGCCCTTAGCATGAACCAGGCTTTGATACCATGAAAAGATGCAGGGGGGAAGAGAGCTTGAGCTCTTGCAAGCACACACACACTCACAAAACCCTAATAGAGAACACACAAGGTTAGAGGCTTTAATCTTCTTCTTCTTCACACAACACTCAACACACCATATACAAAGATAAGAGTACACATAATATGAAAGGTACTCAACCAATACATACACGGGTTCTCTATAGTGTGAACCCGACTAAATGAGCTGGCGCTATAACTATGCCAGTCTCTAGAATGGCTGTCACACATCCTGTCATCCCACTGGCCGCATATCACTCAAGATCTCACCAACCATGCTAGTGGTGTAAGTGTGGGGCCTATCCCCCAGTGATTTTATGCATAGAAAGATGCATAAAGGATTTATTTTTATTTCAAAAGAGTTATTCTCATTAAAATTGATTTTATGCATAGAAAGATGCATAAAGGATTTATTTTTATTTCAAAAGAGTTATTCTCATTAAAGTTGATTTTTATGCATAATTAGATGCATAAAAGGATTTTTATAAAAGTGTTATTCCCATTGAAGTTGATTTTTATGCATAAATAGATGCGTAACGAATATTTATATCAAGATTAGAATTCTCTTAAATTCTATGAAATAGATGTGAATGAATGGATGGATGGATGTGATGTGAATAGAGGTGATGAAATGTGAGGTGAATAGATGAATAGATGTGATGTGAATCAGATAGATGTGAATGAATGGATGTATGGATGGATGTGATGTGAATAGAGGTGAATAGATGTGATGCGATGTGATGTGAATCAGATAGATGTGAATGGATGGATGGATGTGATGTGAATAGAGGTGATGAGATGTGAGGTGAATAGATGTGATGAGATGTGATGTGAATCAGATAGATGTGAATGAATGGATGGATGGATGTGATGTGAATCACATAGATGTGAATGAATGGATGGATAGATGTGATGTGAATCACATAGATGTGAATGAATGGATAGATAGATGTATGTGATGTGAATAGAGGTGATGAGATGTGAGGTGAATAGATGTGAGGAGATATGATGTGAATCAGATAGATGTGAATGAATGGATGGATGGATGGATGTGAATAGAGGTGATGAGATGTGAGGTGAATAGATGTGATGAGATGTGAGGTGAATAGATATGAGGAGATGTGAATGCCACATCGCCGCATTGCACTACGGGTACTCGTCCCTCCTCTCACCTCACGCACACTCACTACCATGGATTAGAGAGAGAGAGAGACTAGCAAGAGGATTAGCAAGAGACAAACTCAATTGCACAATGGGAGAGCATGTTGTATTATGAGAGAAATTCACTTATATACATGGCCATAAGTCTTCACACTCACTTAAACTGTAGTCGATCGCCCGCACTTTGGGCTCACAAGAGGCATAATGCTGTTACAATGACTACTCTCATAATATATCCATGAAGTACATCACTTAGGACTTCATCCTAACTTTCTACCACACGCTCTTGAAGTGGGAATTGCTTTAAGTATTTCATCAGACCATTACGGGCATTCGTCCAAGTTGTAGCTTTAGACACCATTGCTTCATATCTTGAATGTATGACCCTTTGGTGTGTCTACCTTAACCCCTTGATGTAAGATAATGGCAGTAGCTCTTGTTAACCCTAGGAATGGGTCAACACAATCGAAGCCGAAGCCCTGAAGTAATTAGTCATGTGGCCTATCAAGCTAGTGGGGCAGGTCTAGCATTTATTGTTTAAATGGGGTTTTCTCCCCCATGGTCTGGTATCTCTTCTATTGGAGGAAGTGTCGCTGCTTATTGAGAGTCTCAGGCCTTGTACCACATTGAATCTCGTTCCTGCTGAAGAGGGTCCCGAGACAAAGGTAGGTTGATAATAGCCTAATTGGGTCAACATGGTTTCCTCTAAATCTATCTTTAAAATGCTCCCAGATCGCAAGTGTATATCATTGTAGGCTGTTTTAGGACTAGGGGGATGTTTCAGTCATTTCTTTTTTAAAAAAATTTTATTTTTTGGGTGTTTCAAAAACTTGTCCAAAATGGGTTTCAGACAATTCTGAACACTTTGGAAAGGAGTGCATGCACTTTTTTTGGGCTGACCAAAGGGTTTCCTAGTGGGGTCTAGGGAAAATTGTAATTTTTTGGAGTTTTGTGTAAGGTGCACCAAACTGACCGCCGCAACGGCCTAAAACCTATAATAGGCAAGTTTGTGCATGCAATTTTTTAAAAAACTCTTTTTATTTACCCCCGCTGGCCTTCTACCTTTTCCCTTTTCCCTTCTCTCTTTTTCCTTTTTTGAAACTTTTTTATTTTTTCTTTTTACTTTTGTGGTTTATGATTTCCGGTTGTTGGTTTCTGGTTTATAATTTTTTATTTCAACACCAGCTACCCGAAAAGAGGTGGTCAGGGTTTTTAGATTTTTTCAAGATTCCCTTTGACTTGGTGCCTAAAGCCTGCGCACGCATTAAATGTGACCAACCCAAAAGACTTACAACTTGTGGCCCGAATTTCAGCTGGATAAAGATACATTAATTTGTGTAATTAGTACTAATACCAGAATGCAAAAAACATACAAAACACCAAAACTACTTTGGTTTGCAAATCCCACTCTAAATCGTTGTTTCTCACCTAATTTCTTCATGTAAGGGGTCAAAATTGAGGTAAACCCTATGTCCCAAAACCAATTTTAATGTCTATTTCATCTAATTCATTAAATTTAAATCCCAATTTACTATGTTTCTTGTGCAAATTTAAAAAATATTAAAAAATAAAAAAATGTAAAAATTGACCAAAAAAACTTGAATTGTAGAAAAATCAAAGTTCACACAGTTTTGAGCAACATGAAAAACTGAACAAAAATTTCCTAAGATAAAAGAATGCAATGAAAATAAGAATATGCATCAAAATCAAAGTTATTTTGAGATTTCCTATGGAGATGCTCAAATGTGAAACCTTTCATGTCGTCTTCTTGAGATAGCCGAGGAAATCTAGATAGATAAGGTCTGGCAAGATGTTGCTCCATCTGAAAGAGAAAGCAAGTAAAATACTATAAGTTTCGTTTCAATTAGCACATCATACGATAGAAATACATCTAAATGTCATAATCTCACATCTCAAACGCTGATACCAGTTGTGAGACCCCTAGCCCTTTATCTATAGTAGTGGAATCACACTAAGGGTAGAGCGACTCAGCCAGGGCCTCATATCACAATGTCCTAACATTTGGCTATCCCATCAGTCCCTTGCAATCTCACTAGAATAATCCTCGTGCATGAAAGGTGTGATTTCTTCAAGTGTATTCCCTTCAAAATTCTCACAAGTCGATAATGTTGCAAGGACATGACTCCATTCTAGGGGATCAATAAAGTGCTCAGGGAAGGGTTGTGGAATGTATGCCTCATCTAATACACTTCGATTACCCTTAAGTCTCTCAGTGTTGAAATCCTTACATGAGGCTCCACACATCCACCACAGATCTTCTCGCCCATCTGACAATGTAACTCTTGAGCCCTCAGATGAAGCAGAATCAAACTCATCTATTGGAGACCTTGTTACATCACGATATGAGTGATTCTTTAGGTTGACCCTTGTAATGACAGAATCATGTCGGAGGTACAAATAATTGTATCCCCAATCTTGAATCATTTGAAATTGTTGCATGAATGGTCTACCCAATATCACTTCATAGTTTGGATGCTTTCCAAAATCCACTATTGCAAATGTGTGCTCATATTCAATCCCACATGTGGTGACCAATATGTTCTCTAGCAGCCCAATGGGATGTTCTAAGCTTCCATCTGTAGCTGCAAACGCATCCTTGTACTCCTAATAGAGTTGGTTTGCCCCACTTTTCCCAAATGGACCTTGTCACAATGCCCACTTCTGCACCATTGTCAAGTATTGCAGTTGAAGCTACTTTTCACACTTCTAATGGGAGGGTAGCATTTCCCTGATCGTCCTCACAAAATTTTCCTACTTTGTTCATAGGAACTGGCATAACATGCTTTGTCTCAAGGTGTATAGTACAATGATAGTGACCCTTTTGTAGCAATACCTGCTCTGACAAACATGTGGCAATATCATTCCACAACTCTGGTCAAAGCTTTATCAAATCAAGCAAAGGTATGGTACAAGCCATTGGTGCTAACAAAATAGCTTGCACGATACCCATATCCATCTCCTTTGTCAACCTTCTATGCATGGAGGATATCCTCAAGGTTTGAGAACAGTTCTCATATTCTCCTAAATAAGATGGTAAGGTTTTCATTGTATGCTTACTTCTAGGAGAAACAATTGTTTGAACTTCCTCCTGGATGCTTGGGCGTCTAAAGTTGTTTTCTGTGTTCCTGGTAAAATCCACTTCAGAGAATGGAGGTGAAATAATAGAGGACATATTATCATTTACTTTCTCATGAACTGCTGCCGGGTTGTTGCAAGATCAGGGTGTCCAGTTTTATCCAGTTTCTGCTGGACTGGGACAATGCTTGGAGAGCAAATTTTAGGGGGCAAGGTAATTAAAATGAGATCAAGCAAAGAATAGAAAATATGCTTGTCCTTAAATTAACCCAATATAACTTAAATTAATATAAATTAGTCTAATTAATCAAAATTAATTAAAAATATGATGAAATGATAAACAAATGATCTTTCCATACTTAGAGTGATCCAATTTATTTTTCTGTAGACGCACCATTACAAGTACACTAGTCCCTATAGGTTTTAGATGATTCACATCAAAAATGTAATTTTACTAATTATATTATTAATATTTACAGGCCTTCTGATAGTCTGGAAGAATTTTAAAAAAGAGATCATTAAAAATCCAACCATTGGATTTGCAATTTTCACTAACCACCACATTCTACTAATGTCTCAGTATCTACCCACTCTTTTGATCTACAAGATTGAGGATTTTAAGTGGTAGCTATTGTGGGTACAAAAAGTGGCGTATATTATAACACTTTAAAGACCTTGAAATATTTAAAGAAAATAGACAAATATCTTAAATTTTTCTCGAAAAATCAAGTTAAGCTCTATATTATGTGAAGATCTAAGGTACAAAGTGGGAATCTCATATGAGTTTATATGTAAAAGATATTAGCATTTTATGGAATCAGCTCAAATTTGGGACAGGGTGTATACATTGACTTTGTACCTAAGAAAATAAGGACTTTTGACTATCTAATGCTTAATCAAATTATGCAACTATATTTCCAACTTTGAATATGATGTTCCAACAAAAGAACTTGAAATGAAATTCCTTCATTTACTAGGAGAGATTAGCCACTAAAGGTAAACAAATGCCTGTTTTTTTTACTGTTTACAGGGTGCCTAAGTGGACGAAACTGGGCACCCTGATCTTGCAACCACCCTGCCCACATCTCATTTGCCATGTCCTCGTTAGCATCAATAACTTCATCATTGCATGGGAAGGCAAGACTAGGTGGTGGCAGAATGCCTTCTTTCAATGGGGTGTCAATTGGTGTAAACTTCTCGCTATGAGAGATCATCTCTCTTTTCATTTCCGAGCTTGATGACACTTCTGGTATGGTTTCTAATGCTTGCTTAAGAGAGGTTGGGCCTCGAGGGATAGGGGGAGGTGGGCCCTCAAGTATTGATTGAGCTTCCCTAATGAGTTGCTGATGTATAGCTAGATTGATCTTCTCCTCAATCACGAGGGTTTGGGTATTCTTGAAGCTTCTTGGGTAGCTCAGATAAAGCTGCAATGCGACTTCTATGAGCATCAATGATGGCATCTAGAGTCTCGTTCACCTTATCCACAAAAACAGAACCCCCAGAACTATCCTTGGTTGTACTAGCCTCATCTTGTTTAGCACTAGGCCCAGGTTGAGGTTGATGCTCCTCATGCACTTCTTGGGATGTAAAAGCTTGATCCTTCATGTTTTGTTTAGAGACTTCAAATTGAGAACTATTAGATGCACTCTTAGTTTGCTTGTTGCGGTTCTTTTTCCTCCTAGTGGTCCTTTTTCTATTGGAATGTAGGGTCTTGTCCACTAGATTTGCCTTTGCATCCCTAGTTCGAGGTGTCTCATCAGTTTGCATTTCGACATTTCGTGTGTGTGATCTAGTCATGACTCTAAGTGACACGACACCCTCATTCTCTGATGAAGGTGGTGATGGAACTGCCTCTACAAAGTTGAGTGAGTCCTTTGGTTGAGAGGTGCCTTCCTCCTGTGGTTTCAGCAAACAATCCTTTGGAAAGTATTCTACACAACACCCTAGACAATATCTTTCAATTGGTGGAAACTGTGGTACTGTTGTATTGGATCGAGCTGCTTGCCTTGGGCGATGTGGACAATCACGAGCCCAATGGGGTTCTCTACACTCATAATAGGGGGCCATTAGTGTGGCTTCTACTTTCCTTTGCTGCCATTAACCTGAGGGGCCTGGAGTCCTAGGTTGGTAGCCGCCTAGCAACATCAAAGAATTTTTGTTCCCCTTGAGGCTCCAGTGCTTGGCTTGGATATGCGGGACTTTCAAAGAGATTTTCCTTGGATGAATATGATGCATATTCCTCCTCCACATAGCTTGGGTTTACCAAGTCTCTACACATATTTGAATTGTCGTAGTCAATAAACATCACAGGAGCAGTCCAGGAGCAGGAGGTTGAGCTCCAAGTACAGGTCTTGCTTGCTCTTGTGCCATCGGTGGCTTATGTTCAAAATTAGTATACTGTTGATGCATTTGTGGAGCCACTGCACCCCTTTGCTTCTCACGCTCCTGTCTCATTCTTGCAATGCGAGTACATTCCTGTGTGTTGTGGGTATAATTCTAAGCACAGGCCTAGCACCACTTCTTTGTGGGTTGGTTTGTGACTAGAGGAGAAAAGGTATTACATTCTTTGGTTTTATGGTTACCACCACATGGTCCACAAAGATGAGGACCTGTAGGTAGTACACTCCTCATTCGTCGCTGCCTGCTATTGTTGTGGCTGCATGGGTGGGTGATAGGTTTGTCCCAATCTCCTTAGTACTAGGTTAGCTATCTGGTCTGGATTTACTATTGCGCTAGACCCTGAACTTTGGTCATCACCCCACTCATCTCTAGGTTGCACCTCAGGGCCAGTACCATCTTGGAATTTGAAGTTATCTGTGAAATCCATAGCATCATGGCAACACTCATGGAAATTTGTATGCTTCTTTGCATAGAGATGTGTGTGCAGTGTTGAATTTTTGAGTCCTTTTAAGAAGAGAGAAATTAATCGACTCTGGGTGGGCTTCTCATCTTCTGGGCAACAATTAATGTACTGCTTCATCCTATTTACATAGTCTCTAACACTCTCTGTCTCGCCTTGCTTGAAAGAGTAGATGTTTGCTACTGTGTCATGCTGAATCCCCATCAAGGAAAAAGTAGCAATGAATCTCTCTTCCAAAACTCGTAAAGAAGATTTCTAGTGCGTGAAACCAAGCAAGGGCCTTTCCCTCAAGAGTGAGCCCAAATCCTTCAATTTGCGTATGCTTGTCAGTCACTTGCTCAGCTCAAACTGCTTGCCTAAATGCTGCTACATGGTCATATGGATCTCCTAACCCTTCGTACTTCTTTACCAGTTTCTGAAGAGTTGATGGCCTTACTCGTCTTGAATACTCATCATCGCGGGCCTACGGCCTCTCTCTCAGTGGGAACTGTTCCTCTCTTTGGTAAGATGGTCCACATGCATCCCAAATTGGTGTGGGTCCCCTATTACCTGCCTCACCCAAATTGGTGTGGGTCCCCTATTACCTGCCTCACCAACCCCCTCCAAAGATCTTGTTACCCGCATTTCAGGAGGTGCATTTATGGGAGGCCGAGTTGGCTCCCCTACCCTCCGATTGTCATAGTGAGAGAAACGTTGTTGTGGTGTGATTTGTGGTTGCACTTTTGGTGTAGGATAATATCTTGGTGCTAGAGTTGGGCTACTTGTTGCAGTGGTCCAGTTTGATGTTGAGGGTCCCTCTCTAGTGAACTCTCTTAGGGGAGGAGCAACAGTTTCTCCAAGAAAGGCTGTGTCTCCATGAATAATGGTTGTCCTCTCCACGTGAGCTCACGAATTTCCTTCCAATCTAAGGTTCGGTATTCATTGGCCCATTTATCAACGATTCGGTTCTTGTATCGTACAAGCTTCTCGACTACCACCACAAGTGCTAGAGGAAGATCTAGCTCTGGCAATCTAGTTGTAGCATAATATCCTTCTAAAGAGTCCTTATAGACCTCTTGAAGTGGGTCATCTTGAAAGACCTTTGTCACTGGAATTTGTCGTACAAACTCCCATTAGTTCTCAACCCCCTGATCCATTTTGCTCTTGCCTTTCCTGTCCCTTTCCAAATTTAGATCTTCAAAAAGTAAATCATCTATGGATGGCTTTAGGGACTGGGCATTGGATGGTCCAGGCATGTCTGGCTCAATGAGTCAATCATCTCTAGACTCCCTTGCTCTGGAAGGCTTTGATAAGTCTAAGAACTCACTTTGAGAGAGCTCCCCTAATTTGTCTACATTCTCTGGATGATAGGTGACTTCGTAGCGAACACCATCTCCACCCATGTACATGTTACCCTGGTCATTGACTAGAGGTGCTCTATCAAGCTCTGAGAAAAAGTCTGTGATCTTAACGAGATACCGTTGTTGTGGATCCATAAAGATCTCAGCTCCTTGAGCATTCGTGTAGACATATTGAAGTCTCACATTGAGTGGTAACCCCATGATGTCGGCTTCAAATGGATTAAAAGATCTTGTGGGTGTACTATTTGGGGCTAAGGGATGACTATTTTGACGGCCCTAGATTGTCCATAGACAATGAGCTAGTTGTCCTGGAAAGGGTATCAGATTGGGATTCGGAAAAGGTTTCAGCAATATCAGCCAATATTAATTTTTATGAATAAAATGATGCATAAAAGAATTCGTTCATTCCCCAAATGAACCTGGCCATAAGTTGCTCTTCGTCTAGAGGTGGTGAATACTTGAGGAGAAGAGCAAATGCATGGTGATATTCTTTGATGGTTTTGCTCCCCTAATTCAGCTCTAAGAATTCATTCATTTTGGTTTCTAAAAACCTGGGGGACAAAATCTCTTCCTTAAATAGGCTTTAAGATTATTCCAGGATTGGGTATTTTTGTCCAGATGGTTGGTGTCACAATGGTTTCTCCATGCCACCTTGGCTGTTTCCACAATTTACAGCCTGGCAAGAGCCATTTTGCTCCTCTCATTATAACCAGTGACATCAAAATACTCCTCCATTGCTTCAACCCATTTCTCTATAGCTTCACCCAAGTTCTCCCCTTCACCTTTGAACGGTCCTGGCTGAGTTCTATGAAGAGACTTGCGAACGTCAGGGTCAAGCTCTTCTTCATCAGTGAGAGGGTCTGGCTGACGGCCACGGTTCCCTCACCTCATGATTCTGCCAAAAATGATATATTATTAAATTTTTATTTTGATAGCGTCCACGAGATCCTAAGACTTAAGAGGTTTGGAAAATAATTTTTAAAACAAGATAAATGATCTTATTGGAGATCTATGACATGTGTCCGGTAACATATTTTGCTTTATCAATTTGTTCAATAAACAATCACTTATACAACTAGGAATTTTTCCACAAAACATTTCTTTATTTATATAAAAGTTGCAATATGTACATAGAGCACCTCGGCTCCAAAAGTCAAAATCTCCTCGAGAGATGCATAAGATGGTGATATTGGGCTATAGACATGCCCTGATACAAATGTTCCCTTACTGCCAAGGGAGCTACTATCTTCTCCTTATTATTAGGAACAAAGTGACTAAGGAGTCTGTAAATTTGGTAGGAAAGTCTGAAATTTCAAGGCATTGAGTGATATAAAATAGCACCATGTATCACTCTCAACTCCATCAAAATCATGCTCAATGAGAGATTCTGCCTTAGCATGACACGCTGGTCACAAGAGGCATGGACATACTGCCTTGCAAACCACTTGTTCTGCCAAGCTGGGTCAGGAAAATATAGATCCTTGAAATGGCCTGCAAGTCTGGCTTGGCTCATTCGAGTTGTAGCAGAAGAGATGAGATGCTCAAAGGTGAACGCACTCATGTCTTGTGACTGGGTGAGGTCGAAAACACCAGATAAGTGTGGAACTTCCATCTATAAAATCAAATTCTTTGATTAAAAATCTTCATTAATGAGGCTTATGAAATGAAAATACAATATGTAAATGCTCTTTTTGAGTTTTTATTACAAATTTCTGATAAGAATTCATTTGTCCTTATTATTAGCTTTCAACAAAGCTCTGATACCAGCTGTAAGACCCCTGCCCCCCTCCGCGGTGCCCCCTCCGAAGGGCACTAGCGGTGGAAGCAACGTCAAGGATCCACACTCGGGGCCTCGCCCCCACAGATGTCTGGACAAGGTGGTTCCTCCGAAATCGAACCCGGAAAAGCTTCCCTCGGAAGGCACAGGCGATTCTTCCAAAGACAATCTTCAAACGGGAGAATTAATCTAACGGGTCAAAGTCAACTATTCAAATTGATCTGATCGAACCTGAAGTCACATGGTCAGATCAAAGAAGAGACTTGCACTTGGTCCAAAGAATCACTGCTTTTTTCCTCCCACAGAACAAGGGTCTTCTCAGGACTTAATCTAACTAATGCAACAATTCCTACCTTAATGGTATCGCAGAAATCCTCCAATCTAGTCTAACCCCAACCAGCCCATGGGTTAGCCAACCACCTAACCACTGTATTAGTGGGATTCCTTTATAAAGATTTAGTTATGTTTTGCCCGGGTATCGAAAAAAAGAGTTTCCAAGCCCCCTAGCCGACATTTCATGCAAAAATTAAGGTAGGCATTCCACATACACACCCAATATGAAATTGCCATTTATAACAGATTCGATTGTCTTTAAAACCATCCTTCAATAGAAATCATAATATTACTGATCATCTTCCTCCAAAATTTTGAGTCCATTGTGTTACAAAATATGTCATCTAGACTCTCCCTTGAAGACCAGCTGGCTAACCAACGAGATCCAATATCAAAATTTCATTCACAAAAATCTTTCTTTTTAGTCCATTCGAATCTTCCTCGACGCGCATGGGTGTCCTAGCAACCGCGAGCCCATGCATCACCTGGTCATAACCCTCTAGGATCCTACTTAGGTGTCCCAAGGACCGCTTCATCGATCCTCGCCCATCGTACCGGAAGCGCAAAATTTTAACCGTACCGAGGCTGGTCAAGACCTCGGTAGGATTTGCGAGCGATGTCCCTCGATGACTCCCCCCGCCAGCTGCAACGAACCTCCTCTTAGTAAAACACATGCCAAATGCTTCCTCCAATATTCTGGCATAAAATAGTTTTTTAAATGAAAATAGAGGTTCTATGCAAGTAAAATTCCCAGTTTGAGATTGGTTCCACAAAACCCTTTTCTCCTTAATTCCCAATTTCATAATGAGAATCCTTGATCTCTCATTAGGGTAATCTACCCATCATTTGATTAATTGTCCAACTAGATTCTTGGTGATTTTGGTCAAAGGAAAACTAGTTTAATTCAACGGTACTCTATTCTTTGTATTTAGGAACTAGAATTGGTCACACGAAGTTTTTGCTTGATTCAATCAAAATCATTCAGTTTAGTTCTAACAAGGATTTTCTCAGATAAACAACTACTGAAACAACTACTGAACTTCTAATCGTAAGAAAATTCCAACTTTGCAAATTTCATTATTTCTTTTGAATAGTAGATTAAGAAATGGTTTTATTAGAGAATATTGGGTTTTAATGAAAATACTCTTCTTCTATTTAATCTATTTTTGGGTAAATACCAATTTGGTGATTTAACCACATAAAATATCTAAAGATATTCTTTCTACCATTTAATTTCTCAATCTTAATTCCCTAGGTGGAATTATGGTGAAAATCTCTCTTTTGTCATTAATTCAAATCTTTCTCTACTTAAATATCATAAAGATTCTTCTTTTAATTAATTATAATTATCAAAATTTTTAAATAAGCTTAAAATTCCTCTTTTCCTCATGTAATGATTAGATTCCAATTATCATGGGAATTCCTCTTTTATCATGAATTTATCTAAAATTCCTCTTCAATTTAAATAAAAATATGCATTATTCCAATTATACCAAGAACTCCTCTTTTACCATTTAAATGATTGAATTCCAATTATGATGAGAATTCCTCTTTCATCATTTAAATTTATTCATGCATAAAATAATTTTAACTAAAATTTCTCTTAAAAATTAAATAAAAATATCCATTAATTTAAATATGATAAGAATTTCAAATTTTCCATTTAAATTATTGAATTCTAAATATGATGGGAATTCCTCTTTCATCATTTAAATTTATTCATGCATAAAAATAATTTATCTAAAATTTCTCTTTAATTTTAAATAAAATATCAATTATTTTAATATTCCAAATTTTCTCTTTCTCCATTGAAATACATAGATCTCCATTATCATGGGAATTCCTCTTTTATCATAAAAATGGAATTACTAAAAATTCCTCTTTTTCTCTAATTAACTATTTATGCATAAACATTAAAATTTAATTTTCCATGTATGTGATGAGAATTATTCTTTTAACATAGGATGACTAATCCTAGAATATGGTAGGAAGTCCTCTTTTCACATTATACATAAAAATGATTTATGTATTAATTTCTAAAAATTTTACCATAGCTTCGCTGCTATTACTGATAATTTTCAATAATTTTGAAAAGAATAAAACTTAGTGATACAATTATGATAGAATAACTATCAATAGATCTAAATCCAATTTATGGATCTAGATCATAAGTTCATCATAATTTATGTAACATAAAAGCATTAAAAAGCTTTTTCTTTAGCCTCTAGCTTAACTAGCATAGTGTTTGATTTTAGAATTGAGAATTGCTCCATGAGAAGCATCATTTGAATAGAGAATTGGTCATAGGAATGACCATTCTTTGGGGGAGAGAGAGATATACATAAAAAACATCCTAAATTAAGCATAAAGATAAACTTTTTGTGATTAATCATTAGAATTCATTAGAGAGCTTGATTTGCATTGAAAAACCATTCATTTGAATACTTTCCAAGCTTGAGAGGGGCTGAGAAGTGAAAACATTTAGAATATTAGAGAAAAAACCATGAAATTACATCTTACCTCTTGTTTTACTTGCTTCTCTTTCTTAGAAGAAGCCCCCAACCAATCAATTGGTTAGTGTGTTGAGAGGAAAGCTCCAAGGAAGGTTGAAGAGAGAGAGAAGCTCCAATCTCTCCAAAATGTAGAGGATTTTTAAAGGATAATAGAAAATATACTTATTTTAATGTGATACTGGCATGGTCTAGCTCACAGATGAGAATACAGTCAACTCTTCATCTTATGTGGGCATTTACTCATTTTTGGATATTTTCTTTTATTCATTGGATTTATCTCATCCCAACACTTGGATTAATCTTATTAACCCATAGGAACCTTAATTGGACCATAATCCAAAAATTTCAGAAAATCTTGATCCTTAGGCGGCTAAGGTCTTTTAAATCATTTTTAATTGATTCCTAATACAACTTAGAGAATTTATTTTGAATTTTTATTTCAGGAAAATATATTTGTGATATTTGTAGAATTTTTATATCCAAAAATATCTCAATATTGAATTACCTCTCTCTAGAATTTTTTCATCCTTCTAGGCAAAAGCAAGGAAAAACAATATTTTCTTGTATTCAGAAATAGGAAATGATTACAGGGCATTGAAGTAAAAGCTTATTCATTATTCAGGCTGAGGAGGAATCTTACATCCTCTCCCACTTGAAAAATGTGAGATGTCCTCATCTCGCAAAGTGGGGGTAATCTTTTGCCAACTCTTCTTTCTTTCTCCCAGGTGGCATCTTCTAGAGGGAAGAATTTCCACTTTACTAAAAATTCTCTGAGGAATCTGCTCCTAAGAATCTTCTCCCGAACGTCAAGGATTTCCTCAGGTTGGAGTACCATCTGCTGGCCTTGAGTCGGAGAGATCAATTGTTCATCTCATCAAGCATGTGACTCAGGCTGGGTACATATTTCTTAAGTGAACTGACATGGAATACATTATGTACCTTGAGATGGGGAGGTAGAAGAAGTTTATAAGTTAGATCGCCCACTTTCTTTATAACAGCATATGGCCCACAGTATCTGGGAGAGAGCATCTTGTACTTCCCTAAGGATAAGAAACTTCTTTTTGGTCGTACTCGAATGAAGACCATATCTAATTCTTCAAACTCTCTCTCTAATCTCTTTTTATTTGCATATTGCTTTTGCCTATCTTGGGCTGCCTTTAGATTTTTACGGATTGATTGCATTTGCTGGTCTATATCATCAAGCATTTGTCAAGACATCTCGACTGATCAATGGGTCGGACCAAGTCAACGGTGTAAGGCAATCTTGTCCATACAAATCTTTGAAAGGACTCATCCCAATGCTTCAATGGTAAGAAGCATTGTAAGAAAATTTGACCAAATGCAAATGGCTTAACCACTTCTTGAGTTCACTGGTGCAGCATGATCGAAGGATATCTTCTATTACCTGATTCACTCTTTCAGTCTGGCCATCTGTTTTGGGGTGATAGGCTGTGTTGAGATCCAGGAAAGTTCCTACTACTTTGAAGAATGCAGTCTAGAATTTTGATATGAATTTGGGATCTCTGTCACTTACTATATCCTCTTGGGTAAACCATGCAATCTGAAGATCTCTTTAAGGAAAACTCGGGCAACATCCACTACAGTGTATGTTTCTTTCATTAGAATCAGATGGACAACTTTGGTTAGTCTCTCAACTACCACAAAAATGGAGTTGTAACCTGATTGCACTGAAGGTAATCTAGTGACAAAGTCCATACTGATACATTCCCACTTCATTTGAGGAATGTCTAGAGGCTACAATTTCCCTGGCATCTTGACTCTCTCTGCCTTGACTCTCTGACACATTAAGCATTTTCGCACATGATCAAGTACATCCTTTTTGAGTCTTGGCCAGAAGAAGCTTTTCTTCACAGACATATAGGTTTTTATAAACCCTGGATGTCCTGCTAATAGGCTATCATGGGCTTCTCTCATAATTCTTCCCTTTATTCCCTCATCATTGGAAATACATAGCCGATTATTATAATATATGCATCCTTCATCCAATTTGTACCCAAGAACTCAACTCATTTCCTGAGGAGTCTTGCTTTCTTGCATTAGAAGGGTAGCAATAGGGGTAAAGAATTTGTCCTACATGTTTTACTCCGAGGGATCTCAGTCAGCTCTTTAGGGAACACGTCTGTTTACTCACTTAACCACTTTGGTTCTTTAGCCTTGCATTTTATGTCTACTACTAGATTCATCAATTGACATAAATAACTTGCCTCTTTCTGAGTCCTTTTAATAATTTGGAAGCATTGACTAATTGTAGCACTGGGGATCCAGAAATTCCAGTTCCTTGAACTTTATTCCCTTGAAGGTCAAGGAAAGAGATGGTTCCTTTGTGACAATGAATAAAACCTTGATTCTTATGGAGCCAATGCATGCCACGGATTCCATCATAGACTCCCAAGGGTAGGACTCTGAATCTGGCACTCTATTATGTTCCCATCTAGACTAGACTGAATAAGGTCTGTCTCAAGGTGTGTGAAAAGAATCTTTCCACTGCCAATTCCACTTGCATAGGTTTCCCTGATTTTTGATTTAGGACTAATTCACGCAGACATCCTGGGGAAATAAAATAATGACTACTGCCTAAATCAATCAAAAGCTTGAATTCCTTCCCTTGGTACTCTGGTGGAGTCTGGAGGACTGAAAATTGATGGTTATTCCCCTGATGCTATATTGCTGTATAGATCTGTTGTTTTTCTTCCTCCACTTCATCAGCTATAGTGACAGCTCTGGCTATTGTAGTCTGAGTTGGAACTCTCTCTCTTTGGTTACTCCAATTCTTGGGAGGGAGTTCGGAGACTGTTTTGCATGGCGGCTGCAAGCTGAGCTAGCACTCTTCTAGGGTTTCCCTAATTTTGGCGCGGGGGACCCTAAGTGATTGCACTGATATGAAGGAGTCTGTCTCTGAATTCAGGGACCCTAGCTTCCTTGGCCCACAAAAGGAGACAGGAAATCCTTGAGCTGGTGCCCAAACCCCTGACATCCGAAGCATCCGTTCTCGTTTCAAAGCTCTTCCCTTTGCATTCTTGAGAGAGCCGAAGTTCCTAAGAAAGTACTTCGAGGGAAAGGTCTTCCTTCATTCTTGAAGCCTCCCGTCTCCAGATTCTAGTTGGGACCTTGGTGTCTCTTTGGAGACGGTGTCGAGAGGCTAGGAAAAGGAGAAATGCCTCTATAGCTACCTACCCAGCAGCCTTGGAAAACACAACAAACACAAGGGGCACCACCAGCACGATGCTGGAAACAGAAATCTCTCAAAACACCACACAGAGATACCTCAAAACTCTGTACTCCACAAGAAAATCAAAGACTGCACACTTATCCACAATAATGTAAAAAAGGTCCCTCTTTCACAATTCAGCCAGCTCCACTCGGCTTCCTTCACTCCCTTCATCTGCCCATAGCTCTTCTTTTGCATCCCAAAGGCGGCCCTCCCTTCTAATCACTGCCAGCTTCCATGCTTCAGCGGCTGCAGCCAACCTTCGCATCGCTCCTTAACTCTGAGGCCTTCCTCTCCTTTGTACAGACAGCCCGTCTTCTCTCTCTCTGTCCCCTGTCTTAGCTCTCCCTTCACCTAGTAATCGCTAGCAACACCTTAAAAATCCAACTTAGCTTCTAAAAGAAAACCTTCAAGCTCTCCCCTTCGCTACCAGCTTCAAGCTTTTTTCCTTCTCTTTTGCCTTCCAGCCCACCACAAAAACCAATGCAACCTTCCCTTCCTACCAGCAGCTCTCGCCTCTTCTCTCCTTGTGCCTGCGGCTTGTGTCAGTCACCACCACGACCTTCAACCCGTTTTCACTCAGCGGTTGCCTCTTCACGTCCAGTTGCTCTAGCTTGGTGCAGTCGACGCAGCTCCTTCCCTAGCCGTTAGCTCTCCCAGTCGACGTCAGCAGCAGCCGGCCCCAGCAAGACACAAGGCCACTCCTCTGGTTCCTCCTTGCTTGATCCCCTAGGCGGCTCCCTTGCCTAGTCGATGCCAACACCTTCGCTCCCTAAGGTCTTCGACACCAGCATCCCCTTTTCAGTCAGCCACACCGCCAAGCGACTCCCCTCCGTCAGCCTTGCATGCTCACCAAAGAAACATACCTCTTCCACAAGGCGGCAACCCACTTCAAGTCCCCCGCCGACTCACCCCTCACTTCTTCGCTTCTTCTCTGCCTGCGTCTGTGGTTGTGCCAACCATACCAAAAGAAAGAAGGCCACTCTCTCTGGTCGCTACCATCGGCGACCCCGAACAACACGACCCCTACTCTCTCCAGCCACCATCTCCCACCTCCTCTCTCACACAAAGCATAATGCACTAATCCATAATCCACACAACACACTATAAGTTGTGTCCACACTCATCTAACCCTAGCTAATGTCCACACACTATGACCAGCTGGACACGCGGTCATTTATGTCTCACACATGTTCCTACCTAATCTGCCAGCACATAGCATAGCTGGCTCACACTGACATCGAGCTTGAATCTCAACAATATTTTGTAACACAATGGACTCAAAATTTTGGAGGATGATGATCAGTAATATTATGATTTCTATTGAAGGATTGTTTTAAAGACAACCGAATCTGTTATAAATGGCAATTTCATATTGGGTGTGTATGTGGAATGCCTACCTTAATTTTTGCATGAAATGCCGGCTAGGGGGCTTGGGAAGTCTTTTCCTTTCAGTACCCGGGCAAAACATAACCAAATCTTTATAAAGAAATCCCACCAATACAGTGGTCGGGTGGTTGGCTAATAACCCATGGGCCGGTTGGGGTTAGGCGAGATTGGAGGATTCCTACGATACCATTAAGGTAGGAATTGTTACGTTAGTTAGGTTAAGTCCTGAGAAGGCCCTTGTTCTGTGGGAGGGAATCAGCGCGGCTGTGCCGTTAAAGGAGGAAAAAGCGGTGATTCTATGGACCAAGTGCAAGTCTCTTCTTTGATCTGACCATGTGACTTCAGGTTCGGTCGATTAGTTTGAATAGTTAAGACTTTGACCCGTTACATTAATTCTCCCATTCAAAGATTTTCCCTGGGGGAGGAATTGCCTGTGCCTTCTGGGTGAGGGAAGTTTTTTCGGGCTCGATTTTGGAGGAACCGCCGGACTAGTCACTTGTCCAAACATCTATGGGCAAGGCCCCGAGTGTGGATCCCTCCCCCACGAGAGAAGCTAACACTGCTTTCGCCCGCCCCAGTGCCCTCGGAAGGGGCACCGCCTCGCGGAGGGGGGGTGGGGTTCTCACAGCTGGTATCAGAGCTTTGTTGAAGGCTAATAAGGATAAATGAATTCTTATCAGAAATTTGTAATAAAAACTCAGAAACACTATTTACATATTGTATTTTCATTTCATAAGCCTCATTAATGAAGATTTTTAATCAAAGAATTTGATTTTATAGATGGAAGTTCCACACTTATTTGGTGTTTCCGACCTTACCCAGTCACAAGACATGACTGCGTTTGCCTTTAAGCATCTCATCTCTTCCGCTACAACTCGAACGAGCCGAGCCAGACTCGCAGGCCATTTCGAGGATCTATATTTTCCTGACCCAACGGGAGAGACGGTAGCATAAGTGGTTTGCAAGGCAGTATGTCCACGCCTCTTGCGACCAGCGTGTGATGCTAAGGCAAAATCTCTCATTGAGCATGATTCTAATGAAGCTGAAAGTGATACATGGTGTTATTTTATATCACTCAACGCCTCAAAATTTCAGACTTTCTTGCCAAATCTACAAAATCCTTAGTCGCTTTGTTCCTCCTATAAAAGGAGAAGATAGTAGCTCCCTTGGCAGCAAGGGAACATTTGTATCAGGGCATGTATATAGCCTAGTATTGCCGTCTTAT
The DNA here is from genome assembly GCF_041138505.1 of Cibotium barometz. NCBI lineage: Eukaryota > Viridiplantae > Streptophyta > Polypodiopsida > Cyatheales > Cibotiaceae > Cibotium > Cibotium barometz. Next base: position 46,151,750 of record NC_141087.1, read on the forward strand.
GTGTCTCCTGAGGAGATTTTGACTTCTGAAGTCGAGCTGCTCTATGTACATATTGCAACTTTTATATAAATAAAGAAATGTTTTGTGAAAAAATTCCCTATTGTATAAGTGATTGTTTATTTTGATGAATTGATAATGCAACATATGTTACCGGACATATGTCATAGATCTCCAATAAGATCATTTATCTTATTCAAGAAATTATTTTCCGAACCTCTTAAGTCTTAGGATCTCGTGGACGATATCAAAATAAAAATTTAATAATATATCATTTTTGACAGAATCATGAGGCGAGGGAATCATGGCCGTTAGCCAGACCCTCTCACTGATGAAGAAGAGCTTGACCCCGATGTTCGCAAGGCTCTTCACACAGAACTTAGCCACCAAGACCCTTGAAAGGTGAAGGGGAGAACTTGGGTGAAGCTGTAGAGAAATGGGTTGAAGCAATGGAGGAGTATTTTGATGTCACCGGTTACAATGAGAGGAGCCAAATGGCTCTTGCTAGGCTGAAAATTGTGGAAACAACCAAGGTGGCATGGAGAAACCATTGTGACACTAACCATCTAGACAGAACATTTCCAAACCAACCTTCTCTTCCAGGTTCTCTGTCCATTCCTTGAACATTCCCATAGACCTCTTCACCTATACCATTTCAGGTGAATGATGCTCCAACATATCCTTCATTTCCTTACTATGCTTCTCCTTCACCTGTTTGCAGCTCATTCTGAAATTGCTGTATCTGCAACTCCTTTGTTTGTAACACATCAGATGATACACCATACTCTACCATCTGCTGCCTGTGTTGTTTAAACTGAACCTGTTGCTTACCAATAAAAGCTTGTACAGCTGTCAACATCTTATTAGCCATGACTCCATCTTTTACGTGAAACTCAGACTGAGTAAAAACAGTTTCATCACCACCAAAATCAAACTTAGTCACCAACTTCTTGATGCTGCTATCAAGTTTTCTTCTCTTGGACAAAGTGAAAGTCTTACCCAACTTAGTTGGTGTTTATGCTTCCATCACCTCCATTGGACAATGTACCTCCAACTCCCCAAAATACTACGAACACTATGGTGAGTCAACTAATGGTAAAGACTCTTTTACATTGTATCCAACTTTCCTCATGTGCTAAAAAACCTCCATTTTGTCTTTAGACAAATCAGACATCTTTGCTTTCTGCAAAACCTGCGGCTCTGCCTGCTGAGATTGCTCACCTCCCAAATATTTGTCCTTGTTTGGCAACATCACATCCCCTGCATCAACTTTCTGAGCATAGTAAAACAAAGCTGCCAAGTAAGCACAAAGCCTACTGTTAGTTTAAGTCTTCCTTTTGTCAGACACAAACACTTCACTGTACATCCTCTCATACAACCAATGTGCCCAACTGACCTGTTCACCCTTCTCAGCCCAACATAGAGCAGCATAGTTTTCTTTTGACATATAATCAAATTTAAGAAGAAAACACAGCCTTTCCAAATACCACTTAAGCTGCTCCCGTCTTGCATGACTGACATTCTTCAGCATATAATACTCTCTTCCGCCCTCGCGAGGACCAAACTCCATTTTCAAAGAGTCCTCACTGCACTTAGGTATAGGACCTTGTGAAAAACAGTGCAACTTAAACACTTCAGCAACAATTTCAGGAGTTAATACTACCTTTGAAGAAATTCGTCCTTTTGTTTTCCTCAAAATCTCCACCTGTGACTTTGCATAGAGATTATTCCTCCATTCATCCCATGGCAAAGTAGCAAATTCGTGCAATCCAATTTTCTGCAACTAGGTGGCGTTCCTATCTGCCTGAATATCAATCTCCACCTTGAAGTCCATGAATGGGTCCATTAAGGACTGCATCATCTTGCCAGCTGACATAGCTGTAGGCATGCTAGCTTCTTCATCCGTCGAACCCTCCAAGTCTTCCTCAGAGCTAGTCACATCCACCCGCACGCTAGCTCCCTTGCGGCGTAGCCTCGTCTCTTCAGCACTTCTGGCAATTCATCATCTTGAAGAGGTCGCATGGTGGCAAGGGGTTTCGCCTTAGGCATGGGAGACTGAAGGGGCTCTGAAAACACAGACAAAAACCATAAAGGGTGATGTATGAGGGAAAAGAAGACGCGATGGCTCACACTCGTGAAAAATCTCCTAACGTAAGATCTCCACACACACTTCCATAAAGTAATCATCACTCTTACTGGGCATGCAGTCCTCAACTGGAGTCTTGTAGAAAAAAATTTAACAACTGATCAAAACACCCTGTGCCAACAATTAAGCTTCTTGCCATCATCTCAACACCTATGTTCTGCATTAAGAACATCCATCTCTGTGCTGTGTTAACTTCTGGTGAGTCGGATCTGACTTCCTCAACATGCACCAAAGCTGAAATTGGCCAATCAAGATGTGGTGGTTTCCCTTGAAACTTCTTCAGCCTAAAACCATTGATTGGCTTCTCTACCCTTGTTCCAAAGACATCTGCAACAATAAAGGTTCCTTGACCCAAATCCTCCACAATCTGATAAGGTCCTTTATATCTAAGTGTCAACTTCCCTGGATGAGGTCCCAATTTAGAGTTGTACACCATCACCCAATCACCAACCTGAAACACTTTAACTTTTACATTCATACTCACCCATGCATGTCGTCTCTTCTGGATCACCTCAGTGATATATGAACTGACCAACCTGTCTTCTTCCAACTGCATCAGATATTTACTCCTGTGCTGAACTGACAATTTAGAAGACATCTTCTCAACTGTGATTCTAAGACTTGGCACCACAAACTCCATAGGCACCACAGCTTCTAATTCATACACCAATCTAAATGGTATCATCCCTGTTGTTACCTTAAAGGCTATTCTAAAAGACCATAATGCTGAGTCCAATTTGTCATCCCAATCCTTATGATTGTGTGCCACTATCTTCTTCAAATTCCAACCAATGTTTTGTTAGTACTTTCAGCCTGCCCATTAGCCTGAGGATGGTAAGCTGTAGACTTTTTGTGCATAATCATATGGGTTTTAGTCAATTCATCTATCACCTCATTTAAGAAATGAGATCCCCTATCACTCACAAGCTCCACAGGACACCCAAACCTGGTCATTATGTTGTGATACAAGAACCTTGCAACACTTGAAGTTTTATTATCCTTCAAAGCTATAGCTTCTACCCATTTAGTACAATAGTCTATTGCAACCAAAATATACCTGCATCCTTTCCTTGTTGTAGGCTTAACAGGTCCCACAAAATCCATCCCCCACTTTTGGAAAGGCTCCAGTGGCAGAATAGGATGATCTGACATTCTATCCTTATTATCTGGCTGACCAGTCTTTTGACACATTACACACCTCTTAGCATACTCATGGGCATCCTTCAAAACTGTGGGCCACCACAATCCAGCTTGGAGAATTTTCTTTCCTGTTATATCTCCTGAGAAATGTCCACCTGCTGCACCAGAATGTGCTTCTTGAATAACAGCATTCTGTTCAAAATCTGGAACACACCTTTTCTGATGACTTGATCAATGCCCTTCCTATATAATGCTCCTGCAATTACCAAAAAAGGTCTACTCTTCAAAGCAAACTTCCTCCACTGATCTGCAGCAGCAGTAAACTCACCTGGGATGGGATAGTGCCATCACTCAGAAATATCAATAATTGGTCATACCAAGAATCCGACACAGTAGGCCGAACTTCAAATAATGAAGCATCTGGTAAATCATCATTCACTCCCACTGGTTCTTCACCTGTCTCTAACCTACTCAAGTAATCAGCAATGGCATGTTCTTTTCTTGGAGTATGAAGAATAACAAAATTAAACTCCTGTAATAACAACATCTACCTAGCCAACCTTCCTGTTAGCATTGGCTTCTTGATTAGGTACAACAAAGCTTGGTGGTCAATATGTAAAATTACCCTATTTCCCAACAAATAGTGCCTAAATTTTTTCAAAGCATATACCATGCCTAATGCTTCTCTTTCAGTGACAGCATATACCATGCCCAATGCTTCTCTTTCAGTGACAGCATATACCATGCCCAATGCTTCTCTTTCAGTGACAGCATATACCATGCCCAATGCTTCTCTTTCAGTGACAGCATAATTCCTCTCAGCTGATGTGAGTACTCTGCTTACATATAGACTCGAGGTATTGCCATCATCGGCTAAGGCTTCAAAAAAATCTTCAACCTCGTCAAGAAATTTCCCTTTGCTTAGGGGATCAGACTTATCTCCCTGGCAACTTTCCTTTTATGCTAACTATCTGTTGAAGGCATAGTTCTCTTAAGTTGAATGTTGCTAAGTCAGATATGTAGTAAGTCGGATATGTAAGAAGTCGGATATTTAGTAAGTCAGATATGTGCTAAGTCAGAATTATAAGGTGGTAGGAATGTATGATGACTTTCTTGGGATCTTGGAAGTTAAGATAGGTAACGCTTATTCAAGAATAACGTTTTGGGGAACGAGTAACGTTTTGAGCAAGGTAGAAAAGAAGGGGAAGCAATGTAATGTGAAGGAGAGAGAATGAAGTAGAATTTTGAGTGTTTTATCTCTTGTGTGACCTTACTCTATCAAATTTCTGTCTGTGCATTGCATTTCTGTTGTGTCTGAATTTATGTTTTCGCCTAATCAACATGTTTCTTATTGAGAAATTGTGTCTGTTTGTTACATTTCTGTTTGTGTTGTTGAACCCCAACACAATTGGCGATCCTGCTGTGTTTATCCTGTTTGGACAAAGGCGATGAACGCCAGTGAGGATGCATGTCAGAGAGGGAGAGAAGAGTAGCCAGAGTTTATTATACAAGGGCACAAGCCCAAGTAGGCAATATTGATCCATTTCATTACGATCAAGATGCCCAGGATGGTCAGGAGAGTCCACTCTCTGAAAATCGAGCAGTAGACCAACAGGGGGAGAATTCTGGAGCAGCAGGGGGAAGGCAAGTAAGGTAACTGTTAGGGGCTTTACTCTTGGCAGGAAAATCTGCAAGAGTACGAAGAAGTCTCCAGTTTGATTGATTCTAAAAAAGGGTCAGATGCAACATCAGATTCAAACAAGGAGGAGGATTCAGATACATCATCAGATTCAAACAAGGAGGAGGATTCAGATACATCATCAGAAAGTGATGAAGAGGAGGACAAAAGAAAAAGAAAGGAGAGAAGTAAGAAGAAAAAACAGAAGGATAAGCATCCCAAAGAGGCGGACTTGGTAAGTAAGTTGAAAAAGTTTGGGTATTCTATAGTAGCACCAAAGGAGAAGCAGTATTGTCACATTTGTGAAAGGGATGGCCATAGCACATCTCAGTGTTGGTACAATCCTAAAAGCAGAGGATAGCCTACACCTGATGCAGGAAGAGGTAGAGTTGATGTAGGGGCAAATCAAGTAGCTCCATTTAGGGGCAGAACACCATTTCAGAGGCCTAGACCTCCAAGACCACCATGGAGGGAGCAGGAGAATAATGATATGAGACCACCAGGTGCTATGCCTTGTGTGTACTGTGGTGCACTAGATCATTGGGTAGGCCTGAATTGTCCATTGTGGGTTAGGAATAGAGAAGAATGGGGAATGCCTGTGCTAAGGTATAATCAGGGTAACCAGCAAGGAGGATAGCAACAGCAACAACAAAAGCAACAGCAACAGAATCAGCAACCAGCTCAAGCTAATGTACTTTTGGTTGATCTCTCAGATCAGAAAGAGTATGATGGTGTTAGTCAACCAACTCAGGAGCAGCACAAGCAAGAAGATAAGGAAGAGTGGGTTTGTGATGAATGCATGCAAGTTGATGATGTTGAAGTCATGGCTATCACTAGATCCAAAGCAAAGGGGCCAATAGATTGGAAGGAGCAGAAAGGAATTAGGGATCAGTTCCAGAAGAAGATTCAGAAGGAGCAGAGGAAGCACGCTGTGCCTGCATCGGCGTTAGAAAGTCAGTCCGACCAACAGCAACAAAAGGACAACATTAAACTTGAGGAAAATTAGGACAAAGATTGGTTTGAGGTACTCATCAACTCTTCCTTGCAATGGTCATTAGATCAGTTATAGTGCTTGGTGCCAGCGTTTAGGGAGAGGTTGTTGAGGAAACTTCAGGATTAGGATAATCAATTATTGGTTCATCAAATAGGGTTCCCAGCAGTAAACAACATTGATCCAACAGATGTTGATTTTCTTGTGCTTGTAAATCAAAGTTCAGTTTGAGGGTAGGATTTTTGAAGATGTATTGTTGGATGGAGGATCCGGAGTAAGCATTTTATCTGAAGTTGTTTATACACAAATGGGCTTGGGAAAGTTGGCCCCAGCACCTTTTCATGTGAAGATGGCAGATCAAACACGAGTACAACCGTTAGGAATTCTCAAACAGCAACATATTGCAATTGCAGGTATGACCTTCTTGGTCAATTTTGTGGTCATGCGAATGTCAAATTCAGCATCCTCTTATGAAATGCTGTTGGGAAGACCTTGGCTCAGAATGGCCAAAGTCAAACAAGATTGGGGAGAGAATGTGGTTGTTATAAGAAAAGGGAAGAAGAAAGTGACTATACCTATGCAATTCCACTTAAGGAGAAACCATTATTTGCACAAACTATCAATTTGGCAGAAGAAGTTGAAGATGATGGAGGAAGAGGAGTTTCTGAAGGCAAATCCAATAGTTGTTCCAGTGTTTGACATGGATGTGGAACATATATTACAGCCGGATAAAGAACAGGTTCAGGAAAGGTCTGATGTAGTACCTGGACAAGAGATTTAGGGAACAGAATTTAGGTAGCTGATGGAACACACAGAAGAATCTTCTATACCAAGGAACAGATTGAGCAGGAGGAGAAGGATGCAAGAATTATGGCTGAAAGAATCTATGACAAGAAGTTTGGCACTTCTAGTAGGGTTAAGGAGGATGAATTGAAAGAGATTAATTTGGGTACAGAGGCTGACCCAAAAATGGTAAAGGTGAGTGTCCATGCTGAAGGAGAATTTTTGAAGGAGTTGTTACAGTTGTTGCAAGAATACATGGATGTATTTGCTTGGGAGTATTCTCAGGTGAAAGGTATAGACCTTGCATTACATCAACATCATATTAACTTGCAGAAAGATGCAGTTTTCGATTGCACAACAAAGGTACAGAATGAACCCTAGTTTTGCAAAGCAGGTTAAGGAGGAGATAGATAAGTTGTTGGCAGTAGGCTTCATCAAGCCAGTGAATGAGGTGTCATGGTTGTCTCTAATTATAGTGGTACCTAAGAAGAATGGGAAGCTGAGAGTATGTGTGGACTATAGAAAGCTTAATGCAGCAACTATTACTGATCCTTTTCCAATGCCATTTTGTGATGCAGTTGCAGGTCATGAAATGTATAGCTTTCTGGATGGGTTTTCTGGGTATAATCAGATTCACGTTGCTGAGAGGAGGATCAATACAAAACAACCTTCATTACTGATGAGTGGGGTGCATTTGTGTATACAGTAATGAGTTTTGGCTTGAAGAATGGACCACCATCATTCAACTTTGTTGCACATAAGGTATTTGAGCCATATTTGTAATATTTTATGAGGGTTTGCATTTGCTACATCTGAAGTTATGTTTGGAGAGATGTAGACAGTTCAGAATGGCACTGAATCCTTACAAGAGTGTCATAGCTGTTAAAAGTGGGGTACTACTTGGTCATGTGGTTTCAAGTGAAGGGATGGCCATTGATGTAAAGAAGATTTAAGCCATCCAATCTGCAAAGGCTCCAGTCAATGTTAAAGAGTTGATGAGATATGTGGGTCAAATTAAGTGGCATTCAAGGTATCTTAGATATTTAGCTAATGTGCGCCCGAAGATGGTTTGAGTCAATGCCAAGCTGGATGCTCTGTTCCGTGAAGAAGTCTGGGTGTTACTCATGTCCTTCAAGGATGTGTTCACATGGAGCTATATAGAAATGAAAGGGATCAACCCCCACTTCTATTAGCATTGGATCAACCTCAAGGAATATGATGTACCCATCCGACAACAGAGGTACAGGATGAATCCCAATTATGCCAAAAGGGTAAAAGAAGAACTGGATAAGCTCCTGCACGTTGGATTCATCTATCCGATTGATTGGGCGACATGGTTGTCTCTGATCATGATCATTCCAAAGAAAAACTAGAAGCTCAGGGTCTGTGTAGATTACTAGAAGCTGAATGCAGCCACCATCTCAGATCCCGTTCTGTTATCATTGATGGATTCTATGTTGTGGATGTTGTAGCTGGAAATTAAATGTATTCCTTCCTAGATGGATTCAATGGCTACAACCAAGTCCAGATGGCACCCAAAGATTGGGAGAAGACAGACTTCATCACTAAATGGGGATCCTTTGCATCTAATGTCATGACCTTTGGGCTTAAGAATTCCCCGGCCACGTTTTAGTAGATGGTTTAGGAGATGTTTGTCAAATTTCTGACCTCCTTCATGCAAGTATTCATTGATGATTTCAGTGTCTTTGTTGGGAAATCCTCCCATCATCTGACACACCTGCAGCTATGTTTGGCCAAGTGCCAAGTGTCCTAGCTAGCCCGAATCCTGCTAAATGTGCCTTCGCCGTCCAGAGCGGTATGCACCTCGACCACATTGTTCTCAGAAAGGCATTACAGTAGACCCGGCCAAGGTGGAAGTGATCCAGAAAGCTCTGATTTCAACAAGTGTGAAGGAGCTGCAAAGATTTTTGGGGCCAGTGAGATGGCATAGCCAAATGCTCTAGTACCTCGCCCATGTAGGAGTTCCCTTAAACCAACAAATGACGTAGTTCAAAGTGCCGACCCAGCAGTTGTTGAGACAAGCCACCTTTGAGACTGGTCAGAGAAATGCGACATCACGCATTTTGATGCCTCAAGCTAATGCTGTCTAAAGCACCATAGTTCAAGCTCCGGATTGGGAGTTGCCATTCCATGTTTTTGTTGGATGTTTCAGTTGTGGCCATAGGTAATGGCTTGATGCAAGAGGCCGAGAAGAAATGGTTCCGACCTATTTACTATGCCGGCCGTTGCCTCTCAAACGTCAAGATGAATTATTCCACCATTCATAGGGAAACCCTTGGCATGATTTATTCAGTGTGGGCAAGTTTCACCGCTACTTGTTGGGCAACAAATTTACCTTCCATGTGGATCATTATGCCCTACTCTATCTTGTAGATAAGTAGAATTTGGCAAGCAAGATGGTGTGCTGGATGATGATCCTATACAAATTCATGTTCACCATAGTGCACGCCCTAGGCGCAAATCATACTATGGTAGATTACCTATCTAGACGACTAGAATCTGGCAAAGACCTGATCGGCATAGCGGATGACCTACGTGATACAGAGCTGTTCATAACTAAAGTCATCATCCTAATTCCACAAACCTAGTATGATGAAATGCTGACGTTATCACCACCGGTGTGATGGAGGATTGCCTTTCTCAAGATCAAAGGAAACAAATTGCAATCTGAAGCCAGTCTTTCCAAGTAATAGCTAACTAGCTATACAAGAAAGGCATTGAACAGATTCTTCGGAGGTGCATTCCACCTCACAAACAAGAAGCTGTCCTCCGAGAGGCCCATTAAGGAATTAGCAGAGGTCACTTTGCAGCAAGAGAAGTCACAGGATGAAAGATCATCCAGGCCGGTATCTAGTGGCCATCGGTACTCAGGGATACCTACTACAAGTGGGCCAAGCAGTGTGATGTTTGCCACCAAACAACCAGCCAAGAGACCACATGCCACATAACCTGATCCTTCCCCTCAAACCACTCCAAAAATGGGGTCTCAATTTTGTGGGACCATTCAAGCCACCAACCCACTTCACCTGCAACAAATATATTCTAGTGTGGCAAAATAGACTACATCACCAACAAGTGGGTGGAAGCTCAAGCACTCCGCGACAGTTCAGCCAAGTCAAAAACCAAGTTATTCTATGAAATGCTACACTGCCTACAAGGTCTCCACATGAATGACTCCGTTGAATTGGTATACGACACTGAAGCACTGTTGCCAATGGAGTTCCTAGTGCTGAGCCTTTGGATTGCCATTGCCCAAGAAATTAAGCCCCGAAGAGTCCCTACAGCATCGTCTAGATCAGCTCCTAGAGTCAGATGAATATCGCTTCAAGAGCTTCTTCATCACCAGAGTGATCCAGAAGCGAAGAAAGAAGTGGATCTACCACTCCAAGTTTGGCTACTAGAGTTTCCCTCCACTTAGCTGTGCCGAAGAACCCTCCACCCGTCCTAGTCACCCCAATGTAGTCCATGGTAGCCTCCAGCACCACAGGATCCCGAAACCAACCACTTCCCATCGACATCCCCACAACCCGCCGGTACGTCGAGTACCTCACACAATGCTTCCAAGGAGAAAACCCTTTTGGCACCCGCCAAGCAGTCGCCCAAACAGTCCGCCTGCAAGACACCGCCAACCACCTCCAGTAGGAGAACAACACCCTCTGAGATCGGATGGCTGATTCGTATAGCTGGAGCTTATTGTGGACAAAGAAGCTCAATCGCCTCCCAGTTCACCGATTTTCTTAACTCCCTCAAAACACAAACCCAATAGGAGAAAACCTAAATTGCCTTCCTCTATGCCCAGCTCAAGTCCCATACCAACCCTTCCCCCGACACCATCTAGATCAACACCGACATCCTCCAACCTCTCCAACAGTCTCCAAGAAGAGTAGAGTTGTCTATGGGACCAGGTGGATGAGCTCCACCTAATCACCCTCCAATGCAAGCAACCGACCATCAGCGGGCTGAAAGACAATGCCGACTTAGATGATGAAGGTGGTGCACAATCTGGCGCACCGAGTTGAACGCTTGATGACCTCCTCGCCAAGATGGACCAACTCGAGCACGAGCTTGTTCAACGCAAAGCACAAAATGCCAAGATTTTAGGTAAGAAGCCGACCTAGGACCTACTCGAAGGCACCAATCGATATGGAGAACCTCTACTGGCCATGGTACCCTACTCCGAGGGGACCACATCTAAATAAGATTCAACCATGGCTCTCTTGAAGGATCATGCGGCAACCCTCCAAAAGAATTATGTTGAGTTGCATGTCAGATGACCACCATGAAGATGTCCTACAAAGAACAGCACCAACAACACCCAGATCAAAAAAACCAAGCCAAAGGCGAGTCACTCAGAGGTGAAAGAACCAAGACTAAAAGATCCCTACCCCCTCCGTGCAATGAATTTCGGGGTGCTAGCAGCGGAAGTAGCACTTCTTATGCAGGGCAGAACCTCTCACTCGGGGCCTTGCCCACGGATATCTGGACAAGAGTCTAATCCCTCGGTTCTTCAAAAATCGAACCCGGAAAAACATCCCTCGCCCCAGCAGACATAGGCGATTCCTCCAGGATATTTTTATTCTAACGTAGTCAAGAGCTTTAACTAACCAAACCGATCCGACCAAACCCGTAAGTCACATGGTCAGATCAAGGAAGAAACTTGCACTTGGATCATAGAGACCAACGTTTTTTTCCTCATCAAGAGGCACAGCCGTTGATTCTTTTCCATAGAACAAGAGTTATCCGAGATTTACTTCAACTATCGTAACTTAACAGAATTGAGTCTCATTTTAGGGATCCATCAGTCAGCCTAACCCCATCCAATCCCATGGGTTAGCCAACTGCCAAAACCCTGTATAGTAATAAGATCCATTTAAAAATTTGGTTATGTTTTGTCCCAGGTACAGGGAAAAGAGTTCCCAGGCCCCCTAGCCGGCACTTCAAGCAAACTTCAAGATAGTCACACCACTTACACGCCCAATATGAAATTGCATGTTTCACAAGTTCAGTTGTCTTAAAAACAATCTTTTAATAAAACCATAGTATCACTGATCATAATCCTCCAAAATATCTAGCTTGAGTTCTAATTTGCAATCATTCCTTCATCGGTGTACCTATGGCATCATTGGCAGCCAGAACGCTCACCACCTATTCACTCAGGGGCCTTTTTAATAGTTCCTAGCTCATAGTACCCGGAAATATAATCACATAAGAAAAATCTAGATGGAGTCTCCATTGAAGATTAGCAAGATCAACCAACATATCCAGATAAAAGAGCCATGGACTCATCCGTTGATGAGGACCAGCAAGGCCAATCAACCAGATCCATGCCTGAGTTCAGAAAACAACTCTAACTCCTTATTCTAGTTTCTTCCTCGATGCACGCGTGGGTATCTTCGACGACCCCCAGAGCTCGAGCACCGTATGGTCAGCACCCTCTAGGCTCCTTCGCAGGTCACCTAGCACTTCACTCATAGGCTGCTTCCTTGGTTCCTCATCCACTGTACTGGAAGCTCACCATTTAAATCAGACCGAGACTGGTCAAGACGTTGGCCGACCTTGCTTCGTGAGACATCCTCCATTGACTCTCCGTTAGTTGTGACTTTATCACTTAGGTCTCACGATCTCACTCACAAGATGGTCAAAATGCTTCCCCAGCATTCTTGACATAAAATAATCATCAGGTTATAAATATAGTTTCTAACGAACTCTCATCTTTCCACATTGTTCCACATCATTTCTCATTATTCTACATGCTTCCAAATCAATTCACTTTGCTTATTCCACATTTGGTCATATCTATTCCCATCATCCTTCATCCATTCTCATCCAATCATATCATATTTTTACATCTCATCACATCTGTCCATATCACATCACATTCATCCACATCACATCTCATCACATCCAATTACATCTATTCAGATCCTCATCACATCACATCACATCCATCCTCATCACATCTCATCCATTCACATCTACCCATATCCACATCCATTCACATCACATCTCATCCACTCACATCTACCCCGATCCACATCACATCCTATCATTCACATCTACCTCGATTTACATCACATCTCATCTATTCACGTCCCATCACATCATATTCACATCTATTTACATCTCATCATATCATATTCACATCACATCACATCCATTCAGATATCATCACATCACATCCATTCAGATATCATCACATCACATTCACATCCATTCACATCTCATCGCATCCATTCACATCACATTCACATCTCATCGCATCCATTCACATCTCATCACATCCATTCACTTCTCATCACATCCATTCACTTCTCATCACATCCACTCACATCTCATCACATCCATTCATATCTCATCACACCCATTTACATCTCATCACATCCACTCACATCTCATCACATTCATTCATATCTCACCACACCCATTCACATCCATCACATTCATTGCATCCACATCTATCCTTATCACATCACATTCATTCCATCCATATCACGTCAAATTCATTCCATCCACATTGCATCACGTCCACATCACATCCCATTCATTCCATCCACATTACATCACGTCCACATCACATCTCATTCATTCCATCCACATTACATCACGTCCACATTTATCCACATCACATGTCATTCATTCCATCCACATCTATCCATATCTCATCACATCCATTCACATATCATCTCATTCATCCACATCCATCCATTCATTCACATTCACATCCATCCACATCCATCCATTCATTCACATGCACATCTATCCACATCCATCCATTCATTCACATTCACATCTATCCACATCCATCCATGCATGCACATCTATCACTTCACATCTCATTCTCATCCATTTACATCACATCACACCATTCACATATCATCACATCTCATCACATTCACATCCACATCCATTTACATCGCATCACATCTCCTCACATCCACTCACATCTCCTCACATCACATTTACATCTTATCACATCACATGCACATCTTATCACATTCACATTCACATCCCATCCACATCCATTTACATCACATCACATCTCATCACATTCACATCCACATCCATTTACATCACATCACATCTCATTACATCCACTCACATCTCCTCACATTACATTCACATCTTATCACATCACATACACATCTTATCACATTCACATCCACATCCACATCCACATCCACATCCATTCGCATATCATCACATCACATTCACATCTTATCACATCGCATTCACATTTAGTACCCTTTTCTACTTTCGATACCGATGGGACTTTTCTAAGTTTCTGCCAATTACTTGGCCTAGTTAAAGGTACTTTTTCTCGATGGATATTTTCATATTCTTTCTCAAATTTCTCAAGTGAAATATATTCAATATTCTTCTTTTTGAGTAAAAGATTCATGGGATTTACAAAAATCAATTCTATCCATATTTCCTAATAAAAATAATAATACTCAAAATTCCACTTTTGATAAATACTCATAATTTGAATTATGCCAAAAATTTCTCTTTTACCATTTAATTTCTTGAATCTCAATTATCATGGGAATTCGTCCTTTTGTATAAAAATAAATTTACCAAAATTTACTCTTTTCTTATAATCAATTAATTATGTATAATTACAAAAAACTTATTTCTCATGAATATGATGAAAATTATTCTTTTTGCATAGGATGTCCAATCCTAGAATATGGTAGGAAGTCCTCTTTTAGCATTATGCATAAAATAAGATATGTATTATTTTCTGAAAATAATGCCATAGCTTCGCTCTACTATTATTCATAATTCTCAAATTTTTTCTAAAGAACAAAAAGCTTGTAATGAAAATATGATAGTAGTTCCTCTTTTATGCTTAAAATCAAACAATGAATTTAAATCATAATTTTAACCATAATCATAAACTTAATTATGATTATCCCACTAGATTAAGCTAATTCCATTATTTCTCTTTTCCCAAATTGATAGGATAATCTATTTCTCATTCAGAATCAATCAAAGTAGTTTTTAACTACTTATAAATAACCTAAAATAATTAACCATTATTTATTAATATAAAATCATAAAAATACCATTTTCTTAATCTTTAGCTTATTAAGCCTAGAGTTTAGCTTTGAATTAAGAGACTATCATTGAGAAGCATCCTTTTTCAAAGGATTTAGCCATAAAGATAGCTATTCTTTTAGAGAGAGAGATTTATTTAAAGAAAATATTACAAATAAGCATAAAGATTAACTTTCTCTTAATCAAGCATTAAAACTTTAAGGGAAAGCATGATTTGAATTAAAACATTCATTTAGAAAGCTTCTCAAGCTTGAGAGGGGTTGAGAAGAAGAAAGTCATTGAGATAAATTGGAAACAAATACTGCCATAGTATAGCTCCAATATTTTTTTAACAAAAGACTGAGGGTCTATTTATAGATGAGGGAGGCCACTAACCAAGTCCAACTGGGCTATAGAATTTTTCACGTTTAGTTTGACTCAATTTCGACAAGATTTGGACCAGTTTGGCTCCCTTTTTTATTTAGTTTGATCCAGGAGAGAGGAGAGATAAAAATATCATAATTTTTTATTTGGTTTGATCCAGGAGAGAGAAGAGATAAAAATATCATAATTTTTTTGAATTAAAAACACTCCCACACATGTGAAATAGGTGCCTACTACCTCAAGAGTCCCCCTTTCCTTACCAAGGTGTCAAAATGCATCATTATTCCAAAATATCTCATTTTTTTAGTAATATCTCATGATTTTTAACTAAATAAACCTTGTACTCAATCAACTCGTCATCTTATGTGAGAATTTACTCATTTTTTAGTATTTTCTTTTATTCTTTTGGATTTATCCCATCCCAACACTTGGATTAATCCAATTGGCCCATTTGAACCTTAATTGGACCATAATCTAATTTTTTTTGAAAATGTAGACCCTTAGGCTAAGGTCCCTTATACACATTTTCAATTAATTCCTAATGCACCTTGGAAAGTTCATTTTGAATTTCTGTTTCAGGGGAATCCATTTAGACACTAGGAAGATTTTTATATCCAAAGATATTGGATTATGTCTCTGTAGACATTTTCTCTCTCTAGGCCAAAATAGGATAAAATAAGATCTTTCTTCTATTTCAGAGAGGGGAATAATTTCAAGAACAGAAGGGGAGGTTCTTACACCTTTA
This sequence comes from Cibotium barometz, assembly GCF_041138505.1. Taxonomy (NCBI): domain Eukaryota; kingdom Viridiplantae; phylum Streptophyta; class Polypodiopsida; order Cyatheales; family Cibotiaceae; genus Cibotium; species Cibotium barometz. The sequence goes on from NC_141087.1 coordinate 46,167,672, forward strand.
CACCTCAGAAGCTAGAGGGAGGAATCTTACAAGGACACCCATGCAGATATCCAGCTTGCATTACTGGCATCATCGAGGAATCTTACAAGGACACCCACGTAGATATCCAGCTCGCATTACTGGCATCATCGAGGAAGCCAAGAATGTCACCCTCTACCCCGAACTAATCTCTGCTAGAACCGAGATAATGGACTTGCAGCGTGAGATGATCCGAATCTAGGGCAACCTCACCCAAACCATCCGCTAAGGCTATCACTACCTCCGAATCCTTTTTGCCGATATCATCACCAACCTACCTAAGCCTCACGCCCTAGAGGATGATGGATGCCTTTTTGAGGTAGCATGGCCTCAACCCCCACCCCCTTCCCACCCTCGCCCCCCAGCCCAAACAACCCCAACTAGCCTCCCGGCAATGATTATGATGAGCTCTGAGGAGTCAAAGACTAAATCTTCCTAGCTCGGAAGATCAATAGCGATGGTGGGCACCTCAGCTAGCCCAATGCAATGGGAAGTCATTGGCCATACTGGTGTTAGTGTTTCGTAGCTCAAACTTGAAGAAGTCATCCTTCATATTCTTCCACATCACCCGGATGTGTTCGCACCACTGGGTGTAGAAGTCTGGGCGCTAAGGTTGCAAAGGCATATCATCCTGCCTGCCTACTATGATCAAAACTCCCCAGGTGGAGAGAAGATGCTAAGGAGCATCTAACATGGTACCCATCTCTAGGTTATGGACTTTAACAACAAGCTAAGGAGCATCTAACATCAAGAGCCTCAAAGATTCGGGGTTCAAGTCATTGGATTCGGAATCCAACCCACTAGGCATGCCAAGTGTTGGCCGTTGGCCAAGACGCAGAATAACCGCAGCAGCAGCAGGCCGGATTGCCACACCCAACCATCGGACTTCCACCCAGCTGCCAAACTACCACGCCCAGCCATCGGGACTTCCACCCAGCTGCCAAACTACCACGCCCAGCCATTGAGCCGAAGCGGTGTCGCCAAATGTCAGAAGCAACGCATATTACCACTAGTTAATAGGTCAGTTACTCCATAAATTCCCATGTGCAAAACACGACGATATCTCTGTAAGTACTGCACTAGGACTCCAAATGAGCACTATAAAATGATATAAGCTAAACATTGTAAAGGTTGTTGTTGATAAAACTTTATAAGATTATTGTCTCTGTATATTTTTGTCTCTTTCCAACAATAAGGGAAGATCACTGTCTTTTGTATCATTCTCTATATATCTCTCGGGCCAGTCCATCTCTGTCTATTTAATTGTTTTGTCTCTTATCGATTCTATCTATTCAGTCTTTTGGTATTTCTGTTACACAACGATCGGGATCGTCTGCATGAGCCAAGTAGTCTTAGTAGCTCGTCTTCGTTTACACAGTCACCTGTAGTAGGCGATAGGCTTTGTCTTGTGTTGCCCAATTTGTATCCGACTAGTGTATGATGCGTGCATAACCAAAGCCACTCAACAAGTTACTCAGGACGGCGGTCAGGTCCCTAACAACACTCAAAAATTGAGGAAATCAGCTCCGTAGATGATGGGGAAGAGGTCCAATAATTAGAGCTAGATTCATACCTTTTGCACATGTTTATGCAGCTATGGGCAGAGGAAGGAAAGAGGCTAAAGTCTGAAACTAAGGTGCAACCAAGTAGGGAAGAGGTTTTGCAAAAGATGTTGGCCAAGGATCTAACTGAGGCAGAGAAGTGAGAGTATATGGGCATGCTGTAGAAATTTCCAAATTTGTTTATCTCTTCTTACATATAGGTTAGAGGAGTATCTACAATCAAACATCAAATCCAATTGAAGCCAGGAGCCAAGCCAGTAGTTCAGAGGCTGAGAGGAGGTTGGGAATCATACAATAGCAATTGCTAAAAGAAGAGGTAGATAAGCTGTTAAAGGGAGGGTTTATTTTCCCTATGGATAACTCTGAGTGGGCTTCCCCAGTGATCATTACTCCAAAAAAGAATGGAAAATGGAGGTTGTGTGTGGATTTCAAACCCCTGAATGCTATGACTAAAAGAGATCACTATCCACCATTACCTTTACAAGATGAGATTTTTGGACAATGTTGCTTGGACATGAGAAATACAGTTTTTGTGTGATGGGTATTCAGGGTATTTTCAAATTTCTATTTCTCTAGAGGACCAAAGAAAAACTACTTTCATCACCCCATGGGGATACTTTGCTTATAGGGTCATGCCTTTTGGGCTGACAAATGCTCGAGAAACTTTTCAGATATTCATGAACCTGGTGTTTGAGCCTTATCTGGGATCTTTCCATTAGGGATTTTATTGATGACTTTTGCATCTATAGCGGCAGGTGGGTTCATTGTGACAAACTGGAACTGGATTTGAGGAGGAGAACTGATGATTTGGGAGATCAATTGTATCCAAACAAGTGTCATTTGGCCCAGGACAAGGTTTTTCATACATGAGGCATGTGTACTTTGGCAGTAGAAAACACAAGGGGAGAGGACATCTTCAAAGGCCGAGTAGATCATGGTGATTGTTATTTTTTGTCTTAGAAGATTTAGGTCCTATCTTCTCCCTAAGCTATCTAGATAAACTGATCCGACCGAACCTGAAGTCACATGGTCAGATCAAAGAAGAGACTTGCAATTGGTCCATAGTGTGAGACCCCTTTGCCCCCTCCACGCACCGGCGGATTCCTGTTTTGATAGCAGCAGAAGTAACTTCCTCTTGTGCGGGGCAGGGTTTCCCACTCGGGGCCTTGCCCCCACGAATGTCCAGACACGAGACTAACCTGGTGGTCATTTTGAAACCGAAACCAAAAAAATCTCCCTTGCCCGGAAAACGAGGACGATTCCACCTTTTTGATTTTCTTAAACAAATTTTCTAACGGGGTCAAGAGAACTAAACTATCCTTCACTTGATTAAACCAGATAGAAGGAAAACTATTACAGACTTAACTTAAAGAAATCAATGCTTTTTTTCTAACCGAAATTAAGCACAGCCGTTGATCTAATCATTTGAAAAAGTCTTCAAGTTTTTATTTAACTACTCGAATTCTAAGCGTATTCTTATTATTTTAATTTCATTAATTAATACTCCATTGATTCCAGCCTACCCCATCCGACCCATGGGTTAGCCACCACCCAATCATCACTGGAATCGGTAGAACCAGACAATTACTCACCCACCCATAATTCAATGCCTTTCTTAACTTTTGCTTTCTAATACAGATACGCACACACTCCTCTTTAAAACTTTAACTTATAAAATAATCTATTGACAAACAGTTATTGGTTACAGATATCATAACTCAAAATTTCCATCCAGTACCTTGTTTCTCAAAAAAAAAAAGAATCACTCTGGACTCTCCATTGTTTCCATCCAGTACCTTGTTTCTCAAAAAAAAAAGAATCACTCTGGACTCTCCATTGTTTGAGACCAACTGCCACCAATGAGATCCAGTAAACAGATTACAATAATCATTTGTCCATCATACATATCTTCCATGACATATGCATGGGTGTCCTAGGCACTGCGAGCCCATGCATCGCCTAGTCAGAACCCTCCAGGATCCTCCTTGGGTGTCCTAGCACTTCACTCAGGGGCCGCTTCATCGAATCATCGGTCCTCGTTCATCGTACCGAAAGCGCACCATTTTAACCGTGCCGAGGCTAGTCAAGACCTGGGCACGCTTTGCCGCTTGAGCTGTCCTTTGAACACTCCCCGCCAGCTGTTGCAACCAAACTTTCCTTAGAAAAAACATATACCAAATGCTCACTCCAGCATTCTGGCGTAAGATACTCCTTTAAGAAAATAAGGTTTCTATACAAGATTTCAGTTTGATTTTCATTTGAATACAAGGAGTATTTCTTGAATCAGTATCCCCAAAACTTCTTGATAGAATTAGTGAATTTCATAATAAAATTCCTTGAATTCTATAACCTTGGACCACAGATCAATTTGAAGGGTCTCAAACTTAGTTTCAAATTTGGCGAGAGTTCTTGATAGAGTTAGTGAATTTCATAATAAAATTCCTTGAATTCTATAACCTTGGACCACATATCAATTTGAAGGGTCTCAAACTTAGTTTCAAATTTGGCGAGAGTTTTGAATATATTTTTCTAAACTGGTCACATCTTCTTTCCTCGAAACTGACGAAAGAGTTTGATCTTGGTCATAGTCTGATTCAGGGTTCGAGTTTGATAAGATTTTTCCTGAACTATCTTTCTCAGATAAGTCAATTACTAAAATATTGAATTTCATTCTTTGAATATTCACTTAACTGATTTCTAAATTAGTTACTAATTCCAAAGAGGAATAAATTAATCATGTATCTGAATATTTCGACTTCGATAGATTTCTTGAATTTTCTTTTTACAAACCGTGTGAATATAAAACGATAGAATTTACTCTCTTAGAGTATTTAATTATTCATTTATCAATTTCTCATAGAATTTAAACATAGACTTTAAGAGAATTTTAATTTTGATATAAAAATTCTTTATGCATAAAAATCATCTTCAATGGGAATAACACTTTTATAAAAGAAAATCCTTTTATGCATAAAATCAATTTTGATAAGAATAACACTTTTATAAAAGAAAATCCTTTTATGCATAAAATCAATTTTAATAGGAATAACACTTTTAAAATAAAAGGAATTTCTTTATGCATCTATTTATGCATAAAAATCATTTTTTACAAGAATAATGCTTTTATAATAAAATTTCCTTTATGCGTCTTTCTATGCATAAAAATCAATTTTAATGAGAATAACACTTTTATAATAAAAAATTTTCCATTATGCATCTTTCTATGCATAGAAATTAAATTTAATGAAAATAACACTTTTATAATAAAAAAATTCCATTATGCATCTTTTTATGCATAGAAATTAAATTTAATTAAAATAACACTTTTATAATATAAATTTTCATTATGCATCTTTCTATGCATAGAAATTAAATTTAATGAAAATAACACTTTTATAATAAAAAAATTCCATTATGCATCTTTCTATGCATAGAAATTAAATTGAATGAAAATAACACTTTTATAATAAAAATTTTCCATTATGCATCTTTCTATGCATAGAAATTAAATTTAATGAAAATAACACTTTTATAATAAAAATTCATTATGCATAGAAATCAATTTTAATAGTTAATGTCAATGATATTCATGCATATTCATAGGTGAATATGTACATGGAGTAATTAGAATATTTTTTTATAATGCACCAACGATGGGAATTACTCTTTTGGAATAACATAAAAACAAACTTTATTTTTCACAAAATTCTGGAAAATTTTGCCATAACCTCCTTTGTATGGCTGACCATTTCTCATTTTTTTTATATTTTTTAATTGACTAAATTAACCCAATTTAGATGTATAGGACTCTAATCTACACAATTTTAAAAATTCAAGAGATTAAATAATAAGAAAAGTTTAATTAATATTTTTGTTAATCATTCTAGGATAAAGAAAGGCTGGAATGTAAAGAAGAGAAGGGTGTGGCCTTTTCATTAAGGCATAGCATTTGAATTTACTTCAACCAATAATAAAACATGAAAATCAAGAAAACCATAGATTTAAAATTAAAAAAGTAAGAAAATTTAGCTTACATGGAGTTGTAAGCTTTCCTTTGGCTTGAGGGATTGAGGGTTCTACTCTTGTTTGAAGCAAGAGTGGCCATTGGAGAGGATTAGGCCAAAAACAATTGAATTATCAAGAAATTCAATGTAAATGGCTCAGGGCAGGAGTAGAGTAAAAGTGCATAAACACCATTAAGCTTTTACAAAGGGAGAGGCTTCTATTTATAGGAAAAAGTGAGCCTCAAACCAAGCAAAGTGATTCTAGAATTTTCCAGATCAGTTTGGTCAAATTTTGACCATTTTTGGGTCAGTTCAGCTTACTTTTTGGAACTAGACTTGAAATAGGAGAGAGGAGAGATGAAATATCTCAATTAATTAATTTAAAATTGGGACTAATGATGAGAAAAAAGGCATCTCCTTCATGAGGGAAGATCCCCACTCTGAGGTGTCAAAATTTGGGTTTTTAATTGTTTTCTTTGGTCCTTGGTCCACTCTTCATCTTAGGTGAGCATTTACTCATTTTTGGGGGGTTTTTATTTTATTCTTCAATTTATCTCCTCCCTACATTTGGATTAATCTTATTGGTCCATCAGAACCTTAATCCAAAATTTTCAAAAAATCTGGACCCTTAGGCTAAGGTCTTTTGTGCAGATTATATAATCAATTTCTAATGCACCTTAGGAATTTCTTTTTAAACTTCTGTTTTGGGAGAATTTATTTTAATAAGAAAGGATATTTTTCCATCCAAAGGTATCTAAAATCTAAATTTTCTCTCTCTAGAATATTTTCTCTCTCTAGACCAAAAGAGGTAAAAATAAGATCTTTTATGATTTTGAAAAGGGGATTGATTACAGGGGAAGAAACTCAACATCTTGAGGGACTGGGGGTAATCCCACAACAATTTTTGGCTTCATTCTCCTAGGTGGCGTCTTCAAAAGGATAGAACTTCCATTTGACTAATAATTCTTTCAGAATTCTATTCCTGAGAACCTTTTCTCAAACATCAAGGATTTCTTCATGTTGGAGTTCCATCTTCCCTTAGGTTGAAGAAGTTAAGAGTTCATCATTAAGCACATGATTCGGGCTCGGTACATACTTCTCAAGTAGGCTGACATGAAATACATTATGTACTTTGAGATGAGGAGGCAGCAAAAGTTTATAGGATAAGTCACCTACTTTCTTTGTAATCAGAGCCCACATTATCTGGGGGATAACTTCTTGTACTTCCCAAGAGATAGAGAACTTCTTTTGGAGCATACTCGAATGAAGACCATATTTGCTTCTTCGAATTTTTTGTCTGACCTCTTCTTATCTACATACTACTTCTTTCTATCCTGGGTAGCTTTTATATCCTTGCAGATTGACTGCATCTACTGCTCCATGTTGTCAAAGCATCTTTCTAGACATCTCAACCCTAATCAATGGGTCGGACCAAGTTAATGGTGTTAGGTAGTCTTGTCCATATAGAGCTTTGAAAGGGCTCATCCCGATACTTCGGTGATAAGAGGCATTGTAGGCGAATTCGACTAGGTGCAGATAGCTTAGTCACTTCTTGGGTTCCCTGCCACCACAGCATGACCAAAGTATATCTTCGATTACTTGGTTCACCCTTTCTATTTGACCATCGATCTCGGGGTGGTAAGCTATGTTGAGATCCAAGAAAGTTCCTACTGCTTCGAAGAATGCAATCCAGAATCTTGACGTGAATTTGGGATCTCGATCACTTACTATTCTCCTGGGGTAGGCCATGCAATCTGAAGATTTCCTTGAGGAACACTTTGGCCACATCCACTACAGTAGTGTAGGTTTTTTTACTGGGATCAGATGGGCAACTTTGGTTAGTCTGTCAACTACCACGAAGATGGAGTAGTAACTTGATTACAGTGAAGGTAGTCTAGTATAAAATCCATACTGATACATTCCCACTTCATCTCGGGGCTGTCTAATGGATGTAACTTCCCAGACATTTTTACTCTGTCGGCTTTGACTTTCTGACATATCAAGCATGCTGCATGCTTGTAGTGTGTGTGTGTGTAGTCTCCATTGATGCAAGCTCTTGCCCACTTCATTGGCAATGAGTTATTCATGGATAGACTCTCTCTATGAGCTTGTGGGTTTGTGAATGTTACATTCTATGCTTGCTTAAGCTTGTGGGTTAGTAGATGCACGCTTATGGGTTTGCAGGCATTAGGGAAAGCTAAGATTTAATCAATGTTTGAATGGGATTAAGAGATTGTCATGCATTGCTTGTTCTCTTGATTAGTGTAGTGGATTTAAGGAATTGAGAGATTGATTGAGGTGCTGAATGGTTGAATCGTCAAGTGGTGGTTTGTGTATGTGAGCTCTCCCTCATGGGATAAGCCTTCATGCACTAATCGGGTCGAGTCCTCAGATTGACATTGTGTTTCTTAACACATTTGTTGATCAGTAGTACTCTATGAGCACTATATTGCAGGGTAGAGACAACCGCTCTACAATGGTGCCCCGCTGCCGGGGAGCGAGTGCCTACATTAGTTGAGCACCATACACACACTACCACTCCTTGTTAAGCTCCAATCGGTTGCAAAACTGTTGGATAGGAGAGTAGGCTTTGGGACTAGTTTTTGTATTTATTTAAGACTAATCTATTGTTAAATTCTCTTGAAAGGAAAAGGATTTTGGAATCTCATTACAGGTGCTGAGCTAGAGCTTGAGCTACCTCGACAACCTACACAGCACAGCAGCTTATTGCTCATAAAAGCAATGGTCAGAGAGAGCATTCAAAGTGCTGCATTATCTGTCTATATGTATTTCTGATGCTATGCTCATACACATACAGGATGCTGAGAATCCCAAAGATGCATGGGATACTTTGGTCAAGATGTTTGATACAGATACAAGTGCTCACAAGTCTCAGTTGGGCGATAGCAGATACATAATGTGAAAAGGAATAAAAGGAGCATACATGATTATGTGCAAAAAATCAAGAAGTTTGCAGATGCTTTGGCCACAATAAATGCCCCCATGCCTGATGATGATTTGGTGGATATTACCTTGCATGGTCTTGGCAAGGAATATAAATCATTTGATACATCTATCTCAGTGTGAGGAGTACAGGTTTACCCGACTTCGATGAGTTGGTTTCACTCTTGTTGGTTGAGGAAATCAAACTCAGTGATTCATTTCTGGATGCATCTACTAGCCATGATGATGGCAGAAATCAGGCTTTCTACTCGTCGCAGAGAGGCTTTAGAGGCAGGGGGAGATTTGCATCACGTGGACGTGGTGGTAATGGTCGTGAATGGTAGGACAGGCCTCCACAGCAGAATTTTCAGCCTTCATATGGTGCTCAAGGTGGTCGTGGATATGCACCTCAGCGAGGCAGAGGTAACCCCCGTGGTCGAGGACGTTCAACAAAATTCTATGCAAGATGTGGAATGCCATTATTGTGGCAAATTTGGACATATGGCGAGAGATTATTTCCGCAAACAGAATGATTTGAGAGGGGGTAGAGCACAACGTGGTGGTCATTATGGTGGAAATTATGCACAACATGGTGGTGGAAACTATGCATCAAGCAGTAATGATGGCACTGCAAATCATTTGTTTGCCATGAAGCATGTTGTGGGTTCTATGTGACGACAAATGCTGAGAATGATGACACATGGTATATGGACTCAGGAGCATCAAACCATATGACATGTCATGGTGAATGGTTTGAGCATATGAAGCCTATGGAAGTGAAAGGCTATGTGGAAATAGGTGATGATACCCAGCATGTCATTACACATGTTGGAAGTGTACCATTGGTCATGCACAATGGTCAAACAAAGTCTATGTCAGATGTGTTATACGTGCCTTCGATCACAAAAAGCTTGGCCTCAGTTGGTCAAATGGTGGAACAGGGATTACAGGTTCGTTTCAACGAGCATGGATGCTTCGTTGAAGACTTCAAACATGGATGTAGAGTTATTGCTAAAGGCAAGAAAGAAGGCAGATTGTTTAAGCTGGATGCTGGAATTCCTGAGCTAAAATCAGCCATGTTCTCCAAAAGTAAAAATGTGGTACAGGACATTGATATGTGGCATAAGAGGATTGGACATGTCAATATACAGAGATTAAAGAACATGCAAACAAGAGGCATTGTCAATGGATTGCCTAGGTTCAAATATGATGGACATATGCATGTTTGTGAAGCCTGTCAGTTTGGAAAGTAGGCAAGATTGAGGTTTCCTAGAGAAGGAAATATGAGTAACAGGCCACTTGAGATAGTACATAGTGATGTATGGGGTCCTGCACAAAACCCATCTATCAAAGGCAGTTTATACTATGTTACATTCATAGATGATTTCAGCAGGATGACATGGATATACTTTTTGAAAGAGAAGAGTGAAGTATTGGAAAAGGTAATGGATTTCAAAGCTTTTGCAGAAAAGCAATATGGCTGTTGGATTAAATGTTTGAGAACAGATGGAGGTGGTGAATACACCTCAAAGGCTTTTGAGCATTTCTTGAGGAAGCATGGAATAAGAAGACAATTGACTTGCAGGTATACACCTTAGTAGAATGGTGCGGTTGAGAGAAAGAATAGAGTCATATGTGAAGTGGCTAGGGCGATGCTCAATGAAAAGAGCATGCCAGATTACTATTGGGCAGAAGCATGTGCTACTTGAGTGTATATACTGAACAAAACACCTACAGCAGCCATTCATGGAAGCACGCCAGAGATGCGGCTTACAGGTTACAGGCCAGACATTGGACATCTCAAAGTTTTTGGATGCATAGCTTATGTACATGTGCCTGATGAAAGAAGAAGGAAGTTGGATCCTAAGGCAGAGAAATGTGTATTTGTTGGATATGCACAGGATCAAAAGGCATACAAATGTTATAATCCATAAACTAGACAAGTGGTCATCTCACGAGATGTGGTGTTTGAGCTTGCTAGTTGGTACAAAGCAAAAGATGAGGGAGTCATTGAGTCACTTTTGAGGCTGATGTGCCTGTGAACTTGCCACAAGCAAGTTCTAGTTCTACTACTATGTCTGGGCCAGCAAAACAGAAGCTGAGAGTAGCAGTGTACGTCCATGGTCAGGACGTTTGAGGCATGAGAGTGTGAGCACTGGGAGTAGTGCTATGGACAAAGGAAAGAAGAAGGTCCAAGGAATTGGAATCATAGGTTATGAGTCATCTAGTTCAGAGAGTTTGGATGAGGAGCTTGGCATACCTATTTTACGCACACCTGGTGCTAGGCAGGATAGATATGTGCCACCACATGCTAGAGTTACAGGTGTACAGAGTGACCCGCATGCATTGCGGAGATCCCAGAGGGTCAGATATCCTGTTGACAGGTTGACATATAGAGATTTTGCTATGCACTATGCATATATGACATCTATGGTGAAGCATGTGGAACCTACATGCTATACAGAGGCTATTGGAGAGCATGTATGGGAGAAAGCAATGGATGTAGAGATGGATGCATTGGTCCATAATGATACATGGGACTTGGTTACATTACCAAAGAACAAGAATGTTATTGGATGTAAATGGGTTTACAAAGTGAAGTAAAAATCTGATGGTTCTATTGAGAGACACAAAGCAAGATTGGTAGCAAAGGGTTATGCACAGACCCAAGGTTTGGACTATGATGAAACCTTTAGTCCAGTGGCTAAGATGGGAACAGTGAGAGAAGTCATTGCTATGGCTGCAGCTAATGGCTGGGAAATGCATCAGATGGATGTCAAAAATGCATTTCTGAATGGAGAACTACAAGAGGAACTGTATATGGCACAGCCAGAAGGGTATGTACACCCTAGATATCCCACTCACGTATGCAGATTGAAAAAGGCATTGTATGGTCTGAAGCAAGCACCTCGTGCTTGGAGTGATAAGATGAGGAGATATCTTATCTCACTTGGTTTTCAGATTTCTACAGCAGATTCTTCACTCTATGTGAAGAAGACAGAGCATGGGATTGTTTTACTAGTCATCTATGTGGATGACTTGATCATCATAGGTGATCATGGTGCAGATGTGATGCATGTCAAGAAAGCCTTGAGTGGGCAATTTGACATGAAAGATCTTGGTGAGTTGAGATACTTTCTTGGAATTGAAGTGGTCAAAGATCATGCAGGTACATGGTTAGTACAGCGCCAATATGCATTGGATATGTTGGCAAAGTATGGCATGACAGGGTGTAAGCCTATGAGTACACCTTTGGAACAAAATGTGAAGTTGCGGGTTGATTATGGCGAGGAATTGGATGATCCTTCTATGTACAGGAAGATGGTTGGTAGTCTCATATACATGACTATCACACGCCCGGATTTGAGTTATGCTGTGGGGCTAGTAAGCCAGTTTATGCAGAGCCCCAGAAAACCACATTTGGATGCAGTGAGACGCATCATGAGATATGTGAAGACCACTGCACATTATGGTCTACTTTATGAGAGTGGTAAAAGCTTGGACATACATGGCTACACAGATGCTGATTGGGCAGGTAGCGCATATGACAGGAGATCTACTAGTGGTTATGCTTTTACACTTGGAAGTGCCGTGGTGAGTTGGAGTAGCAAGAAGCAACCTACATTTGCTTTATCCAGTACTACAGAGGTTGAGTACAGGGGTGCAGCCAGCCGAGCATTGCTACTTGTGAGGCTATATGGTTAAAGAGTCTCTTGGCAGATTTATGTGAGCCTATTGATGGCAAAGTTGTCATTCATTGTGACAACATGAGCAGTATACAGTTGGCAAAGAATCCAGTGTTTCATGCGAGGACCAAACACATAGAGGTCCATTATCACTTTGTCAGAGAAAAGGTGATGGATGGTACAGTTGATCTTCAGTATGTGAAGACTGATGAGCAGGTGGCAGACATCTTTACAAAGCCACTTAGCAGGGAGAAGTTTAAGTACTTCCGGACTATGTTGGGAGTACATGGGATGAGCTTGAGGGGGAGTGTTGAGAGTCTTGATATCCCAAGCTCATCTACATCCTCATCAGCAGTACATCGTGAGCTTGAGAGGGGCTGTTGAGATTCAAGCTCGATGTCAGTGTGAGCCACCTATGCTATGTGCTGGCAGATTAGGTAGGAACATGTGTGAGACATAAATGACCGCGTGTCCAGCTGGTCATTGTGTGTGGACATTAGCTAGGGTTAGATGAGTGTGGACACAACTCATTGTGTGTTGTGTGGATTATGGATTAGTGCATTATGCTTTGTGTGAGAGGGGAGATGGCTTCCCTCTATGGTTAGGGTTTGCAATATACATTAGAGTTTGCTCTTGTGTATGTGTCTCCTCCCCCTCTACCGTTCTTTCAACAAAAAGATCAAAAGATCCTTATAAAACCATGGATAAAAGCATAGAAGCTCCTCAAATCTATGAAAACCATAGTTGATCATAAAAATTAATGCATACCATCTAATGGACATTAATCATGCCAAAAAGAAGCATTAAAATTGGTGGCCAACTCATCAACCCAGAGTATATGAACATTGTGTCGTTCAAGCAAAACTCCAAAGTAAGAAAGTGAAACACATGCATGTAGCACTCATTAAAAAACCCCTAGACACAAATGATCTAGGCAGAACCTGATGAGTCCATATAAAACTTGAAAAACATCGAATAAAATCCACCAAAACAAACTAATCAACTAACCCATGTTAGAATAAAATCAACATCGAATAAAATCCACCAAAACAAACTAATCAACTAACCCATGTTAGAATTTGTCTTAGGCTTAAGAAATCAAGCATAAACCACACTTAAACTAGTGAAAAATAAATTACCATGAAACTAGTGCAAAATAAATTACCATGAAAAAGTGTTAAAGGTGAAACACACTTTGAACGCAAATCATAGCCATCAAAAGAAACTAAGGAACATGCCAAAAAAGAATGGCTAAACAAAGGTTAAAAAATATAAAAACATCGTTTAGAAATAATCCAAACAGAAATAACTACTAATACGAGGTATAATCTTATTAATAATATGCGAATAACCAGCATCTATCTAATGTCAGCACGAGAAAACGTACTTCAACATTAAATAACCCTCGAAAATATTAAATTCTCAAGAAAAAGAATTATCATGATTTTTTCTAAGTTTTTCCTAATTTTATAGGACCTCAAAATATAATAATTTAGAATTCCACCAAACTATCTTATGGCATTCCGACCTATATTTTTCTAAAAAAAAATTTAGCAATTAATTTTGCCAAAATACCATTAATATTTTATAAATACCAAATTTTAGGATTTCTAAAAATAATTTCTAGAATATTCCTAATTTTTCTTGAGAATCCCATCGTTCATGAAATTTCCAATTTCGCCTGACAATTCTCAAATCCAATGAAAATTTATAATTTTATTGGATTTTCTAAATTTTTGGGCCAAAAAATATATTTTTGAAGGAATTTGAATGGTCATGGACGCCTGAATGGACACACCACATGCCAAACACCAACCCCACATTTTTCCAAAATTTAAAATAACCTTTGTCTAATTTTCCACTAAATTTTAGGAGTTTTTTGAAATTTTTAAATTACCCCGAACGCATTTAGAATACGAACGGTCAAAAAATTTCAGAATTCCAACGGTTTTCCCAGAATACGAAAAGCCAAAAGTTTCAAGAAAATGAAAAGACAAAAAAAAATCGAAATGTGAAAGGTAAAAAGTTTTCGGAATATGGAAGGTCAAAAGTTTTTCTAGAATTCGGAAAGCCAAAAGGTTTCGGGAAAGCAGAAAGCCAAAGGTTTTCTGAAAGATGAAAAGCCAAAAGGTTTCAAGAAGAAATTTTAAAAAACTTTTCAGAGAATTTTTATCTCAAATTTCAGAGATATGGTCCAGAATATTTGGGGGATAACTTCTTGTACTTCCGAAGAGATAGAGAACTTCTTTTGGGGCGTACTCAAATGAAGACCATATCTGCTTCTTCGAATTTTTTGTCTGTCCTCATCTTATCTGCATACTGCTTTTGTCTATCCTGGGCAGCTTTTATATTTTTACGAATTGACTGCATCTGCTGCTCCATGTCGTCAAGCATTTGTCTCGACATCTTGACCCTAATCAATGGGTCGGACCAAGTTAATGGAGTTAAGCAATCTTGTCCATACAGAGCTTTGAAAGGGCTCATCCCAATACTTTGGTGATAAGAAGCATTGTAGGCAAACTCGACTAGGTGTAGATAACTTAGCCACTTCTTGGGTTCCCTACCACCACAGCGTGACCGAAGTATATCTTCGATTACTTGGTTTACCCTTTCTGTTTGACCATCGGTCTCAGGGTGGTAGGCTGTGCTGAGATCCAAGAAAGTTCCTACTGCTTCGAAAAATGCAGTCTAGAATCTTGACGTGAATTTGGGGTCTCGATCACTTACTATTCTTCTAGGTAGGCCATGCAATCTGAAGATTTCCTTGAGGAACACTCTGGCCACATCCACTGCAGTGTAGGTTTCTTTTACTGGAATCAGATGGGCAACTTTGGTTAGTCTATCAACTACCACGAAGATGGAGTTGTAACCTAATTGCACTGAAGGTAATCCAGTAATAAAATCCATACAGATACATTCCCACTTCATCTGGGGGATGTCTAATGGATGTAACTTCCCAAGCATTTTTTCTCTCTCGGCCTTGACTTTTTGATAGGTCAAACATTGACGTACACATGATTAAGCACATCCTTTTGTAGACCAGGCCAAAAGAAGCTTTTCTTCACAGACATGTAGGTTTTGATGAAACCTGGATGTCCCGCAATAAGGCTGTCATGGGCTTCATTCAGAATTTGACCCTTAGTTCTCTCATCATTGGGAATGCATAGCCTGCGATTATAATACATAATTCCATCATCCAGGCTGTACCCTTGAACTCGGTTCAACTCCTGTGGAGTTTTGCTTTCCTGCATAAGTAGGGTAGCAATAGGGCCAAAGAATCTATCCTGCATGATCTTGCTTCAATAATCAAAGGATTTGACACTACAGTAATTGCAAGCAAGGAGGCTTTTCTGCTGAGGGCATCTGCTACCACATTTTCTTTGCCTGGGTGGTACTTGATTTCAAAATCAAATTCCTGCAGGGTCTGCATCCACCTTCTTTGGCGCATGTTGAGATCCTTCTGAGTGAAGATCCACTTTAAGCTCTGATGATCTGTCATCAAAATGAATCTTTGACCCAGTAGGTAATGTCTCCCCACAACTTCAGGGCATATACTACTGAAAGTAGTTCCAGGTCGTGGACAGCATAATTCCTCTCATGCGTTCTGAGTTTTCGAGATTCATAGGCCACTACATGACCTTCCTGCATGAGTGCACCTCCTAAGGCAAAACCACTGGCATCAGTTACTACCTCAAAGGGTAGAGAGAAATCTGGCAGCTTTAGAACGGGATTGGTTACCAAGGCGGTCTTCAGCTTATTAAAAGCACTCTGGCACCTGGTAGACCATTGAAACGGGATATTCTTCTTGAGAAGATTAGTCAAGGTGGAAGCTATGAGAGCATACTTTGGTATAAAAATTCTATACCAACCAGCCAATCCCAAGAATCCTCTAACTTCTTTCACTGTCTTTGGTTCAGGCTAATCTATGACTTCTTGGACTTTTGCGAAGTCTGGAGAAATTCCATCTTTGGATACCAGAAAGCCCAAGTATTCAACACAGTCGACAGAGAAAGTGCATTTGCTCTTTTTTGCAAAGAGTTGGTGCTTCCTTAGGATCTCAAGAACTCTTCTGACATGAGCTTCATGGGTCAGCTGCATTCTTTGAGCAAATCAGAATATCATCAAAGAAAACAAGAACAAAATCATCCAAGTATTCTCTGAGAATGTCCTACATTAAGTGATTGAATGTAGCTGGGGAATTTGTCAATCCAAATGGCATGACAATGAATTCATAATGCCCATACCGAGTATTGGCTGTCTTCGGGATATCTTGCTCATTAATCCTGATCTGATACCCTGATTTGAGATCTATCTTTGTAAAGATCGGGGCTCCACTTAGCCTGTCCAGAAGCTCATCAATTCTGGGGATGGGATACTTATTCTTAATTGTCAGCTGATTGAGACCTCTGTAATCCACGCAGAGTCTTAGCATTCCATCTTTCTTTTTCTGAAAGAGAACTGGCGCACCCCAAGGTGAAACATTGGGTCTTATAAACCCTTGTTCTAACAGCTGTCTAAGCTGTTCCTTGAGTTTTATGGCTTCAAGAACTGGCATTTTGTACGTGCACAAGGCTACTGGCTTAGCTCCGGGGGTCAATTCTATCACATGGTCCATTTCCTGAAGAATTGGAGGCATCTCTGTTAGCTCTACTGGGAATAAATCATCTCTGTTAGCTCTACTAGGAATAAATCATCATAATCACTTAACCATTCAGGTTCTTTAGCTTTTAACTTTGAGTCTACTGGATTCATTTTGACAACATAAATGAGCTGCTTCTTTCTAAGCCCTTTTAGTAACTTAGAAGCCTTTACTAATTGTAGACTTGAGGATCTTGAGATTTCGGTTCCTTGAACTTTATTTCCGTGAAGGTCACGGAAGGGGTTCCATTATGACATTGAATGTCAGCATGATTTTTGTGGAGCTAATCCATTCCAAGGATCCCGTCTCCCAAAGGTATAACTCTGAATTGACAGTCAGTTAAATTCCCATCTAGATTGAACTGAATAGGATCTGTCTCAAGGTGAGTGAAAAGAATCTTCCCACTAGCCAATTCAACTTGCATAGGTTTTCTTGATTTTTGATCTAAGACTAGCTTACACAAGCATCCAGGGGAAATGAAAGAATCAGTACTATCTAAATCAATCAAAAGCTTAAAAGGCTTACCTTGATACTCAATTGGAGTATGGATGATGGAGAATTGATGGTTTGGCCCTTGGTTTTCAATTGCTGCATAAATCTGTCCTCTTTCTTCTTCCACTACTTCTGCTATTGTGACTGCATAAATCTGTCCTCTTTCTTCTTCCACTACTTCTGCTATTGTGATTGCTCTGGCTGCTGTGCAGTCTCTGAGGCGGAACTCTTTCTCTTTGGTTGCCCCAGTTCTGGGAAGGAGTTCTAAGACTACTCTAGATAGAGGCAGATGGCTGAGCTGGAGTTCTCTTGGGATTGCCTTGATTTTGATGAGATGGGCCCTGATTTGATTGATAGGAAGGGACTGGTCTCTGCACTCTTGGTCCTTGACTTCCCTCTCCCCTTGACATGGCAGGAGTCAGGCAGTCTTTCAGCTGGTGACCAAAACCCTGACATCCAAAACACCGGTTCTCACTTCTGAGCTCATCCCTCTGAATCCTTGAAATAGGTGGGGCTCCTGAGAAAGTGTTCTGGGGGCAGGGTCTTACTTCACTTTTGAATCTCCCAATATCTTGATTCTGAATTGGGCCTTGCTGCCTCTTTGGGGGAGGAAAGCTTGAAGTACTTCCCGGGGTTTGGAATCTTTTAAAGTTAGAGGGTGCAAGCTTTGGCGGGACCTTAACTACAAAGGCTTTAGCAAAGTCCTTTGCCATTATTATTGCTTCGGCCATTGAGACAGGTTTGGAATTCTTTACTCAATGGCTCATTCATTCCTCGAATGAACCTAGCCACATCAGCTGCTCTTCATCCAATTGTGGAGAATATTTGAGGAGAAGGGCAAAAGCTTGATGGTACTCTTCAATTGTCCGACTATCTTGCTTTAGTTCTAAGAACTCATTCATTTTAGTTTCAAGGAAGCCTGGAGGACAAAACCTCTTTTTGAGGTAAGCTTTAAGATCGGTCCACAGGTCTGGGTATTCCAGTCGAGACGGTTAGTCTTGCAGTGATTCCTCCAAGCGACCCTAGCCATTTCCACAATCTTTAACCTGGCGAGAGCCATCTTGCTTCTCTCATTGTAGCCAGTTACATCAAAGTATTCTTCCATAGCCTCAATCCACTTTTCCACTACTTCACCTAACTTCTCCCCTTCACCCTTGAAGGGACCAGGCTAGGATCTGTGCAGGGCTTTTTGAACATCCAGATCTAACTCTTCATCTCATCGGTTACAGGATCCGGTTTCCTTCTTGCACGGGCTGCACGCCCCATGATTCTGACAAAACGAGATTTTCGTCAACTTAACTTTGACAACAGATTTATGATTATTTAATTTTATGATTTATTCTTTAAATAGATAATTATTTCATCATACTTCATGAAACAAGATTTACTCTGATAATTTTATTAACCATATTCACAATCATGAAAATAATTTGGATTTTTTTTATTTTTTATTTTGCAAAACATCGTTTATTATCAAAAGTTTTTGATATATACATAGAGCATCACAGCTCCCAAAAATCACCGCCTCAATCGTATATGCATAAAGAAGCGAAACTACGAAGGAGACATACCGTGATTCACACGATTCATTACAGAAAGAGGTGCTGTAATTCTACTTCTAGGGATAAAGCGGCTAAGAAGCCTAAAAAACTCGGCATGAAATTCTGAAGTTCCTAGGTGAATGATCAAAGAGTTGTACATGCTGAACAAGCCCTAGCCTTATCAGAATCATGGCTAAGGAAATATTTTGCTTGAGCCTTGACTGGTACTGATATTAATACATCGTCCTCAACAGAACCACATATATCGACGTCGCTCAAGAGGATCAGGAAAGTAAAGACTCTCAAAATGACGTGCGAGTCTCACTCTACTTACTCGGGTCGTAGTAGAAGAGTTGATGAGGTGCTTGAGTGCAAAGACTATCATATCCTAACTCTAGGAGAGTTTAGGAATGCCAGATAGATTCGGGGTATCCCTTTATAAATTTCTAATTCAATTTATAAGTTTTTAACTTTTAAAGTTCGTTCAACATAAATTTAACAAAAGCGAATACATTATTTCCCAGATTTACTTTAAAATTTTAAGCAATTTCTGATGGTGTTACGTAAATTTACAATAGCACTCTAATACCAACTGTGAGATCCCACTGCCCCCTCTGAACACCGAATTCTCGGATGGTAGCAGCGGAAGTAGCTTCCTCTTGTGCGGGCAGGGTTTCTCACTCGGGGCCTCGCCCTTGAATGTCTGAGCACGAGACTAAGATGGTGGTCATTCTGAAAACCAAAACCGGGAAAATTTCCCATGCCCAAAATACGGGGACGATTCCACCATATTTAGTTTCTTAATGAATTTTTCTAACGAGGTCAAGATACTGAACTAACCTTCACATCTGATTAAACCATTTAGAAGGGAAACTATTACAGACTTAACTTGAATGAATCAACGCTTTTTTCCTAATTGAATCAAGCACAGCCATTGATCTATTCATTAGAGAAGTCTTCAGGCTTTTATTCATCCCTTGAGTTCTAAGAGTATTCCTATTAATCAATTTTATTATTAAAACTCTACAGATTCTAGCCTAACCCCATCTGGCCCATGGGCTAGCCACTGCCCAACCACTGGAATTGGTAGACCAAACAAGTACTCACCCACCCATAATTGAATGCCTTTCTTAACTTTTGCTTTAGAATACAGATACGCACACACTCCTCTTTAAACTTTAACTTATAAAACAATCCATTGACAAACAATTATTGGTTACAGATGTCATAACTCAAAATTTTCATTCAATCCTTGTTTCTCACAAAACAGTATCACTCTGGACTCTCCGTTGTTGTTGAGACCAGCAACAAGATCCAGTATAACAGATTACAATAATTTTCTCATCATCATACATATATATATCTTCCACGACATACGCATGGGCGTCCTAAGCCCGCGAGCCTGTGCATCGCCTGGTCAAAACCCTCCAGGATCCTCCTTAGGTGTCCTGGCACTTCACTCAGGGACCGCTTCGTCGGCCCTCACCCATCATACCAGAAGCACACCATTTTTCACCATACCCAGGCTGGTCAAGACCTGGGCAGGTTTTTGCAGCGTGAGCCGTCCCCTTTGAACACTCCCCACTAGCTGTTGCAACCAAACTTCCCTTAGAAAAACACATATACCAAGTGCTCCCTCCAGCATTCTGGCATAAGACAGTCCTTTAAGAAAACATGGTTTCTATGCAAGTTTTCAGTTTTGATTTTCTTTTGAATACACTGAGTATATCTTAAATCCATATCCCAATACTTCACAGGTCTGGATTCCCAAGCAGAATTCCTCGAATTCTATATTCTTGAACCTTAGATCAAAATCTAAGGTCTCAACATAGTTTCAGATTTGGTGGGTGATTTGAGTGTAGCATACTGAACTGGTCATATCGTCTTTTCTTGAAACTGACGAAGGAGATTAAGTCTTGGTCATCGTCTGATTCACGGTTCGAGTCTAGAAAGATTCTCCCTGAACTATCTTTCTTGAAGGGTAATATTTCAATTAATACTTTACTGAATTTCATTCATTGAGTATTTTGCTTAACTAAATTCAAAACTAATCACGTATTCGTATGAGGAATAAATTAATTATTTATCTAAAATTCTGACTTTGATAGTTTTTCTTAATTTACTCATTACCATCCTAGAGAATATGAAACGGTAGAATTTTCTCTCACAGAGTATTTACTTATTCATTTACCAATATTCATGGGATTTAAACATAGGACTAAAGAGAACTCTTATTTTGATATAAAAAAATTATGTATGCATCTATTTATGCATAAAATCCAACTTCTATGGAAATAACCTTTTTATATGAAAGAAAATCCTTTTATGCATCTATTTATATAAAAAAATCAATTTTGATGAAAGTAACACTTTTATAATAATAAAAAATTCTTTTATGCATCATTTTATGCATAAAAATCAATATTGGTGAAAGTAACACTTTTATAATAAAAAAAATTTCTTTTATGCATCGTTTTATGCATAAGAATCAATATTGATGAAAGTAACACTTTCATATAAAAAAATTATTCCCAATATGCATCCTTCTATGCATAGAATTTAATTCTAATGAAAATCACACTTTAATAGTAATAAAATATCCAATATGCATCTTTCTATGCATAGAATTTAAATCTAATGAAAATCACTCTTTTATAATTAAAAAATAACCAATATGCCTCTTTCTATGAATAGAATTTAATTTTAATGAAAATCACTCTAATTTAAAAAAAAACCAATATGCATCTTTCTATGCATAGAATTTAATTCTAATGAAAATCACACTTTTATAATTAAAAAATATCCAATATGCATCTTTCTATGCATAGAATTTAAATCTAATGAAAATCAATCTTTTATAATTAAAAAAAACCAATATGCATCTTTCTATGCATAGAATTTAATTCTAATAAAAATAACACTTTTATAATAAAAATATTTCTACTATGCATTTTTCTATGCCTAGAATGAAAATAACACTTTTAGAATGAAAATAACACTTTTAGAATACACAAATGGTGGGGATTACTCTTTTTGAATAATAACACTTTTATAATAAAAATATTTCTACTATGCATTTTTCTATGCCTAGAATGAAAATAACACTTTTAGAATGAAAATAACACTTTTAGAATACACAAATGGTGGGGATTACTCTTTTTGAATAATAAAAGATAAAAATAATTTCACAAAATTTAAGAAAATTTTGCCATAACCTCCTTTGTATGGCTGATCATTTTTTAATTTTTCTTTTTCTTAAATTACTTAAAAATTATCCCCAAATGGTTCAAAGCATTCTAAACTAATCAAATTCCACTTTTAAAAGAGAAACAATATGAAAAGTATAATTCTAACAATTTGATTACTTATCTAGGATAAAGAAGGGTTGAATTAAAGAAGGAAGACATGAACACGAGAAGAGAAGCTACCATAAGAAGAGAAGCTACCCCAAGAAGACTGAAAGAAGAGATGGACGCGTGGAGAGAAGCTGCCACGACAAGAAGACTGAAGACAAGAGAAGATGTGAGGCTCCAAAGAGTGAGGAGCCATGTGAAAATCTCTGATGAGAGAGAGAGAGAGAGACCCCACAACCCAATGTAACCTGCCCCAACAAAGTAAAACCACCTTTGAGCCGATGATGTAGGCCACGTGGTAGAGACATGTATGTGTGAGCACTTTAGTCAAGGTCGCGGGAAACTATAGTAAGCCTTGGACACATAGAGAGAGTGTGTCAAGGACTATGAGTTTAGGGACTCGAGGCACTGGTCTCGCAGGCTCTCAAGTAAGAGAGAAACTTGATATAGGGTCCAGGTGTGCTAAGATAACTTGAGGGGAGCAGTAGACACTAGTTGCAGACTATCAGTAAGGGGAGGCAAACTTGGTATAGGGTCTAGGTGTACTAGGAGTATTCACTTGAGGGGAGGTGTTGAAAATACAAGTGAATAGGGTGTGTGCGGGAACAAGTCCTTGGTTAGAGGCTGTAAAAGAGAAGATGTAAATGTGAAAGAACCTGTGAAAAGGTGAGAAGAATCTACTGGGAGAGAATAAAGGGTAGCATGAGAAGATTTAGGAAGTGTGGAGATATTCTGGGAAAAGTGAAGAGGTGGAGAGAATGAGGGAAAATAGGTGGAGTGAATCATGGAGAAATCAATGGGATTAGATGCTTGATGTAAACTCTATAAATTGAGGCATAGCCCTAATGAGAATTTGCTGGTTTTTGAGTATCCATGCCTACATTAATCTATTACTAATTACATCTTAATTATTTGCTAATAACTTTGTTAATGATGTTGATTCTAGTGTTTGATCCACCATAGCTCATCACAATGCTCAAATTTCAACATCATTGACAGAAGCGACTGTGTATGGCTCCCATGTGTCATCAAGGGTTTGATGACAAGTGTCACAAACAAAGAGATCATTGGTCTTGGTGGTGGTCCTGGAATCTTCGGCAAAGGGACCTCTGACCATGGGATGTGTGCGCCAAGTATGTAATTTCACTTTGAGTGTTTGATTCCCTTTGCAAAGGTAGACATGATTTATGTCCCATTCATGACCGGTTGTGTCTGTCTCATGAAGGGTCTTCCTAGGATGCTGTCGTAGCCGCCATGACGATAGTCCATGACTATAAATGTGAGTTTTAAGGTCATGTCATTGACTCTAATCTTGAGGTCCTTTTCTAGGACAAGGGGTCGTGCAGATGTACCATCTGCAAGATTTATCACCAATTGGGTGGGATTAAGGGGCGGTTGTCCCCAGTTTTCCTAGCACGTTTTTGTGAGGATGCTTACGCTAGCACCCCCCTCTGACCACATGTCCATTGTAGGAAATGGGCAGGGATGTGTTTGTGTCATCACCTTCAAATTAGTGGCCCAACACATTTACTCGAATTGTTGGTGCACCTTTGGGTTGTGGATTGTGCTCATGGATTAGTTCAAAGATGATGGGGCTGAGATTCATCGAAGGAATCTAAGTTAGCTCTCTCCTATATGGAAACTGTTGGGGGTAAAGGCCCCTGTATATGGGTATCTTAGCCCATCATATATAAATGGAATAATAGAAGATAAGGTAGTTTTTGCTACCACCAAAAAACGGTTGTGTTGTCTCTCTCTCCTACTCTCCTCGTGTGCTCACCGCTTCCAGCTGCTCACAACAACTAGTATCAGAGCTATTGTTCATTGCTTTCCTGTTGCCCTTCCTGTTGCCCATTGCTTTATTACTGCTGTGGAAGCATCATGCGGGAGTGTTTCTCCTTCTCTGGAGCTTCGAAACGGAGAGAATAGAATAGATCTCGTTTTTTTTTTGGGCTATAGCAACAATTTTTAGCCATCTTCTTGCTTCAAAACGCTCAATTTTTGCCCGGGCAGTTTCTTCCTTCCATCGCCCAGCCTGTCAGAGCTTGCCGCTACCCGTGGGTTGCCCGTGGGAGCTGTATTTTGACATATACTTGGTCGTTTTTACTATTTGGTCTTTGGAAGCAAAAACGAGTTTTGCTATCTGAAGGGATTCTATTGCTACGAGTACTAGAGGTTGTTGCTTCATGGTTTCATGCTATTTGAGCTTCTTTCATTCATTTGGAAGCTATTTTGAAGTGGGAGAACTTTTGCAAGAAATCAGATTCGGATGCCTATTGAGCAAGGATTTGCTTCAGCTCTGATACCACAACTGGTATCAGAGTGCAAACAGTCACTTTCAAGAGAGTATATCTCTCAAGATGTGAGGATTCAGAATCTGAGTTGAACAGAGAAGTTGTAGGCCATTTCAAGGACTAAAACTTTGCTTTTGAAAGTTTTCTGATCTGGATTATCTGTCAAAAGTTATCAAATTTGGAAAACAACAAAAAGTTATAGTTTGCAGCCTGTGAAGCCTGCTTTTGACCTGAATATCTTTTCGACTGTAAAGAATTTAGTCTAGGTTTGAACTGGATAGTTTGCAACCATTAAACAGGCTACAAGTTGCTTTTGACAGTCGGTTCATCTGGATTATGCATCACAAGTTATAAGGTCTGCAAGACAGCAAAAAGTTGTAGCCTGCACAATGTTTTAGCTACAGTTCGATCATTGGGAGGGGCTGAATATTTTGTCACATTGACGATGCAACCAGGAAAGTTTGGGCTTATCCTATGGCTCGTAAGAGTGATGCATTCAATGTGTTTCAGAAATGGTTGGCTTCGGTTGAGATGGAAAGCTTAAATGCTTGCGGACTGATAATGGCGGAGAATTATGTCTCTCATGAGTTTCAACATTTTTGTGACACACGTGGCATAAAGAGGGCGCTTATTACCACTCCTCGTACTCTAGCTCAGAATGGAGTTGTAGAGAGAATGAACCGGACTATTCAGGAGAGGATGTAGTGTATGCTTTCTCATGCTAGCCTGTCAGGGGCTGAGGCATTGAAGATTGCAGTGCATGTGATTAAGCATGTGATTAACAGATCACCAAATAAGAATTTGGATCATAGCGTTCCTGAAGATGCATGGAGTGGCAA
The DNA here is from genome assembly GCF_041138505.1 of Cibotium barometz. NCBI lineage: Eukaryota > Viridiplantae > Streptophyta > Polypodiopsida > Cyatheales > Cibotiaceae > Cibotium > Cibotium barometz. The sequence continues at coordinate 46,193,043 of NC_141087.1, forward strand.
GAAGCCCTCTTACAATCACTTGCGCATATTTGGGTGTGAGGCATTTGCATGTGCCAAAAGAGTTTCGGAAGAAGCTAGATCCGAAATCTAAGAAATGCATTTTTTTGGGTTATGGTGAAAGTGGAGAGATGGGATATCGTCTCTCTGATCCAAAAGGCAAGAAAATCATATGCAGCCATGATGTGGTCTTCAATGAGAAGAAGATGCATAAGACACCCATCAAACATGTGGAAATGCGTAGAGTCTCCTTTCAGGATGTTAATCCACTGGCACATGATGGTAGAAGGCAAGTTGTTCATGCACCAAATGGTACAGCCAGGTACTCCCAGTGGTTCACAACAAAGGGAAGATGATAGTTCATCACTTGGTGGACGTGATGAGCAGGGTATGGCTGATATGAATGATGGATAACAAGTTGACATGCCTTTGAGAGACGGTCAACCAGAATCTCTAGACCGCCAGATAGATTTGTGCCAGGCGCGCAGACTATGTAATGTTGACTGACTGCGGAGAACCGTCATGATGACAAGCACAAGTGGAAGCTTGCTATGTAGTCAGAGATGGATTCACTCAGAAAGAATGATACGTGGGATCTTGTTTCTTTGCCTAGAGAGAAGCATGCACTTCCATGCCAGTGGGTGTTCAAGATGAAAGTCACAGGTGATGTAGTGCCTAAGTATAAGGCGCGGTTAGTTGCCAAGGGATTCAAGCAGGAAAAGGGTATGGACTTTGATGAGATCTTCTCACCAGTCGTCATCGTGAAGATGACTACTCAGATGTGTGCTTGGCTTGGTAGCTAAAGATGACATGGAGTTAAAGCAGATGGATGTCAAGACTGCGTTTCTTCATGGTGACTTGCATGAGGACATCTACATGCAGCAGCCTGAGGGCTTTGTGGAAAAAGGCAGAGAGAAGTTGGTATGCAAGCTTAAGAAGAGCCTATATGGTCTTAAGCAGGCACCCAGGGAATGGTATCACAAGTTTGATTCATTCATGAGATCTCAACATTTTAGGCGGAGTGAGTCAGATCACTGTCTTTACACCAAGAAGGCCATAGATGACAGCTTGGTTATACTCATTCTATATGTGGATGATATGCTACTTGCTAGCAGGAATAGCTATGAGCTAGATGGTATTCGGGCCAAGTTGCATGAGGCATTTGACATGAAGGACTTGGGAGATGCAAGACACATTTTGGGCATGCACATTACGCGTGACAGAAAGCAAGGACTCTTATGGTTATCCTAGAAAGAGTATGTCGGCAAAGTGCTTGAGCGTTTCAATATGGCGGGGGGAAGGCATTGAGCACTCCTCTTCCTCCATATGTGAAACTCAGCCAAAAAGATTGTCCGAAGTCAGATGGTGAGAAGGCCGAGATGGCTAAGGTTTCTTATGCATCAGCAGTTAGCAGTTTGATGTATGCTATGATAGATATGAGGCCCGACATTGCATTTGCAGTGGGAGTTGTTAGCAGGTACATGGCAAATCCAGGCAAGAAGCATTGGGAAGCAGTGAAGGGTTTGATACGTTACTTGCGAGGTACACAAGAGATGTGCATATGCTTTGGTAGACAAGATGCATGTGTAGTACTGGGCTACACATATGCAGATTATGCAAGTCACCCTGACACGAGGAGGTCTACTTCTGGCTATGTGTTTACCTTTGCTGGAGGTGCAGTGTCATGGATGTCACATGCACAGAAGTGTGTTTCACTCTATCACAAAGGCTGAGTATATTGCAGCCACAGAGGCATGCAAGGAAGCCATTTGGCTTAGTCGGCTAGTTGGAGATTTGGGAGTTATAGTTGATACTCCTGTGTTGCATAGTGACAGTATGAGTGCTATTCAGCTGGCATGAAATCCGGTCTTTCATGCAAAGACCAAGCACATAGAGGTCAAGTATCATTTCATTAGAGATTGAGGACAAGAAGCTTGAGCTTATCAAGGTGCATACGGATGATAATCCTGCAGACCTTTTGACGAAGGGTCTAGCATTTGAGAGATTTGCATGTCTCAGAGAGATGATGGGCATTGGGGTGAGCACTATGCTCGCATGTACCACTCTCGCTTAGAGCCACCTTTAAGTGGGAGGTTGTTGGGGGTAAAGGCCCCTGTATATGGGTATCTCAGCCCATCATATATAAATGGAATAATAGAAGATAAGGTAGTTTTTGCTACCACCAAAAAATGGTTGTGTTGTCTCTCTCTCCTACTCTCCTCGTGTGCTCTCACCGCTTCCAGCTGCTCACAACAGAAACCTATAATTTTCATTCCATCCAATCCCTAAGGTCATTCCATAAATTTAGATTTCTTTTTAACAAGGTTCAAATGGGCATTTGGATTTGGGAAGAAAGAAAGGTTGAGAGGCCAGCAAAGTTGCGTTGATGACAGCTTGTTCATAGGGTGGACTAGTCATGGTTTATGGAAGTTAAATTTGGTCCTCATTTTTTATGGGGATTGAGGTCGAGACTTGGGTTCCGTGGGAGGATAAAATACCTCAACAAATTTGGTGTGGACACCTCATGAGTCTTTGTCGGACCCTGTGTCATTGTCCGCATTGATCTGTTCGATGCGAACATGGGATTTGGGCTTGGCCTCCTATAGAATAGGCAATGGAGGATTAGGAGGAGTAGGTGGGCAAGATCTTTGTGTGTCAGTGTCATGTTGGCAAACAGATCTTCCTCAAGCTTGAATAGAAGAGCTTGAATAGAAGCTGGGTCTCCTGCCTTACTGCAAAAGTAAAGGTTCTTGTCCTAGACATCGAGTAATTATGGGAGACTGCGCATACTCAAATATTGGTTCAAGGGATGCAAAAAAGGGCTATGGTTCAAGTTGAGACTGGTATTGCTCTACCAGTGCTTGGACCTGGTTCAAGTTGAGCCTGGTAGTGCTCTACTAGTACTTTGGACTCCTGAAAGGCGTTGCTTCTAGAGGATGGAATTAGAATATGTGGCCAGCCGTTGTTCGGTTAGTCTTTGGGGATAGCATGGGGAAGTGGCATTTTGGCACGATGATCCCTCCCAAAGGAGGAGGATGTGTACTTTGTTCAACCACTATAGATGGTAACCTGATCTTCACCGTGGCCAATATTCTTAGAGTATTGTTTCTTTTTGGATGGGGCACATTCACCAACTAAGGTGCTGGACTGCTTGGGTTTATTGGCCTTCTTGAGTTTGGTTTGGCCTGCAGTTGTGTGATGACATTCAATGGGATAGTGGAGATCTTCCAATGTCGACGAACACTCAACACATTGAGGGATGGCATGCCTTTGACCATGGAGTGAGAAACTAATTGCAAAGGGCAATCCTTGAAGTAATGGTCCATTTCACAGCCGTGACATTGTGGTTTCACTCTGGCAAGATTTTCTTTTGAGGGAATTCAGCCACTCTATGGGGTCCCTGGAAGAGGAAACACTAAAGTGGTGGTCTCCATGTGGGTGCAGCTATTGTGCCTAATTGGTCTAGGGTCGGTGTGAGGCACAGGTAAAGGGAGATGATGTGTTATGGGTGCCTCAGGGGTGGCGGAGCACATTGGCTCTAGGAGTTTAGTAATGGACCCGGGTTTAATCTTTCCATGATCGACTGAGTTTACCTAGAGAGGCAATAGTTGGAATAGAAAGATGGGAACTATAGAAGGTCGTGGTGGTGCTATGTGGGAGTGGTTTGTTGGAGATGGTGCTACCAATAATGCATGGTGCCCTGGGAGGAGATGAGGGTAATGTTACAAAAATGAGCTTGGGGTTGTCATTGGCTCGGTTGGCCAGTTGCGTGAAATGGCTTTCTTGCATGTTGTCATCAAGAGAGATCGCCCGTTTGCAGGCTTGATCAAAGGTGGAGGGGTCCTTCACCAACATGTGGTCGTGAAGCCTTGGATTGTGCAAGCCCAAGAGGAAACGGTCCATTAAGTGCTTGTTGTCACTCAATTTTTCCCTTTCTTCACAACATGAATCAAGGTAGTTGATGTGTGTGATGTAGTTGCACGCATCAAGTAATTGAGGTACTTGACTTGTGCGATGTAGTTGCATAAGGTTTTCTGTGGTTTTTGTTCCAATTGGAACAATTGGATGACGAGGCTCCATTTAGGCCCGTAGGGTGCAAATCCAAGAATGAAGGCCTCTCTCACTGCTTTGAAAGTACCTTTATGCTGAGGATCCAAGGATTGGAACCATTGCACTGCCTTGCCTTCAAGGCTGAATCCAAAGAGATAGACTTTAGTTGCATCATCGAAAATTTCAAATGCCTGACAGATTTGGTTAAAGACATCTAGGTGGGATACGGGATCTCCAACTCCATGAAATTTTAGCATAAGTTTGAAAAGTTTCACCCACATAGGTTGTGTATGTGATGTTTGTGGATGCATTTGTAGTGCCACTCCCCTTCCTAGAGCTTGTGCTATGCTTGCAATGTTAATTTGGGAATCAAGGGGAGGTGGTACATGGGTGGGGAATGGGAATAGATTCGTGGTTATAGAAGGAGACACATGGGTGTGCTCCCGACATCTATCCAAGTTGAGGTGCATGTACGGACGTGCACCACTAGATGAGGGCTCTTCATAAATCATTTTGCCTCACGGCAAAACGTGTGGTGTGTGGTGGCCACATGTGTATGTACAATGGCTAGGGTGTCGCCTACTGGAATAGAGGCACTTGGGGCATGAAACCAGAGGATTGTCAGTAGTAACAGCAGTCAATCAGATTGATTTGTGAGCTGAAAGTGTTTCAGAGTTAGTAGAGAGTCAACTGCTATCAATTTTGAGTCTGTTGACTCTTTGTGGGATCTGAGATATTTGAGGGTGTGGAATGGTCAGAGGATACTAGAGTGGAGAGATCTAATTTAGATTTGAGTTAATATTCTTCTTGTGTGGCTATTGGTGGTGATATAGATCCATCACCCAAGACCATCACATGTTTTTGGATAGAGTGTGTCTAAGATATGTGTTTTGTGAGTGTTGTGGTGCTAGCATATAGTGTCCTCCCTACAGTGATGTGTTGGGATGAGCTATAGAGGCAGACTCCCCTTTCACTAGTCAACTGAGCCATGGTTGCAGCTAGTTCCTTAGCTGTCTTTCCTGCCTTCTTGCTCTTTGACTCTGCCTTGTGATCTTCCTCCTCCTCCTTCGATTCCTCACTTGGTGACGAGTTATCAGAATCATTGTCCTCATCTGAAGATTCAAAAGCGGACCTTTTGGAATTTAGATCGAGGATGGGAATTCACATCAACAAGTGAATTCAATGCCTACTACTAGAGCACGGGATCAAGAGAGATTTGATGGTTGCTCATATCCCGGAACAAAATGGGGTTGCATAGTGCAAGAATCGCACAGTGATGGGAGATGGCATGAAGTAAGATAAAAGGCAAAGGATTACATAATTCTTTTCAGGCCAAGGTAGTTAACACTGCAGTGCATATCCTTAACAGGAGTTACATAAAGGTAGGGAAGGGTATGGTACCTTAGAAAGCTTATTCAAGTAAGAAACCCTTAGTTGCATATTTCAAGACATTTGGTTATGACTTTTCTATGCATGTTCCAAACTCATCCAGAACCAAGTGGGATTCCAAGAGCAGAAAGTGTTAGCCTTTAGCTTAGGGCAATTCTTAATGACATGATCAGTTGCCTTACAATAGTTGCACCTGATCTTTTTCTTGCCTTTATCAAGAGCCTTCTCAGACCTATTGTTGCTACCTGTGGAAGGAGAAGAAGTTGTAGACCTACTAATAGGAGAAGAAACAGTGGAAGGGGCTATCTTACTACTTCTTCTCTGCTAGGCAGCAACAAATGCCTGATCAACTGCACGCTGCCTAGCCCTATTTTGCCTAGACTGCGCTTCTTGCAAGAGCTTGTTGACTAAAGTATCATACTTGACAACATTAGGTCTGTCCTCAGTAACAAGTCTCCACGTGGAAGCAAAAGTCTGATATGACTCAGGTAAAGCATCAAGAATAGTCTGCACAAGAGAATGATCAGGAATAATCTCACCTGCAGAAATCAATTGTTCCTTCAGATCTTTAATCTCAGTAAGAAAGACATTCATGTCATCATCTTTCTACATAATCTTCGATTCTAGCTCTTTATGCAGGTAAGAGATTTTTGCCTCGTTACGACCTGCATACAAACCAGCTAGAATATCCCAAGCCTATTTTGCTATTTTAGCTGAACAAATATGTGGAGTGATGTTACGTTTGACAGAAAGTGCAATCAAGGCATGAGCCTGCGCATCTTTACCATCCCAACGAGCTTGTTCAACAGTGGGTAAAACAGCAGCAACAATAGAGCCGCTAGAACCTGCAACATCCTCAATAGATTCTACATCCACAGAACCTTGATGTACATCCATACCCTACACAATGTTCCACACTCCTTTTGCAACCAAAACATGCTGCATCATGTATGCCCAAAGTGGGTAGTTGCTGTCTCCATCCAATTTGCCATCAGAGCACACAACATGCGAAATACATCATTGCTGTTATCAGCCATGGCCACTGACTAAAATTGATGCAAAAGCTACCTGTAATGAAGCAAAGAACAAAGAACAACTCGTGCTATATGTAGCATGGTCCACAATAGAATATGTATGCCTATTTTGCAAAAACTGCACTGTCGAAATTTTTGCACAAAATGACGAAAACACCTGTACATAACTTGTAATGCAAAAACGGAGCCCGAAACAACCTCAGATGCAATTTTTGAGAACGCAAAGCCCTAAGTGCTTATCTGCAGAGTATAGGGACCTGCAAAGCGCTCGTGAAAGTTCACCTTAATCGGAGAACGTGAGTCGGAGGGTGCTAGTGGCGTAGCCCTGGGAGCCAATGCCTGCTCTGATACCAATTATTGGAATTAGGGTTGCAGGAAAGCACACAAAGCTTGGAGAAGAAGAAGCAAGAATGCACACAACACACAGTGTATTAGATTATGTCAATGTACAAAGATTAGTTAGCCCTAGAATAATGGGCATATACACAAAGCTTGGAGAAGAAGAAGAAGCAAGAATGCACACAACACACAGTGTATTAGATTATGTCAATGTACAAAGATTAGTTAGCCCTAGAATAATGGGCATATATACAAGCCGGGAGAAAAAACCTCCTAAAGAGGGAAAAAGTGCCCCGACGGTTCTAAGTGTGTTCACACACATCTATATGGCAACATACGCCCCCCCATGTTTCTTTAAAAAAGAAAAATTTAAAACTTTACAAAGCTTTAAATTAAATATTTTTTAGAAAATCTTCATTTTCATGATTTTTTTTAAATCGTCTTGAATCTTTTGGCCTTTCAGGTCTAAATTTTTTGACCATTCGCATTCCGAGAGTTACATGCCTTTTTTCATTTTTTGCGACCGTTGGCTATCCACATTTTGGGGTGATTGTTTGGGTTCCGAAATTTGTGTCCTTTGATATTCTCGTGTGTTCGGGGTACAATTTAATTTTTGAAAATTTGTGAAAAATTAGACAATGGATTTCTCCAATTTTTGGAATATCTGGCATGTGGCATGTCTGTTTAGGAACCCGTGATTGTTCGATTTCTTGTAAAAATCTATTTTTTGTCCAAAAATTTAGAAATTCCATTAAAATTAGAGATTTTAATTAGATTTGAGGATTGTCAAGCGGAATTAAAAAATTTCATGATCGATGGTATTCTTGGGGTAATTCTTTTTATAATTACCAAACTTAGGAAAATTTCTAAAAATTATTTTAAAAATCCTAAAAATTGGTATTTTTTGTATACCAATTATATTTTGGATGAATTTTATCACTGAAATTTTATGGAAATTTTAGATTTGGAGTGCCATAAGATAGTATTTGGTGGAGTTCAAAATTAGTAAATTTGAGGCCCTAAAAAAATAAGAAAAAATCATGATAATTTATTTTTCTTGAGAATTTAATATTTTTGGGAGTTATTTAGTATTGAAGTACATTTTCACGTGTTGAAATTAGATGGATGCAGGTTATTAATATAAGTGTGTCTCATGTTAGTAGTTATTTCTGTTTGGATTAGTTCTAGACGGTGTTTTCATGATTTTTTACCATTGTTTAGCCACCAAATGCTAATTGAAGTATTTTTTCTTATGTGCAATCAATTCTAGTGATTTAATTTCCTAGATATCTACATTTTGGACAAGGGTGGTCAATTGAAGTTGGTTCAAGTGAATCGTGATTTTTGAGAACCTTATTACCATGGCTCACATTGATTTCTCGATCAATGATAATGTCGACGAGATGTGTGATCATCCCGACTCAGAAGGGAAGATCTTAAATTCCAAGTTGAAGAAGAGGAGGCTATTGGAAAGAGTGAATTTGTATGAGGGAAAAAAATGCAAAGTCAAAACAATTGAGGATGTTATTTAGGAAGCTTAGGTTTTTCATAAGATAATGGTCGATGCTAACACTTCAAAACCATCGTCTAATGAACAGAAATTCACGTTCACTTTTACAAAGAGTGGATAAAAAAGGAAGATGGTTTTTACACCAAAACCAAAACATTTTGTGACAACGCCAGCAAAAAGCCAAAATTTGTGAGTAGGGTTAATATCACATGTTTCAAATGCAAAGAAAAGGGACACACGGAGAAATTATGTCCTTTGAATGGAGCTGCAACACCTTTGGTGCCTGGGCAAAAGGTGGCATGGAAGAAGTTTATACCAAAGAAATCCGTGAACATTACAGAACTTCAAGGTAAATTTTTTGAAGTCAATATTACGTATCTTGAAGAGGAAGCCAATGTCTAGATTGTACTTTCAGTAAAGACATTTTTGATCCAAACGAATTATTTCATGTTTATGGAATAATAAATGGACATCAGGTTCATATTTTGTTTAATCCCAGTGGTGAGGATGAAGCTAGAAACCACTCAGAATGATCACATGTACAAGGTCATGATAGCTAGAGGACAAGTCTTGGATGGCACAGTAATTCAAGGAGTTGGGCCAAGTTTTAGGGTGGGGTGGAGAGGGTGGGCAATTTAGTGGGAACGTCCATTAATGCATCAACTTTTCCCTCCAAAGTACTAGATGTATGCCTCGTAGTGGTTGGCTAGGATTGGGGAGCATGCTCCTCTATAGCCCACATTTGGGCATCCTTTTGCTGCAATGTCTGCTCAACCATTTTCTTATAGGAGTCAAAGGAGACATGGATCCTATTGCAACCATCCTCGACGGTCTTGGCTTGGTGGCACAGGTCCTGAGCTTCCTAGTGGGGCAAGGGAGTAGGTGTGGTGGGCGGATTGGGCATCCTCCTGGGTTGCATGGAGTTGTTGATATAGTTGGGTGATGATGGCCAAGATGGTAGAAAGGGTGGCCTCTTGGTCCTCCAGGGATGTTTGCAGTTGGTTATTGGCAAAGGAGGGCTTCCTGGAGGTCTTGCTAGGTTTAGAGCTGATTCGCTCCGGATAGGAGCATGGCTTGTTGGGTGGCAAGATGACTTACTCATGTTTCCAGTACATGTAGTCCATCATGGTGGATGTAAAGTGCTAGCGAGGTTTGAGTGCAAAGTTTGGGAGGGTGCTGTGGGAGGGTGCAAAGTTTGGGAGGGTGCCGTGGGAGGATCGGATTCCTTCAGAGCATGCCTACTATTAGGAGAGAAAACACCCGGCTTGTACCAGTAGGAGGGTACCCGTCCATTGTATGGCATTGCGAGATAGAAGGTGATACAGTTGGACCTTTTTTCAGATGAGTGGGGGGAGGAAAGGGATTGGCTTCCTAGGCTGGATGTTTAGAGAAGGTTTTTTTTTCAAGGAATTGGGCGGTACGGTGAAGTTCCTCCTCTTTGAACGGCTTTGCAAGGCACGCCTCCTCCTATGCTTGGGGATCGAGATGTGGCGCTTGGAGGGGGGCAGGGTTAGTGAAGATTGTGGTTTAGGGATAGGGGGAGGAATGGAGGTCGTGTCTTCAAGGCAGAAAAGTTGTGCAAGATCTTCCCAGTCAACAGCATGGTAGAGCACCTTGGTGAGTAGCAGTGAGGAGCATATGGTATGCAGTTCTTTGTGCAAATACTCTGCCCAATTGAAATCTTGGTGGATGTGGGTGAGAGTCGGCAAGTTGTAGAGATTGAAGCGATTTTCCACCTATAGCGCGTCGTGAAGGAGAAAAGAAAGGGCATGGGTGGGCATGACCAACTCCTGTCGGCAAGTAATATTATGCCACTCCACTCTGTCTTTGGTGGTGGGGCCCTGGAAGACATCACGTACGTGGCGCATGACGTTTTTATGGTGCAAGTACCACTACTCGAACCTGGGAAGATGGCGCGCATCGTGGACAAGGTCGAGCTAAGGTGGACGACGGTATGGGAAGCACTCTCGTTGTCCAAGACCTACCTTGTAGCCTGGTTGGCATTGTATATGAAAGATCCCTGCCCCCTCCACACAACGAATTCCGGGGTACTAGCAGCAGTGGAAGTAGCACTTCTTGCACAGGGCAAAACCTCTCACTCGGGGCCTCGCCCACCATGGATATCTGGACAAGAGACTAATCCCTCGGTTCTTCTAAAACTGAACCCGAAAAAACTTTCCTCACACCCAGCAGACATAGTGATTCCTCTAGGATATTTTATTCTAACGTAGTCAAGGTCTTCACTAACCAAACTGATCCGACCAAACCCGTAAGTCTCATGGTCAAATCAAGAAAGAGACTTGCACTTGGATCATGGAGACCAACACTTTTTTCCTCGTCAAGAGGCACAACCGTTGATTCTTTTCCATAGAACAAGGACTATCTGGGATTTACTTCATCTATCGTAACATAACAGAATTGAGTCTCATTTTTGGGATCCATTAGTCGAGCCTTACCCCATCCAATCCCATGGGTTAGCCAACCGCCCCAACCACTGTAATGATAGGATCCATTTAGAAATTTGGTTATGTTTTGCCCCGGGTACCAGAGGAAAAAGAGTTCCCAAGCCCCCTAGCTGATGCTTCAAGCAAACTTCAAGATAGTCATACTGCTTACACACCCAATATGAAATTGCATGTTTCACAAATTCAGTTATCTTTAAAACAATCTTTTATAAAATCATAGTATCACTGATCATAATCCTCCAAAACATCTAGCTTGAGTTCCAATTTGCAACCATTCCTTCATCGGTGTACCTATAGCATCATTGGTAACTAGAAACGCTCACCACTTGTCCACTCCGGGGCCTTTTCAATAGTTCCTAGCTCATAGTACCTGGAAATATAATCATATAAGAAAAATCCAGATGGACTCTCCGTTGAAGATCAGCAAGATCAACCAACAAATCCATATAAAAGAGTCATAGACTCATCCATTGAGGACCAGCAAGGCCAATCAACCAGATCCATACCTGAGTTCAGAAAAAAACTCTAACTCCTTATTCCATTTTCTTCCCCGATGTACGCGTGGGTATCTTCGGTGACCCAGAGCCCGAGCACCGTATGGTCAACACCCTCTAGGCTCCTTCTTCGTAGGTCCCCTAGCGCTTCACTCATAGGCCGCTTCCTTGGTCCCTCATCCACAGTACTAGAATTTCACCATTTAAATCAAACCAAGACTGGTCACTCAACACGACCTCGGTCGACCTTGATACGCGAGATGTCCTCCACCATTGACTCTCTGTCAGAAAGCTGTTGCAACTTTATCACTTAGGTCTCCACGATCTCATTCACAAGATGGTCAAAATGCTGCCATAGCATTCTTGACATAAAACAGTCATTTAAAAATAGGTTTTATAAATACAGTTTCTAACGAACTCTCATCTTTCCACATCATTTCTCGTTATTCCACATTCTTCTACATCAATTCACATTGCTTATTCCACATCCAATCATATGTATTCCCATCGTCCTTCATCCATTCTTATCCAGTCACATCATATTACATCTCATCACATCTCATCACATCTATCATCATCACATCACATCACATCACAACATAGCCACATCGCATCTCATCCATTCATATCACATCACATCCATCTACATTTGTTCAAATCCACATCACATCCACATATCATCACATCACGTTCACATCCATTCACATTTACCCAAGTGCACATCACATCACATCACATCTCATCTATCCACATCATATCTCATCCATTCATATCTAACCAGATCCACATCCATTCACATCTCATTCTCATCCATTTACATTGATAAAAAACAGAAGCAGGAGGCAACACACACAAGGGAAGCAAACCCTAATCCATATCCATCAACCATAAAGAAGGAGAGAAGCCATAGTCACCATCTCTCTCACACACACAAAAAGGGAACACAACATAGTGTTATGTCCACACTACAAAGTAAACCTAATGTAATGTCCACACCACACATGACCAGCTGGACGCGGTCATAAACACACCACACGATATCTATCTACCATACTGTCACTCTGTCAGCACCATGTGCTATCCTCCAGCTGTATACGAGCTTGACATTTCAACACTCCCCCTCAAGCTCGACATGTCCATCTCTAGGACTCCCAATCTAGTACGGAAATACTCGAACTTATCTTTACCAAGTGCTTTGGTAAAGATATCTGCAACCTGCTCATCTATCTGCACATATGTCAAATCAACATGCCCATCTAGCACCTTCTCTCTGATGAAATGATAGTGGACCTCAATATGTTTGGTCCTGGCATGATAAACTGGGTTGCTAGCAAGCTGAATACTACTCATGTTGTCACAATGAATGACAACTCTCATATCACTCTGTATCCTGACATCATCTAGCAACTTTTTCAACCACATAGCCTCACATGCAGCTATGGCTGCTCCACGATACTCTGCCTCTGTGGTAGATAAAGCAACTGTAGGTTGCTTTTTACTGCTCCAACTCACAGCTCCACTACCAAGGCTGAAAACATAGCCACTGGTAGATCTCCTGTCATATGCACTACCGGCCCAATCTGCATCTGTATATCCATAGACATGCATGTCTTTTCCTGCTTCATAGAAAAGACCATAATGCGCGGTAGTTTTGACATATCTCAGAATCCGTCTCACAGCATCCAAGTGAGGTTTACGAGGACTCTGCATAAACTGACTCACCAAACCAACTGCATAACTGAGATCTGGCCTCGTAATGGTCATGTAGATAAGGGTTCCAACCATTTTCCTATACATGGTGATATCATCAAGCTCATCACCCAAATCAGCCCTAAGCTTCATGTTTTTCTCTAATGGTGTCAACATTGGTTTGCATGCTGTCATACCATACTTTGCCAGCATGTCAAGTGCATATTGCCTTTGCACCAACCATATACCCTTGTCTGTTCTAATCACCTCAATGCCAAGAAAGAACCTTAAATCACCAAGGTCTTTCATATCAAACTCTTTGCATAAAGAGGCCTTAACCTCATCAATGCCTTTCCCACAATCACCTGTGATAATCAGATCATCAACATAAATGACTATCATCACGATACCATCATGTGTCTTTTTCACATAAAGTGAAGAGTCTGCATTTCCAACCACAAATCCAATACTGACAAGATATCTGCTGATCTTGTCACTCCAAGCACGAGGTGCTTGCTTCAACCCATAGAGTGCTTTCTTTAACCTGCAAACGAAAGTAGGATATTTTGGATGTACATAACCTTCTGGTTGTTCCATGTACACCTCTTCTTGTAGTTCACCATTCAAGAAAGCATTTTTTACATCCATTTGATGTAAAGCCCAACCTTTTTGTGTTGCTAGTGCAATGATAGACCTCACTGTAGCCATCTTAGCCACTGGGCTAAAAGTTTCATCATAATCAAGACCATAAGTTTGTGCATATCCTTTAGCAACCAGCCTTGCCTTATGTCTCTCTAGGCTGCCATCTGACTTGCACTTTACCTTATACACCCATTTGTAGCTAATTGCATTCTTTCCTTGAGGTAACTCAGCCAATTCCCATGTATCATTTTTGTCCAAAGCATCCATCTCTTCATCCATGGCTTTCTGCCATACATGCTCGCCAATAGCCTCTGTATAGCATGTAGGTTCCACATGCTTTACCATAGATGTCATGTATGCATAGTGCATAGCAAAATCTCTATATGTCAATCTTTCCACTGGATATCTCACTCTCTGGGATCTCCACAATGCATGCGGGTCACTCTGTACACCTGTAACTCTAGCATGTGGTGGCACATATCTGTCCTGCCTAGCACCAGGTGTGCGTACAACAGGTATCCCGAGCTCCTCATCCAAACTCTCTGAGCTAGAGGACTCATAGCCTGTGATTCCAATTCCTTCGACTTTCTTCTTGCCTTTATCCATAGTACTACTCCCAGTGCTCACACTCTCATGCCTCAATCGTCCTGACCATGGACGTACACTGCTACTACTCTCAGCTTCTGCTGCTGGCCCAGACATAGTAGTAGAGCTAGAACTTGCTTGTGATGGCAAGTTCACAGGTACATTAGCCTCAAGTGTGTCAATGACTCCCTCATCTCTTGCTTTGTACCAACTAGCAAGCTCATGAAACACCACATCACGTGAGATGACAACTTGTGTAGTTTGAGGGTTATAACATTTGTAAGCCTTTCGATCCTGTGCATATCCAACAAATACACATTTCTCTGCCTTAGGATCCAATTTCCGTCTTCTTTCATCAAGCACATGGACATAAGCTACACATCCAAAGACTTTGAGATGTCCAATGTCTGGCCTGTAACCTGTAAGTCGCATCTCTGGCGTGCTTCCATGAATGGCTGCTGTAGGTGTTTTGTTCAGGATATACACTGCAGTAGCACATGCTTCTGCCCAATAGTAATCTGGCATGCTCTTTTCATTGAGCATTGCCCTTGCCACTTCACATATGACTCGATTCTTTCTCTCAGCCACACCATTCTGCTGAGGTGTATACGTGCATGTCAACTGTCTCCTTATCCCATGCTTCCGCAAGAAATGCTCAAAAGCTTTTGAGGTGTATTCACCACCTCCATCTGTTCTCAGACACTTAATCCAACAGCCATATTGTTTTTCTACAAGAGCTTTGAAATCCATGAATTTTTCCAGCACTTCACTCTTCTCTCTTAAAAAATATATCCATGTCATCCTGCTGAAGTCATCTATAAATGTCACATAGTATAGACTTCCTTTGATAGATGGGTTTTGTGCTGGGCCCCATACATCACTGTGCACTATCTCAAGTGGTCTATTACTCATGTTTCCTTCTCTAGGAAACCTCAACCTTGCCTGCTTTCCAAACTGACAGGCTTCACAAACATGCATATGTCCATCATATTTAAATCGAGGCAATCCACTGACAATGCCTCTTGTTTGCGTGTTCTTTAATCTCTGTATATTGACATGTCCAATCCTCTTGTGCCACATGTCAATGTCCTGCACAATCCCATTGCTCTTTGAAAACATGGCTGAGCTCAATTCTGGTATGCCTGCATCCAATTTGAACAACCTTCCTTCCTTCTTGCCCTTGGCAATCAACCTACAGCCATGCTTGAAATCTTCCACAAAACAACCTTTCTCATTGAATCTGACTTGTAGTCCCTGCTCAACCATTTGTCCTACTGATGCCAAACTCTTTGTGATGGATGGTACATATAACACTTCTGACATATTCTTCACATTTCCATCATGCATCCTCAAAGGCACACTGCCAACATGTGTTATAAGATGCTGAGTATCATCTCCTGTGACCACATAACCATTTGTATCCAATGGTTGCATCTTCTCAAACTACTCACCATGACATGTCATGTGGTTTGAGGCACCTGAATCCATATACCATGACTCATCTCCTGCATTCTGAGAATCCATTGTCCCCATAACATGCTTCATTGCAAAAAGATGATTCGAACTCCCATCATTGTTACTGGTAGATGCATAATTTCCATGTTGTGGTCTTCCATTCCTCACATCATTCTGCTTTTTGTAACAATCTTTTGCCAAATGTCCAAGTTTGCCACAATAGTAACATTCAATCCCATTCAAATTTTGTTGAGGACCTTGCCATCGTCCTCTACCACGAGCACCTGTTCCAAATCTCCCCCTATGGGATTGAAATCCACGACCTCCACGTGATCCAAATGATGACTGTGAATTCTGAAAATTCTGATTTGATTGTGGTTGAGTAGACCTGTCATTCCAACCACGTCCTCCACGGCCTCGAGGGGTAAATCTCCCCCTACCTCGAAAGCCTCTAGATGAGTAAAAAGCCTGATTCCTTGCATGCTCATCATTGCTTGACGAGGATGCACCACCTGTAACGCTCATACCACCAAGACCAAGCTTCAATTCTTCCACAATGAGCAATGACACAAGCTCATTAAAGTGTGGCATTCCTCCCAACCTTACTGAGATGGAAGTGTCAAAAGATTTGTATTCTTTGCCTAAACCACGTAATGTGAGAGCAACCAAATCATCATCATCCATTGGGGCATGGATTGATGACAAGGAATCTGCATAACCCTTGATTTCCTGAACATACTCATGTATACTCCGATTCCTTCGTGTTACACTGTGAATCTGTTGCTTTAGTTGTATCTTCCTTGCACCAGTGTCTGTCTCATACATTCGGCACAAGATACCCCATGCTTCTTTCGGTGTATCTGCATCTTGGATGTGAATAAGCAAGGCATCTGTTACACATATAGAAAAATAATGCAACACCTTCGAAGACCGCTCTACCCATTGCTTGTGAGCCAGTAACTGAGCATTATTTGGTTGAGGAAGTAGATATGGCTCCGGGTCTTCCTCCGAGACGAGACTCCATAAACCTTTGCCTTTCAAAAAACTCTTCATTCGAAACTTCCACACTTGAAAGTTAGTGCGATCAAGCTTCTCTCCAACAATCTGTATCGGACCATCTCCCATTGTTGCAAAAAAAATTGTAGTAGATGTACCCCGTTGATCACAATGTATGAAGTACCTGTAATGCTCCAAATCTCTCCAAATCACATCAAATGCTTGCAAATTGTGTGCATTTACATCCCACAATGATTCATCAACAATGTACACTCGATCAAAGTTGAAATCAAATGATACTCCTTCACAAAAAATTTTCTAGTTTTTTTTTCTCGCCAGTAACCAGTCAAGATTATGCTCTAAATCCTTCAAATCTTGTCCAAATTCAATGATTCAACTTGCATTGGCTTCCCAACACATTGCTCCAACATATCCTAGAAGGGTTTGATCAAATTCTTCAAGGTGAATGAGAACCACCAATTTTTGTAGCTTCTGGTTTGCCTTTTTCTGCATCTGTCAGGTACCACCTCTCACTAAAAATGCTCTAGCTCCTTCAAATCTTCTCCAAATCCAAAACTTTTTGATTCAAAAGTTTAGCAACTCATAGGACTCTACTTGTACCAGAGGAATTAGACCAATTTGATATAGACAAGGATTAATGCCTTGATTAAAAATGCTCTGTTTCTGGACAGACTTTCTGCAAATCTGCACACCTCTGATAAATCACTTCAATGAGCTCCAAATACATGAAATGAGCTGCAACCAAGCATCACAAGACCTTAGCAATGTCTTTGCTAAACTCCCCAAGCTTTAAAGCATTCACTTTGGTGACCAAATGAGGAAATTAGATCAAAATCTTTGCAAACTGTCCAAGTATCTGCATCAGCATGCGCCGCCTGCTCCAGGAGCTCTAGGAGAGAGGGGAAATCACAATTGAAGTGACAAGCTTCTTAGCAATGACCTAAACTACCTTGCTCTTGAAGGGTTTAGCTCAATTTTGCCTCTAGCTCCTGCAATTGATCCTCCACGGGGGGTATGTCCACTGTTTTTGTGAAAAACCAAAAACTTTTACATAAATCCACTTTCACTTGATTTTGCTCAAATCTGTATGCATCAATCTGCTTCAAGATTCTGTATGTTGCTTGTGCCCACTTTGTTAATA
Organism: Cibotium barometz; assembly: GCF_041138505.1. Taxonomy (NCBI): domain Eukaryota; kingdom Viridiplantae; phylum Streptophyta; class Polypodiopsida; order Cyatheales; family Cibotiaceae; genus Cibotium; species Cibotium barometz. The sequence continues at coordinate 46,210,850 of NC_141087.1, forward strand.
CATTTGCAAGCCCAAATACACGTGCCTTTGTGTGTACATTTACCAGGAGTACATTCACTTCAAGCTTTCCATGAAAGCTTTAGAGAAAAAACCAGAAATTTGCACTTGCTTTATGCACTTCAATCTTCACTGAACTTGCTCTTTGGCACCTGCAATCCGCAGAGGGGGTCTTGCTACACTTACCAATGGTCCTTAGCTTTCAGATCTGATGCCGGTGTGTGCTCCATAGCTTTCTTTTGCTCCACAGCTTCAATGGCTTCCTTCACAGCTTTTTCTTCTTCTTCCCTCTTCTCTCACTCACTCTCACAACTCAGCTAATGAGCTCTTGGCTCTGATACCATGATAAAAAACAGAAGCAGGAGGCAGCACACACAAGGGAAGCAAACCCTAATCCATATCCATCAACCATAAAGAAGGAGAGAAGCCATAGTCACCATCTCTCTCACACACACAAAAAGGGAACACAACATAGTGTTATGTCCACACTACAAAGTAAACCCAATATAATGTCCACACCACACATGACCAGCTGGACGCGGTCATAAACACCACACGATATCTATCTACCATACTGTCACTCTGTCAGCACCATGTGCTATCCTCCAGCTGTATACGAGCTTGACATTTCAACATACATCACATCACATCCTTTCACATATCATCACATCTTATTCACATCTCATCACCACACGATATCTATCTACCACACTGTCACTCTGTCAGCACCATGTGCTATCCTCCAGCTGTATACGAGCTTGATATTTCAACATACATCACATCACATCCTTTCACATATCATCACATCTTATTCACATCTCATCACATTCACACCCACATCCATTTATATCACATCACATCCCATCCACATCTCATCACATCCACATCCACATCCACATCCATTTACATCACATCACATCTCATCCACATCCATTTACATCACATCCATTTACATCCACATCTTATCACATCGCATTCACATCTATTCACATCGCATTCACATCTATTCACATTTAGTACCGTTTTTTACTTTCGATACCGATGGGACTTTTCTAAGATTCTGCCAATTGTTTGGCCTAGTTAAAGGTACTTTTTCTCGATGGATATTTTCATATTCTTTCTCAAATTTCTCAAGTGAAATATATTCAATATTCTTCTTTTTGAGTAAAAGATTCATGGGATTTACAAAAATCAATTCTACCCATATTTCCCAATAAAATTAATAATGCTCAAAATTTCACTTTTGATAAATACTCATAATTTGAATTATGCCAAAAATTCCTCTTACAATTTAATTACTTGGATCTTAAATATCATGGGAATTCCTCTTTTTCACATATTCATATCCATTTTCACATACACATTCACATCCATTCTTCACATACACATCCATATCCATTCTTCACATACATCCACATCCATTCTTTCACATACTCATTCATATCCATTCTTCACATACACATTCACATCCATTTTCACATACACATTCACATATATTCTTCACATACACATCCATATCCATTCTTCACATGCACATTCATATCCATTTTCACATACACATTCACATCCATCCATTCATTCACATACACATTCACAACCATCCATTCATTCACATCTATCTGATTCGCATCGCATCTGATTACATCTATTCTATGCAAGTTTTCAGTTTGATTTTCTTTTGAATACAAGGAGTATTTCTTGAATCAGTATCCCCAAAACTTCTTGATCAGAGTTCTGAATTTCATACTAGAATTCCTCGAATTCTATAACCTTGATCCACATATCAATTCGAAGGGTCTTAAACTTAGTTTCAGATTTGGCGGGAGTTTTGAGTGTATTTTTCTAAACTGGTCACACCTTCTTTCCTCAAAACTGACGAAAGAGTTTGGCCTTGGTCGTAGTCTGATTCAAGGTTCGAGTCAGATAAGATTTTTCTTGATCTATCTTTCTCGAAAAGGTTTGATAATTCAGTTACTATTTTATTGAATTTCTTTCTTTGAATGTTCACTTAACTGATTTCTAAATTAGTTACAAATTCCAATGAGGAAAGAGATTAATCATTTATCTGAATATTTCGATCTCGATAGATTTCCTGAATTCTCTTTTTACAATCCGTGTGAATATAAAACGATAGAAATTTCTCTCTCAGAGTATTTAATTATTCCTTTATCAAATACTCAAAGAATTTAAACATAGAATTTAAGAGAATTATAAATTTGATATAAAAATTCTTTATGCATCTATTTATGCATAAAAATCAATTCAGTGAAAATAATTCTTTTATAATTAAAAAATCCTTTTATGCATAAAATCAAATTTAATAGGAATAACACTTTTAAAATAAAAAGAATTTCTTTATGCATCTATTTATGCATAAAAATAAATTTTTATAAAAATAATGCTTTTATAATTAAAAAAATTCCTTTATGCATCTTTCTATGCATAAAATCAAATTTAATAAGAATAACAATTTTGTAATTAAAAAAAATTCCTTTATGCATCTTTCTATGCATAAAAATCAAATTTAATAAGAATAACACTTTTGTAATAAAAAAATTTCCTTTATGCATCTTTCTATGCATAAAAATTAAATTTAATGAGAATAACACTTTTTGTAATAAAAAAATTCCTTTATGCATATTTCTATGCATAAAAATCAAATTTAATGAGCATAAAAAAATTTCTTTATGCATCTTTTATGCATAAAAATCAAATTTAATGAGAATAATACTTTTGTAATAAAACAAATTCCTTTATGCATCTTTCTATGCATAAAAATCAAATTTAATGAGAATAACACTTTTGTAATTTAAAGAAAAAATCCTTTATGCACCTTTCTATGCATAAAAATCAAATTTAATGAGAATAACACTTTTGTAATTAAAAAAATTCCTTTATGCATCTTTCTATGCATAAAAATCAATTTTAATGAGAATAACACTTTTGTAATTAAAAAAATATTCCTTTATGCATCTTTCTATGCATAAAAATCAAATTTAATGAGAATAACACTTTTGTAGTAAAAAATTTTCCTTTATGCATCTTTATACGCATAAAAATCAAATTTAATGAGAATAACACTTTTGTAATAAAAAAAATTCTCTATGCATCTTTCTATATGCGTAAAAATCAATTTTAATGAGAATAACACTTTTGTAATAAAAAAATTCCTTCATGCATCGTTCTATGCATAAAAATCAAATTTAATAATTAATATGAGTGATATCCATGCATATTCATAGGTGAATATATACATGGAGTAATAAGAATATTTCTTTTAGATGCAAAAACGGTGGGAGTTACTCTTTTGGAATAACATAAAAAATAAACTTTCTTTTCCACAAAATTCTAATTTTTTTTGCCATTACCTCCTTTGTATGGCTGACCTCCTTTGTATGGCTGACCATTTCTTATTTTTATCATTCTTTATTTAATTAGAATACATACATGGAGTAATTAGAATATTTCTTTTAGATGCGAAAACGGTGGGAGTTACTCTTTTGGAATAACATAAAAAATAAACTTTCTTTTCCACAAAATTCTAAATTTTTTTGCCATAACCTCCTTTGGTATGACTGACCATTTCTTATTTTTATCATTCTTTATTTAATTTAAATTATCCCAAATTAGATTTATATAACTCTAATCTACATAATTTTTTAAATTCAAGAGAGTAAACAATAAAAAGAGTTTAATTAATCCTTTAGTTAATCTTTCTAGGATTGAGAAAGGTTGGAATGTAAAGAGGAGAAGGGGGTGGCCTTTTTATCAAAGGCATAGCATTTGAATTTAATTCAACATTTACAAAACATAAAAATTAAGAAAACCATAGATTCTTCATTAAACAAGTAAGTAAGCTCTCCTTTGGCTTGAGGGATTGAGGGTTCTACTCTTCTTTGAAGCAAGAGTGGCCACCAATTCACTTTCAAGAGGATTAGGCCAAAAACAATTGAATTATTAAAAAAATCAATGTAGATGGCTCAGGACAGGAGCAAAGTAATAGTGCATAAACACCATTAAGCTTTTACAAAGGGGGGAGGCTTCTATTTATAGAAAAAAGTGAGCCTCTAACCAAGGAAATTGATTCTAGAATTTTCCAGATTAGTTTGGTCAATTTTTGACCATTTTTGGGTCAGTTCAGCTTACTTTTTGGATCTAGTTTTGAATTAGGAGAGAGGAGAAATGAAAATATCTCATTTTATTGATTAAAAATTGGGGGTAATGATGAGAAAAATGCGCCTACTTCATGAAGGGAGATCCCCACAACACTGAGGTGTCAAAATTCAGTTTTTTAATTGTTTTCTTTGGTCCTTAGTCCACTCTTCATCTTATGTGAGCATTTACTCATTTTTGGGGGGTTTTTCTTTTATTCTTCAATTTATCTCCTCCCTACATTTGGATTAATATTATTGGTCCATAGGAACCGGACCATAATCTAATTTTTTTTGAAAATCTGGACCCTTAGGCTGAAGTCCTTTATACCTATTTTCAATTAATTTCAATTGCACATTAGAAAGTTCTTTTTGAATTTTTGTTTCAGGGAAAACCATTTTAGACACTAGAAGGATTTTTATATCCAAAAATATCTCAATTTTGAATTACCTTCCTCTAGACATTTTCTCTCTCTAGGCCAAAACAGGGTAAAACATCCAAAAATATCTCAATTTTGAATTACCTTCCTCTAGACATTTTCTCTCTCCAGGGTAAAACAAGATCTTTCTTTTATTTCAAAGAGGGGAATAATTATAAGATCAGAAGGGGAGGTTCTTATACCTGCACACCTCAAAAGCTAGAGAGAGGAATCTTACAATTATGAAATTAGAAATTAAAGAAAAGGGGGTTTTGTGGAACCAATCTCAAACTAGAAATTTTACTTGCATATAAAACCTCTATTTTCATTTAAAGGACTTACGCCAGAATGCTGGAGGAAGCATTTGGCATGTTTTTTACTAAGAGGAGGTTCGTTTTGCAACAGCTGGCGAGGAGTTGTTGAGGGACATCGCTCGCGGCGGCAAAGCCTACTGAGGTCTTGACCAGCCTCGGTACGGTTAAAATGGTGCGCTTCCGTGTACGATGAGTGAGGACCGACGAAGCGGTCCCTGAGTAAAGTGCTAGGAGACCTAAGTAGGATCCTAGAGGGTTCTGACTAGGTGATGCACGGGCTCGCGGTTGCTAGGACACCCATGCGTGTGTTGGGAAGATTTGGATGGACTAAAAAGAAAGATTTTTTTGAATGAAATTTTGATATTGGATCTCGTTGGTTGGCCAATTGGTCTTCGTTAGACTGCCACGCCCAGCCCCATTGAGCCAAAGCAGCATGGCAATGTCAGAAGAAGCGGTGGTCATTTACTCTGTAAATCCACATGTTCATAACATGGCGATATCTCTATACTACACTAGGACTACAAATGAGTAGTATAAAAGGATGTAAGCTAAACATTGTAAAGGTTGTTGTTTGATAACACTTTGTAAGATTATTGTCTCTATATATTTGTCTCTTTGCAATAAAGGAAGATCATTGTCTTTTGTATCATTCTCTGTGTATCTCCTGGGTTAGTCCGTCTATTTGTTAAATCATCTTGACTCATCATTATCGATGATTCTATCTATTGAATCTTTTGGTATTTCTATTACACAATGATCGGGATCATCCGCACGAGCTGAGTAGTCTTAGTATGCAGTCTCCGTTTGCACAGTCACCTATATAGCTGATAGGGTGTGATTGTTTGTCTTGTTCTTGATCCATATTCAACTGGTGTATGCTACATACATGGCCAGAGCCACTCAACATGTTGCTTAAGATAACAGTGGTCAATCCACGATAACACTTTGGTGACCACAATACATCTTGATGCCTCTTTCTTGTGTTGTTTTGCTTCTTGTTGCTTTATTATTTTTGTGTTCAAATCAATATCCCTTGTGTTTAAATCAATCATTCATTTCTGCACATGAACAATACTATTTGTGAAGCTCGAGAACTCCAATTTGCTACACCCAAAAAATCCCTCGCAGCACCTGAACCTGAAGACTTGGACTCTGAATTCGAAGAAGAACCGATAACCCCACCTCCACCACTGTTCATACCACCACCCCCACCTTCAACACCATAATCTTGTTTAACCCCACCCTCACCAATATTCATACCCCCACCACCCCAACCCACCTTCTGAACTATAACATGCTTTCGCGACCAGCCGCCATCGTCACCCGTGAAGTGTCCCAAGTTCTGCAGGAAATTCTTGGAGGATGTGGATGCTCAGATTCTTCTGTTTGGAAGTGCTTGGCACGTGAATGTCCCCATCTCGGTGGACCAAAATCTAAAGAAAGTCACCTTCATCCCGACTCTCTACAAGAGTGCCGCTCTTTGGGTTGCTCAGTATGAGTATGCCCACTTTCCCACCTATGATACCATACGAGATGCATTCCTCCAAAGATTTAGGGAGGACAAGACTTTCGTGCATGTGCTTGATAAGCTGTGCCAGATGAATCACCAAATTTTGAAAGCTTCTTCGTAGATTGGATGCATCTAATCTGCCCACGGAGGAGATCCTCAACTCATACTTCATGAAGGACCTTAGCAAACAACTTAAATGAGGAGTAGTAGCTGTGCAGATCTTGCCACCATGACTATGGAGTAGTTGGTAGAATCAGCTCTAAGGGCCAAGCATGTGCTGGCTATGGGGGGAAAATGTCTCTTACAAGTCTAACCTTTGACCTATGCAAAACCCTTCCATGAGCCTTGCCTAACATTATACCATTAGTTGCCCTTCCAAAACCATTTGGAAGGCCATCATTACACTTGTTTAGAAGGGCTATGCAAAATCGTTCCATGAGCCTTGCCTACCATTATACCATTAGACTTGTGTACTAATAAGTTTTCATTTTGCAAGACAATTCACAAGATCCCAAGTGTGGTTTTTCAAAATTAGGTCAAACTCTGCCTCCATGGCCCCCATTTACTTTGGATTTGCTAATGCTTCCTCCAAGGTAGTTGGCTCCTATACTTTCATTATATCAGCCACATTAAGGGGCCCTTCACTTTAGATCTGCGCGAATGATTCCTTCAAGGTAGCTGGCTCTTGTACTTTCATTATCTCAGCCACCATCAAAGCCATATTGACAATGTGAGTGGAGTCCCTCTTCTGCTCTTCTATTCTCTTAGATCTAGAAACAACTTCTACAATTGTCGATGAAGCTTTCCCATTCAAGAGCTACTTCTATGAGTGTGAGTTGATGGAGCTTTCCCATCCAAGAGATGCCTCACCCATTTAGGATATGGCCCCTTATGAGGTGTTGCAGTGTTCTTCTTATCATTATCTCTGTTGAATCCACCTCTTGTGGAGTTGGTACTATCAGTGGTGGTGGTTGTGTCTGTTGGGATACTTCTTCATTAAAGAATAGTGTGGACGGAGCCCTCTCCTTCACATGATGAGGTTATTTCTCGAACGCCACATTATGGCTAACAATTATCTTCTTTACCTGTGAGTCATAAGTCAATAACCCTTTGAGTCCAAGTCAAATGCAGCCGCAATAGCGGATGCTTCTACAAATGCAAATTCTGCAAATGTTGTGCAGGATACAGAATAAGCGTCTAGTGTGTATTGCCAGTATGACCTATCTGTACATGATGCATGTTTGGCAGTTTTTGTTGACTCTGATGTATGGTATTTTGACACTAGTGCTACAAAGCACATTACCTCGCATCGTGATATGTTCACTTGTCTTGAGGCTGTCCCTAATGGGAATACTATCACATGTGCCAATAATGCTTCTTACCCAGTGAAGGGTGTTGGTAAAATTATGCTTACTGTTACAAATGGCAGTGCTTTCACACTTTCAGATGCTTTGTATGTGCCAGGGATAAAGAAGAATCTATTGTCTGTCTCTGCGCTTGTTAGACTTGGACTTGTAGTCAAATTTGTGGATGACAGATGTACTATTCATGATTTGACTTCTGGTGATACGATTATTGCATCTGGCACCTTGTTTTATGGGCTGTATAGGCTCAATTCTTATGACAAGTGTGTGGAAGATTCAGCAAATGCAATTTCTGATGAAAAAGCAGTTTTAGATGCAAAACTATGGCATGCTCATTTTGGTCATATGAACTTTGCTGGTTTGCTGTGTTTTGCAGAAATTTGATATGGTTGCTTCATTTCCCCCTCTTGAGGCACCATTAAAACATGTTTGTGAAGGCTGTATTTTGGGCAAAATGTAGCGTTCTCTGCGTTTCCAAAGGATGGTTCTGTGCGGGCCACTCGCAAATTGCAACTTGTACATAGTGATGTATGTCGGCCTATGCAAACTCCATCATTTGGTAAACACTTGTACTTCGTGAATTTCATTGATGATTACTCAAGGCAAGCATGGGTATATCTCACTGAAGGCAAAGTCCGAAGTGTTTTTGTGCTTCAAACATTTTTTGCTTATGGTTAAAAATGTATCCAATTGTACTGTGGGCACCCTCCATTCTGATCGAGGGGGGGAGTACGTGTCTAAAGAGTTTGATGCGTTTCTGGCTAGTCGTGGTATAAAACACCAATGTACAGTGCCGTATACCCCTCATCAAAATGGTGTTGCTAAGAGGAAAAACAAGTCACTTATGGAGATGGCACGATGTATGGTCAAGAGCCAAGCTTTGCCACATGCATTTTGGCTTGAGGCTGTCATGTGTGCTGCATATGTACTCAACAGGTGTCCCACTAAGGCCTTGCAACGTGTTACTCCATACGAAGCTTGGCATGGCAGGAAGCCTTCTATTGGTCACTTGCGTGTCTTTGGTTGCTTGACCTATGCTTTAGTGCCTGTGCAACAACATAGAAAATTGGATGATAAGGCTCTCAAATGCATTTTTGTTGGCTACAGTGCTAAGAGCAAGGGTTACAGATTGTATCATCCGCAGTCAAAGTGTATCTTGATTAGTCGAGATGTTTTTGTGGAAGATGTTGTGCAGCCTTTGTTATCATGTTACACCAAAAAGACAGGTGTGAGCTCACGGGATGTATTTGATACGTTGTTGCCTCTGTTTACAGGTGGGAATTCAAATGTAAGTCCTAATGAGGCAAATATTCAGCCTATGTAGATTTCAAACAACATCATAGATCAGCCTATTTCTGATGCAGATTTACAGGATGTAATTTATGAGGATAGGGCTGAAAATGAGCAGGCTAGAGGTATGCCTAAATGGCTAGTGCAAACCTTGCATGATAGTAAAATTGATGCACCTATGTCTAGTCGTACTCGTTCAAGTTTTCAGCATGCCTCTTATGCATCAGATTGTTATGCTTTGGCTGTGTCTAGTATGTGTGAAGAGGAAGAACCTCTTTCATTTGATGAGGCACAAAAATAAAAAAATTGGTTGGCTACAATGCAAAGTGAATATGATGCTATAATGAAGAATGGTACATGGTCTTTGTGTGATTTGCCTATTGGTAAAAAGGTCATTAGATGTAAGTGGGTTTTTAAGTTGAAACGAAAGCCAGATGGCAGTGTTGATCGCTATAAGGTAAGACTTGTTGCAAAGGGTTATGCTCAAGAAAAGGGCATTGATTTTGATGAGACCTTTGCTCCCACTTGTCATATGACTACCATTCATAGCATTTGTGCATTCGCAGCTCATAATGGTTGGAATGTACATCAGTTGGACATAAAGACTGTGTTCTTGAATGGAGATTTGCATGAGGAGGTGTATGTATCGCAGCCTCGTGGTTTTGTTCAAAGAGGGCAGGAAAACAAGTGTACAGGTTGAAAAAGGCTTTATATGGTTTAAAGCAAGCTCCACGAGCTTGGTATGAAAAGATACATGCATATTTGACTGCACATGGTTTTCATAATAGTCCAACAGAAAGCACTTTGTATATTAAACATGTGGATGATGTACATCTAATCATTGCTGTCTATGTCGATGACATGCTGCTCACAAGACCAAATGAGAGTCATATTACTGATGTACATCTAATCATTGCTCTCTATGTCGCTCACAAGACCAAATGAGAGTCATATTGCTGATTTTAAGGCTGGTTTGAATGCCTCTTTTGAGGTGTGAGATTTGGGACATTTGCATCATTATTTGGGAATACAATTTAAGCAGTGTGATGGAGATATTACTTTGTGTCAGACAAAGTATATTGAGACATTGTTGCGGAGATTTGGCCTTGAAGACTGCAAGCCTATTGCTACTCCAATGGAGACAGGTTTGAAGTTGAGTCTTCATGATGCTAGAGATCACTTTGATGTCACACTCTATCAGACAGCTGTTGGTTGCCTCATTTATGTATGCATTACGAGGCCGGACATTCATTTTGCAGTCTCACAGGTGAGCAGGTTTATGCATAGCCAAGGGTCTCAGCATTGCAGTTAGATGCATCTTTCACTACTTGAGTGGCACCATACATCTTGGGTTGTTTTATCCCAAGGGGGGATCGTTGTCGTCGTCGCCAGATTTACATGCTTTTTCGGACTCAGATTGGGCTGGTTGCTATGAAACAAGAGTGTCCACAAGTGGTTTTTGTTTCATGCTCGGTAGCTCATGCATATCTTGGTTGAGCAAGAAGCAACCTACTGTGGCCACTTCTAGTTGTGAAGCTGAGTACAGGGTAGCTTTCACAGCTACGGTTGAGTGTGTGTGGCTCAGACAGCTTATGTGGCTGACTTGGGTGTTGGACAGGAGTCTGCCACTTCTATCTACACATATCTACACACTGACAGTCAGAGTGCATTGGCAGTTGCGAGAAACCCAGTTTTTCATGCTCGCACAAAGCACATTGAGGTGCATTATCACTATGTCAGGGAGAGATTCTCAGCAAGAGAGATCAGCTTGGCCTATGTGCCAACACAGGACAACCTCGTCGATCTTTTCACAACGGCGCTTCCTCGTGAGAAGTTTGAAGCTTTCCGCAAAGCTTTGGGCTTGCTCCCCTTTGTGGATTGATCTACTTCGGGCATGGCACTTCCCTATACATGAGTGCCAGCTCTCGTTCACACCATCATTCCTAGGGTAGATTTGTTACCATATATATAGGCAGTGATGTGTGTGAACACACTTAGGACCAACAGCGTAGGCTGCCACCGCCAGCGGGGTCGAACCCCCCCCGGGGACTGTGTGCAATTGCATGAGGGAGAAGAGGAAAAGCAAAAGATTCTCTTTCTCTTCCCCTTCTCCACCTCATCAACCACTTCAACCCTTCTCTCATCTCCCTCCTCTCTTCCTCTATTAAATAGAGTGGTTAACCACTAATGATGTTGGTTAATCATTAATCATGTTTATTCTCACTAATCAATTCTACCCACATAAGGGGTGTTCCCACGTGGAAGAGATCTTTTGAAGGAAAACTCCTATGAGAAAACTCCTATGAGAGAGATAGAAAATATAGTGGGCATGCAAGAGAGAACCCGATGCATTAATATGCTACCCCCCACTAATTTTTAACAGAAATTTGGTAGAAATTTGCTAACATGTCTGCATGAAACCCACAAAAATGTATTAAAAATACCTTTTTACAAAAAATGCTCTTAAAAAAAGTCCTAAATAATTAGGAAAAATTCCTAAAAATTGTAGAGATATAGGGAATCCTTTCTACCAAAAAATACCTACAAGAGCATGTGTGGTATTTAGGTTTAAAAAAATCTGTAAAATGCTTATTTTAACATAAAAATAGAGAAAAAATAGCATTTTCGCTCATGGAATTTCCCCGCATCGTTGATACGTGCATCCAAATTGAGAAGCACCACGTTTCAACCGGCCATATTGACGTTCCAACATATAAGACACCAAAACAAACCAATAAATATCTTTTTTTGCTTAGTAACTGTTAACATTTACGTAAAAATCCTAAAAATTTGGTATAATGAGAGAGAATTAAGAGGAGAAAAAACATCAAAAGTTAACTAGAGACCGCTCTGATACCACTGTTAAAACCCTAAAGATCTCTCCAGCTAATCACTATGCATAAACACACATAATCCAGGCATATACTCATCCACCCGACCACCCCCAAGCCCAAGGGTGCACACATTAAAGTAATGAATGAAGAACCACATACCTAACCTTGGTGTCCCATACCACCAAGAGGTATGTCTTCAATCCAGTGACACGTAGCTCTAGTATGAAATGGCAAGAGAGTAGATACTGTTGAAATTTGAGCTAAATGATGAGCTATGGTGGATCATACACTAGAATCAACATGATTAACAAAGTGATTAAGAAATGATTAAGACGTAATTAGTGAATAATTAGCACATAGATTAATGTAGGCATGGATACTCAAAAACCAGCAAATTTTCATTAGGGCTATGCCTCAATTTATAGAGTTTACATCAAGCATCTAATCCCATTGATTTCTCCATGATTCACTCCCAGAATATCTCCACCTTTTGCCTGATTCTCTCCACCTCTTCTCTTTTCCCTGAATATCTCCCACAATAACTCCACACTTCCCAGAATATCTCCACACTTCCTAAATCTTCTCATGCTACCCTTTATTCTCTCCCAGTAGATTCTTTTCACCTTTTCACAGGTTCTTTCACAATTACATCTCCTCTTTTACAGCCTCTATCCAAGAGCTTGTTCCCACACACACCCTATTCACTTGTATTTTTCAACACCTCCCCTCAAGTGAATAATCCTAGTACACCTAGACCCTATACCAAGTTTGCCTCCCCTTACTTGGTAGTCTGCGACTAGTGTCTACTCCTCCCCTCAAGTTATCTCAGCACACCTGGACCCTGTATCAAGTTTCTTTCTTACTTGACAGTCCACGACCAGTGCCTCAAGTCCCTAAACTCCATAGTCCTTGACACTCTCTCTCTCTATGTGTCCAAGGCTACTATAAGTGCCCGTGACCTTGACTAAAGTGCTCACACATACATCTACCACGTGGCCTACATCATCGGTGGCTCAGAGGTGGTTTTACTTTATTGGGGCAGGTTACATTGGGTTGTGGGGTCTCTCTCTCTCTCTCTCTCTCTCTCTCTCTCTCAGAGATTTTCACATGGCTCCTCACTCTTTGGAGCCTCACATCTTCTCTTGTCTTCAGTCTTCTTCTCATGGCAGCATCTCTCCACGCGTCCGTCTCTTCTTTCAGTCTTCTCGGGGCAGCTTCTCTTCTCGGGGCAGCTTCTCTTCTTGTGGCAACTTCTCTTCTCGTGTCCATGTCTTCCTTCAAATCTTCTTCTCGGTGTGGATCCTCTTCTTGGGAAGAGATATTCTTCTTCTTTCATGGCTGGGGCCATGAGCTCGTCCGTCAGGTCATTTTGCTCCATGTGAGCAACATGTTTCAATGTTTTGCTGACAGTTCCTTTGGGATTTTTATGTTTATTTTGTATCATTATGTAATGCAAACCCAAATTTATGCGGGAGGTCTTACCTCTTGCCTTAATCTGGACAAGGGCAGTGTCTGTTCCCATTTTTACACTGATAAAATGTGCCCAATACATAATGCGTATAGCATTCATTCTCATGCACATTCCAAATGCAACTCTGGCTGTGAATAATCTTGAATTTGAGTGAGATTTACAGGCATTAACCAAGGGTTAAATGCAAAATGATGATTTTCACAATTTTATCAGCACAATTTTACCAGAAATTACATTAAATCAAGGGTAACCAATTTGTACGGGATGGTTGGAGTATCAAACCAACTCCGATTTGCAATCTGAAGTTATAGGGATCTGCATCAGATACCTAATGGTTAATTTGAACCCTCAATTGCACCAAAATATAGTGATTAGTACTGATTAATCACTGATTAGTAAATTAATGCTCTGGTTTGTGTGCAAAAAATAGAGTATGCGGGGAGCCCAGATCTGGTGACTTCCACTTCAAATGAGCTCAAATTCTTTCAAAGGCATCAATAGCAATGAGTCTAGTAGAGGATTAAGCCAAGAAACACAAGATTTGACCAAATAATGAAAGCTTAATCTCTGTTTTACCAAAGTCACCTGCAGATTTGATGAAGAGCTTGGATCTCTCTGTAGACTTGATGAAATTGATTTCTGTCTTCACCAGCTTGTAGAGCATGCTTGATTACCCCTTGGGCTAGGATGAATTGAAGCAATTTGATTTGAGCAAGTAGCAATGGCAAAAATATCTCAGAAAAACGGCGCCCTTCAATCTGCGAAAATCTGCAGTTCTGCGCTGAATTGGCCCACAAGAATTGAGTTCAGTATAGCCCTATGAGTCTACTATAAGTGCCTAAAAGGGCTTAGCCTAATGTTATGTGTGCAAAGAGAATGGAGTCCTCCACTGACTGGGGGTGAAGGGGAAGATGAAGAACTCACTAAAAATTGATTTTTTTTTGCTAATTACCTACTAATCCTAATTAATTCACTAATGGGCTCATAAATCTGGTTGATTCTAGGCATGGCTCTGATACCATGTTGAAATTTGAGCTAAATGATGAGCTATGGTGGATCATACACTAGAATCAACATGATTAACAAAGTGATTAAGAAATGATTAAGACGTAATTAGTGAATAATTAGCACATAGATTAATGTAGGCATGGATACTCAAAAACCAGCAAATTTTCATTAGGGCTATGCCTCAATTTATAGAGTTTACATCAAGCATCTAATCCCATTGATTTCTCCATGATTCACTCCCAGAATATCTCCACCTTTTGCCTGATTCTCTCCACCTCTTCTCTTTTCCCTGAATATCTCCCAGAATAACTCCACACTTCCCAGAATATCTCCACACTTCCTAAATCTTCTCATGCTACCCTTTATTCTCTCCCAGTAGATTCTTCTCACCTTTTCACAAGTTCTTTCACAATTACATCTCCTCTTTTACAGCCTCTATCCAAGAGCTTGTTCCCACACACACCCTATTCACTTGTATTTTTCAACAGATACTATGCTTTACACAAGAGAACATCTATTGAGACAGCCCCATGTCCATATTATATAGGAGAGCTCTTAAGAAACTCTTCAGTCTCCATTTCCATATATGACCCTTGGTTTCCTGACCCTAATCCCAACCCAAGGTTAGGTCTAACCCTTGTCCCACTAGAGCATGTTCCCATGCTCCCATGCTCACATGACTAGGGTGGGTTAGCCTCCTAGTATATGCATATAATATAATGTGCACATAACATTGCCACCTCCCATGGCCTCTGTTTGTATCCATACCCCTCTTCAAATGTCATCGCCACCCTCACCTTCCTTGAAGGTAGCGCGGACCACCCTCTACTATGTATATAGATCCCCCCTTACTCGGTAGTATCGGGCCTCCTTATCCTCTACCATCATATCTACTGCCAATTGGAAGTTGGCACGACCACACGAATTATCATTTGTAATGACTCCCACATTGCCTTCCCCTTCAACATCACCCCCGAAGAGGCTCATGGAGCAAGGGATTTCTTCTTCTTCAAAGGCTAGGCCCCCGCAACCTCGACGAAGACAACAATGATGGTGACAGCGGATGAAGGCCCGGATCCCCCCATCCAAGGAGATTCCCCTACTTCACAATCTCCCTTACCACATCCTCCCCCTCATCCACACTCCCACTCCCATTCCAGGTCCCAGCTCTCAACAACCACCTCCTCCTAACCCACCCCGCACTAGTGCCTGTCAACACTCCCTCGAGCCCCCCACCCTCCATGCAAAACTCATCGTCTCATAGGCACCAGCTTTCCTCCTTCAACCTCTTCACTCACTACCCTTCCCCTTTTTCCCAAACCTTCCATAACCACTCCTCAAGTTTCCTCGCCACCCCCTTCACTAACCCCACCATATTCTATCAAAAAGGAAAAACAAAGTCTCTTTCATAGCTTGTGTTGGCATGGTCCATATTGGCAATGTGTATTCTATTTAATTTCACCAAACACATATAACACAATTCCATCAAAATGCTAGACAAAGAGGGGTTAATTCTAAAAAATGCAAAATAAGGTCCCTTTGATAGCCCGTGCTGGCACGGTCCATATTGGCCATATTAAGAACTGTTTGATGCAAATATTGTTATTTTCAAAGGTTGTCTTAAGGAACACTATTTAATTAAATAACCTATTTTTATATGTTTCACAGTTTGGTAGATTCTACTTCTATAACAAAAATGAACAAGTGAGTGGATGGAAATCGGGTGAATGGATGCCTCGATGGCGCTATCCTATGGATGGGTGGACCCGATGAGTTAGGTAACTTTCCAATAGATTTAGTTATTAAACGATCCATAGTAAGAAATAGGGTCTGAACAATTTTGGTTCTAGGGGAACGATCCAACAAAACTATGCCTCGTAAAGAAAAGAGCAAAAAGGCATATGAACCAAGTGTGGACTTGTTCCATCCTTCGATCACACACATTGAGTGCCGTTTGATCGGAGGAATAGATTCCTATTAGATTGACTATGTTTCCCCTGGAAGATAGAGTTAGGTCCCTCTGTTTGCTTGTATCCGCATATTTTTGAGAGATCGAGGTGTCATCAACAATTGGAGAGACAAGGGGACTTAGCTGCCTATCAAAAGGATCCCCTTGACCTAGCTTGGTAGGGGACCTTGCACGTGGTATCAGAGCACAGTTTAGGTTTAGGGAATTGTATGTTGTGTTCTCTTGATTACTAGGAATTCTTGTAAGACTAATTTAGTTATTATTAATTTAGTTATGGGGTTGGATGTAGGATGGGATGGATCCCTATTCCCAATTCTTAGTGTTCTTGTGATTGGTATAAGATTAAGTAGCCCAAGTGTTATGATTCTAAATCTCATAAAGAACAATCAATATCGTGAGCTCCTTGCTGCTCTAGTAGAGCTCCTTCTATCTCGTGTAGCTTCAATTCAGGTACATTCTTTGATGTTGCTACAATGTTTTCATATTCACCTTTGTCCACACTCTTCAGAAGCACTGCTAGTGCCTCATCATCTTCTACCTTTTTGCCAATAGCTGCCAGTTGTTGCTTAATGCTTTTATATCTGTTCAGGTATGTGATTAAAGGTTCACTTTCCTTCATATCCAATTTGTAGAATTTCATTAACAGATTTATCTTTGAATTTTAGCTTGTGTGCCAAATAATTTATTGAGTTCATTCCATGCATCTTTTGCCCAGTGTATCCCTGTGTGATGTGATGAATGCGACAAGTCCCAATGCTTTTTCATTCCTTCTCTTCTACTCATTTTCCCCTCTCACCTCTAGGCATTCATCTCTTCCCTCAACTAGCCCCCACAGATTTTTCCTTATGAGCAGATACATGGTTTTTGTCTGCTATGTGTAAAAGTGCTCCCCATTAAATTTGGCTATCTCTTGTGCCGTACTCATGATGATGTGAAGGAGGTTTTACCTCTTGATTCAATTGACAGGGTCTACCCTTTTACAACTCAATCTGGTGTTTAGGAGATGATTACAACAGATTTATTAGCATAAAATCACCAGAAATTACATTAAACCAAGGGTAACAAATTTGTACGGAATGTTGTACGGAATGGTTGGAATGGTTGGAGTATCAAACCATCTTTGAATTTCAATCTGAAGTTATAGGGATTTGTATCAGATACCTAATTGTTAATTTGGACCCTCAATTGCACCAAAATATAGTGATTAGCATTGATTAATCACTAAGTAGTAAATTAGGTATCTGTATCATTTGAACCCTCAATTGCACCAAAATACAATGATTAATACTGATTAGTAATTAGGTATCTGTATCAGATATCTAATAGTAATTTGAACCCTCAATTGTACCAAAATATAGTGATTAGTACTAATTAATCATTGATTAATTATTGATTAATATTTTGTGTGCAAAAAACAGAGTATGCATGCAGTCCAGATCTGAGGCCTTAGAGTTCAAATGAGCTCAAATCCTTTCAAGGCCATCAATAGTAATTAGTTTAGTAGAGGATTAAGCCAAGAAACACAAGATTTGACCAAACATTAAATGCTTAATCTCTATTTTACTAAAGTCACCTGCAGATTTGATGAAGAGCTTGGATCTCACAGTAGACTTGATCAAATCAAATTCTATCTTCACCAGCTTGTAGAGCACCTTGAAAACCCCTAGGGCCAAGAGGAATTAGACCCATTGCAACTGGAGAAGAAGAGATATCATTTTTCCTCAAAAAAACGGTGCCTGCAAATTAGCAAAAATCGTGAGCTTTTCTTGGCGGTTTGCTACGCTGATTCGCTTGGCTGGCTATGTATGGCTCAAGTGGCTTGGCGGTTTGCTGCACCGATTCGCTTGACTATGGGGAGGCTAGCTATGTATGGCTCAAGTGGCTTGCCCTAATGTTGCTCCTAGAGGGAGATCAAGCCCCTCCACTGGCTGGGGGTACAGTGAGCTACTTGAAAATAATTTAAAAAATAATTATTTCTTAATCATCTACTAATCCTAATTAGCTAGATAATGGGCTCATAAATTTGATGGATTCTAGGCTAGGCTCTGATACCATGTTAAAATTACAGCAATGTGATGAGCTATGGTGGATCAAATGCTAGAACCAACATCATTAACAGAGATTAGATGATAATTAAGACATAATTAGTGAGCAATTAATTGATAGCTTAATGTAGGCATGGATAATCAAAAACCAGCAAATTCTCATTAGGCCAATGCCTCAATTTATAGAGTTTACATCCAAGCATCCAATCCCACTGATTTCTCCTTGATTCACTCCACCTCTTTTGCTTGATTCTCTCCACCTCTCCCAGAATATCTCCACCTCTCCCAGAATATCTCCACACCTCCTAAATCTCCACACCTCCTCTTTTGCTTGATTCACTCCACCTCTCCCAGAATATCTCCACACCTCCTAAATCTCCTCATGCTACCCTTTATTCTCTCTCTCACCTTTTCACAGGTTCTCTCACATTTACAGATTCTCTTTTACAGCCTCTAGCCAAGGGATTATTCCCGCACACACCCTATTCACTTGTATATTTCAACAAACCATTTCAACAAACCAAAGGTGTTTTTATTGTAATGAAGCTTTCCCCAAACTTGCAAGATCCTCTTTTAATCCTGGTGCTATTCCACAAGGTGACCAAGCAAACCAGGGCCGTGCGGCCCCCAACCACTAAGTTGGACAAAGTGGTGGTAATGGGCATGGCAAAGGCCATGGACTACCTGTTGCTCGCACTTGTACCATGATTGGTGAACAGACCTTAGAAATGGAAGAAAAAGAACAAGCCACCCTCCATGCAGTTATGCAACATCAATCCCCTTAAAAGATTACCTAGAGTTTATGTCAAGATGAGGACATCTTGAATTTTTTTAAGGAGGGAAGGATGTAACATACCCATTATAAATATGGCAAATTAAGCACAATATGGCATATCCATTGCAAGTATAGCTTAGGCAATTCATTATGGTTGCATTTAGTTGTCATATTTATCCTTGAGAAGCTGCTATTTTGAGGCGATTGCAAATTAAGCACTTTCTACTCAGGAAATGAGAGAATTGAATTTAAATTTGAAATCTTAAGCACGACAATATCCCGAGAAGGGTTTTTTGGGATTGAAATGAGTAATCGAAGTGGCCTAAATCAACCCGTGAAGTTTTAAAATGTGGCTGTTTTAAACCAAAATTAATAGTATTCTGGATATCTAAACGAGGACGGAAAGCACACATAGGATCCCGAGAGGAAGTCTCGATGAACAATTTTTCTTAAAAAATCTCGACAGCCTGATTGACACCCCAGGCGCACGAGTGGTGGGTCCCACCACCACAACCCCGTTGGGTGACATACGATGCCTACAAAAGATGTTTGCCATATAGGTAGAATTGAGAGGACCAAAGTTATCATCTAGAGATGCTTCTACCAAAAAGTTAAATGCATGTAGCATTGACAAGGAAGTAGCTAGGTAGTTTTAGTAGCTGTGGGATAATGATGCCCCGACAAAGCCTAGAATAATTAAAATTTTGTGAGTGCTTGTTTATGCATGAAATCATGAGCAGTAGCATCCAAGTTCAGCACTCGTAAGAATACATAGTAGAGGTGCTTGCATGGCAAGTAAACTGAGTGCTTAGCCTCTCTCTTCTAGAAGTCTACACATGTACACCTTGGGAATTGAGAAATTGTGACTGAGTAATTCACACCGTTTGCCAAACCTCTGTGTTGACATAGAAAATGTGTGTCTCATTACAAAGGATAATCACCTCCCTTAGGATCTCAGTTGCAATAGACTGACCTTTCTCAATGTTCTCATAGAACTCTTTAGTTAGCTTGCTTCTCCAGCACACTATCTTGCCATCCCTATACTTTGCTCGAACACATTTGCTCGAACACAGCCCTAGACTCTTGGTGCGATAGCAGTGGCCACCCTAGCTGACGGAGCCATCAGGAAAACTATACCTGCCTCTAATATAAATCCCCAGTAGACTGCAAACTTTCTATTTCATCAAAGAGCAAGCCCTAGTGGCCCAATGACATTTTTCTCATTTCTTGAGTAGAAAGTGCTTAATTCACAATCGCCTCAAAATACTTGCTTTTGATAGATAAAAAATAACAACTAAATGCAACCAATGTAATGAACTGCCTCAGCTATACTTGCAATGGATATGACATATTGTGCTTAATGTGCTATATTTACAATGGGTATGTTACACCCTTACACTCCTCTTACACATGTATTAAGTGTCATCCAAAAGTGGATCCTATCTAGCTCACTAGGCATCTTCTCATTGAATGCACATTAGCCACTAATGAGATTAATTAGTAGTTAATTAGTATCCCTTAATCATTTTAAAATAAAAAAGTAATTAGTAGTTAATTAGTATCTCTTATAATGATTAAGAGATACTAATTAATTACTAATTATAATTAATTCATACCATTAAGCATATCATTAGGTTAAGCATTGAATTGCTAAGGCATGTGCATTGTCTAATGTGTAAATTGATAAATAATTAAATATTAATCAAGCTCATAATTATGGGCTCTTCTCTTATGCAAAAGAGAGCTAAATTCCTTAATTTTTATAGTTTTATGGGTTTATTTGGTGCAAGATTACATCAAGATGCACTTTATGCTCTCCTAATCACTATTTCTAAACTCACATTTATCCAAAAACCACTAAAATATCTAATTTTGTGTGTTTTTCCACTCTATCTTCACTAATCACTTCCCTAATGCAAGAAACCAATCCAAATAGTGTATTTAGTAAAAATTAAAGGTTTTTTATTGATTACACTAACTAAAATGCATTCTAACACTCTAATATACTCAAATTCAGTGAAAAACTCATTTAAAGTACAAAAATTAGCTTCTAAAGTCTATGTTAAAAAATACAAAAAAGAACAAAACTTTCACTAAAATATAAAAGAGAATAAAACTTTCACTAAAATGCTTCCTAATGCTTTGTGTGATGCAAATGTTGTATTCTAAGCATATCTTAACCTATGCTACATGAACCATTACAAACAATATAAACACAACAAAAATAAGAAATCAATCTAAATAACATTCTTTTCAAAACAAAAAAGAGAGCAAAAACGTCGCAAATCTCCATCAAGCCAACTCTTTTACACTACTAGAGAGTATAGGTAATGGGTTATGCATAGATTTAGAGAATAAACAATAGAAAAAGCTAGGGATTAGTCATACAGTGGTGCCAAAAATGTTATGGCCTATCCCAGTCACTCCTAGAAACATATTTACAAGACATTACCTTCATGAGCTACAATCATTGTAGCTCAAGCACACCACTTTAAGAGCTCCACACCTCCACAGGTAGTAATTTTCATCATCATCCCTTGGTGAGCGTCGTCACACTGTCATGTTGGACTATGGGTCCTTGTCCCTTCTCTCACCTCAAATCACTCATACACACTCATTGGCATGCAAACTTAGAGAAGATAATTAACAAGAGGGTTAGAAAGAGCAAGACTCAATTACACAATGGGAGAGTCTCTTACATTATGAGAGAATGTGACTTACATACAAGGCTATAAGTGTTTGCACACGGTTACCCATCAGGTGCCCCATGCTCATAAGTGGCCTATTGGTTATATAATGCATGCGTGAAGCATAGTCATAGGGGAGTCCATTCTAGCTTGCCACATGCTCTTAGGAATGATTGCCATAAGTATTCCGTCAGAATATTTTTGGGCATGCCTATCTAAGTTGTAGATTTGGACACCTTTTCTTCATAGTTTAACCATACATGATTTAGAGTCTCTGTCTTTTGTATTTGATGTAGAATTATGGTGGGAACTTCTGTTAACCCCAAAATGGGTTAACACTTATCAAATGTCTGGAAGTGGCCTAGACCATACTATGCATATTAGTTGCCTACTTTACCACTCCCAATATTGTTGCAAAAAACTCTATCTTCTAAGCTACTAATTCTTAGATGGCCAAAAATATGATTTTAAAAGAGAAAACATGTTCATTTGGATCTTTATCACTCTTCCCTTTGAACTTTGTGTACTTTAGTGGCATTGCTACTACTTGAGGTTATCTGGCTTCTATGTGGTCTTCCTACCTTTTGTCTTACAGATCTAGTTGTTCTCCACCATTGCCTTGTCCTTCTTGAAATCCTTGATCTTCTTGAATTACTTGAATTTCTTGACCTTAGATCTCAGATTCCCTCATAGCTTCTTGTTTTATTGTTTCTCGTGTTGTTCCAAGTCTTCTCTCGAGAGCTGATTTGTTTATCATTTCTGTTTGGTCTTGGCTATTGCATCAATATAATGAATTGATCTAGATGATTGTTTATCATTTTTGATGCAACCTCCATGTGCATATCTTTACAAGAAGATTTACTAGAAATTACTCCTCATGACCACAACTCCTATCATGATGTAGTTACACTCCTTCCAAGAAATGGTTATATCACTCACCTCTTACCTTCCTATCCAAATTTTCTCCAATCACCAATGCTTCCTAAAAAGTTCCCAATACTCACTCCTCTCATTCATTCCCCACACTCATTCCTTAGTTAGTCTCCTTCGTAGTAGGGTCACCAAAAGTGTTGATCTCTAGTGAAGACCCGACACTTGAATGGTTCTAGACCACCTAGGTAGCTCTCCTCAGTTGAGTTGAATGATTGTGCCCAAGACCATAAGTGGGAAAAACATGCCCACAACACCATTGTGCATGAGATTCTAGACCACCTAGTTAGATCTCCTCACCTGACTTGTACGATTATGCCCAAGATCATAAGTGGTTCTAGACCACCTAGGTAGCTCTCCTCAGTTGAGTTGTTATATGATTGTGCCCAATACCATAAGTGGAAATAACATTCCAACACTAGTCTACACGAGGAAGGGGGGATGCTCTAATCCAAGTGAATTAAAGTACTATTCAAAATGAGTCCAAATAGGCCCGTACGGATCTACTTTTGTTAATGGTGCAAGAAAAGATGTGTTATGTGAACTCTAGTACTCATCCACATGCTAGTAGCCACACCATGCAAACTTCCTCCTATAAAGTCACCATGTAAAACTGCATTTTTACAATTCATTTGACGTAAAGACCATCCCTTGGTAGAAGCCATAGGATTATTACTCTCATCGTTATCATCTTAGCAACCAAGCTAAATGTCCCCTCATAGTCAATGTCATATGCCTGTGTATATCCCTTAGCAACCAATCTTGCCTTGTACCTGATAACAAAACTATACCATCTGAATTATGCTTCAATTTTTAGACCCATTTACATCTAATTGCCTTCTTTTCCTTAGGCAAAGGTACCAAATCCGATGTATCATTATAGCATCTAACATAACCATCTCTCCATCCATGGCATCTTCCCAATGCTTATATCCAAGTGCCTCTTCAAAACATGTGGGCTATACCTCTTATAGCTTTGACCATATATGCATAATGAGGGGCTGTATACACTAACTCTAGTAGAGCTTCATATACTTGGATCACTCCTAAGTGTTCTCAACACTTTTTTTGGTCTTTATACAAAAGGTATAACAATAATTGGGATCCCAAACTCCTCGTCAAAGCTTTAGTCTAGTATCTCCATCAGCAAAGGAGTGACATGTTGAAACATCAGGTGCGATCTTCGCGTAGTCCTTCACATACTGTCAGTAGAACCCCGACATGCCAAGAAAAATCTGCAGTTCCTCGAGATTCTTCGGCGCTGGCCATTTAAGAATAGCCTCTATTTTTTCTGGCTCCATCTGCATACCATCGGTGGATATAATATGGCCAAGGTAGTGAATTTCTGTTTCAAAAAATTCACATTTGCTCTTCTTTGCAAATAGTTTGTGCTCTTGCAACAACTCGAACACTAGACGCAAATGCTCTATGTGTTCTTTCTGTGTCTTACTGTACACAAGAATATCGTCTAGGAAAACTACTACGAATTTTCCCAGATATGGATGTAAAATGCTGTCCATCAGCGTCATAAACGTCGCTGGAGCATTGGTTAGCCCAAATGGCATAACTAAAAACTCAAAATGCCCGAAACGGGTCCTAAATGCTGTCTTCTACAATAATTCTAACCTGATGATACCCTGATCTCAGGTCTTTTTTTGTGAAGTATCTCGATCCATAGAGTTGATCAAACAACTCATCCATGTGTGGCATCGGATACTTATTCTTAATCGTTATTTGATTAAGAGCCCTATAGTCTATGCACATCTGCATAGATCCGCCTTTCTTAATCGTTATTTGATTAAGAGCCCTATAGTATATGCACATCCGCATAGATCCGCCTTTCTTCTTTACCAGAAGAATAGGCGATGCCCACGGACTTGAACTAGGCCGAATAAAGCCTTTGTTCAAATATTCTGTTAATTGTTTTTCCACCTCCTGTGCCTCGGAGTGGCTTAATCTATAAGCAGGTTTGCTTATAGGTTTTGATCCTGGCATAACTTTAATGCCATGGTCTACTTCTCTAGATGGTGGTAAACCATCTGGTAAATCATCAGGAAAAACATCTTGAAATTCCTCTAATAAATTCATTAAAGTATCTACGTACTTTTTCTTTAATGTCTCATTCACCTTGGATTTTTTCTTGTTTGAATCACATGCATGCCAAACAGGGTTTTCAAACAGTGGGTCTCGTCCAAGGTTATTTTGTTCTCCTTGTTTGTCTACGCAAACATCATTTATCGTTTCATCTACGGAAACAAAATTCAAAAGAGTGTAACAAGCATATACCTCTGCTATCTGGTCTCTGCGGGCCACTGTACACAGCTCCATGGAGGAAATAAGTGGTGTGGCAGGGACAGTACGGTTACCCTGCACGGTAATGACTCTACCTCCGTGCTCAAAACATAGCGTATTATGTAAGTAATTCCGAGCTAGTAGACTAGGGCCCAAGCCATACAGCCACTCCCTGCCTAGATATACGTCTGCTCTGGCTAAGTGCATGACCTGAAAGTCAAGCGGAGCCTCGTAGTCCTGCATAGATAATGGGACCCCCAATACTACGGTATTCCATACCGTTTTGTCATATCCGTTGGCTAGGCCAACAGTATACTCATGATCACTCCGGGTCTCAATCAATCCCAACTTCTTGACTAACGAGTAGTTCAAGAAGTTGTGGCTAGCTCCATCATCAATAAAAACTGTGACTCTACGGCCACCTATGGTGCCATACATGCGCACCATGTCATGCGGACCTACAGTAGGCTGCCACATCGCTGGTGTCACTGAACAAGTGTGATGCTCATGACAATGACACACTGTCACCTCTCTGAACTCTGCGGAACTGAGAGGGAGTCTCTGCACTGTATGCAACTGCCTAGAAGATTTACCATCTTTTTTGGGCTCGTTGCCACTCGTGCTGGCTTTAGGCTTTGGACACTCAGGCTTCGTGTGCCCTACTTCATTGCAATTAAGGCAGCAATTTTCCTTTTGCGCTTTAATATACTGCTCTTTCTTTTGGATTTCGCTGTCTCTTTTCTTCTTGGATGGCCGCGGTTTTTTAGACCAATGACCACCCTGTCCTTCCTGGTCCGTCCTATCCCCTTGTTTATCACTGCGGAACCCTTTTCTTTTGAGGCCTGACCTCCTTTTTTCACTACCCTCGGCCCTGCTAGAACCACCACGCGTACTACGGCGCTTGATGTCATCAAATATCTGCGCATACTTAATTGCATCTGCTAAGTCTTTAGGCTGTAAGGGCTCTACGTACTCAAGGTAATCATCTTTGAGGCCTCTCTTAAAGCCTCGCAATGTCTGGAATGCATCGATTCCCTTTAGCTTGAGTACTATCTCCCTATAGTCTGAGATGTACTGAGTTAGGGATTTGTTCTCCATCGAGCACTTGTCCCATACTTCTCTCTACCTCATTAACAGGCAAAAATTCTTTTCGAAACATCGTTTCAAACTCCGTCCAAGTGGCAGGACGAGTTGTCAAACTCATCCACCACTTGTATGCTTTGCCGGTTAATGAGAGGCTAGCCTCTACGGGCTGTATACGGCTAGGCTACTGTCGTAGCGCGTGCAAATCTGACCACTTCGCTAGAAACATATTGACCGAGTCCTTGTTTCTTTCCTTCTCCTCGCCACCAAAACTAGGCGGCTTTAAGTCTTTTAATAACGACGAAGCTGTCACTACGGACAGCCCCGCAGGCGCATCCGGCCTGTACTCCTGCAACCACTGGCGAGGCTATGCTCACCCGTGCCGCAGGAGCTCGGCTACCACGAGGAGTTGGAGTACTAGCCGAGGCGGCTGTCAGTGCATCTAATCGTGTGGAGAAGCTCTGTAGCATCGTGACTAGATCAGCCTGGACTTTACCCATATTGTTCAGTTTGGCATTAAGATATTTAAACAGTCCACTAGAGAGCTCCGTCTCTGTCAGGACGTCGGCAAGGTCCAATAGGTCATAATCATCATTGTCGTACTCCAAGAGGTCCTCCTCGGTCTCCTCGAGACGACGTCGGTGTTCATGTCCTCTGGCTCATCGGCCAGAAAGGGGTCATCTGCTAATGCGGCCGCTGCGGGCTCGCTGGGTCCTAAGGCGAGGTCAATAGACGAGGAGGGTGCTGGCGGATCACGCGTGATCGACGAGCGCACTCCGGACCGGCGGACAACGGTCGGGCGTGTACGGCCTGACAATTCGGTCGGGGTCCGCGACCGAGGACAAGAGACCTGAAAAACCTAGAGAAGTAGAAGGCGGTGGGGACACACTACGCCTAGCAGACATCTTTAATTCTTGCAAAAAACAATGCGAGAACTCAGAAATTACAAAAAAAGAACACTAATAAAATGAGCAGTGGTGGTGGAGAGAGAATAGTCACCCCCCTTTACGGTCGCCTATCGATTTGTGTTGCGCTGCGAGCCTCCAGACAGTGCCTCTTCTCCGGGATGCTCCGATCCGCAAGAAAAAATGCCTCCAACTCATAACAAAAATAAATTTGCTCGGGAGACTGTGCCTGAAAGAGTCGGATTATCCCTTGCCCGGGATTATCCCTCCTCCCCAGCCAAGAGAAAGGATCCGTTTGAATTTAGTTTCATTTTTAAATTTTTAGTAAAAATGAATAAAAATTAAAAATGAATAATTAAAATATGGAAGAAAAGAAATAATTTTTTATTTCTTTGGCTGGCTGGCTGGCTGCCTGTGGTGGCTGGCCGTTGGCTGCCTGTGGTGGTTGGCCGCCGGCTGCTCTGGTGGCCGCCTCCTGGGGCTGGCCACGCAGGCCGCCTCCTGGCTGGCCCACGCAGGCCGCCGCCTGGCTGGCCTAGCTGGCCGGGTATGGCCTGGCCGTCGCAGCTGGTGTCTCACAGAGCCGAGGGAGAGAGAAAGCGGCCGTTGTGCTCTTTCTGCACAACGTAGGCCAGCATTGTTTTCTCTCTTCGCCTCAGACGACCTCTCTTTACAGACGGGTGGTCTTCGTTACAGCCATTCACAGCAGTTTCACACAGTCGGGCTCGGTCGCTTCACGCAGATTCTTCGCCCCCCCCTCTGCACACGTCCTGTGGCTAGCTGGCCACTTGTGTTGCCTCGTTAAGAGGTCGTGGGGCTGGTTTTCGCCCCCCCCTTCCACACAGTGTTATGGGTGGTTTCGCCTCCCCCTTCCACACAGTGTTATGGGTGGTTTCGCCACCCCTCTACTCCAGGCAATTTTCTCTACTTCATTTTTCCAACTTTCATAGATAAAGGACTTTACAAACATGCATAATAGGGTACAATGCATCATCACCAATGTTTCTACATAGCGTGGTTTTTCCAATTATCTAAACCACTCACCATGGCTGATCATGTGATAAGATGCACTGGAATCAATATAACATACATCACCTGAATTTGATGCATCTATAGTTATGGAACTAAGTATATGCTGCATAGATAAAGGAACTTTACCAGCATGCATAATAGGGTACAATGTATCATCACGTGTTTCTATATAACATGTTTTTTTCGAATCCCTGTATTATTTGAACCACTCACCATGGCTGATCATGTGATTAGGTGCGGTGGAATCAATATACCATTCACTTAAATTTGATGCATATACAATTGTGGAACTAAGCATATGCTGCATCATAAAAAGTTTCTCACTTCTATCTTCAGTATGTCTACTTGAAGATGCATAGCTCCCTTACTATAAAAAAAGTTTCTTAGTTCTAACTGCAATATGTTTACTTGAAGATGCATAGTTCATATCCCTTTAATTACATCTTCCTCCTATCCTTTGTAGTTGTGCTATTCAACTTAACCAAGGTATCCCATGCATCTTTAAGTATCCCTTCATCTTCTAATCATAGAATCCGACACACTAATAGAGAGATAAAACATAACCTTGTTGGCCCTCTTATGCTATGCCTTCAAGGCTAGTACCTATTATTAAGGAATGGGATTTCTCCTATTAAGCTTTGGCTCCTTCTCATCTCCTTCTCATCACCTATAATGGGATTTCTCCTATTAAGCTTTGGCTCCTTCTCATCTCCTTCTCATCTCCTTCTCATCACCTATAATGAATTCCCAATATCCTTTTCCATGAGGAAGTTTGTCATCCTAAACTTCCACGCTTGGAAGTTGTACTTGCCCATCTCCTCGCTCACAATCCAAGATAGATATTGTTTTCCTGTAGCTTGCACCAACACCAAATATGGTATTTGGTAGACTTGCAGTAACTTCTACACTTACAAACGATCCTACAATCTTCAATAATATTTTTGATAGATATATACACAATTACCAGTGGTATTGTAAATGTGTTATGTAGGAACTTTATGTGAATCAATCACATAAATATACATCTACCATATACATACATAATTGTAACATTGATCACACTTGATGTGAATCAGTCACATCTACCATATACTAGCAATATTATAAACGTAGTACGCAACCTCTTTATTATGGAAACCAATCACATCAACATATATATACCACATGTGCAAATCCCAAAATCTATTTAGGCACTTTAAATCAACCATTATGCACAACCGACCAAGTGAAGCATGCACATAAACAATGTAGTAAAGAATTTCTACATAAAAATTGTTAGACCTAAATAGGATCCAAAATGACTTTGGATGGAAAAAATAACATTTTTTCTTCATAGAAGGGGGCTCCCCATGATATAATAGTGTCTCCTCTCTTGTTGTGCTTCTTGTCGGTCCTTGACTAGCATCTATTTGTAGAGATTTCCTTGTGAATCAAAGGGAAAAAGATTACTTTTACCCATGTAGTATCGCTTCCCTTGCTTGTCTCTTGCTGGCCTCTTGATCTCGTTACGTGAAAACCATGATAGAGCCACATGATAACCACTTTGGTTTACTAGAGTTGTGGCATAGTTATAGCACTAGCTCCTATATAGTCAACTTCACACTATGGACCCTGTATTGTTTAGTACTAGAGTACTTTCATATATAGTATGTACTCTTATGAACACGTTATGGTCGTAGAGAAGTGAAGAAGAAAGAATAAAATTCAGCCACCTATCTCTCTTGTGTACTTCTCTACTCGTGTGTGTGTGTGAAGAAGTTTGCTTTTGCAAAGAGATCAAGCTCACCCTCTCCCCTACATTCTTCTCATGGTATTAGAGCATTATAGCATGTGAAGCATTGGAGCAGCATATCTTTTATAATCTCACCAAGCATAAGTGTGTAGGTGTCATCTTGGCATGTTATACATACCTCCACTATGGTTGAGCTTGATAATTTAACACAATCTATCTCAACAGAACTTCGTGAGGTTATTCCATATCCAAAACTAGCATCATGAGCCTATTTCATTCGTGTGAGCCTCTTTCATCCAAAATTGTGTGAGCACATCTAGATGTGATAACCAAACATGAGCCACTAGATAAGAACCACCAAACGTGAACCATCATTAGAGATGTGAGCACATCTAGATGTGATAACCAAACATGAGCCACTAGATAAGAACCACTAGATAAGAACCACCAAACGTGAACCATCATTAGAGATGTGAGCCAAGCTCACCAACAAATTTGAGTGAACCTATTTGATGCCAAATTGCCCAAGCCACATTTTGTGGTTGCGGACTTGCCAAGGTTATGCCAATGTCTAGCTCGGTGGTGGGTAGCTTACCGCCGTTGCATTTAGTTTTGGAGCCTATGGTTAGGTGTGAGTACCGAATCCCTATTCATTTCCCTTGCTTGTTCGTGGTTACAATGGTCCATGTGTGGTGTTTTGCAATGCTATGTGTATGCTTCTCAAGCTATCAAATGTGAGTTGTCAGTCTTGGGTGGACACACAGGTAGGTGGATTCTTACTTGGGGTGTTTCAAATCATGAGGGGAAAGAAGAGACGAAGTGCAAGAGTCTAGGCTAAAATACTCATGTATGCCCTCCTATTCATTGTGTCATATTGTAGGACAAGGCCTCTCAATTGTTGGAGAGCAACAAGGAAATAGAGTTGTGGAGAGCTCTCCTCACACTTGCTATTGTGTCCACTCTCGCTCTTGAGCTAGAGATGGAGATGTAGATACACATGAACAAGGGGAGAAGAAGATAAGCAAGCTCTCAAGAGTGAAGCAAATCCCAACTCACATGCACATTAATAAGAAGAAAATCAAATATTCAAGCAAATCCCAACTCACATGCACATTAATAAGAAGAAAATCAAATATTCAAGCAAATCCCTACTCACATGCACATGCACATTAATTAGAGAAAAATCAAACCTTCAAGCACTAGCAACAACAAGAACGAAGAAAATTTAAACTCATCAATTTTTCACAATGGGATTCTCTATTTCTCATTACTCAAAATGTCTTATATTCGAAGCCTCATGTGTTTACAATTGGTTACCCACCACCAGATATTCGAGGTGTTCATTACCAAAATGTGAAGATAATTTAGATTTTTTTAGGTTATGCTTCACATAAGCTTTCTAAGCTTAACATCCCATTGCATTGTATTGTCATGTTAATAAGCACTTAGTGTGAAAAAGAGATCACAAAAGTTATGCTATTTGCAAATCAAATGCAATGTTAACTATTATGTTTATTACCAAAATATGAAGCTAATTTAGGTTATGTTCCATAAGGTACTGTCAGTAAGGAGTAGAGTAAGAATTGAGGTATCATGCCCATATCATGCCTCAGGGTGCCTCAGAGTAAGAATTGAGGTATCATGCCTCAGGGTGCCCAAATAGCCCAGTCCTACCAATGCACGTATACATACTTGAGCTGGAGGATCTAGAATTGCATGACCCTTGTTTGCAACCTTGTTTGTAGCGTGAGATTTTCATTTACCAAGGTGCTAATCCTTATCGTAGTTTCCATATCTTAATGTGCTTAGGAAGCTAACTTAGGTTCTAAAATTGTGATTACTTCCATGATTTGGACGGTATGAGATTATATAAATTCACCAATGAGCAAGCCATGATTTGCATAAAGTTTTGTCAGGTGCAAAGCATCAATTTTAAAAAGACATTCAGATTACCCTCACTGGCATATACTACAGCAGAGAGAGAGGGGAAATTGTTCATTTATTGCAACTTGAGGCACCATGAAGGGGATGAGAGCCAAGGGACCTACTCTAGTAGTGCGGGCTGCTCTATAAGTACAAGAGAGCTTGCAAGACCAGCTTTCGATCAAGAGGAGACAGTTCCCTTCAAAATACATAGCAACACTTGCAGGCTCAAATGTGCTGCTTTTACTTAGGTTTTGTCAGGTGCAAAGCATCCATGGATTTCCTCTAAAGAACATCTTTGTGGTGGCTGAATAAAAGGTTGCAGCATGTTGAGTATATTGACACTGATTAATAAACTCCCCCCGAGTAAAGGGTTGGCAATGGATAATATGGCCTTGGGTCCATAAGTTCACTTATGCTTTAGTATCTTTGGAATGCTTGAGCCACCAACCTCTGCATTTGAAGGCTGGTGGTGGGCAACAGCATCAGCCTCATCAGCAGTGCCCAGCTCTGCAGAGGTGGTGCTGTCCTCCTCCATGGACGACTTAACAAACTCGGCTGCAATGTTGGCATACAGCTCCACTACCTGGCCTATGTTGGTGTTGAGCTCCCTTATCAGGCCTATATTCTTTGCCAGGCTCCCAAATGCATTGCTCTCCTGGTTCTGATTTATCTCCCGGATTAGAGATGTGTTGTGGTTTAAGATGGCCTGCACTTCACTAAAACTCTTTTGAAAGTTCTTCCACATTCTTGCTTCCACTGTTAGTGGGGATGAGGGCACATCTGACTCTTCCATTGGGGCTCTTCCAGCCGAGAAAAAGCACTCAACGTGAAAGGATTCTTACCACACAAATTAGATCACCAAAGTCCAATGCCTTCCCAAGAAAATTGCAGCAATTCTGCTGCAGTATTGAAATGATAATGGGCCTGCACATAGCAAGTAAAGTGTTCATATGCAACAAACAAAACTTTTCACATGGGGAACAAAAACTGTGGCATCCAGCTGCTTGCTACTCTCACGGAGAGGATCACCCTACTTCCATAGTCTAATCCTTCAAAAGTGAAAAAAACCCACCCACATAAATCACCGAACGTTAGTCTTATCCATAAATTATGAGGGTTCTAAAAAGCTCACAAGCTCACTGCACTAGTAATCCTTACGGGTAGAGAGATCTACTCTTGAATGCTACTGTTGTGATGTTAATTAAGCTCCCCTGTTCGAATGGGTGACGCCTGCTCCGAAATCAAAGCAAAATTCCCCACTTCCCACACCCCAACTTAACGATCCATTCAAGGCACGCTCTTCATGCAGAAAGCAGAATAATTAAGGGCAGATTCGCTCTAAGCATCACCTGCAGGTTAAGTCTATGGGTGATTTGAAGGTAGCGAGCCTGCAACAAGCAGAAATGCGTGGAGAGAGAGAGAGACAGAGAGAGAGAGAGCTGTGCGTTGCAGAGAGTGAGTGACGTTACAGCATAAAAAGAGGGGAAAAGATCGCTATTTGGGAAGCTAATGCGGGGGTTTACTGCGCTAATTCTCGTGATTAAGGTACCAGCAGGGATCGCCGTCAAATCTAGCGGCGCCGTCAAAGCCGACGGCGATTCGGGCAACCCTCCTGCGTCTAGAAAATGATTTCGTGGGGGCCGGCCGGGCCCCTCCTAACAGATCCTGCGACCTTTTGTGGCCATGCCATTGGTCCACGTGGTACGGCAAGGCAGGCGGGCCACAATAAGGGCCATCCAAAGAGATACGCGAACGTGCTTCGGTGCCAAGCCTGAGGCTCGGCCACTCAGCAGGATTCGAAACCTAAAGTACCAATATTGAAGCCCAACCTTATCTCTTTTCATTTTTTTAAAAAATAGGGGCTTGGCTGGAAATTTGAAAGTACACTACTCTAACACACACACACTAATTGCCAACCACTTAAAGATTTAGAGTCGCCTATGATCGTAAATAATTTTACTATTAGCTACTCTATTTCCTTTACACCTATTGCCACAAGCATTTCTTTTTCATTTTCACTCTTTTCTAAAGCATGCATATATATTATAAACTAAGTATAGGTGCCTATGCAAGTCCCAGCTACAAACATTAGCCCTTCTTACAGAAAATGAATTGTAAAGATTTTTAAGAGCCGTTCTCTTCAAAGGAGATTTTTTTTTGCAATTAATTATATTTTTTTTTTCAAAATAAAAAGCAGGGATTTTGAATTAGCAAAAGAAAAGGGACTGACGATTACATAGCAGATACGGGCTGTGCCCTTTCAAAAGGAACCATTCCCCTTTTTTTTTGCAATTAATTATATTGAATATACGACACATTCCACTTTTGTAGAATAGTTATAACCTTCTAAAATGCAATAATAAGCCATACTTAGTCTGACACCAATTCTGCCAATATCAATAATACAAAAATCATATTACACCCATCCACCATTCAAAATTCAGCAAGTTCGACAAAAATGGTCCCAACATTAAAAGGCAAGGAAAAAAAGGGACTATTTTTAGCCCGATGGGCTATTTCATAAAGTAGATTTTCTAGCCCAAAAAAAAACTACCAAAAGCATAAGTTTTGAGTGAGTTATGAAGATAAAATTGCTAAAAATACACATGGTAGGACATAAGATAATTTTTCAAATAAAGATTTGTCTAATGTTTCTATATGATAAATTCACCAACCTTTATACAATGATATTTGCCTCTCTTTGTTTGTACACTTTGGTTGGAAATACTTTAAACCCGATATTTCCTCACATCTTAGCCCTTATTATGTTAAGGACCATGAATTCCACCATTTAAAATATTATTTCTTCCACTTAGTCATCCCCTGGTAATTATGAACATATGATTATTGGACATCGTGTCCCCCACCTCTGTTTGATCCCTCCAAAAACACAAACAATCATGTCTCCCTGCCCCGCCTCTCACTACAACATATCCACCCATGCACATCATTACTACCTTCCTTTAGAGAGTTAGCTCTCAACACACCCTTTGCTCACACCCATCAACTACGTAACTACCACAATGTATGAAAAGGTCACATCACTACCCCAACACCATCTCTCATGACAATGTGCCCCACCTATTAATGCCAAGTGCTACAGTAAAAAAATATCAGGAGACTACAAAATGTTTGCTTTGTGAAACACTATATATAAAATCCTTCTTTGACAACTCAGATGCAAAAGTGAATACATTTTCTAGTTCTAGCAAAGTAAAATTCCAAATCAAAATATTGACCATAAACATGCTCTTTTGTAATTAGCATAGTTTTTTATGGAAAAGATGCTCGTCACGTCAATATGTGACAACGTGAATGTGATTTATATTGTTCCCACTTGTAACATTTCCACTAATTTTCATTAATATATTTAGGGCATCTTTTGATGTACTAAAAAATTGGGGAGAGTGTGTGTACTAATATTGGTTCTTTGGAAAAATGACAATTGTGTAGACTTTGTTTTTATATAGATATAATCATTCTCGGTTCACTAGTAAATCTTTAAAGTGACCTTGCACTTATCCACACATTTTTTTTGAACATTATGCATGCACCTTGAATCTCCAATGGTATGGGAAATGATTTATGAGAAAATGGCATTTGTACAAGTGATCTCTTAAGTTCATGGTCTATCATCATAGAAATTTTAAAGATAAATCCATTGTGCATATTACTATGGCCATGGATTGTGAAAGACCACTTTGTATATTTTGTGTATTTATGATACTTAATTCTCATGATTTTCATTCAATACACTATTTATCTTTCTTTTCATTGCATCAAATGATGGTAATGAAGACTCCATCGTTTTACACCTAGTACTCTACACATATTCATATATGATTTTCTAGAGGCAAGGATCAAAGCCACAAGTTCATTAACTATGGAGGTTATCTACATTATCAAAAAAGAATGAGTTATCTAAATGGATGCAAGACTATAACTTCTTTTAAGATAAAAATGTGCATATAGGTTTTATGTTATGTGGAAGTAACAAAGGGATATTTCAGCTTTATATTAGACATAAAGAAGTCTATAGGTTTGTGTATTCTTTGGATGTAGATGATCAAAAGTGCTTATAATGCATCCCATATACTTACTTTTCTATACAACATTCATAGATGCCCACCACCATAATAGGAATATCCACCAAAAATTCAACTCTAAGGAATGTGCATGTGGACATAGTACATTTGTTTTCCCATACCTATAGCTTTCATCTTAATTCTTTGGTGAAATTTTAGCAAGGGCCCATTTTTTCTATTGAGCACATTTAGTACTATACCCAAGAGTGTTGACAGACAAAGGGAGCAATAAACACACATATACAACAAGCAAGCAGAGATAGAGAGAAGCATAACAACACTTAAAGAGTAGATTGATAAGAATGAGTGAGCTACAAGTGAAGTGACATGACACGGTCACTTACACACTCACTTATAAGAGTGTGTACACACGCTCAGGGGGAAAAACCTCCTTAGGAGAGAAAAAGTACCGCGTCCCATTATTATCCTATATCCACACATCACTACCATTTGAATCTCCCTTGTAATGATGAGGTGAATAAGTATAAGGATCATGTGATCAATCCCAAATGGCAATAAGCGAAAATATTTATGAAATGCTTCAAACTTCTCTCGTGAGAGAGCCTTTGTGAACACATTTGCCAAATTATCATGTGTAGAGACATAAACTAGGCTAATCTCTCCTTCCATAAGCCTCTCCATGACATAATTATAATGTACCACAATGTGCTTTGTGCGAGCATGATTTCCTCATAATCCAAATGCACTCTAACTCTATCAGTGAAGGTGGAGGTGGGTTGTCCACCAACACCAAGATCTGTGGAAAGTTATTTGAGCCATACACACTCCATAGTCACTATATAAAAGTTGCCCTGTACTTAGCTTCAGAGGTCGAAGTGGCCATCGTCGAGACTAAGCCATGATATACATGAATCACTAAGATGAAAGCAAAAGCCACTAGTGGACACTCATCGTGTGTCATAACATCGATCCCAATCAGAGTCACTGAAAATATGCAGGTTGAATGAATATCACCCCCCCCCTAGCCCAAGTGAGTGTCCTACAAGTATCGGAATACTCTCTTGGCAGCTTTCGAGATTGTGCATAATTTGCTCAATTGGGAGACCCCGAACTGAATGTCTAGCCTTGTATTGCATAGATAGATGAGGCACCCAATAGCATGCTGTAAAGTGATGCATCAAATGGTTCACTTTAAATGTTTCACTTGTATCCTTGAGATTGAGCCTAGCACCTACCTCTTTTGGTGTCGATACAAGATTAGAGTCTTCAAGAGAGACCAAACTGTGTAAGTAGTCTCTATATGTACTTTAACTACAACATCATAATACCATCATCATGCTGCATAAACTATATGCCAAAATAATAATGCAATGAGCCCAAAGCTACATCTATTTTAGCCTTGAAGGCTGAAATCTTCTCCTCTTTAGGGCCTATGAGCAGCATTTCATCATATGTATGAAACAATGACTAAAAAACAAATCTTACTCCTCAAGGCACTCTCAATGGGACTATTGCAAAAACCATTTGCAACCAAGTATGCATTTACCTTCTCATACCATGCTCTAGAAGCCTACTTAAGGCCATATGAATCCTTTCTTAACCTAGATACTTTAAACTCATGTCCCTTCTAAACAAAACCATGAGAATGAGATACATAAACCTCCTCATGTAAATCACTATTCAAGGAAGTAGTCTTGATATCAACTAATGAGCATTCCATTCATGATGCATTGTTAATGTAATAATACACCGGATTATAGTCGTACGAGAAGTGGGGACAAAGGTCTCATCACATAATCTATGCCCTTATCCTGAGCATAACCCTTTGAAATCAGCCTTACCTCACTATTGTTAGCTTTATGCTTAAGCTATAAACCCACTTTTTACCAATTACCATAAGGTAAATCTGCCAAATACCAAGTGTCATTTTTAAGGATTGAGTCATACTCATCCCATATGGTGTGCATCCCAATGATCATTTTCTTATGCTCCCTCAAAGGAAACACGTTCCTCTATTCATTGTGGCATTGAGAGAATGATCCACAAAAGAACAAGATTCATGATAAGAACCTGTACGTGTCTTGCTAGGCAAAGGAGTAGCCGA
The DNA here is from genome assembly GCF_041138505.1 of Cibotium barometz. Lineage (NCBI taxonomy): Eukaryota > Viridiplantae > Streptophyta > Polypodiopsida > Cyatheales > Cibotiaceae > Cibotium > Cibotium barometz. The sequence continues at coordinate 46,248,734 of NC_141087.1, forward strand.
TTTTCTATCCTAAAATATCTGCATCGCTCACCATTTTGGCATACACTTGGATGCCTATATGGCTGCCCTTTACTCATGCACTATGCATTATCCACAATTGCATCATCAATGAGCTGATATGTGGGCTAAAATTTAAGCTAATTTTCAGCTGAGTATGGGCTGATTTGTAGCACTTTGCTGAGCATGCATTTACTCCACATATGGCCATCCTCCGTGTTGTCCGTCGTTGTACAAAGGTAGGAGTATATCAAAGATGTCATGTGAGCATACATTTTGATGTTTTTTTCATAAAAACATGGATGAACTGAGTTTAAAGAAACCATATCTACTCACCAAAATCCACCTTGTGGCTAGATGGTAGAGTCTATACCTTTGCTTTTTTAGCTCTATCCTATAAAAATTAATTTTACCACCTTATTACATTGTTGCTAAGGCATAAGAGCATAAGCACGACAACCAAAAATACACAAAAGAGCCACAGTGTGAGCCATAGAGGGCTTCTTACCATTCCAAGACTCATAAGAGGTAATTTTCTTAGTGGGGCATTTGTTTAGCACATAAGTGGCACACATAACTACATCCAACCAAAAAACATGAGGCAATCATAGCCTTTAACCATGTAATATTCCATCTCCATGAGAGATCTATTATTCTTCTCAACCATACCATTTTGTTCAGGTGAGTAAGGCACCATGCATTGATGTTCTAAGCCTCTTTTCAGCCATATATGCATGAAAATGCTTTGACATATACTCCTCCTATTGATCTATATGAAGGGTGCTAACTTTACATGTAGACACATTTTCAACCATAGAAACAAAGTGTTTAAAGCATGTAAAAACCTCTGACTTTTCCTTAACAAAACTAATACACCCAAGTGCACCTGCACAATAGGAGTCATCAATAAAAATTACAAATTAGAGATATCCCTTGATTGATGGTATGCTCATAGGACCACATACCCCACTATGTATGAATTATAATTTATTGATAGTCCTTACTAATCCATTTTTCAATAATGATGCTCGTTTGCATCTTGCCCAAAATACGCCCCTCAGGTGCAATGTCCAAGCTTTGGTAACATTGGCACCATCTCTTTCCTTTTAAGTTGTGGCAAACTGTCAAAATTCACGTGACCAAAGCGGGCATGCCATAGCTTCGTATCACTCATAGCATGTGTGGCAACAACTAAACAAGCATTATGTGCCAATCTCTCATACTTGTCCAACCTGTAAATCCCATGGCTTAGAGTATCGGATACCACAGTGATGTCTCTATCATTCTGATCATTAATTGTGATGTCTCTATCATTCTGATGTCTCTATCATTCTAATCATTAATTGTGCACCCACTATCAACAAATCTATAGCATTTATATGGTATTGGTGTGTGGACGCAAGCTAATAAGAGACCAAGGTACCTACGTGTCCCACACCTCCTTGGGGGACTTGGCATCCTGTATGTGCTCAATCATGGTGTCTTGTATACTGATAGAGATCCAATACATAACTTTTCTGGCTCCTTGGTTCCAATCTTTGAACTCTTTCACATCTGCAGCAGTCGGATTGGTCTCCGGTATCTCGGGTGCCTCTTCATGCTCACCTTCTATATAGTCCGAGTAACCCTTTCCCATCAGGAAATTTGTCAACCTGAACCTCCAAGCATGGAAGTTGTTCTTATCAAGCTTCTGAGCAACTATCTGGCTTATGCCATCATTTGACATCTTGCCAGACACACAAATTTACCAGAAAGAGCACTCTGGTTTGTCCTGCACAAACTGCTGTATTTTCTACAACGGTACTGTACTACACTCAAATGTCACAACCAGTGACCTCAATGTGCATACATACACCCAATGGAAACTGACACACACAATGTCTGCACAACCAATCTGTCTTCCTGCAGTTCTTGAAACAGAGTTCTGCAGAGATACCCGCGCAGTGCTTGAAATCGTTTGCCTTCTGAAAAACGGAGGTCCTAACGTACCCGAAATGCATTTTCATCCCGAAAAATGTGGTCCAATAGGACAGTATAGTTGCCCCATAGCTTTACTCCCGCGAAGAAAGCTCCTCAATCAGAGATCGTTTGTTGCCAGTGCCTCCCGTAGAGCTCCTGACAAGGATGTAGTTGCCAACACAAATAGGGAAGAGTAGATGAAGCTCTTACCCTCGTACCGCTTCCTGTGCTTCTCTTGCTTGCAGCTCAACCCTTAGCATGAACCAGGCTCTGATACCATGAAAAGATGCAGGGGAGAAGAGAGCTTGAGCTCTTGCAAGCACACACACACTCACAAAACCCTAAAAGAGCACACACAAGGTGAGAGGATAAGAGTACACACAATGAAAAGGTACTCAACCAAATACATACTAGGGTTCTCTATAGTGTGAACCCAACTAAATGAGCTGGCGCTATAACCATGCCAGTCTCTAGAATGGCTGTCACACAGCCTGTCATCCCACTGGCCGCATATCACCCATGATCTCACCAACCATGCCAGTGGTGTAAGTGTGGGGCCTATCCCCCAGGCGGGTCATCAGTGTCCACCGCCTCACTAGATGAGCTCGATATCTCAACAATATATAGTACTTAGGGTTAGCGGATGTAGGTTGGCCATGTCAACCATCCCATGACTTGGTCCAAAATGACCAACTAACCACATCATCCAAATGAGGCCTTATTAAACTATAACACGGTCTCATAGGGGGACTTTGTGCAACTCTTGAGACTTTTTGGGCCCTCAAATGGACCTTGTAACCTGAGAATAGAGTGTCCTCGGTTTTCTCTCTCTAGTACTCAGTAATAACACGGTCACATAGCCTGCACAAGCATGCATCCTACTTGGAAGAGTGCCAATTCTACATAAGCTATCTCCTAATCATCTAGCCACATTTAGCCATGTGTCGGGTGCCCAAGTGCTCACCACAACAGCTACACCTCATAAAGGGAGAAAATAGAGTACATTTGTCATCTAGCCCGCAGAAACATCATGAGGGTGGAGCATTGAGAAAATGTTTTTCCAATACCCCCCCTCAATGTTTACTCGTGAACTATCTCTTCGGTCCAATGCCAAGTTGATGAAGATGATGCTCCAACAAATATCTCTCCACTGTAGGTTGCTTCTTGCAGATCCAAGATGTGATTCTAGACCCAATAAGAAAACAGTAACTAGAAACATATTTCCTACTATCACAATCTCCTACCCGATCTGAATCACAAAATCCAATAAAGGAATTGCATGATTTGTAAGCGATGCCATACCTTATGGTACCTTTGATATATTTCAACACCTGTATCCCTACCTTTTAGTGGTTCTCTTAAGGCTGACTTTGAGAAGCTACTACGGACACTAACTGTAAAATTAATGGCAGGTTGTGTATTACATAGGAAGATCAAACTCCCCACCAAATTCCTATACTCCGTCATATCCACTAGTGGGGAATCATCTTCACCAGTGGAGAAGCATCAAAACCCCTACCACTTTCCTATACTCCTTCATATCCAGTAGTGGAGAAGCATCTTCAACAAAAAGCTTCGCATCAACCTCCATAGGTGTAACCACTAGCTTGCACTCAGCTATGCCAAACGCCTTCAGAATTTCTCTTGCATACTTTTGTTGAGAAATGAAGATTCCATGTGACTCTTGCCAGACCTCTATTCCTAAACAAAAATGCATAAGCCCAAAGTTTATCATATTAAAATTGAACTCAACATCTCATGTGTCTATCGAAACTTCTCTTCATGATACCCCATCATAATAAGGTCATCTGCATATATGACAATGATCATGTACTTGCCCTACTTAGGGAAAATATACAAATTTGCATCTGATGGTGGGAATTCAGAAAGAAAAATACTTACAAAGAAAGCATCTATCCGCCACAAGTACCATACTCGAGGGGCCTGTTTTCAACATGTACAATGTCTTCCAAAGTATTCACACTCTGTTCTTTGAATCATGTATCTCAAACCTAATGTGTGGCTTCCCGAGGGGCCTGTTTCAACATGTACAATGCCTTCCAAAGTATTCACACTCTGTTCTTTGAATCATGTATCTCAAACCTGGTGGGTGGCTTCTCTTCATGGTTCCTTGTCATAATGAGGTCATCCACATGTAGGATAATGATCACATGTGCTCAAAGAAAATATACAAATTTGCATCTGATGATGGGAATTTAGAAAGACTACTACTTACAAAGAAAGCACCTATCTATAGGTACCATGTCCGAGAAGGGGCTTGTTTTCATGCATAAAATGCCTTTCAGGAGTTTGCACACTTTGCTTCTTAAATTGGTATCTCAAACCCAAGTGGTTGCACCACATAAACCTCCTCCTTCATATGTGACCATTCAAAAAAGTTGACTTCACATCCATTTGTAATACCGGGGCCACTTCTTCCCATGAGTAATCAAGGCGAGTATTGTACAAATAGTGATCAATCTAGCTATGGGGGGGAAATGTCTCTTAAAAGTCTAACCTTTGACCTATGCAAAAGCCTTCCATGAGCCTTGCCTAACATTATACCATTAGTTGATATCATTAGACTTGTGTAATAAGCTTTCGTTTTGCAAGACAATTCACAAGATCCCAAGTGTGGTTTCTCAAAATTAAGTCAAACGCCGCCTCCATGGCCCCCATTCACTTTGGATTCGCTAATGCTTCCTCCAAGGTAGTTGGCTCCTCTACTTTCATTATATCAGCCACATTAAGGGCCCCTTCACTTTAGATCTGCGAATGATTCCTCCAAGGTAGCTGGCTCTTGTACTTTCATTATCTCAGCCACCATCAAAGCCATATTGACAATGTGAGTGGAGTCCCTCTTCTTCTCTTCTATTCTCTTAGATCTACAAACAACTTCTACGATTGCCGATGAAGCTTTCCCATTCAAGAGCTACTTCTGTGAGTTGATGGAGCTTTCCCATCCAAGAGATGCCTCACCCATTTAGGATATGGCACCTTATGAGGTGTAGTGTTCTTCTCATCATTATCTCTGTTGAATCCACCTCTTGTGGAGTTGGTACTATCACTGGTGGTGGTTGTGTCTGTTGGGCTACTTCTTCATTAAAGAATGGTGTGGATGGAGCCATCTCCTTCGCATGATGAGGTTATTTCTCGAACACCACATTATGGCTAACAATTATCTTCTTTACCTGTGAGTCCTAAGTCAATAACCCTTTGAGTCCATAATGTACACTTTCTGCTCTTGGAATCCCACTTGGTTCTGGATGAGTTTGGAACGGTACCATACCCTTCCCTACCTTTTATGTAACTCCTGTTAAGGACATGCACTGCAGTGTTAACTACCTTGGCCTGAAAACAATTATGTAATCCTTTGCCTTTTAGCTTACTTCATGCCATCTCCCACCACTACGATTCTTGCACTATGCAATCCCATTTTGTTCCGGAATACGAGCAACCATCAAATCTCTCTTAATCCCGTGCTCTAGTAGTAGGCATTGAATTCACTTGATGTGAATTCCCATCCTCGATCTATTTAAAACTTCTTTAGCCTCTTCTCTTGTTCTCTACTAAGTTATGTGATTCTTATGCTCTACAACCCCATTTTGTTTACAGATTATGAGTAACTGTCAAATCTATGTTGATCCTATGCTCCTTTTGCAGTAGTCGGCATTGAACTCACTTGATGTAAATTCTCCCCCTTGATTTGTTTGAAACTTCTTCAGCCTCTTTCCTATTTCATTCTCTACCAAGTTATGCTATATTTCCAAAAGCTTCAGTCTCACACATAGCTTATAACTGGCTATGTAGCGACTGGACATGGAGAGCGATCGACAGGAGTGTCAAGGGTCCAGGGGGTGAGGTGCCTGGGTCGGAGGACCATGGGCGATAAATGTGCATGTGTGGGAACGTAGGCCACTACATAAGCTCAAAAATGTGGATTCTTATCTACATTCCTCTACGGCTAGGTGGTGAACAAGAACCCTCCTCTCCCCTCTCATCTTGGTGGCTATGATGGCTAGTAGCTACCTATGGTAATGTCACATTGGTATCAAAGCTTGCGACGATTCTTTCTCCTCTCAGCGTGTGATCCAATCTCAAGAATCACTACTAGAGGTTTAGAGCATACCGACATTAGAACATCGACGCAAATGTCGAACGTCGGTATGTACGTCCTAAACTTGGAGGCAAAAAGTCGGGCGGGTAATTTTCAAAAGTTCGTATACCGACGCTTATACCGATGGGTATACCGACACATATACCGACGAATATACCGATGCATATACCGATGGATATACCGACAGATATACCGACACCCGTAAGTTTTTTACAGTCGAGAACCTATTGTTCTCTGTTTTGCACGGCGTCGAACTGCATCCAGAGAAGGTATGCGTCCATCTCCCTCAAGCGTTCGCCTTCTTCCATTCAACCCACTCTTGTTGTGTGTGTGTGTGTGTGTGGAGAGACCTAGTGAAGTGTGTGTGTAGATCTCCCTCTCTCTCTCTCTCCTTGGGTGGTTTGTCTCTCCCCATCTCCTCATCTTCTTATGGCGTTTTGCCTCTCCCTCTCTCCTCATCTGTGTGTGTGTGTGTGTGGAGAGATTAGGGTAAATGGAGATTAGGTTAAATGTGTGAGGTGTGTGTATATCTCATTCCCCTCTCTCCATCCTTCTTCTAACCTTCTTAATTATGTATGGAGAGAAGATTTGTATGTGTGTTGTGTGAGAGATGTAGAGAGTGAGAGAGCTTGTGTATGTGAATCTATTACTAATGTATGCAATGTGTGTGTAGGTTTGTTTCTTCCACGTGTGTCCTACCTTGCAGATCTGCTTTGAACACACACTATCCAATCCACATTTGAGAGGTAAGCATATTACCAATTATGTTGTTTTATTACTTCTCTTTTTGTTCTCAATTTGTAATTTTTAATTGAAATTGAGTATGCAAGCTTGTTGTTTTTAATTTGTTGTCAATTTGTAATTTTTAATTGAAATTGAGTATGCAAGCTTGTTGTTTTATGCACATATATGCTAATATTAGCATATATGTGAGTGCATAAGAAATTAATGTATGTGCTTATTTGTATTTACACACACACACACACACTTTGCAAGAGAGAGAGAGAGAGAGAGAGATTTTGTTTTTGGCGCATACCCAAGACGTTTTCGTCTCTTTTTCGACTTGAAATCTAATGTCTAAGACATGCATGTGAACGCTATGTCTATATGTATATACTCTAATGTAATTGCCTAAAGCACATATCCATAAGCATATGTATATGCCTAAACATCGCTAATGTATACTTGATCTCCCTCAATGGTGGCTGGGGAAAAGAAGCCCGTTTGACGCTTTAAAAGTTATTTTTAAAATCTCCCTCAACGGCTGGGGAAAAGAAGCCCGTTTGATGCTTTAAATGTTATTTTTAAAATCTCCCTCAACGGCTGGGGAAAAGAAGCCCGTTTGACGCTTTAAATGTTATTTTTAAAATCTCCCTCTCACGGCTGGGGAAAAGAAGCCCTGTTTTATGGTTTACATAATGCTTTGTGTAATGCATAATGATTTGCATTTAATGAGCTACATATACATGTTATCCTGCTAGATGGAGCCTCTCAATCTTGAAGAGAGAATAGTGTGTCCATGCATGCGATGTAAGTACCAAATATTTCGAAAACGAAGGATTTGCAACCAGCATATTCATGACGCTGGCATATTTCCAATGGAGCGCTTACAAAATTTACGGTTTCAATCGTATAACCAAGCAAGTATGCAACCGCATCTTGATAACATTGCGCCTATGAATTCTCGTCCCCAACAAAGGATGAGAATATCAAAGGAGGGAGTGACAGATGGAGCTCAATTAACAGCACCCGAGGGAATGGAAGAAGGTTAGGGAATGGAAGAAGGTCCAATGGAGGAAATGTTGGATGCCTTTATGGAGAAACAAGAAGGTGTCTTCGAGGAGCATGAACATGAAGATCATCAACCACGACATTCTCAACGGTCAAATTATGAACCAGAGGAAGAGGCCATGCGTAAACTTGCACGCCTTCCACTATACAATGGTGCCAAGATATCTCTATTGCGTGCATCTCTTACGATGCTAAATTTACAGTCAATTTTTGGATAGTCTAATACAAGTGTCACTGAACTCTTCAAGTAAGGGATTTATGGAGATTAACCTAATGTTGAAATGATAAATTTTCAACTTGTATTTGACTAAATCTTAATAGTAACGATCAGATATTGCCATACTTGCAGGCTTTTGAAAGACCAGATATTGCCATACGGCAACGAGATGCCTCCATCTCGTGCAGATGCCAAGAAGTTATTGAAATCCATAGGCATGGATTACAATAATATTCATGCTTGTCGCAATGATTGTTGCCTCTTCCGCCATGAATATGAGCATTTGCAAGAATGTCCCCATTGTGGCTCTAATTAACAGATATAGAGAAGATGTTCAGGGGGAAGCTGTCCCGCTAAAGGTTCTTAGGCACTTTCCAATCATCCCAAGAATAAAAATCATGTTCAGGTGCAAATCTATAGCAAGCTTGATGACATGGCATGCCACAACTCGATCCACAAATGAAGTGATGCGTGTGCCTGCTGATTCACCCACATGGAGACACATTGAAGAGAAATGGCCGGCTTTTAGGGAAGATCCTCGTAACCTCCGTCTTGGCCTAGCAATGGATGGTGTAAACCCTTTTGGTTTAAGGAGCTCTTCATGGAGCACATGGCCTGTTTACCTTCTTGTGAATTATAATCTTCCGCCATGGTTAGCAATAAAGAAAGGTCATTTGTTGCTCTCATTAATAGTTCCAGGAAAGTACAAGGTGAAGAACATGGATGTATATTTGGCACCACTTATTGATGAGTTACGCACCTTGTGGAATGGAATTGAAGTGAAGGACATGTCAAAGTAGCAGAGTGGCCAAAGACTTGCAACTGTGCAAGGTATTCTCAAGTGGACAATGCATGATTGGCCTGGCTATGGAGAATGCTCAAGTTTGTCTATATCGGGTTATAATGCATGTCCTCTATGTGGTCCTCGACTTGATTCAAGATACTCAAAAGCATTATGAAAGAATGTCTACCAAGGACATGTTAGGTATCTTCCAGAAAATCATGAATTGCGGGATGGTAATCTAGGAAGACCTCCTCCAAGTGCACTGAAGGCAAGCGATTCGAAGATCAAATGGGAGGAATGTGGCAACTTGGCATGTCCTGGGATGAAGAGGCTCTCTATCTTTCACCAACTCCCCTATTGGGGTGATCTTCTTATAAACCATTTGCTTGACCCGGGTGCGTCTATTTAGCGAGCCAAGAGCAGTGAGCACAGAGCAGTGAGTAGAAATAAAGTCCTTGTGAAAGTGAGCAAGTAGGGGCATGGTATGATGTTAAGCGAGCATGTAATGTTAAAGAGAAGAGTGAAACCATAGTGCAACTCTATAATGAACAGAACAAAGAAGACTAAAAAAGTTTAAAAATGACTATTGCAAATAAAGCATTTTCAAATGAATGGTGCGGATATAAAAAATCACTACAAAACTCATACTACTTGGCTCGCTAAAAAGACGTTGAATTGGTCATTGAGCTACTGATAGAAACAAACTATTGTTTGCAACCACATGGAAACCACAGCGACCAGAGAGCATAGAAATCAAGCCATTAAGATGCACACCAATTTTAATAGCCATACCACTGACACAACAATATAATACTCTTTAGAAACCATAACCATAGGATTTAAAATTTTTATAATCCAAATAAAAATTGTCCAACAATCAGCTACATGCTATTGTAAAAAACATTCAGAAGCATAACATCCATCAAAACATTACTTCCAATAGTCCCAAAAAAATGATTGTCTCAATTAAAAAAAAGACTATCTCTAATGGCATTCTGATGTAGACATGTGATCCTCATAATTGCAAGAGACACAAAGAAAAGAAAATAAGCTTTATCAATACAAAATGATTCTCTACTAACATATTTATCTTTTCAACATGCATACCTTTGCTGAGTATGGTTCTAACAGGTGATCATAGATCCGCTCATCCTTGTCTAACATTATGACATTGCGATCCATAAATGCTGCCACTAGCCCAAGAGTTCCAGTGCCAGCAAACAAATCCAAAATCGTGTCCCCAGGACGACTGAAGACGGAGACGATGTATTTGCTAAGCCGCTGACCTCTCTGACAACCGCCCCGCCATGGTCTACCCTTTCTCTTCACCAGATCCTCCGATGGCACTCTTGAAAACGCACACAAACCATTAACCATATGCCATAAAGATCACCGAAAATCATTTTAAATTCTATCTTGATTTGAATGCATACATACATGTCAAAGATAAGATCTTGCCCTACATCAAGATCATCACCTAGTGCCAAATCCCTTAGTTGATCCCCATGCATCACAAAGCTTGTAGCAGGAGATGTTGAGCGAACAAAAACAGCCAATATTAGACAAGTGACCTACAAGCAAAGACACATTGGTTGTTCATGCATTTTCACCTTAAATGGGACAAAGAAGATTTGCACAAATGACAGCCCCAAAGAGAACAACACCAATACCTGGGTAGTAATCATTTGCCCCATCTTCTTCCCAATAGGTGGAGTACACCTCACAACCTGTCTATGATAAATGCCAAACCCAACGCTCTGTGCAACCTGCTCAATGGTCACTCCTTCTTCCATAGTGTAAAGGCATGTAAAGAAGCCTCGATCCGAGAGACAAGAATCAACAACTTTAAAAGTAGAGTCATACATGCCATCCCCAATCTTATTCCAATATGGAACCTTGTTTGCAACACAACCTCCAATGATGATATTTGAGGGGAAGTCTGCAAATATCAACTCCACACAGTAATCGGACCCTCTACTCTTGACATTCCCTACTGTGCAAATAACATTCATGGCATCAAGCACTTGCTTTCCCAATGATGATGCATCCTCCATGTTCACAAAAGTAGCTGCAAGGTCCTCAATACTGACATTGAAGGCATAAATGGTTCCTATAGACAGGTTTTTGACATTTAACACACATAGTCTCAAGTCAAAACAATCGGATCACGATAGAGATGAGGTAGGAAGCTCACATACCTAGAGCTTGCAATGTCTTGGTTATGATGTCAGTTGGTTGTATCCCGCCTGCACTACTATTGGATGTCTGTTGTTGACTCTGCTCCCTATTTGCTTCCATTGCTCGATTCACCTCCAATGCACGATTCACTATTTCCCTCCCTAAATTCACTGGCAATGACTTACGAAAAGAAGCCGATGCAATCGATGTTGCATGTGATGTGGATGTGGCCTCATTATGATCAATTTGCTGGCTACGCATTAGGAACTCAATGGAGTCTTCTTGGGCCCTTTTATTTGGCAGTTTAAGGGAGTCAAACCTTTTCTCTTAAGAAGAAACGTTTTCTAATTCGAAGCTTCAAAATGGCTACTTTATTCGAATTTGAATTTGGGGGGGAAAATGGAATTTAAAATCTAGCGGATAAAACCATATCATGTAACATATCTATGGAAAGCTCTTGATGCGTAGATCACGGATCTGTAATCTCCGCTCAGATCGGAGCTTGTATGTAGAAGTTATGGAGGTCCGAAAATTGTAAAATTTCCCCCCCCCCTTTTTGGGAGAAAAAGTGCACCCTTTGACCACTCTTACACCTCTCTTACAAACCAATGGTTTTTGCTTACATGGCGGGCTCCTATTTGTCAAAAAGTTAAACGTTTCCATAACCTCATGGCAAATTAAAGGGCCCAAGAAGACTCCATTGAGTTCCTAATGAAGCTCCAATATAGACTTATGTTGGCGATACAGATCAAGCTCCTCCTCAGGCACATGGTTTCTTTCAAGGTCCAACCACCACGGGCAGAAACGAGACTCTATGCTTGACATGGCCTGTTCAATGACAAACATGGGTAAACACAACTCACCCTCAATATGAACATGTTTCTCAATCATGGATTCAAAATGACAAATTCAATCACTTACTCTTCCAAGCTTCAAATCGGCATACATATAAGATTGATTGTCAACACAAAGCCACACACTAGCGAGAGGGGGTAAAATATCCAATTGGTGCTCCTCAATTTCAGAAAGCAACCATCTGCAAGCCAAAGCACAAATGATAAAACAACACACAGAAAGAAGCATGCATGTTTTTTAACAAGGAATATCTGGGTTATGTTGGAGGAAAACCTAAAAACGACTCGCCGTGTAGCACTTTGTAGGCCTGGTTGATGGTCAATATCATGGCTAAATTTTATGCCTCCTTCGTGCACTTTGAAAACCCTTTTGAAGTACTTTCTTCTGCATAGAACAACAAAAGAGGTGAATCGGCTCTCACCTGGCAACCTGACTCGATCGGCATTTTTAATATCATTTTGGATTCTCAAACCCAGCTCCGTGATCTGAAGCCAGTAGGAGTACATGTGCAGCCATTCCCTAACCTTTGTCTTATCATTTGGCATACCCTCAAGTGATCGCACTGCAGCCTGAGAGTTGTCCAATAGCTTGACAATGTGAGCCTTATCTGTGTCTCTGATGCAAGCAGAACCTATCATATTGAGCTTTTCCTCTGTGGCCACATGATTGCTTGACGCGTGCCATGGGAGGGAGAGCACTGCACACCAAAAGGCCTCACCGTTGGAGGGATCAGCAATCCTTGCATATTTTGATGTTTTTCCTCTGTAGAGAACTTCTACCTTTCGAGTCACATTCTCCCTAGCAGACTCGGCAAGTGGTCCATTTGATGCCTCATCAATTTTTTGCTCCATCTCATCCTTGAACAAGAGCCAAGTCATAATCTGGATTGGCAAATGAAGCCAACTAGGCCTTCCTCTGGCAGATGCACTCTGCATCTCTCTCTCAACCCATAGCTTGTCCTCATTGTCCAAATGTGCCATGAGAGTTGTTAGGTCGGACTCTCCCAATCTTCTTAGTTGAAATAGACGATCACCAAATGTGGTTGGCACAAATGCATAATCATGCGTCCTACAAAACAAAGAAGAAATATGTTAATATTCTTGAGTACAAACAACTTACTTGACATAGAAGGAGACTCTGATAACAAATTAACTTACTTGTTCAACCTGGACAATGAAAACAAAAGCTCACCCACATCCCTAAGCTTCTTAGCTGGTTGAGTTGGTGGCACTATAGGGTTAGTCGATGGGGTCATTTCATTTTAAAGGTAATGTTTGTAAGAGATTATTCATTGTATTATTGTGTGCCTCCTACTTATGTGCACTGCATTGTTTTTAATCAGTTTCTACCACTCTCTTGTAGGATGGAGAGCCTATTGTCAATGCTCTTGTCCCAAGGACAAATATGTCAGAGACCAAGCATGCAAGCTGGTTGGCAGGGGAGGGGTATAGGCAAAAGATTAGTCTTTATGATGCTTGTGTGACAGATCTAATCAATGCTTACTTCCAATGTGCCAGACAACTGGCTTTCTTGGAAGGAAAATACACAGGTTGTGGGCCTACATTGGAGCTTTTGGTTGAGAGAGCTCTTTCTCGACAGAAAGCAAGTCCATCCCCAATAGCTACCTCACGAGCAGTGGATGATGCAGTGGCGGGGACCCCTATGTTTTCAAATAGGGTAAAATTCAAGGGTGAGAATAAAACTATTCGAGCCAAAAGGCCACTACATGACTTGACAGAAGAAAACTTTGGCAACTCTAGCCATAGGCCTGAGTTTAACTATGTGACAAGAGAGAGGTTAGAGCCTGCAATAGAGGTCGATGAGCAATGCAAAGTTTTAGAGAGCCTTGAAAGTGATGTGCATGATACAAAGTGGGCCTTGCGGAGGATACCAACAGTGAATCGAGTTGAGTGCAACCACTGGGCAAGTGTAGCTCAAGGTTGCGAGGGGGTGATGTCAGTCCTTGTTTTTGGAGTGATTGTCAACTATCCTCCTGGAAAAAGGAGAAGTATTGCTATTTTTGTAATACAGATGTTAGGCACACTTGAAAAATTACAAAGACAATATTACATCCACCAGAGGATGTCCCTTGTGTTTGGCCCATTGCTAAAGGTACCAAGTTACAAGTGAAAGAAGCCTGCAAGCTTATTAGAGCAGGATATGACATTGGTATTCCTCTTGAGTTTTTTCTAGAAAAGGAGCTTGCAAAAGGCACTAGCGAGACAAACAAGGAGGTGAAACAATTTCCATATCGACGAGGAATTTCAAAGGCTGCATTTGGTCAAATCACTGCAGCCTTAGATATGCATGCAGAAGTTGTAGGCAGCCATATACATATAGAAGGGGTAAAGGAAACATTTAGTATTAATCCATTGACCAATGGGAGCCAAGACACATCTCTGATAGAGGTCACTATTCAGAAGAATCCAATGTGTTCATGTGTGGAGTTCAGAGATAGAGTGGCCAAGAAAAGACCATATCTTGCATGCAAGCACATATACTTTGTGTTCTTAATGATTCTTGGACAGGATGTGAACAACAATATGCATATTCATCAAGTTTGTATTTCTGAGAGAATTGTAAAAGACATACTAACTAAGTCTATTAGAAGTCATCCTCAACAGCTTTAGGAACCTGCAACCCACTTTAGTTGAAATATGTATGGGGGTCATGTCATACCAGCTGAACCGTAGTACTTGTTTTGGAAATGTTTTGGTTATTTTATAAATTTTCCTGTCTATTGTCTTTTGTTTGCTAATGACTCTCCAACATTGTGAATACTATAGATTCAATATCTTTTTAGCGAGCCAAGCAATATGGGTTTAATAGTGATTTTTTGTATCTGCACCATTGGTTCGAAAAAAAAATTATTGCAATGGTCATTTTAGATCATTTCATGTCTTCTTTGTTTGATTGCTACAGAATTGCACTGTGGTTCCACTCTTCTCTTTAACATTTCATGCTCGCTTAACATCATACCATGCCCCTACCTGCTCACTTTCACAAGAACATGAGCTCTACTCATTGCTTTGTGCTCGCTGCTCTTGGCTCGCTTTTTGACCACCCCCGCTTGACCCGATGCATATTTTCAAGAATGTAGCTGACATTCTGTGGAAGACCATGACAGGAAAAAAGGAGACTAAAGGCCAAAGGGACCACTTAGAAGAGATAGGTTGCATGCAAGAGTTGTGGGCTCGCACTAGACCCAATGGAAAGGTGCTACTTCCAACAGCCCCATGGGTTTTTAGTAAGATGGAGGAACAACAAGTGAAGAGGACAATTTCAGAGTTTCGGACTCCTACAGGTTGTATGCATTGCTTGAAAAGTGCATTTACAAAGGATGATGATCTTAGTGGCCTCAAGAGTCATGATTGGCACAAGTTTCTACAATTTTTGCTCCCCATAGCAATAAAGGATTGCCTCACTGAAGACATTAGAGCTACTATCTATAATATTAGCACATTGGTGCGTTGGATTTCTTCAAAAGAGATAAAGAGAGACACTTTGGAGACAGCGCCTTTAAACTCCATAGTGGCACTCTGCATGGTAGAGAAGTTTTTCCCTACAAGTTTATTAACAATCCAGATGCATCTGCTAGTTCATGTTGTAGATGAGGTTGCAGATGCTGGAACAGTCCATTCAAGATGATGTTCTTTTTGGAGAGGTTTATGAAGACATTAAAGGGATTTGTTCACCAAATGGCTCGCCCAGAGGGAAGTATGTCAGAAGGGTGGCTGATACAAGAGTCCCTTGTTTACATCACTGAATATTTAAGTTCTTCAGATCCAGAGATACCTTGACTATAGTCTCAAGAGTCTAACAGGCGAGTCATTGGTGAGGAACCTCAAGGCCAAGGCATTAAGAGAAAGATGGATAACAATTTGAGAGAAAAAATCAACAAATTTTGCATCTTGAACTCACATGTAATCGAGAAGTGGATTGAGACATATGAAGCTCTCAAGCGACAGCGAGTACAAGATCGTTTAAGTTTCAGAAGGAATCGCACTACGAGAAATCTCCCATATCCAAAAGGTCTGCAAGCTCTTCCGGACTTTTCCACAGGTAGATGGCTAGAAGCTACAATTTTAGAAGCCAAACGTGCTGATTTAACTATAACAGAGAAGGAGGAGGAGCTTACAAAAGGATGCGATTGGCATGTAAGTGTTTAAGTTCTACATGTCTCAGTTTAAGTTCTACATGTCTCTCTTTTTTTTCTCTACATGTCTCAGTTTTTGTTTGTCCATCAACAATCTTTATGTGCTATTTGTAGTATCACAAATATGGGGCGTTTTGGTCACATGGACGTCATTTTCGAGTAGAACAAATAGACCAAAGAAGAGCAATCTTTGATTGTGGTGTCACAGCACAGTTTGTTCAAGAAAGTCGTGCAAGTGCAAGTGATGATAACACAATTAGTGGAATGCTTGATTACTTTGGAACCATTCAAGACATATTAAAGGTTGGCTTTAGAAGTTTTGAGTTGTTTGTCTTTTGATGTGAAGTGGTTCAAGGTAATCACAAATGGGCCACATGCAACTGTACGTAAAGACAAGAGTGGCCTCATCCAAGTGGACTCCACAAAGATATGGACCGATCAGCAAGATACTTTTGTGTGCCCAGAGCATTGTGAGCAGGTTATCTTTAAAGCGGATCCAAAAGATCCACGCTGGCTATTTGTGGTTCAAGTCGCCCCCCGCAGTAAGCAAATTTGTGAGAATTAGAGCTACAACATGGTGATGTGGATTCACAGGGTAGTGAGGAGTAACAAGAACAAGCCGATATCAACAATGAAGAGGAGCAAGCAAATGAAGAGGAGCAACCAAAGCAAGATCCAAATGAAGAGGTGCAAACCAATGAAGTTGGAAAACCTGTTGAGGAAGAAGACATAGATGATAAGGACATCCTTCATCAAGGGACTTTTAATGATGAGGATGGTGAAATGTACATAGACATAGATCTCTTTGGGGCTACTGATCTTAATGAGGATGATAGAATAGATAATGATTTTTAAAATGATGTATCTTAATGATTATGCAAATAGTTATGACATATTTGTAATGATTTTATAACATTCATTATAGGAACTCAATGGAGTCTTTTTGGGCCCTTTAATTTGCCATGAGGTTATGGAAACGTTTAACTTTTTGACAAATAGGAGCCCGCCATGTAAGCAAAAACCATTGGTGATTAAGAGAGGTGTAAGAGTGGTCAAAGGGTGCACTTTCCCCCCCAAAAAGGGGGGGCAATTTTACAATTTTCGGACCTCCATAACTTCTACATACAAGCTCCGATTTGAGTGGAGATTACAGATCCGTGATCTACGCATCAAGAGCTTTCCATAGATATGTTACATGATATGGTTTTATCCGCTAGATTTTAAATTCTATTTCTCCCCTAAAAATCAAATTCGAATAAAGTAGCCGTTTTGAAGCTTCAAATTAGAAAACGTTTCTTCTTATTAAGAGAAAAGGTTTGACTCCCTTAAACTGCCAAATAAAAGGGCCCAAGAAGACTCCATTGAGGTCCCCATTGTTATATGAGGTGCAAAGTGATATGGTTTACCATTGTTGTTTAGAGAAGTTAATGTTTGTCATATGGTCCTTTCATTGTTTACCATTGTTAATGTTTACCGTCATAATCACTAGTGCAGGTGCAAAGTGATATGGTTTACCATTGTTGTTTATCATTGTTAGTGTTTGTCATATGGTTCTTTCATTGTTTATCATGTAATTTTCATTTCGCACAAGTTTGTCATATTATTTTTTGTCCAACAGGCCATGGGTGATGACTCACCGTCGCTCAACTACAGTCCTGATTTCTCATTTAACCCTACACCTCAGGGCATGAGTGCCAAGCAGTTATATGGTTTTTTCTCTTCCATGACTCCAGAGCAGAGAGCCATGGCTCAGACTTATTGGGGTTCAGGAGCAGGGACATCTGCCTCACCATCTGGCTTCACGACGGCAGTTCCCACACCTGTAGGTACGATAGCAGTTCCCACACCTCATACCACACAGCCTTCCACTCCTCTTACAGCTCGATCTACCACCTCTTCAGATAGACGTCGCTCACGTAGTAGGTCTTCAGGGGGAGGTTGTTGTGGTGGTAGTGCCACAGATGCTGTGACACCACCACCACGTGAGCGTCGTCCTTCGCTCTCATCTGTTGATAGCACACCCCCATAGGTTCACCTTCCACTCCTTGGGGTACACATGACCATGACAACAACAAGATATACACAATTAGGGATGGGGCACCTATAATGAATAGTGCAGGGAAGGCAATGAAGACAGGAATTCGACAATTGTGCACTATACAGTTTCACAACTCTCTTATGACTTTATGGGATCAACAAGATAAGGAGAAGAAAAATTACATAAATACAAAGATAAAGCAAGAGTTTCAGCCATTTGATCCTATGAATGTTGTCTCTAATGAGTGGATACAATATACAGCTCGCATTTTGATGGGGCATCGTAGGTCAGAGGCGAGGGATGCATTTAGAGAGGGAAAAGAGAAACCTGTTTGGCTAGATGATAGGGAGTGGGAAGCCATAGCTCAGGAGCTCACAGAGACACCAGAGAGGTTTCAACAACAAAGAGAGGCGGCAAGGACAAGACTCCAAACAGTAGGGGCTTCTCATCTTGGGAGTGGTGGTTACGAAACCATACGCCACGAATTCGTAAGTATTTGTAGTATTTTTGTTTATCTAAATGTGTGTATGTGGGCTAAATGTTGATTTCTAAAAGTTGTAATTGTTAATCGTTTATGTAGGAGTTGGCCATGAATCGCCCCCCACCAAGTAGGCGAGAAGAGAAGTATGCTCACAAATATGGCCTTGTGGCCTTATTTGAGATGCTTGAAGCAGAAGGAGAGACCATCAATTGGGAGGCATTACCATAATGTAAGACCTTCAAACTATTGGTATATGTAAGCGCCGATATTAATGCCCGACGTAAATACCGACGTCGTGGTTCCGGCGCAGATACCGGGGTTTATACCGATGACGGGGCTTTTTTAGACCCCGTTTAATGACGTCGGTATAAGTACCGGTATTAGGCTATCATGTAGTAGTGAATGGAAAAGTTTCTTATCTTAATTTTTTTTTTCTTCCACACGTTGCTCTATACAGGAAAAGTCACGATTCTTGGTGTGGAGGCAGAAGAAAAAATGATAGTATTTTTTTTGCTACACATTGGGAGGCAAGAGGCGCCTTCTCTTGACTATTGCAACCTACACATAGCTAGCAGATAACGCACGATCACACACCCATATCAGCAACGATGTGTGCAACCAAGGCAAGCGCATACAAACGCTGGGCGCGCCAAGGACCACAAACTCAAGAGCTTCCTCAAGCAGCAGGTGCACAATAGCTGCTAGCAACTAGAGCCATAGTCATCTCCACATGGGGCCGATACACACGCACGTAATGCCGTTGTCCGGACAGCGTTCGCTAGGCAGCAGAACACGACACAGACCCGACAAGTCAAAAACCCAGTTGCATTCGGCCTTAAACTCCTTCCAACAAGTAAACATGCGACTTTGTTGTCTCTTGTGCAGACATGGGCTGTCTCTTGTGCTGCTATCTCTTGCTGCTCGTCGTTTTGCTACGATTGATTGGGCGCCTTCTACAGCCGTGTGTGAGCTTCTACACACAATTGAGAGGACTTGCGCCAGTTTCCCAGCTCTCTCTCTGTCCCACCTTTGAAGTGGCATGTGTGTGGTGATACACACACAAGAAGGCAGCAAAGAACAAGCCACACGCTGCCATGGCGACTACGTGGTATCCACTTGGCATCATCTGCTGCCCTAGTGTGCTGCCTACAAGCATCCGCGGGGATACGAGCGAGCTAGAGGTAATTCCGGCGAAGTTCGGAGCATCATCGGCTTCGAGGTTCTGTCGAGCGGCACTATCGGCTTTGAGTTTCCATCGACGATGACGTAGGGTGCCGGTGCCATTGGCTTCGAGCTTCTGTTCCACGACATATCGTGGTTCCGTGTGTACACTCTACAAAGTTTTTTTACATTTCAATTTTGCATGGTTTTTGTAATTTTTATTTATTAAAAACATGGCTTCGCTTAGGCAAGGGTAGCGTACCTGTCTCAGGAAGTTTAGGGTATTTCTTGAATATTATCACTTATTTCTAGCCTTAAACAGGTTGAGGTTGCCCGCATGTGACAAGAGTATGCCAGATGGAGGCTATTTTGTCCACCTCATGACTTAGCGTGTAGGAGAGCCTAGTGGTGTACGAGGCACGTCCCTAACCCTCTCCTTGTCCATAGACGACCCCATGATTTCGTCCGCAGAGACTGAACACAACCCACTGATGGTTGACCAGTCGATAAGAGATTGGCTATACAGTGTTGGACCTAGGCACATCTATTGTTTGACGACCTTTTGAATGAGGACAAGTTCGGTGATGCATATCCCGATGTTCAATTCGAGGTTGATATAATCTCAGACCAGGAGGTCTCACGCGAGTTCATTTTGTACCTTTTTGCTAGGACTCAAACCTTAGAACAAAATCAAAATTAAATTTTTACCATCCTTAGGAGTTTGCCTATTATTTAGACTCACATCTAGTCACTCCTCGTGTTGCGTCTCCTATGTCCGTGCAAAGAAGAGTACAATTTACTTCTTCTCAGCAGGAGGAGGTTGGGACTTCCATAGGGTGGCAGCAGTCCGTAGAGTTTGCCAAGCAATCCGAAGCGTCTGTTGGGATCTTTAAGGATCTCAAAGTGCAGAGATTGGGAGAGAGAAAAAGGAACGCAACAAAGACACAATTAACATTTTCTTACAGAAGTATCAGACTTACGTAACCTCAAGCATACGCCTGAGGATTTAAGGCCCAATGAGGCAAGTTTTTCCTTGATGGATAAAGAATATAAATGGTGGATGAGTTTGGTCGATAGTGCCAGACGACCTCACACTTGGGTAGAGTTTGGGACAACATTCCACAAAGAGTTTTTACCAGTTAATGAGCTTCAGAGGTCTTGGTAGGAGTGAGACAAATGCTCTATGTGTGACATTTCACTTTGCTGAAATATGATGCCTGTCATGTCATGTATGGGACACATGTATGTGGGATCAAAGTAGATGAAGCCTAGAATGATATGAAATAGCAATGGATGAAGGCTAAGTGTATTTGGGCATGTGAATGGATAAAGGCTAAGGTTATTTGGGCATGTGAATGGATAAAGGCTAAGGTTATTTGGGCATGTGAATGGATGAATGCAAAAGGAAGTCAATGGTCAAAAAGTAGGCACATGGAAAGTGCAAGGGTGCACAAGGTATGTAGGCATTTATGGACACATGGATGGCACAAGGGTGCATGTATCTTGTGGTTAAAGGGCTATTGAGAGTTATTAAATCATGTAATCCTTGGCTCATTTTTAGACCTTGATTAATGCAATCATAATATGATTAGTGCTTTGTTTATTCTTATTTCTAGTGCTTGATTTAATTCTCTTTAGAGTTGTTAATTATCTTTGTTAAGCCATGGATTTGATAATGTTCTATGAACCTCCTTAGATCCTAGAAATTAACATAGTATCAAAGCTAAGGGCCTACACGAGCGCTCCACACCATGTTTCTGATGATGGAGATAATATCTCTAGGAAGGTCAGAGAAATTCTGGTTGAAGAATATTTCTGCATAAGCATTTACTTCCTCCTCATCTGTTACCCAGTTTCGGAAATCATACAGCAACCCATCCATATAGAAAAAATTCTCTCATCCCCGAAAAACTCTAGGTTTGTTTCTAATCTACCCTTTTCAAAGTAGAAACCGGTAGGATCGCCAGTGTATATTCCTAACTCAAATCAGACTTTCACTAAACTTAATTCGGATACATAGAAGTAAGACTGAAATCAGAATACACATGTAGATGACAGAAATGAGTTCGAATGCCATTACGGAACGCATGAGAATCTCCTTAATTCATCATATCCAAAACACAATAGTGCGGCTGATTAAAAACTGCATCAGTTACAAGTAGTTATAACCGCATTCCTTCATTGGAATGTCCCCAAGACATAATGAAAGTCTGAGTAAGGTATTTTGCAAAAAGACTTACAAAAAGGAATTGCTAAACTTGAAAACTAAAACAAAGTAAAATAATCTATGGTACTGTAAATAGAGCCCTAACAATGTCCCTGTCACCCCAAAAGAATTTTCTTTTAATTTTTTTATCTCCACTCCCATATATCATTTTGACCTGCGAGATCTATCACCGAATATCTAAGCGTATTTTATTGCCTTGTCGAAATCCTTAGGCTCCTTAGGCAATAATTTGACAAGTTTGGAATGCTCCTTAGGCTCCTTGTCACAAAACCTTCCAAGAAGATAATGTGGCATACATAGACATGTCATTTGTCCCCCCTTAATGGAGACATGCATACATAGACATGTCATTTGTCCCCCCTTAATGGAGACACATGCATATATCACTTAGCCTACATCATTGGTGGCTAGAGATGATTACATCATCATGAATATACATTGGCGTAACTGCCCATTTCCAGCTTTTCCCACTCACACTGACCTCAGAGGTTGGCATACATCAACCATACATTGTGATACCACTATATCATGGTACCACCATCATAAACATCATAGACATCATACACATAACATGGCATATGTCATGGGAACATAAACATACATATCATCACATAGCCAATCATTGGCTCCATGGTCTTCATCTTCATGTTGAGCTTTATGTTTGTCTTCATCTTGATCTTCATGTGACTCCATCATCATGGGTCTATACATCACCATAGCCCATGAGAATTCATGGCTTACATATATGGTGTACATCATGGAAAAAGCATGAATCATAGGTGCATTACATTGCATTATTGGGACATGGGATAGTTGCATAGGTGTCATAACACATGCCATAATCTTGTCATAGCTTGGCATAGTGACACACATAGATGTATAGACACACATAGATGTGATGCATATAGACACATACAGCTTGGTGATCACTTTGAGAGGTCTTACCACATGGCATTCCAGCTCATGGGCTAGTGTCTATCTCTTGACATTTTCTCAATTCAGTAGAACATTTATGAGCTTTTCTCAACTTAGCTTGGATACATGCATTTAGCTTGAAAAGCACAAGCCTTTTCACATACATTGACCTTTGTACAAGAAGGGACATTGACTTGGGCAACATAAGCATTGAATTTTGAATCTTAATAATTAGATTAAGAGTTCTCAACAAGGATCTCTCCAAGTGCATATGGGATTTGAAGTACCTTCCGTATCAAGGGGCATGAACACCTCAAAAATAATTGAACTTATGAAGCTTATAGAATACCTGAAATGGTTGTCAGATTGTAGACTTGATTCTGCTATGGCCACTAAGCTTATTGAGGTGAGCTTTTTGAGGCCTTGTAGTAGAACCCTAGGGCCAAACTTGGATGGTATAGGTTGCCCAAACTGGTTGTCCACGTGGCTTAATGGCTACTGCAAAAAGGCATTTCTAGAAACGTACCTGTTTTGTGCTAAGTGAAATGCAAGCAGCTGTGTCCACCAATCCCATAGCCCTCTTAGACAAATCTTAAGGGCACCAAGACCAACCTCCCTCTACATGGAATTAGGCGAAAATTGACTCTGTGGGGAGCACGAGCAACGTCTCCCCCAAATATCCACCATAAAAGCCTCTTCTTGATAGCGCGCGATCTGGATAAGGAAAACCTAATTCCTTTGGTTATAGATTGCACCTTTGCTGTATGCTATGACACACGAATTTCTACTAGTGGCTTTTGTTTTTACCTTGATGATTCATGTGTATCATGTGTAAGTAAAGAAGTAGCCAGACACTTTGTTGAGTTTCTGAGCTAAAGAGAGGGCAAATTTTACAGAGCAACTCTAGAGAGTGTATGGATTAGATCTTGGTGTTGGACAGTAGTCCTCCACCTCCATCTTCTCACTCACAACCAGAGTGTAATAGTAGTCTTTTGTAAGGAACCTAGTGTTTCATGCTCGCACAAAGAACTATGTCATTATGTTGGTGTTGGACAGTAGTCCTCCACCTCCATCTTCTCACTCACAACCAGAGTGTAATAGTAGTCTTTTGTAAGGAACCTAGTGTTTCATGCTCACACAAAGAACTATGTCATTATGTTAGGGAGAGGCTGATTATTGCAAAAGATATTAGCCTGGCTTATATCTCTACACATGACTGTGGTAGATATGTTCACAAAGTCTATCTCACGAGATAAAACCAAAGCTTTCCCCATGCCATTTGGGGATCGATTAGCCACACCACAGGATCTCTGTACATGTTTACATCATCACTACAGGGGGGGACTGGTAGCATTTATATGGTAGTGATGTGTGGACATAGACTAATAATGAGCCAGGTCCCTTTTTCCCTCTTTAGGAGGTATTTTCCCCTTTACATATGTATATACTCTTATGAGTGTGTAAGTGACCTTATCATGTCACTTCACTTGTACTTCACTCGTTCTCATTAATTTACTTTGAGTGTTGTTTTTCCATCTCTCTCTCCTTGCTTACTGCATCTATGTGAGTGTTGCTACATTGATCTCCACTTCAACATTGCCTTGATGGATATGTCTTATGGGTAAGCCACATAGATGGCATGAATAGTCACATCTCTTGTGTGGCAGGAGGGATTGCTCGAGGAAAGTGTAGACTATGTGATATAGTCACAAATGACCTATGAGTTATATTGGTTGTTTGGCATATGACAAAGCTGGTGGTGTAGGTGGACTTCATTTCTTAATGGTCTAGCATGGTCGAATGAAGTAAATATTCATGGATGGGGAAGTTGAGGTAGGGGTATGTCGTGAGGTCAAGCATGTGATCTTCCTTTTAGTAAAGGGTGTAGAATTTACTAATATGTGATACTACACGGCAAGGTTAGACACAACTAAATGGGATTGAATGGGGTACATAAGTGTGATGTCCAAGAAGGAGATGGGAATATGACAAAGTTGGTGGTAGGTGGACTTCAAGATGCTATCATCGGGCATGATTGATTGAAGTAAATCCTTCATGGATGGGGAAGTTGAGGTAGCGGGATGTCGTGAGGTCAAGGAAGTGATCTTTCTTTAAGTAAAGGGTGTAGAATTTATGAGCATGTGGTACCACATGGCAAGGTTAGACAATGACTAAATTGGATTCAATGGAGTACAAAAGTGTGGTGTCCAAGGAGGAGATGGCTTGGTTAAAGAAAAAAAGCGTAGTGATGGTGTTGCCACATGCAGTGTGTTGATGCTAGGTTAAGATGATGTGGAAGGTGGGGGTTGAGATAGGGTCTGATAAAGTGGTATTAAATTGAATCAAATAAAGGGACAAGGAACATTTGATGAGAGTAAGGGAATGACCTACATGGGTATGAACATCTACTGAGGTATGAACACCCTTTATAACTGGATAAGATAAGTGTATGTGTATTTGTAAGATTAGTGTGTGCCATCTATCATGTGCTTATTTGTGAGAATCAAAAGATAAGGTTCTAAACCTTGGCTATTTCATAAGAAGATTTTCTATCCAAAAAAATTTACGTCACCAAAAGATTAAGTGTTCAGTGAGTTATGAAGATAAAATTGCTAAAAATACACATGGCGGGACATAAGATAATTTTTAAAAAAAAGATTCATCTAATGTTTCCATACGATACATTCACCAACCTTTATAAATTTATATAATGATATTTGTCTCTCTTCTTTTATACTTTGGTTGGAAATACGGATTTTTCCTCGCATCTTAGCCCTTATTATGTTAAGGACCATGAATTCCACCACTTAAAATATTATTTCTTCCACTTTGTCATCCCCAAGTAATTATGACAGTGTGATTCTTAAACATCATGTCCCCCACCTCTGTTGGACCCCTCCAACATAAACAATCATGTCTCCCCCACCATGCCCTGCCTCTCACTACAACATATCCACCAGTGCACATCATGCCTAGCTTCCTTTAGAGAGTTGGCTCTTAACACACCCATCAACTATGTAACTTCCACACCATATGAAAAGGTCACATCACTGCACCAACACCATCTCTCATGACAATGTACCCCACCTTGTTGAAATTAGAGCAATGTGATGAGCTATGGTGGATCAAATACTAGAATCAACATTATTAACAAAGTGATTAGCAAATAATTAAGATGTGCTAGTGAGTAATTAACAAATAGCTTAATGTAGGCATGGATAATCAAAAACCAGCAAATTCTCATTAGGCCAATGCCTCAATTTATAGCATTTACATCCAAGCATCAAATCCCACTGATTTCTTCTTGATTCACTCCACCTCTCCCAGAATATCTCCTCCTCTTTTGCTTGATTCTCTCCACCTCTTCACTTTTCCCAGAATATCTCCACACTTTCTAAATCTTCTCATGCTACCCTTTATTCTCTCCCAGTAGATTCTTCTCACCTTTTCACAGGTTCTTTCACATTTACACATTCTCTTTTACAGCCTCTAACCAAGGGCTTGTTCTTGCACACACCCTATTCACTTGTATATTTCAACACCTCCCCTCAAGTGAATACTCCTAGAACACCTAGACCCTATACCAAGTTTCCCTCTTACTTGATAGTCTGCCGACCAGTGTCTACCACACCTCCCCTCAAGTTAACTTAGCACACATGGACCCTGTACCAAGTTTCTCTCTTACTTGTTGATAGCCCGCGACCAGTGCCTCAAGTCACTAAACTCATAGTCCTTGACACTCTCTCTCTCTATGTGTCCAAGGCTACTACAAGTGCCTGCGACCTTGACTAAAGTGCTCACACATACATCTACCACGTGGCCTACATCATCGGTGGCTCAGAGGTGGTTTTACTTTGTTGGGGCATGTTACATTGGGTTGTGGGGTCTCTCTCTCTCTCTCTCTCAAAAAAGATTTTCCGACTCCACTTCCTTTGGAGCCTCCATGAAGTTTGCCGATGTCGTTTCTTCTCCACTAGGTTTGCTGTAGCAGTCTCTTGCCATGTGTCCTGGCTTTCCACAGTTGTGGCAAGTGAAGGTCCTTCCTCCTACTTTGCCTCTGCCTCTTCCTCATCCTCATCCTCGAGATAATCCTCCTCGGGTGAAGAATGCTTTTACTTCTCCTGCTGTTGAGTCGAGCCACTTCTTCTCTTTGCCTCTGCTCTCTTGCTCTAGTAGAGCTATTTCTATCTCACGTAGCTTCAATTTAGGTACATTCTTTAGTGTTGCTACAATATTTTCATATTCACCTTTGTCCACACTCTTCAAAAGCACTGCTAGTGCCGCATCTTCTACCTTTTTGCAAATAGCTGCTCTGCTAGTTGTTGCTTCATGCTTTTATATCTGTTCAAGTGTGTGATTAAAGGTTCACTTTCCTTCATGTCCAATTTTTAGAATTGCAGTAACAGATTTATCTTTGAATTCTTTGCTTGTGTGCCAAATAATTTATTGAGTTCATCCCATGCATCTTTTGCCCATTGTATCCCTGTGATGTGATGAATGATTTCATCATATAAACTGAGTGCAATAAGTCCCAATGCTTTTTCATTCCTGCTCTTCCACTCATTTTTCCCTCTCGCCTCTGGGCATTCATCTCTTCCCTCAACTAGCCCCCACAGATTTTTCCTCATGAGCAAATACATGGTTTTTGTCTGCCATGTGTAAAACTGCTTCCCATTAAATTTGGCTATTTCTTGTGCTGTACTCATGATGATGTGAAGGGGGTCTTACCTCTTGATCCAATTTCAAGATTCAAGGACAGTGTCTACCCTTTTTCAACTCAATCTGGTGTTTAAGAGATGATTACAACAAATTTATCGGCATAAAATCACCAGAAATTACATTAAATCAAGGGTAACCAATTTGTACGGAATGGTTGGAGTATCAAACCAACCCCGAACTGCAATCTGAAGTTATAGGGATCTGTATCAGATACCTAATGGTTAATTTGAACCCTCAATTGCACCAAAATATAGTGATTAGTACTGATTAATCATTGATTAGCAAATTAATCCACTATTTTGTGTGCAAAAAACAGACTATGCAGGGAGTCCATATCTGGTGCCTTAGACTTAAAATGAGCTTAAATGCTTTCAAGGCCATCAATAGCAATGAGTCTAGTAGAGGATTAAGCCAAGAAACACAATATTTGACCAAACATTGAATGCTTAATCTCTGTTTTACCAAAGTCACCTGCTGCCTCTGCAGATTTTATGAAGAGCTTGGATCTCACTGTAGACTTGATCAATTTGAGTTCTGACTTCACCAGCTTGTAGAGCATGCTTGAAAACACCTGGGGCTAACACGAATTAGAACCATTTGATTTGTGGAAGTGAAGATCTCAATTTTTCTCCCATAAACAAGCGCCTGCTAAATTCGTGAATTCTCCTTCATCCGACGGCAGTTTGCTACGTTGTTTCGACTGGCTGGAGTAGCAATGAGTTGGCTAGTTAGGGTTAGAAGCAATAGGCCTAATTTTGAGTGTGCAAGGAGCTAGAGCTCCTCCACCAACTGGGGGTATAGAGGTGAGTTGAAAAATAACTAAAAATTTGATTAATTTTTAATTATCTACTAATCTTGATTAATTAGATAATGGGCTCATAAACCTAATGGATTCTAGGCATGGCTTTGATACCATATTGAAATTAGAGCAATGTGATGAGCTATGGTGGATCAAATACTAGAATCAACATCATTAACAAAGTGATTAGTAAATAATTAAGATGTGATTAGTAATTAATAAATAGCTTAATGTAGGCATGGATAATCGAAAACTAGCAAATTCTCATTAGGCCAATGCCTCAATTTATAGTGTTTACATCCAAGCATCAAATCCCACTGATTTCTCTTTAATTCACTCCACCTCTCCCAAAATATCTCCACCTCTTTTGCTTGATTCTCTCCACCTCTTCACTTTTCCCAGAATATCTCCACACTTCCTAAATCTTCTCATGCTACCCTTTATTCTCTCCCAGTAGATTCTTCTCGCCTTTTCACAAGTTCTTTCACATTTACACATTCTCTTTTACAGCCTCTAACCAAGGGCTTGTTCCCACACACACCCTATTCACTTGTATATTTCAGCACCTCCTCTCAAGTCAATCCTCCTAGAACACCTAGACCCTATACCAAGTTTCCCTCTTACTTGATAGTCTACGACCAGTGTTACCACACCTCCTCTCAAGTTAACTTAGCACACCTGGACCCTGTACCAAGTTTCTCTCTTACTTGATAGCCCGCGACCAGTGCCTCAAGTCCCTAAACTCATAGTCCTTGACACACTCTCTCTCTATGTGTCCAAGGCTACTACAAGTGCCCGTGACCTTGACTAAAGTGCTCACACATAGATCTACCACATGGCCTACATCATCGGGGGCTCACAGGTGGTTTTACTTTGTTGGGGCAGGTTACATTCGGTTGTGGAGTCTCTCTCTCTCTCTCTCTCTCTCTCTCTATCTCTCTCTCTCTCTCTCTGAAAAGATGATCCGTCTCCACTTCCTTTGGAGCCTCCATGAAGTTTGCCGATGATTTCGTTCCTTCTCCACTGGGTTTGCTGTAGCACTCTCTTGCTATGTGTCCTGGCTTTCCGCAGTTGTGGCAAGTGAAGGTCCTTTCTCCTACTGTGCCTCTTCCTCGTCCTCGTCCTCATCCTCGTCCTCGAGAGAATCCTCCTCGGGTGAAGAATGCTTTTTCTTCTCCTACTGTTGAGTCGAGCCATTTCTTCTCTTTGCCTGTGCTCTCTTTCTCTAGTAGAGCTGCTTCTATCTCATGTAGCTTCAATTCAGGTACATTCTTTAGTGTTGCTACAATATTTTCATATTCACCTTTGTTCACAATCTTCAGAAGCACTGCTAGTGCCTCATCATCTTCTACCTTTTTGCCAATAGCTGTTTGCTTAATGCTTTTATATCTATTCAAGTGTGTGATTAAAGGTTCACTTTCCTTCATGTCCAATTTGTAGAATTGCATTAACAGATTTATCTTTGAATTTTTTGCTGGTGTGCCAAATAATTTATTGAGTTCATCCCATGCATCTTTTGCCCATTGTATCCCTGTGATGTGATAAATGATTTCATCATTTAAACTGAGTGCAATAAGTCCCAATGCTTTTTCATTCCTACTCTTCCACTCATTTTCCCCTCTCCTCTGGGCATTCATCTCTTCCCTCAACTAGCCCCCACAGATTTTTCCTCATGAGCAAATACATGGTTTTTGTCTACCATGTGTAAAACTGCTCCCCATTAAATTTGGCTATTTCTTGTGCTGTACTCATGATGATGTGAAGGGGGTCTTACCTCTTGATCCAATTTCAAGATTCAAGGGCAGTGTCTACCCTTTTACAACTCAATCTGGTGTTTAAGAGATGATTACAACAAATTTATCAGCATAAAATCACCAGAAATTACAATAAATCAAGGGTAACCAATTTGTACGGAATGGTTGGAGTATCAAACCAACCCCGAACTGCAATCTGAAGTTGTAGGGATCTGTATCAGGTTAATTTGAACCCTCAATTGCACCAAAATATAGTGATTAGTACTGATTAATCATTGATTAGCAAATTAATCCACTATTTTGTGTGCAAAAAACAGACTATGCAGGGAGTCCATATCTGGTGCCTTAGACTTAAAATGAGCTTAAATGCTTTCAAGGCCATCAATAGCAATGAGTCTAGTAGAGGATTAAGCCAAGAAACACAAGATTTGACCAAACATTGAATGCTTAATCTCTGTTTTACCAAAGTCACCTGCTCTGCAGATTTGATGAAGAGCTTGGATCTCACTGTAGACTTGATCAAATTGAATTTTGACTTCACCAGCTTGTAGAGCATGCTTGAAAACACTTCGGGCTAAGAGGAATTAGACCCATTTGATTTGTGGAAGTGAAGATCTCAATTTTTCTCCCAAAAACAGGCGCCTGCTAAATTTGCAAATTCTCTTTCGTCTGACGGCGGTTTGCTGCGTTGTTTCGACTGGCTGGAGTAGCAATGAGTTGGCTAGTTAGGGTTAGAAGTAATAGGCCTAATTTTTAGTGTGAAAGGAGCTAGAGACCCTCCACCAGCTGGGGGTACAGAGGTGAGTTGAAAAATAACTAAAAATTTGATTAATTTCTAATTATCTACTAATCTTGAGATTAATTAGATAATGGGCTCATAAACCTAATGGATTATAAATATGGCTCTGATACCATGTTGAAATTAGAGCAATGTGATGAGCTATGGTGGATCGAATACTAGAATCAACATCATTAACAAAGTGATTAGCAAATAATAAGATGTGATTAGTGAGTAATTAACAAATAGCTTAGTGTAGGCATGGATAATAAAAAACCAGCAAATTCTCATTAGGCCAATGCCTCAATTTATAGTGTTTACATCCAAGCATCAAATCCCCAAGATTTCTCCTTGATTCACTCCACCTCTCCCAGAATATCTCCACCTCTTTGCTTGATTCTCTCCACCTCTTCACTTTTTCCAGAATATCTCCACACTTCCTAAATCTTCTCATGCTACCCTTTATTCTCTCCCAATAGATTCTTCTCACCTTTTCACAGGTTCTTTCATATTTACACATTCTCTTTTACAACCTCTAACCAAGGGCTTGTTCCCGCACACACCCTATTTACTTGTATATTTCAACACCTCCCTTTAAGTGAATACTCCTAGAACACCTAGACCCTATACCAAGTTTCCCTCTTACTTGATAGTCTGCGAGACCAGTGTCTACCACACCTCCCCTCAAGTTAACTTAGCACACCTGGACCCTGTACCAAGTTTCTCTCTTACTTGATAGCCCGCGACCAGTGCCTCAAGTCCCTAAACTCATAGTCCTTGACACTCTCTCTCTCTCTATGTGTCCAAGGCTACTACAAGTGCCTGCAACCTTGACTAAAGTGCTCACACATACATCTACCACATGGCCTACATCATCGGTTGCTCAGAGGTGATTTTACTTTATTGGGGCAGGTTACATTCGGTTGTGGGGTCTCTCTCTTGGGTTTGCTGTAGCAGTCTCTTGCCATGTGTCATGGCTTTCCACATTTGTGGCAAGTGAAGGTCCTTCCTCCTACTCTGCCTCTTCCTCGTCCTCGTCCTCGAGAGAATCCTCCTCGGGTGAAGAATGCTTTTTCTTCTCCTGCTGTTGAGTCGAGCCATTTCTTCTCTTTGTCTCTACTCTCTTGCTCTAGTAGACTGCTTCTATCTCATGTAGCTTCAATTCAGGTACATTCTTTAGTGTTGCTACAATATTTTCATATTCACCTTTGTCCACACTCTTCAGAAGCACTGCTAGTGCCTCATCATCTTCTACCTTTTTGCCAATAGCTGCTAGTTGTTGCTTAATGCTTTTATATCTGTTCAAGTGTGTGATTAAAGGTTCACTTTCCTTCATGTCCAATTTGTAGAATTGCATTAACAAATTTATCTTTGAATTTTTTGCTCGTGTGCCAAATAATTTATTGAGTTCATCCCATGCATCTTTTGCCCATTCTATCCATGTGATGTGATGAATGATTTCATCATTTAAACTGAGTGCAATAAGTCCCAACGCTTTTTCATTCCTACTCTTCCACTCATTTTTCCCTCTCGCCTCTGGGCATTCATCTCTTCCCTCAACTAGTGTTATATGTACATTATGTGTGCTATATTATATACACATTATGTGTGCATATACTAGGAGGCTAACCCACATTAGGCTTGTGAGCATGGGAGCATGGGAACAAGCTCTAGTGGAGCATGGGTTAGGACTAACCTTAAGGTTTAAGGTTAGGGTCAGGCATCCAAGGGTCACACATGAGGAATGGAAAGTCAAGAGTCACTTGAGGGCCCTCCTATATAATAGGGGCATGGGGCACACTCAAGGGGGCTTGGAGGTTTGGGCTCCATGAGGCCAAGGCTATGCTATGGTCTCTTGTGTAGAGGTCCATATCTACTCACCTACCATTTCACACTATAGCTACATGCTATTGGTTTGTATTATACCTCTTGATGGTATGGGACATCAAGGTAGAGGTATGATGTATTTCATTCTTTATTCATGTGTGCATCCCTTGGGCTCGGGGGTGGTTGGGTGGTTGAGTTTATGCCTGTTCTATGCATGTTTTATGCATAACAATTATCTAGAGAGATCTTAGGGTTTTAACAGTGGTATCAGAGCAATCTCTATTTAATTGTTGATTTTTTTTAGTAAATTTTAATATTTACTAATAAAATGTTATTTTTTTGTTGATTTGTGTTGATGAAATGCACATGGATCATCGTTATGGTGATTGGAACGTGTGGTACTTCAATTCAATGGACGAATCGACGTTGCGGGGAAATTCCGTGAGTTAATGCTATTTTTCTCTATTTTTAATGGTTAAAATCGAGCATTAATGGAATTTTTTACAAAAATACCATAAAGTTTATGGTGGATATTTTTGTAGGATGGATTCCCTGAATTTCTAGAATTTTTTAGAAATTTTTCCTAATTTTTTAGGAATTTTTTGAGCATTTTTATGATTAAAAATGTATTTTTTATACATTTTTGCGGGTTTTTTCCGCGGGAATGCGATCAAATTTCTGTCAATTTGCTACTGAAATTCAGTAGGGGACAGCGTGTTGATGCATAAATTGCTCTCCCGTGTGCGTGGGGTCCTCTCCGCCTCTCAAATCTGATTTTTCTTTCTCTTTTCCGGGTGAAAATTCTCTTAAAAATGAATTTTTTACATTAATCATAATTAATGCTAATTATGATTAAGGATTTAATTGAAAAAAGCTTAATTGAGGATTAAGCTAATCTCTGATTAACAGAGAGAAGGGTGGAGAAAGAGAATGGAGAGGAAAGGGAGGAGAGAGGGGAGAAGAGAGAATCAATGTCTCTCTCTCTCTTACACGCAGCAGGCGACGACGGGAGGGGGGGGCTGCGCAGCAGCCGTCCGCCGGCGAAAAATCGCCCCCCCCCCCCCCCTAAAAAAATCAAAAGGCTAAAAGCCTTAATAAAACATATATTCATTTTTTTTTTTTAAAAATGAGTTTTTTTTATTTAAAAAAAAAGGCTTTTGAATTTATTTCAAGGAAAAAGCTTGGGAAAAAGCCTGGAAGTTTCTGAAAATTACTGGATTTGAGTAAAAAATCTCAGAAAAAATCCTGAAAATTTCTTATTGAAAAATATTGGCTTTTCAACTTCCGGAAAACCTTTGGCTTTCCGTTTTCCCAAAACCTTTTGGCTTTCCGAATTCCGGAAAAACTTTTGACCTTCCGTATTCCGGAAACCTTTGACCTTTCACATTCCGAATTTTTTTTGTCTTTTCATTTTCCCAAAACTTTTGGCTTTCCGTATTCCGGGAAAACCGTTGGAATTCCGAAATTTTTTGACCGTTCGTATTCTAAATGCGTTCGGGGTTGATTAAAAATTTCAAAAAATTCATGAAAATTAGTGGAAAATTAGACAAAGGTTATTTTAAATTTTGGAAAATGTGGGGTTGGTGTTTGGCATGTGGTGTGTCCATTCGGGCGCCCGTGACCATTCAAATTCCTTTAAAAATATATTTTTTGACCCAGAAAATTAGAAAAATCCATTAAAATTGAAAATTTTCATTGGATTTGAGAATTGTCGGGCGAAATTGGAAATTTCGTGAACGATGGGATTCTCAGGGAAAATTAGGAAATTTCTAGAAATTATTTTTAGAAATCCTAAAAATTGGTATTTTTAAAATATCAATGGTATTTTGGCAAATTAAATTGCTAAAAATTTTCTGGAAAAATATAGGTTTGGAATGCCATGAGATAGGTTTGGTGGAATTCAAAATTATTATATTTTGAGGCCCTGTAAAATTTGGGAAAATTAGAAAAAAATCATGATAATTCTTTTT
Organism: Cibotium barometz; assembly: GCF_041138505.1. Classification (NCBI taxonomy): domain Eukaryota; kingdom Viridiplantae; phylum Streptophyta; class Polypodiopsida; order Cyatheales; family Cibotiaceae; genus Cibotium; species Cibotium barometz. The sequence continues at coordinate 46,283,457 of NC_141087.1, forward strand.
CTCGAGAATTTAATATTTTCGAGGGTTATTTAATGTTGAAGTACGTTTTCTCGTGCTGACATTAGATAGATGCGTATTATTCACATATTATTAATACGATTATACCTCGTATTAATGGATATTTATGTTTGGATTAATTCTAAACGATGTATTCATGATTTTTTACCATTGTTTAGCCATTCCTTTTGGACATGTTCCTTAATTTCTTTTGATGGCTATAATTTACGTTCAAAGTGTGTTTCACCTTTGACACTTTTCCATGATAATTTATTTTGCACTTATTAAAGTGTGGTTTGTGCTTAATTTCTTAAGCCTCTATCATGGGTCAGTTGATCGGTCTGTTTTGGTGGATTTTATTGGATGTTTTCCAAGTTTTATATGGACTCATCAGGTTTTGCCTAGATCACTTATGTCTAGGGTTTTCTTATTGAGTGTTACACACATGTGTTTCACTTTCTTACTTTGGAGTTTTATTTGAACAACACAATGTTCATATACTCCGGATTGATGAGTTGGCCACCAATTTAAATGCTTCTTTTGGCATGATTTATGTCCATTAGATGGTATGCATTGATTTTTATGATCAACTATGTTATTTATGGATTGAAGGAGCTTCTATGCTTTTATCCATGGTTTTAAAAGGATCTTTTGATCTTTTGGATAATTTCATGTACTTTGAAGGTAGCATTTACCTTCATTTTTTTTGCACGTAATTTTGGAGTATATTTTTTGTACTCTTGTACATATTCCAACTCGGATACCTAGTTGCTTATATATCTAGGTGAGTTATTTTTCTACCTTAACTTTATGGTGTTTTGGGTAGTTATCATTAGAAAGGCGCCAATAATTCAATTTCTTTTCTAATGATGTACTCATAAGGATTTATTCCTTGATGTAGTCTCAAGTATATAGAGACAGGTTTAGTATGTGAAAGTCTGGATAAGGCCATCTTATTCCTTTTATACAGGATTTTATTCATATTTTCCTAGACGGCATACTAGGGAGTTTCAAATTATTAAGGTATGTATGGGTGGTATCATGGTGGTATGGGACGCTAGGGATCCCTCACATATATTATCTTATGGGATAATTTGGGCTCAAGATTGTTGCTTTGCTTACATCACTTAGCATGTTGACCTCAACATTCAAAGACAATCTTATTTTCTAAATTCACTAGAAGTTATAGTGTGGGCATTCTCTAGATAAATTTCTTTTATCTATAGCCTAAATGTTATGATGAGGGCAATCTCATCGGCATTTTCACTTGTTGAAATCTCTTTCTTTAGAGTTCAAACAAGTTTATCTTGTTGTGTTCGGATAAGGAAATTTGGATTCTTCCTTTGTTGGCATTTCTTTCTTTAGTTCCGTACTTTAGGTGATTTACACAATCAACCTGATAGGTTTACGGATGGACATATGTGTCTCATCGAGACGTTGATGATTCTTTATGTTGATATGGATAACTCGAGACGTTGAGTATTCCATATGCAGATGTGGGTATGTCGGGGCACCGATGAATCCCTGGTTTCTGCTGTTATAATGCCATGTTTTCCTACTTTATTCCGAATGGTTTACAACGAGGAAGTTACTTTGAATGTGAATTATTCTGATCATCCGCAGTAGTCTGATTGGGCAAACAGAATGTATGAATCAGATTGTAGAGTATATGCTTCGTGCATGTCTCTAGAAAATCATCATATTGGAAAATATTTCAATGATGGAATTTGCCTATAACAGTTCTAAATTTACGGCTATTATTTTAGTCCGTGCATACTTATGTATGGGTATCAACTCAGGGCACCTATTGATGTCAGTCTTAAGGACATCGAGCTTGATGCATCGAGGGATTTCTTGCAAGATATGCAGGAAATTCTGACCGAAGCTCGGGATTCTATCAGGAGTGCTCATGATAGGGCACGGTTTTATGTTGATAGAGAACGCTCATTTTGGTCTTTTGAACCAGGAGCGTTGGTTTATTTTAATGTTCCTAAAGATTTTCAGACTTTGTCAATGGGAAAATGCTCGAATTTATCTCCTAGATATTGTGGTCCATTTCGAGTTATATATCGGATTGGCACGGTTGCGTATGAACTAAAACTATCTCCAATTGTTAGAGTTCATCCAGTCTTTCATATTGATAGATTGAAAGGGAAACTGGGAGGTGAGGATGACATAGTTACTCCTCAAGAACTCGTTAAAGTCGATGAATTATCCTATGTTCCACATGAACTTGATAAGGTACATGAATTCAGGGAAAGGAAACTTTGTAGTTGACTTATCCTTGAGGTTAAAATTAGGTGGAAAGATAGGGAAATTGAGGATTCGACTTGGGAGTCGGTTGAGATTGTTCAGCGCAGTTCTCCTTCTTTTCATTGCAAGAGTGCAATGTTTTGAGAGAGGGGAAGTATGTTATATGTACATTATGTGTGCTATATTATATACACATTATGTGTGCATATACTAGGAGGCTAACCCACATTAGGCTTGTGAGCATGGGAGCATGGGAACAAGCTCTAGTGGAGCATGGGTTAGGACTAACCTTAAGGTTTAAGGTTAGGGTCAGGCATCCAAGGGTCACACATGAGGAATGGAAAGTCAAGAGTCACTTGAGGGCCCTCCTATATAATAGGGGCATGGGGCACACTCAAGGGGGCTTGGAGGTTTGGGCTCCATGAGGCCAAGGCTATGCTATGGTCTCTTGTGTAGAGGTCCATATCTACTCACCTACCATTTCACACTATAGCTACATGCTATTGGTTTGTATTATACCTCTTGATGGTATGGGACATCAAGGTAGAGGTATGATGTATTTCATTCTTTATTCATGTGTGCATCCCTTGGGCTCGGGGGTGGTTGGGTGGTTGAGTTTATGCCTGTTCTATGCATGTTTTATGCATAACAATTATCTAGAGAGATCTTAGGGTTTTAACAACTAGCCCCCACAGATTTTTCCTCATGAGCAAATACATGGTTTTTGTCTGCCATGTGTAAAACTGCTCCCCATTAAATTTGGCTATTTCTTGTGCTGCACTCATGATGATGTGAAGGGGGTCTTACCTCTTAATCCAATTTCAAGATTCAAGGGCAGTGTCTACCCTTTTACAACTCAATCTAGTGTTTAAGAGATGATTACAACAAATTTATCAACATAAAATCACCAGAAATTACATTAAATCAAGGGTAACCAATTCGTACGGAATGGTTGGAGTATTAAACCAACTCCGAATTGCAATCTGAAGTTATAGGAATCTGTATCAGATACCTAATGGTTAATTTGAACCCTCAATTGCACTAAAATATAGTGATTAGCACTGATTAATCACTGATTAGCAAATTAATCCACTATTTTGTGTGCAGAAAACAGAGTATATGGGGAGTCCAGATCTGGTACCTTAGACTTCAAATGAGCTTAAATGCTTTCAAGGCCATCAATAGCAATGAGTCTAGTAGAGGATTAAGCCAAGAAACACAAGATTTGACCAAACATTAAATGCTTAATCTCTGTTTTACCAAAGTCACCTGCTGCTCTGCAGATTTGATGAAGAGCTTGGATCTCACTGTAGACTTGATCAAATTGAGTTCTGACTTCACCAGCTTGTAGAGCATGCTTGAAAACACCTGGGGCTAACACGAATTAGAACCATTTGATTTGTGGAAGTGAAGATCTCAATTTTTCTCCCAGAAATAGGCGCCTGCTAAATTCGGGAATTCTCCTTCACCGATGACGGTTTGCTGCGTTGTTTCGATTGGCTGGAGTAGCAATGAGTTGGCTAGTTAGGGTTAGAAGAAATAGGCCTAATTTTGAGTGTGCAAGGAGCTAGAGCTCCTCCACCAGCTGGGGGTACAGAGGTGAGTTGAAAAATAACTAAAAATTTGATTAATTTCTAATTATCTACTAATCTTGATTAATTAGATAATGGGCTCATAAACCTAATGGATTCTAGGCATGGCTCTGATACCATGTTGAAATTAGAGCAATGTGATGAGCTATGGTGGATCAAATACTAGAATCAACATCATTAACAAAGTGATTTAGTAAATAATTAAGATGTGATTAGTGAGTAGTTAACAAATAGCTTAATGTAGGCATGGATAATCAAAAACTAGCAAATTCTCATTAGGCCAATGCCTCAATTTATAGTGTTTACATCCAAGCATCAAATCCCACTGATTTCTCCTTGATTCACTCCACCTCTCCCAGAATATCTCCACCTCTTTTGCTTGATTCTCTCCACCTCTTCACTTTTCCCAGAATATCTCCACACTTCCTAAATCTTCTCATGCTACCCTTTATTCTCTCCCAGTAGATTCTTCTCACCTTTTCACAGGTTCTTTCACATTTACACATTCTCTTTTAGAGCCTCTAACCAAGGGCTTGTTCCCACACACACCCTATTCACTTGTATATTTCAACACACCTATTATCACCATGTGCTATAGTCAAAAAATATCTAGAGACTACAAAATGTTTGCGTTGTGAACATTATACATAAAATCCTTCTTTGAGAACTAAGATGTTAAAGTGACAACATTTTCTAGGCCTAGCAAGGAAGATTCCAAATTGAAACATGATCATAAACATGTTCTTTTGTGATTTGCATAGTTTTTTATGGAAAAAGATGCTCGTCACATCATTATGTGGCAATGTGAGTGATTTATATGGTTCCCACTTGTAACATTTCCACTCCTTCTTATTAATATATTTAGGGCATCTTTTGATGTACTCAAAAAATGGGGAGAGTGTGTTACTAATATTGGTTCTTTGGAAAAATGACAATTATGTACACTTTGTTTTGATATAGACATAAACAATCTTGTTTCGCTAGTATATCTTTAAAGTGACCTTGCACTTATCAACACATGTTTTTTGAATGTTATGCATGCACGTTGAATCCAATGGTATGGGAAATGATTTATGAGAAAATGGCATTTATGGTGTTAATGTATAAGTGATCTCTTAAGTTCATGGTCTATCATCATAGAAGTTTTAAAGATAAGTCCATTATGCATATTACTATGGCCATGGATTGTGAAAGACCACTTTGTATATTTTGTGTATTTATGATACTTAATTCTCATGATCTTCATTTGATACACTATTTATCTTTTTTTTTTTCATTGTTGTAGCCAATGATAGTAATGAAGACTTTGGCGTTTTACACCTAGCACTCTAGACATATTTTTTTAAGCAATCACATAGTTCAAGACATATGAAGAACATGTGCAATATCACATGTCTTAAAATTGAAACACACATTAATTTAATACATACATGATTTTCTAGAGGTAAGGATCCAAGTCAAAGTTGAGTAACTCTGGAGGTTATCTTCAAATTGAAACACATTAATACATACATAATTTTCTAGAGGCAAGGATCAAAGTAAAAATATGGAGGTTATCTACATTATTAAAAATATTTATTTTTCTAGATGGAAACAAAACTATAACTTCTTTTTAGATAAAAATATGCATTTAAGTTTTATGTTATGTGAAAACTGTAACAAAGGGACATTTAGACATCAAGAATTTTGTAGATTTGTCTATTCTTGGGATGTAGATGATTAAAATTCATAGCAAGGTGCTTATAATGCATCCCATGCACTTATTTTTTTTATACATGGTATGCCAAGTTAGGTTTGTTTTTGCTATTCTTGAGTTCATCTTCTTCTCTCTCACGTTTTTTGCATGAGGCTTGATTCAGAGACCTAGGTTGCGTTGCATGGAGGCTTGATAGTACCTATAGCTTTTATCTCAAATTTTTTAGCAAGGGCTCTTTTTTTTATTAAGCACATTTAGTACTATAGCCAAGAGTGTTGGAGAGAATTTCATCATGCCTGATGTTTTAATTCATTTGTTGATGGGAATAATAGTGGCTTAGAATAGAGCTTTAATAAGGAGTTTGGGATCCTAGCTATTGTTACATGAGGCATACAAAAGGACCAAAGCAGTGTTGAGAATACTTGGCAGTGGTCTAGGTGTACACAAGTCTATGAGGGTCAAATATCCAGTAGAGATATGATGGTGGGTATACAACCCATCATTATGCATATGTGATCAAAGCTAATATAAGATATAGAGACCACATGTTTTGTGAGGAGGTACTTAAACATAAGAATTGGGAAGATGCCATGGATAAACCTACATTGGATGCACATGTGACATGGGAGCTGGTGCCTTTGCCTACTATGGAGAAGAAGGTAATTGGATGCAAGTGGGTCTATAAAGTAAACTAGAATTCAGATAGTCTGTGAGCAGGTATAAGGCAAGATTAGTAACCAAAGGACATGCACATACCTATGGCATTGACTATGAGGAGACTTTCAGCCCAGTTACTAGGATGGCAGCTGAGATCTCGTATATAAAGCAAGATTGATAGACAAAGGATTTGCACAAACCAATGGCATTGACTATGAGGAGGCTTCTAGCCTAGTTAGATGGCAAAACTGTGACAATTGTGAGAGTAATCATTGGCTATGGTTGCCGGTAAGGGATGGTCTTTACATTGAATGGATGTAAAAAATACATTTTTACATGGTGATTTACATGGCTTGGAATAGGAACCTAGAGCACAATCACACGATAGGAGAGTATCAGATTGAGATAGCCATTGTTCTAGTAGTCATCTATGTTGATGACTTGATTATTATCTCACAGGGAACACTAATGCTATCATTCATAAGGTGAAGATGCTCATTAATATAAAGTTTAAAATAAAGAACTTGGGTGAGCTGCAATACTTCCTAGGTACAAAGGTGATTAGATCACATGATGGGATTTGTATTTTGCTAAGGTAATATGCTTTGGACATGCTATCCAAGTATGAGATGATAGGCTATAAGCCAATCTTAGTGCCATTAGAGAAGAACACAAAACTAGCTTTAGATACATGTGATCTTTTGGAGAACCCTATTATGTATAGGAACATTGTTGGGAGTCTCATTGACAAAACTGGTTTTAGATACATGTAACCTTTTGGATACCCTATTATGTATAGGCATATTGTTGGTAGTCTCAGCAACATGACTATCACCATGAGCTATGGTGTTGGATTGGTGAGTCAGTTTATACAAGCCCCAAAAAAAAGCCACACTTGGATGCTGCTATGAGGATACTCAAGTACATAAATTCCATATTACACTATGGACTTTTCTATGAGGTTAGACTACATATATAAGTATATGCATGTGTAGACACTATGGACGAGTACACGTACAAGTATATAGATGCAAATCAGTCTAGTCGCATCTCAGATAGGAGATCTATTAACGATTTTATGTTTTCTTTTGGGAGCAATGCTTGACAAAGGCTGAATATAGGGGAGCTAATATGGAAGCATGTGAGGTAGCCTGGTTGTGTTTGAAGCTACTTGCAGATATATGTGAGCTCATGGTTGGATAAGGTTGTTATCATTTTATTGGTGACAACATGAGAAATATACATTTGGTTAGTAATTGAGTGTATCATGCTAGGACAAAGCACACTGAGGTGCATTATCACTTTGTGATGGAGAAGGTTCTAGTAGGTGATGTGGATTTGGCATATATCAGCACAAAAGATCATGTAGCTGATATATTTAGAAAGGTGTCATACTACAGAGAAGCTCCACAGTTTAGGAGCTTCTAGAGAAAGGTAAAGAGATTGAGTTAAAGAGAGAGTGTGTGTGTGTTAGAGAGAGAAACATGCCTCTTGTAAGTTTTATGGGACCCCCACAGGTACAATGAGAGAATGCATCATCCTCAAAAGGGGATGATCGTGTCCCACCACTAATTACATAGTCATAGCTGGCATAGAAGAACCATGACACTTAAGGCACCTCCGAGAATAGTAGTTATGGTACGTTTGGTGTGAACGAGGATATCTTGAACCCTTCATTATCAACCTTGTCATCTAAGTACACACCATCATTTTACCCCAAACACACACCACTCCTCTTGTTTGATGTGATGTGTCGAGCGACCAACCCCTCCAACCCTACTAATGCAAATTTCCAAAACCTCACCCAACAACAAAGATGAAGACAAGCCCACAATAATAACCCTAATGGAGATCCAAAACCTCACCAATAGAGATGAATACCACATCATAAATGCCAACCTTAATAGACCCTCAGGGAAGTCACTAACAAGGCTCAGTGGGTAACCCAAGAGTATCCTAGCTAGCCATGGTAGGTTTGATGCAAAGAACACACCTGGCTTTAGAAGCCTACCTATGAGTAAAAAATAAACGATTGAGTGGGACCCTTAACCAAAGATGTTGTACCCCCAACCCAAGCCTCACTATGGGTGCTAGAAGCTCAAGGTGTTGGCTACAAGGGAAAACCTTGTGTTTGGGTCCCAAAAACCTTGTCGTCTCTGCACCATAACCCCCTCATCCAAAAATATCAAAGCGATGGCGCTAGTACCAACCTATGCCAACCTAGCACAAGCAACACCTTTATGGATCCTAATGAAGCTATTGCCCAAGATCTCTATGAAGGGAACCCCTACATTTGGGGTTCAACATCAAATAAAATTATGCCTTGGGCCTCTATAAACATACCCTCAAATGTCATTTGTGTGGAGACCTAAAGCCATGCCTCCGACACCACCCACCCCCAAAATTTAAGCAAGAGTGGAAGCAGTGATAGTACCCTTGACTCATGTGGTGTTAACCTACCAAGAAGACAATCAAAAGAACCCGTGGACGTTTCACCACATACATGGTGGTCTCACCCTTGTTAATCCAATCAAGGAGGAGCCTCCACCATTGTTGCCAAGCCCTTGAGAAAGAGTCACATGTGTGCCCCCTTCGAAACACCAAGCATCCCCCAAGCTCAAGGGGATCACCACGGTCTACATCCCCGTGCACCACACCACAACATCATCTAGAAGGGTGGTAAAGTTAAGGCAAGCACACTAGTAAAGCCGACAGTGGTAGCATCTTAGCTTTTGTTATGGATGGGTAAGTGGTTCTCCACCTTTGCTTACTAAGCCCACACATAGTAATACCTTAAACCTTAACCCCCTATTGTATATATGTATCGTAATACCCCCACTCAAATGTATAGTCACATCTATCAGGAATGGTTCAAAACCTAAAAACCCAAAAAAAAAACTTAGAACATGCACATACACGCAAAGGTGCATCCACACTTGCATGCCTCTCTCTCTCTCTCTCTCTCTCTCTCCCCCCTCGAACGACGTAAGGTAGGGCACTGCATAATGCAGACTTGAGAGGGGATGTAGAGGGCGTGGAGCAAGGCATTGGTGTTGACAAATAGCCACCATGTACCATTATTCATGATAACACATTACAAACAAAGAACATAAATGAATATAAAGCACAGACAAAAGTATTCAAAAGATAATAATTGGCAAACCATTTGTATGTGCATATACTGCTGCTTCTCTCTCTTCTATGTACGTACTTCAAAGTGATTATGTTTTGCACCATAAGGTAATTCCAGTTAGGATACAAAGAGACACATACTTTTAGTATGTCGATGATTAAATAATGAATAATGAATAAAGTATAACTATTTGGTGGATACTAACTACGGGTTAACACCTGGCACACCCTGTGGGCGTAATACGCCTTGAGGATGAAAGATGAACCCACTTGATGACAAGGATAAGTAATGAAAAAACCAAATTTTGTAACTTTTTGAGAAAATTTTTCTTGAAAACTTAATCCAGTTCTATCTAATGGGTTTTTGAAATCGACATCTATAATGTGAGCAGATGGATGAACTTGTCTATAAGACTGAAATTGAGAAATTCAATAATTGAAAAAAATGAGGTTGGTGGGCTTCCGGATTGCCGGACTCTAGAAGATCTTCAGGCTGCTCCACAACCTCCAGATAGTTACTTTGACAAATTATAGTCAGGTAACGGCACCTTTTTTGTGTGCATGAGTTGAACCCTTACATGCCTGGCCTTTGTGTGTAGGCTCTTTGTATCGACGGGAAGGGTGCTCCAAAGTTTGTCGTTGATTCGGAGTTTCTTGACGACGATCCTCTGGAGGTGGTTTCTGGCATGTCCCTAATGAAATGGGCCACGATATTCTACATAATTTGCTGGTTGGAGGGAAGTGGTAGATTCAGGGAGCATAAATTTTCCACTGCTTCTTATATGCATATAGCACACCACTCTATCTCCCTTTCCCAAAACCTAAACGGAGTTTTTAAGTTGACTAGTCTTCACCTCCAAAAGTTTTTCTTTGCCTTCACTCATATTTACATACTCTATATGTTCATGTTGTAGGCACTAAAGTTCTTCATACTGATCCAACTTTTTGATTGCATCTCTCAACTCAATAGAAGCAACAGTTTTTTCACGTAATTTTGTAATCTTGGCCAAATCATGGACTTTTTCATCTTCAAATTCAGCATTACGCTCCTCCAACTACTGATTTGCCAGTCTAAGTGCCTTGAACTCATTCTTATACTACTCAAAATTGTGGTGAAATGTCCGGGCTTGCTCCTAAATAATAATAATATATTGCATGTAGAGTTGGGCCAAAGTAGTATCTGTATCTGAGCGTATCTGCTTGCCCTTGCCTTGAGGATCACTGGATGTCTGCCCTTGAGTGTTTTTGCCTTCCAGCTACTGAACAAGACTAAGAGGTTCATCTACTCTGCCACCACCACTGCCGGATCCACCTGCAGCAGCGGATTCATCATCATGTTGTCTCTGATGAAGCTCATCCGAGCGGCATGTGATTTCAATAATTTTCTTGAACTCTTCAATATATCCTGCATATAAACTGTCCATGAGTTCATGGACAGTTCGATATATCCTGCATATTAAGTTCATGGATATGAGCTTCGTAAGTATCCACATCAGTTGCACACAAATCATAGACTTCTTGATCATTTGTCAGCTTCAAGAGCACTAATTCTGCTCTATAGGACTTGCAAAGTTGCCCGATCCACCTTGACTTGGGCTTCATGATGCTAGCTCAATAGATTTTGACCTTTCAGCTTAGCATTCATATATTTCTACTCCTACAGATCTCGGATCTGCTGTTGCATCTGTACCTTGTTCTGCTTGGCCTCTGTGGTGGACAGCTCTTTGGCCTGGAGTGCAATGATATTGCAAAAATGGACATGCTCCGCCTCTATAGTTTGCACCCTTGGTTGGACGACGAAGAGATTTTGCAAATATTATTTTGCTTTTCGTAGCTCCTTTTTTATTGAATCTAGGCCAGCCAAATCGACTGTCTTCAGAGTAACTTTCTGTTCAACACACTGGGAGATACATCAGCAAGCAGCTTGCAACATTAGTGTGTCCACTTCCACAGTGTCCAAAAAAGAAGGAAACGGGCCATAGCTCCTCTGAGTTATCAACTGGATCCGGAGGGCCATAGCCCAATACTTTAGAGTTCCGCTTTCAGTGTTGCTGAAATAAGATGTGTGCCCATGCCACTGGGTTGCTTGCAGAAGTATAAAGATACATACCCATGGACCTTTTGGACGTGTATGTAACTTTATGAGTCAAAATGATTATCTCAATTAAAAATTTGAAGTGCAACCTGTCTTGAGTCTCTTTGTGGTTATTCGGCTTCTACTCCTTAGCTATACCCTTGGAGCCAAAGTAAAATTCCATGTCCTCATTTGAAGTAGGTGTCACATCCAGGGCCCCTTCCAAAGGGCAACCCGAAGATGTAGTAAACATATTCTGTAGTAAAGAGGGTCTGAGCTATTTTGATTATGTCATTCTTTTGTACCTCCAACAAGAAACTGCTCCAAAACATCAATGCTGAGCACGTGAGGATTCCATGGCAATGAGGCAAATTGTAGTACGCCCACCTTCTCCAGCCAAACACGGTTAACCTTGAGATTAACGTCGAGAACTACTGTGAGTTTCTCAAACTCAACCATGGCTGTGAATGAACACTATAAGCAAAGGAAGTAATGAGAGCAAGAGCAGCAAAACAGAAGACAGTACAAGAACACAAGGGTGGGTGATGAAAACGTTAAAATATGGTTTTCCAAACGGTCAAAAGATTTGCACATGAATTCTTGATGATGATAATATTGAAGGCACACAACATTCGAGAGGATAAGGTGGCAAAGCGAAGTAAAAGAAAGGCCGCCCCACAATGTGATAATAATAGCCCAATTTGGATACACATGAACTAATGCATATGACAACTTGGATGAGGACATGTGGTAGGTATGTGCATGACAACAATAGTGTACACTAGAACAGACATCGATTCTGGTACTCATTTAAAATAAGGCTTTAATTGGAAACCATTCATGGGCTTCGGTAATTTCACACCATCCAATGTTATTAATTCAAATGTGCCAATGCCGAGTTTGGAAGATATCCGGTATGGGCCCTTCTTGTAACTTAAGTTTACCCTGATGTGAGGACCCCTTCTAGAATTTAATAATAAGACCGGATCATCAACATCAAAAATCTAAAATTTTGTAATCTGATCAATCCAAAGCTTCCTCCGGTGGCGCTGGAACAATATCGGATGTCTAGATACTCTGCAACCTCTTCTCCTCCAAAGCCAATACTGTTCCAATCGATTTTCTTTGGACTCTTCCGAAGATACTTGGGTAGTCACCACTCTTAAACCGAGTACAACAAACTCCATTGGAACCACCGCTTCCATCCCGTAGACCATCAAAAACGGGTTTACCTTGTTTTGACTTATAAGCAGTCCGAAATGCCCATAATGCAGAGTGCAGCTTCTGGTCCCAATCTATCTGGTTCTCATTAACCACTTTCTTCAAAATTTTATGTAAAATCTTATTGGAGGATTCAGACTAACCATGTGCCGTTGAGTTATTCTCCTAATCACTTCATTCAAAAAATGTCACCCTAATCACTAACTAATTCAAAAAATGTCCACCCTAATCACTAACTAATTCAATTGGACAACCAAACTTGGTGATCATCATTTCATACAAGAACTTTGCCCCATTGAGGTGGCTTTATTATCTCTTGGTGCCTTAGCTTCCTCCCATTTGTTGGTTCAATAATCCATGGCTACCAGAATATACTTATTGCCAATTTGTTGAGCTAGAGTTGTAAATGGTCCAACAAAATCCAGACCCCATTTTTTATGAAAAGGTCCATCGAGAGCACTAGATTATGTGGATCCGATCTGCTGCACCACTCAATTTACCGTCGGTTGTTGATAAACATCACACTCCCAAAAAAATTGCCATGCATCTTTGATCACTGTAGGCCACCATAATCTAGCTTGGAAAGTTTTTCGGTCGCTTACTTCTCTAGAAAAATGGCCTCCATTGATACCTTGATGAGCTTCCATCAATACAGCTTGCTGCTCATGTGACTGCACACACACACACACACACCAGTGACTAATTTGATTAATACCCATTTTGTACAATTAGCCCGCAATATTCACCAGAAAGGGTTTACTATGGAGAGTTAAACGCTTTCGATGATCTCTGGTCATGTCTGCTGGAAAATTTCATTCTATTAAGAAAATAAGCATTTCAGCATACCAATTTGGAGCCACAACAATCTGGAACAAATCCCCATCCGGCAATTGATCCAATACACCTTTCAGGGGTTCTCAAGAGACTCTTCTAGACCCTTAAAACTCACTATCCAAACATGGATCCAACCTTTTGGTGGACACCTGGATGACAACAGTTGATTCACATTTTCCCATAGAGACACTCTCAGATCATAAACCCATCCGATTGCTAACAACTGGACAGCTCTCTGACTATCCGACCTAAATAAAAAACTCTTCCAACAGCTTAGAGAAGCTAAAGCCAACCCTTTGCTCCTTCAGCTAACTGTTCTAATGTCTAGCTGACTCTGTATACTTTCTCTTCTCATTCTAACTCAGAATCAGTTCCCCAATTGTGAGTCTGATACTAACAGGGACTCAATATTCATAAACTCTATCAAATCAACACACATATCACTATAGAAACCTTAAAACATAAGATTTTGTATCCATACTTAGCCAATACAACTTAAACTCATTGTTTTTCTCCTAATAGATTAAACAACAGTGTCCCAACAGCCCTCGGACGTAAAACACAAAGAAAACTCAAAGGTTCCCCTCGGGTGAACCCCGATGACACTATTTCAAAGTTTCATCCTCACAGCTACCGTCGGAGAAGAAATTGAATGCGGCCATATATGTAACAGAGAAGCTACACTGAAAACCCAAGGACACTCCTCTTGGCCAATTCTCTAGTCTCCAAAGCTTTTCACTCCGATCCACAATTAACTCATCTCACGTTGTGTTGCTCCACTTCTCTACAAACTGAAACAACTAAAGGAACTCTAGCCTGCATACTCTCATCGAAGAAAATGAAACTGCAGAAGACACACTTCACTGCAGCCACCTCTCTAGTGATCTCTCAAGCCCACCTTCTTGTCTATATTAAAGAAACACAAAAATCTCCTTCTTAAACTCCCGTCGCCATCCTTGATTCTTCTAGAAGACTGTGCTGCCTGTCTCCCTTGGATTTCCCATACACCTTCCATTTTGGTTTCATGCACTTGGGCTTATGCATTTAGCCAGGCGTCGACTTTGCCACCTATGATCTACTACACACCATCTTATGCATGCTTCTATTCATCATGCTTTGGATAGGGCTAGGATTCACCTCACGTATAGCCCAACCCCTTAGGTAAAACACATTCATGTGTTTCATATCACTCCTTAAGCTCCAATCTGCTCTCTCTTAGAAACCTATCTATACAACAATACTAACAACTACAAAAACTTGATCCAGCATTTCATCATCCCCCTGGATCAAAAGGGTATATAAACACTCTCCAAAATAATGCAGCTGAATTGATCCACCCATCGGGATCAAAAATTTGCAGGCAACCTGCAAACAACATCTATGTTATGCTTCCATCAAAAGACCCAACCCAACTAGACCTCTTGTTAGCTCTCTTTCTGGTTCCTCCAGTCAGACATCTTGGTACCATTACACAACAAATATCCTCTTCCCAACCTATGTGCCTTCATTTGGCATTCATCCCACTTCCCAAACACATCTGTATCTACAAGAAAAATACTCTTCTCTTCCCCAACAACATTCCTGCCATCACAAGGCTTCCCATCCAGATAATCTCTAGGAACATTCACATGGACCGGAATGTTCACCTTCCAACATGGAGTCACAAGCCTTCTCACATCTCTCTTCTCCTTGCAAAAGAGTGTCAGCATAGATTCCTTCATTCATTCTTTATTTGCAACCACACCTTGGGGTTGTTTCCAACAGCCAGCATCATGTATGCAGCCACCCTCACCCAACTCATTACAGCTACATGGCTAGGTCATTCACATATGCCACTTCTACAGGCTCAACTACATGTGCAAAAATACCCCCATTATCCACTTCAAAGTAGGTCGCATCAATATCATTCAAAAAAGTATCAACAAAACACAAAGGAGCATCTCGTTGCTCAACCCATTCACATTCAGCATTCATAACATCCCCGAAATCCTTTGCCAATTCTAAAATATACTGAGATGCCCGCTTCACAACACCATCTTCCTCTAGTTCCTCACTTGAATACACATAGTCAACATCCTTCAAACTTGTATATGCCTCCTCTGAAAGCATATCAACAGTCAGCTCCAAGACTCTATGCGCATCAATGCATGTATCTTCCACTACTACCTCTACCCAACTCTGATCCAAGTCTACCTCATCTGGTTCATCAGAAGACTCTCCCATTTCCATGATAGCTCCAGCCATACTCACATCATCAAACTAACTCAGAGGTTTCTCTTGATCCTAATCAACTCCCCAAATCCCAAGCACAGCCATATTCAAATTCCCTACATGAACTATCAGCCTTTGTACCTCTTGATGCAGACCCTACTATCTTCTACGTGACTTCACAAACCTGGGAGTCTCCATACAACTTTCCCTCTATGCATGCATATTCATGGGCAAGGCCATCACCTCATACCTGTCTACTTCCCTCTCTTTCCTAGCCAGTTCTTGCATCTTCATCTTCTTCTTCCACTGCCATCGTGACTGCCCTATCATATGTATCACGATCTTTCAGCTCCACTTTCAACCTAATGCTCTCATGCAACACACCAATGAATCTGTCCTTTTTTAGAAATCAGATGGCACCTGATTCTCACCCAAAACTTTCAGAAGCTTTCTCCAAAAACAGCTTCAAACCTGTCGACCAAATCTGGCATGTCTTCATCCTCTCACTGATTCATCCTATGGGGCTCTCTCCATAAGTCCTCTAGGTTAACCACCTTCCTATATCTTCTCTTCAAGGCTTCCTTCAAACTATCCCAACTTTCTCTGTCAAATGTAGTCTTATATTCAAACCATCCCAACTTTCTCTGTTAGCTGTGGTCTTATTTTCAAACTATCCCAACTTTCTCTATCAACTGTGGTCTTATATTCATCCTCTAACAACAAAATCTGCCATCCTCAGCTTATAGGAATCATCATCTCTATTATTGCCTATAGCCACTAACTCAATATTCCTCAAAAACTGGGTGACATCCTCACCCTTCTCACCTCTGAACACATCAGATCTAAAATCAGCCACCATAGGTTCTAAGTTGCTTCTCAAGTGGACTCCAAATGGCTGATCAAAGCCCTTAACAAGAATCTTTTGATCCTCAGTGTGGGGGGACCAAATGATGTGTGGTGGTTAGGTGATGGCCCCTACTACACCACCTATGCAGGCAAACAAGAAGAAGACATAGTGGGATCATAAATGGGGGACACCCAGTCCCACCTCCAAGGGCACCAAATAATCAGCCTGGCAATTGTCCCCAGCCCTTTAGCTGACTCAAAGGGACACTTCAACACCCTCCCAACCTCCCTACCAGACTCAGCTGCCTCCTCAAACTGTCCTCCTAGGTCAACACTCACCTCAAAAGTCCCTAATCATCGACCCAAAAGCCTCTCTTGACCTCAGGTGACATCCAGTTGACCAAATTCACTTCCAGCTAACACAAAACTGTCTGAAATTTGCTTCCAAAAGCCTCCACTTGAACCCAGTCCAAAATAGATCCTCTAGGATCCTTTGATGCCCTCCAACATCACCTAGCCTTATATCCACAACCTCAGGTCCTTCCTAGACACCTTACTGACCCTCTTTTGACCCTTCTAGCTAACTGAACCAGGCTGAATTCTGCCTCAGAGGTCTGACACAGAACCGGCTGACTCAAAATCTCTCAATTAAAATAGAACCTTCCCCAAGTGTCCTCTATCATCCGCCGACCCTTGCAATACTTACTTCTAAGAGATGTCCTACTAAAGACTCTTTGCTGACAATTGCAAGCCCACAACTGACTCCAACCTATTAATTCCCTCAAAGCCGACTAAACTAGCTCACCTAACTCAGGTTTTTTCTCCTTTGTCTCCGCAGACTCTTCTAGACCCCCCTCAGAACTCACTATCCAAAAATGGATCCAGCCTTTCGACACTTGGATGACAACAACTAATCCACAGGTACCCATAGAAGCACTCTTAGATCATAAACCCATCCGATTGACAACTCTCTGACTGTCCAACCTAAGTAAAAAACTCTTCCCTAAAGCTTAGACAAGCTGAAACTAGTCCTCTGCTCCTTCAGCTAACTGTTTTGATGTGACACTCAACCGACTCTGTAGACTTTCTCTTCTCATTCTGACTCATAATCAGTTCCCCAATTGTCAGTCTGATACTCACAGGGACTCAATCTTCATAAACTCTATCAAATCAACACACATATCACTATAGAAACCTCAAAACAGAAGACTTTGTATCCATACTCAGCTGATACAAATCAAACTCACTGTTTTTCTCGTGATAGATTAAAGAATAGTGTCCCAACAACCTTGGGACGTGGGCACCAACATAGGAAGAAAACATAAAGGTTCCCCTCAAGTGAACCCCGATGATAGTATTTCAAAGATCCATGCTCATAACTACCGTCGGAGAAGAAATTAAACTGGGCCATGTATCTAACAGAGAAGTTGCACTAAAAACCCAGGGACACTCCTCTTGGCCAATTTAACTCCTCTCGGCTCTGATTCACAATCAACTCCTCTGACATTGTGCTCTGATTCACAATCAACTCCTCTCACATTGTGCTCCTCTGCTTCTATACAAATTTGAAAAACTGAAGGAATTCTAACCTGCATACTCTCATCGAAGAAAATGGAATTGCAGAAGAAACACTTCACTAGAGTCACCTCTCTGGTGGTCTCTCAAGCCCACCTTCTTATCTATATCAAAGAAAAACAAAAATCTCCTTTTTGAACTCCCATTTCCATCCTTGATTCTTCTAGAACACTGTGTCACTTGTCTCCTTGGGATTGCCCATACACCTTCCATTTTGGTTTCGCGCACCTGCGCTTATCCATTTGGCCACACGTCGACTTTGCCAGCTATGATCCACCACACACCATCTTATGTATATTGCATGCTTTGGGTAGGGCTAGGATTCACCCCACAACATGCACACCTTTAGTCCCATGCCCTGATGACACTTGTAATATACACATAAGATTTGCATTTAGTAGATACATCTAACAAGAATAGGTGCCACTATCTCAAGAACTTATATTAAGCTTCATTTTGGACAACTGTCTAGGTACATTTTTGGATGGGGAGACCATGGCAAAGCGCAAAGCCTCATTGTCGTCAATAACCGTCCACGTACATTTCTAGATGGGGGAACCATGGTAAGCACAAACCTAGTTCATGGTGCCAACCCATGGCATGAATCCTCCTCAAATTTGTAAGAACCTTGCGTAGTCTCTCCTTTGACCACACTTACTCTTGTTCCACATTTCCTCTATCCATTGTGCTCACTAATGCCAAATCCCTTGAGTCACAGAGGCCATCTAGCTCCATTGTGGCTATGGGCAAAGTCTGATGACATGCATTAACGATCTTGACTCCCCAAGAAAGGGTTGTCAAGTAAATGTTAAAGAAAGCAGTTGGGTGTGAGAAAGTTTGAGTTGGAGGATACATGGGCAGACCTTCTGCCCATTGCATATGCACATCACTTGCATATTTCACTACGTTTCAAAGAGCTTCAATGCATGTAACCTTTGACTTGATGTCCACACGCCTAACCTTGCCCTGGCTAACATGTTACCCAAGCATCATGCTATGAGATTGGGGCTTAGGTGATCACGGCCATCGTGAGGAAGAGGGCATGCTAACCACTTCCTAGGTTCACATGGTTTTACCTATCGGGCCTACTATAAGGCCCCTATCATGAGGACTTTTTCCATCTTACCCGCTCGAATGGGCACTTAACTTTTGTAATATGGTGCTAGAATATATAAATCACCCTTACCTTGAGTTGAATGTCAAATAGGAAAAGTCTAAGGACTTCATGTACATACTTGCTTAAGACTAGTAATAGCGGTCGGACCATTTTTTGAGTTTGGCCAACATACTGTGAAAATTAGTCACTTGTATAAGTCAATTTTTGATATTAATCAATACACATTGTAATATAATACTTGTGAGCTCTCTTCTCTTCTCTATTCTTATTTTCATGTATGCTATTCAATCTTACTAGCTTGATGGATGCATGCTAGATAGGTTTGTTTGTAGGTTTGCCTCTTGCATAGCTTCTTCTCCTTCCTCCACCTTTTTTGAAAAAGAACCATCATGAAGGCTATTTCTTTTTACCTTCATCTAGAGATAGGGAGCTCTTCTTTCACCCCATTGGAAAAGGAGCATTCTAATGTGTGACAATGGAGTGAGGATGCACGAACAAGCTAGTGCACCCACATCGAGAAATTGCAAAAATGGAGTGAGGATGCACGAACAAGCTAGTGCACCCACGTCGAGAAATTGCAAAAATGGAGTGAGGATGCACAGATGAGTTAGTGCACCCACATTGGGAAATTGCGATTGTGGGCTCTAAGGAAAGACCCAACGACACATGATTCAGCAAGGCTAAGGTAAGCTCTTGACTTGAACAAGACCATATGTAACCCATGTGGGGAAATGTCTAAATGGTAACAAAGCCATTCCTAAGGCATTAAATAACTAGATGGTGACACTCTATGGTGGCACTCTTTGTTGGTGGTGACAAGTACAAGACCATAATATAACCCATGTGGGAAAATGTCTAAATGGTGAAAAATCTATTCCTAAGTCATTAAGTGACTACATGTTGGCACTCTTTTTTTTGGTAACAAAAACCCCAACGAGTATTTTGTCATCAATCTCACCAAGATCTTGACCAACCGACATTAGTCTTGGTTCGCGAATAAAATCTTGAATCTAAAATGTGTCTCCACGTGTATCTCTCAATGGGTGATGGGGTGCATCCTTGCAATAGAGGATGACTCCCTACGTGGAATGTTTACTATGTTATCTACCGATAGAGCTCACAAAGCTAGATCCAACTAAGGGGAAGACAAGGGTGCAGGCCCACTTGGCTCTCTTATCTTTAGGATTTGATTTTGGTGTAGGTGGCTAGACTTTTATGAGATAAATCAAGAGAGAGGCACCATAGAGACTAGCCGGAAGAAAAATTTTGATTCTTTAAAAAAATAGTGATCTCCAAAGGGGATATCTGGCCTTCTCCCCCACAACATTGTTCCTAATAACCAGTGATAACCCTCTCGCCCCAATTTTGTCATAACTTTTGGATGGACTCATACTCCCTCAACTATGTCCTAGGTTGAGGCCTAGGGAAGGGACTCAATAGCCAAACACCTCTACAGAAGGTTGCCTTAGGGCAAGCCTACAGCAGCGACCATAGTGGCTCTTCCTGATGTCCAAGGTATTTTTTCTATCCAATTTTAGAGAATTTAGACTTGCATATTTGTTTCAAGAGCTAGAAAAATATTTGATGTAGTGTGTCACTTATTCTTAAAGTGAGTTAGCCAACTTATGGATCCACACTACTCACATATTCTTAAAGTGAGTTAGCCAGCCTATGGATCCACACTACTCACATACAAGGATGACTTAAGTCTTACTTGTCATAATGTGGACATGGCTCAGCTTGAAAAAAACTTAAATAGAGAAAAAAACCAAATTAATAACAGTTTTTACTGGGGATATCAATGCTTTACCCTTATATTATATTGTACATGCATCAACTCAGGTTCATACAGTCCCCATTATAAGGAGTAGACATGGTGAGATGAGCCCGACATCCTCGAATTCACATTGGCGAATTCACATTGGATGGTGACCTAGAACACTAGATGGTTTAGAGATATCTTAGATTATATTTAGCACATTGCCAAAGCTAATCTAGAGACATCTTAGATTAGATTTGGCACATTGCCAAATGGGTGACATGCTACCATTGTCCCGTAAAACGATCCACACATGGAGTAGGTAGAGTTTACTCTTTTACACCCTATCTTGACATTATGTGATCAAATGGTCCCAAGATGATCCTTAATGCTCATGGGAGGTGGGGCAATTACGTAGCAATTTTCTAGTTTAACTAGTTTATTTCTATGGGGTGAGGCCCCAAGGCTACACCCTGTGTGGATGCTAGCAAACAACTATGACCATACACCTATAAAGTCATGTCATGCTACCCCTGTGAGTTTAATCCCTAGCTTCTACTAGCATATAGCATCCTTCTTAATAGTTTTAGATCAACCACCATCAAAAGAAGCATGAGCATACAAGTGTGGAGCTTTGCCAGCTATGCAACTAGTCCATCACTGTGAGTTTAATCCCTAGCTTCTACTAGCATATAGCATCCTTCTTAATATTTTTAGATCAACCATCAAGAAACTCCCTTCACATGAGCATACAAGTGTGGAGCTTTAATAGCTATGCAAACAAGTGTGGGGATTTGCCATCATAGCAGTAATCTAGTATTGTCTTAAATCTCTGCTATTATAAAATTTTGAGTTTTAAATTTTTATTTTGTGAATGGTCTCTTGTATACACCCACACATTGTATCCTCTTA
The DNA here is from genome assembly GCF_041138505.1 of Cibotium barometz. Classification (NCBI taxonomy): domain Eukaryota; kingdom Viridiplantae; phylum Streptophyta; class Polypodiopsida; order Cyatheales; family Cibotiaceae; genus Cibotium; species Cibotium barometz. The sequence goes on from NC_141087.1 coordinate 46,305,333, forward strand.
CATGGTATTAGATGTCTTGTCGACACAAAACTTCTTTGCTAGTTACTATATCAGGTTTCCTTACAAGAAATGGCATCTTCCAAAGACCTTTCCCACCACCATTCTATGTCTCCAAATTTTCTCTTTAAAATCTCAAATTCAAAGCTATTATATCCTCCTATGAGTATTCTCACCCCTCACCACCAAAGGAGGAATGCAGAAGGTAAAACCCTACACCTATTGTCAACCTTGTCCAACCTTGGATACTAAGGATGTAGGTGCTCTTTGAGCCATTGCGTGTGGAAGATAGTGTGTTGACCATGGTTCATTGACCATGGTTCAACGCATTTCCATAGGTGTGGTTCAACACATCTCCACAGTCAAAAGTGTGAGCTTTGTTGTACAAGGCCTCAAATCCCTCAAAGATTCAAAATCCTAAACGTTGGCTTCGATAAGATGATTTGAATGAAGGTGAAGTGGTGGAGGTGTTCCTTATCAATATCAAAGATCTCCGTACCAAAATGATTCAATCGGCATGAGTGTTCTCTCCCTAGATCTTTCTCATGCTAGCTAGAGGATTGCCACCTAAATATTATAGTTTTGTTACATTTTTTAATACTGGTGTCAAGCCGTCTCCTATCACATTTTAGGAGTTCATCTCATTACTTTAGAATAAGGAGCATTACTATAATGGTGGAGACCACACTTTCTACACTAACACAAAGAAGAAAGGTAAGGATTCTAATTGTTTAAATCAGACGAGAAAATAAAAACAAATACTAAGAATGTACTCTCAAGACTAAGGAAGAATCTATTCATGCTTCATAAATAGATCAGTGAGACACCCAATGTTGTAATATATGATGTTCTTAGATCATTCTTCTATACACATGTAGTCATAATTCCTCTCTGGAGCTTATGGGAGATAATCTCATGGTTATAGTGGGCAATGATGCAAAGAGGCTAATCAAGGTTTAGGTACTATTTCAGTCATAGACCATGCTTATGCATTAAGGAAAAGGTTTGGGCTACCCTCCATTGGAATGCAAAGAGGCCCATGCTGTTGGTGGAGGTTATGTTGCTTTAGTGATCTCTTTGTTGCATGATATAGATGAGGGAAGCTCCTCCTCCATTCAATGTGGTTGTTCTTAGAATACTACATCATGGCTCAAGATGATCTTCTTTGCTTAAGGGTCACATAGCCAATAGCTAAGCTATGTTATCATCTTTGCTTAAGGGTCACATAGCCAATAGCTAAGCCATGTTATCATCAACGAGAGTAAGATTTTTCAAATATTTTATTATCCATTTTTTATAAAAGAAATCTTGTAGAGAAAGTAAGGGCTAAAATAGTCGTGTAATCTATTTTTGTAAGTAATAAAAAACTATAAATACTCAAGGGGATGCTTTTTGGCACACGCTTGGGGGAGCAGGTGGGACCTAATCTAGTGTTTCTCTCTCGCATCTGTATTTTTTATTCTACGTGCTTCTCGAGGATTGTAGATTTTCATCATAGTGGTATCAGATCCCTGGTTACGCTTAGTCTGTCAGACGGCCTGGGACCAACAGGTCCAGTGTGTTAAGGTACAAGCAACTGCACATGCATCAATGCGGTGGCACAAAACCTAAGGATCCACTGTGAATGTCACACCACCGGCAGTGATAGTGCGCATCGAAGTACAACTCCCGGCAAACTGCATAGTGCGTGTAATAGAAGCCCTACAGTCAGTAGGTGGCCAACGCGTCACAACAACAATGCACATCGGACACCGACCAACGAAAAACAAGTGCCAAACAACCAACGACGGAACCGCACGGCCAGCAATCGACGAGTCGAGCACCGATGTATCTTTAAGAGACAAAGGCAAGATATATCTCGTTCTTCTACTTGTACCCTTTTAGCCGCCAAGTTATCAAAAAGCAATATGGGATTAAAGGAGGGCTGTGTGGCAACGCTAGGTGAGGTGCAAGAAGAACAAGAAGAAAAAGAAGAAGAAGAGGGGAGAGGAGGAGGAAAAGAAAAAGAAGAGGAAGAAGAAGAAGAAGAGGAGAGATAAAGAGAAGAAGAAGGAGAAGAGGAGAGAGAAGGAGAAGAAGAAGAGGAGGAGGAGAGAGAAGGAAAAGAAGAAGAGGAGAGAGAAGAAAAAGAAGAAGAAGAGGAGGAGAGAGAAGGAAGAGAAGAAGAAAAAGAAAAAGAAGAAGAAGAAGAGGAAAAGAAGGAGAAGGAAAAGAAGAAGAAGAAGAAGAGGAGAGAGAAGAAAAAGAAGAAGAAGAGGAGGAGAGAGAAGGAAGAGAAGAAGAAAAAGAAGAAGAAGAAGAAGAAGAGGAAAGGAAGGAGAAGAAAAGAAAGAAGAGGGAGAAGAAGAAGAGAAAGAAGAAGGAGAAGAAGAAAAACAAGAAGAGAGTGAATTTAAATATTAAAAAAAAAGCAATTATTGTTATACGATCATGACCTAATTGTTTGAATGGTTTTAGATGTATTCTCAGCTTTCCAGGGACTCGCGATTTGGGTAAATTTTTCAATTATATATCTCACTCGGGTCGACATTATTCTAGGCCGTATAGTTATTTCAATTAACTAGTTTATGGACTTGAGTTTATACATGAGGGTAGGCATGTTGTTATGTGTGGTGTAAACATAATGTGTAGGCTATACCAATGATCTCTACCATGGAGCTGTGTTGAGCTTCCGACAATTATCAGCTCGACTTATGTGATAAGTCCTCATCTTTATCGAATGAGTAATTTTTCAATTATTTATGAATTGTTTCAAATTCTCTATTTTTCTTTAACTTTTTCATACATCAAGGTAAGACCTTCTTACTTTTGCATTCTATTTTATATCGTCAAGTTTTATTTAATATTTATTATTTAAGTTTATTTTTATAGCAACCTTTTAAAAAAGTTCCAAATGCACATGTTATCTATTTTTCATCACTTGTTTTAACATTAAGCTAACAAATAATATATAAATTTTTACATGTTTTTCTAGTCTTAATTTATTTTGCCAAAACCTTGGGAAAACAAGATTTATATTCGAAATTTGCAATTCATGATGGATTTGAACTAACTTATTAACATCTTGATCTTAGTGTTGCAATTTATTTTGTAGAAACAAAGTGAATTTCGTAATTAATTTATTAATTGTTGGGTGACCCAACAAGTGAAAAGAATATCTTAGGTGTTCAAGCTAAGTTGACAGTGAATCAAATCAATGGTAATACGTGTGAGACATGCCCAAGCTAAGTTGATTGTGAGTGAATCTGATCAATGGTAACGTGTGAGACGTGTGGTGTGAGTTTGATTTGTGAGTAAATCCGATCAACTACGTGAACACGTGCAAAGCGTGTGAAGGCAGTGTGATTAAGACACGTGTGACGCTTGTAAAGATTGTGAGAGTTTGATTGTGAGTGAGTCCGATCAACTCTAAGGCATGTGTGATGCATGTAAAGATTGTGAGAGTTTGATTGTGAGTAATCTGATTGACTCTAAGACACGTGCAATGCGTGTAAAGACATTGTGAGTGAATCCAATGCGGGAATGGTCAAATACGGACGCCTATGTGATCATTGCTTACACATGGGAACAATTAATGCGTTTAATCACTTGTGTGCGGCGCTGATATTTACAACCGAGGATGGTTGCCTTCTCAACCGGGAGGACTATCACGGGAGTGAGATTTTTCAGATATTTTATTATCCAATTTTTGTTAAAAAAAGCTTGTAGAGCAAGCAAGGGCTAAAATAGCCTTGTAACCTATTTTTGTAAGTAATAAAAAACTATAAATACTCAAGTGAGGATGCTTTTTGGCACATGCTTTGGGGAGCAGTTGGGACCCAATCTAGTGTTTCTCTCTTGCGTTTGTATTTTTTGTTCCGTGCTTTTTCCAAAGATTATAAATTTCTGTCACATATATAATATTGAAAAAGATGTAAGAGTTTGGGATTGTAGAATGTTAGATGCATGTGAAGCTTGTATGATGGTCAAGTAGCATGACACCACGCCCGCATGCAATGAAGATATTTTAATCTACATCAATCTCATGGTTTCTAACATGGTATCTAGAGCCTTGCTTTCTCTCTTCTCAAAAGTATCTAGCGCTTCCTGACCCTTGCCAAGTAGTAGAGCAAGTCTTGTGAGTCGTCTTCTTCATATTCCACAGGCAGAAACAGCAACATCTACAAGGTGGCACCACTCAGCGTGGAATGTAAGCTCTGCTAGAGTACTAGCTTCATCCACGCTGTGTGGTGGCCGTGAGCAGCTCCAACACAAGGAGGGAGAAGATAACCTACGAGTGGTTGTTTGAAAACCTAAATGTGCATCATCATCATTAGATTTGTCGTCGCGACGAGTTCTTCAGCATGGAGTGGCCAAGAGTGCCAGAAAATTGTGATGCCCATCGTGAGGCACATGATGGCGGAGAGAGCCATATTTGGAGTGTGTTGCACTACCCATGATGAGGCATGTTAATGTGCGCGCCGAGCTGTGCCCTCCTAGGAGGAGGAGCATGTTAATGTGTGATTGGAAGACTGTGTAAACCTTGGGTGTGTGAGCTCCTATGTAGTGAAACCTTATGTTCAAAGCCATACAAGGAGCTTTGTGAGATTGAGGGAGACCATGGTAGAGTCCTTGTTCAAAGCCCCCTATTTAAGCTTGTGGGAGGGACCAAGTGAGTGTCTTCTTGTTGCTTTTAGGGAAGGTGTTGAAAGTAAAGCTCAAAAAGAGAGAGCTAGTGTGGGTATGCAGCATGGAGTGAGAGTCTTCTTGTTGCTGTAAGGGAGGGTGTTGAAAGTAGAGCTCCAGAAGAGAGATCTAGTGTGGTTATGCACCATGGGAGTAGTAGTAGTTGCTTTTGCATCTCTTGTGGGGAGGGGTGTCTACAGTGCATCACTAAGTTCCAAGTTGCCAATAGTTTTGAGACTATTGAGTAGGCTCTTTAAGGTTATTAACCCCATTAGATGATTTAGTCTTCCTTCTTGTTTGCATCTTGTAACTTGTATATGCTTGCTAGTGGCCATCTCAACTCGGATGGTACAAAATTGGTGGGGAAACTCAGTAGAAGCAATTAGATTACCGACAGTAGATTCTTTGTCGACCTGGGACATAATAAACATGTTTTATTTGAGTATATTGTCAATTAGGCAACTTGATTATACTCTTCTATAAGCCTTCTGCATGCATGACCAGTCATCTTCGACACATCGGAGTGGAGTGGATCAATCATTAATCAATAATTGGTGAGCCAAGGATCAAGATTTATAGTGTCATATGAATTGTCAAAGCACCACACATCTTTATTGTAGTGAAACCATGCATGTGCCAAATGTTTGCATGGGGGAGTAAAAATACCACACATCTTTACCATTTATTACTATGGTAATCATGCCTATTGCAAATATTTGCACGAGGGGCTCACTCCAACCTGTTGTACCCTTGGAAAGGTGGATCTCACGGTCTGAAACCGAGATCAAGGGAACCCTTGGTCCTGACGGTTTGTGCAACAATCCCTGGCCTTGGGGATTACAACCATTGCATGCACCATCCATCTTTTCAAACCGCTAATCGGTAAACCATTTGTTTGCCTATGCGCGTAACGACCACTACCCAAAACTCAGCAGTCTCCTCTTCAATTTGCCAATAGAGATTATATATTCAAAGATTTCAAAGTGCCACAAGAGCTGCAAATTATAAGATATAAATAAATGATTTTCCATTATTCAACAGATGCATACACAAAACTTTTGTGATCAATATCAAACTGATGACCCCCTATGTACACCATGTATTATATTACAAAGATTGGTCATCTTCTCATATACAAGAGTTCTCCTTCTTGATTTGCATTTATAAGACACAGACTCTCAATCCTGTAAATTAACCCGCTTGCTTTCTAACCAAATGGTACTGAGACACAGATAGCCCATGAACTATTTTCATTATTGCTTAACAAATTAATATTCAATCAAGATAATTTTGCTTTTTTTACGGCCTCTAAAAGATTCAATAATGGCCTTTACCTATGGCTTGAACCTGCACTTTATGGAGACTCGTCACCTACTAAGTTATGACCACAGTGTGCATTAGGGCTTGGATGCAACACTCCTCTTTTGATATTCCAACAGGGTCTAGTTTTGGTATTTGGATTCCAACAATGTCCATTTGAAAAGGTATTCTTGTCCTGAAACCAAAACTCCATATAAACATTAAGAATGTGTCCAAGTACAAAAACACTGAATGTTAAAATCTCTCTCTCTCTCTCTCTCTCTCTCTCTCTCTCTCTATGCACACATGGGCAGGCAGATGTGCACCTCCTTCCACACCCACACACACACACATACATGCGTGCACACGCAAGATGAATGGGTTAATTTAAAACCTTCATATTTGCATTGTAATTACACTCAAAAACAGCGCATGATACATGTGGGGTGACTAAAAAATGAACATAATATTAAAATTAAGCACCACATGAGGCTAACTCAGTTTGGTCCAACTTGTAAAGGTGCTAGAAAATTCCCTTTGACACTTGTACACAAATACATTGTCAAGACTATATTTACAATAGTTAAGATGTGTGCATGTGTGCGTGCGTCATGCGTTATTAGTGTGCTTCCACCTGTGTAGTGCTGCCTGAAAAAGGCATGTGAAACCGTTTTGATAGCCAATTCTTGATTCTCTTGGATTTCTTTTTGGACTCTTGTTGGTCTGTTGCCGGCTCTTGTTCCTGAGTGGAATCACCCTCACTTGACACCATCCCCTGAAAACAAGATCACAAGAGTTAAGAATATTTCACACACACTTGGCATTGAGTAATGCATTGAGAAGTCTTAATTAGCGAGTGAGAACAAGTGTGCCCGCACACATAGGCGTGGTGCGTGCGTGCGTGTGCGTGCGTGCGTGTGTGTGTGTGTGTGTGTGTGTGTGAGAGAGAGAGAGAGAGAGAGAGAGAGAGAGAGAGAGGACCTTGTGCCCTCCTCTATGTGGAATTTCTCCTCTTTGTCGATCACCATTGTTCTTTGAACAACGTACACGGGCCTCAGGATATTGATTGTGCTCTGTGGAGGCACTAGTCACAATTGTCAAAACCTCATGCTTCTCAACATCAATAAGCTCTTGGAAGCAGTGCTGATCATGATCAATATCCTGAGCATGAGGTCGAGCTGAATGGGCAGCATTAACCACCACTTCTGGATGAAGAAAGTCGCTGCCCGCCTTGGCCGAAATCATTCGTTGCAGCTGAAAAGCCCCAAACAACAGTTCCAACACTTCATCAAGAGATGGAACTTACAAAGATAAATTCTTTATGCTTTCTATGGGCATGGCTGTTAAGATGCCTAACACACTTGGCATGAAAATTCTCAACACACTCAATTATACCCTGATAGAAACATTGCACATCATTCACAGGGGGAAAGGGAGATCTTTACAGCTGTTTTAGTTTTGTTTTTCTAGCCGGGGTCTAACACGGTCTTAGAGTGCCACCCATAGACTCGAACAGAGAAACACTTTCCCCAAAAATATATGATAAAAACATTGTCAAGCTATGAGCATAAATACCTTCAAAACCCGCTTCTCGAGCTCGAAGACTCGCTCAACTAAGGTGCCTTTCTCCTCAACTTCTTCAAGCACGGACTCTGCAGGTTTGCAGCGCTTCTCCAAACTGGAAGGAGTTGGGGGGCCCGATGATGAGCGCCCACTTGCGTGCGGGTTCGATGAGGAGCAGATGGACTGCTCTGTGGGAAGCTTTTCTTCCATAGAAGAGAGCTTCACAAGAAAAACAAGTCACATACTGGAAATTTGCAACCCACAGAAAGAAAGATACATGAATTCACTGTAAGCAGCCTGCAACATGCCTTCATGACAACACAGAGACACAACACCCCCCCCCCCCCCCCCCACACACACACACACACATCCACATCCACCCACCCATCACTGTAAGCAGCCTGCAACATGCCTTCATGACAACACAGAGACACAACACCCCCCCTTCCACCCCCCCCCCCCCCCCACACACACACACACACACACACATCCACCCACCCACACCCACCCATCCATCCACAGACCCATGCCAACCTCTATTCCAACACCTGTTGTAACACATGTATATGCTCAAATACTTCTTAGAAAATAAATAGGAGACCCAATTTCACTTACAACGTTGTCGAGACGATCCACTCGTTGTAGAAAAGCACCGTTTCCTGGATTTAAAGCATCACCGCCGCACGGTTGGGAAAGCTCCATCGAAAACCCTTCAATACTGCTGTTACCATCTTTCCAAGCAGCGTCAATTATGTCTTCGTTCAGATGAGAGCTTCCCATGAGCTGGGCCCTTTACAAACCCTCTCTCAGATCAACCTTAAACGAGGCATTTTCCCGAAGAATTAAATGAAAAAATAAGGCCGCAATTCGCTGAGAAAACCGCCATCAGAGCATTGCCTAAATACCACCAAGCGTAACAAGCCCGCTTGCCCGCACAAGCAAGCAAAGCGAGATTGCATGCAGCCACAAAATCACGTTTATAACATCAAAATAATACAAGTGGATTAAAGAAATTAAGGCTCGTGTAATGTAAACGGATTAAAACAAATGCGTGGAGGGCACTTAAGGGGGGGTTAACTTCGTCGGGCCCGATTAAGATTCCAATTTTTCCAAAGCCTGTCACGTTCTGATGATAAGGCAAATCAAAAAATATTTGAGAGTGGGTGCAGGTGGGTTGCTGGGCTTAGGAGAGGTGCAAACCCACCATGTAAAAAGGCTCACGTCGAAAGGTCCACAGCTACTCGTGTGAAAGATACTCGAGCTCTAGACGAAGACGACCCCCAGCTTGTCAAAGGAGATCACGTAACGTGGTAGAGTACGTGTATAGAATCCCTGCCCCCTCTCATCGCACGTGTCAAGCATTTTTCTACTCTCTCTCTCACTCGTGACTTCACACCATGAAGTTCTCACGCTAGAGTTGGTGGGGATGGGGACAATCGCCCATGCCAACCCTCACTTAGAACTTTTGAAGACTTCTCGAACCCTTCCTTAGGGCTTTTTACCCCTTTACATAAGGGCATTCCAAAATGTTACCCCTCCAAAGAAAGGCTTCCATGAAACTCTGTCTAATCCACCAGAAGCAAAAGTTGAATTAGTCGCGGGCTATAATGCGGAATATCTCTTAATGGGATTTGCTAAAGATGCCCTTCCAAGTTATAAGGGAAACAAATGTTAGTCCAATTTTTACATGTCAAATGAAATAATTGTTGGGCTGCCCTTCAAAATTGCGGGCTGATATTAGCCCATGAAGCCCCTACAATATGATCCAAAGCTAGCACATAGCACTAAAAATTAAGGAAGTTCTTTTCATGCCTTGCATTACCTAGGACTAAACTGTGAGACATCATTCAATAGAAGATTTGCCCATGCCTCATTCAAGTTATGACAACCATTTGGCTCCCAATCTACTTGTTGCCAATGCTTTTATATCCATTATCCTCCTCTTGCCTCTTTGGAGATCTACTAATCTACTAGTAGATCAACGATGCCAAGCATTAAATACAATCACCTTCACTAGAAATCATTTGGGTTTGGTTGTGATTTTCGTTGAGGCTTGCAAAAATCCTCAATAAGAGCTCTACCCTCACGGTAGACTACCCACTTGCCTTCTTTGTGAAGTACTCTCAATAATGATGCATTCTTCTACTTGAGTTGCATAATGCATTTGGATTCATTCCTTTTGCAATCCATATATTTGTGCCTGTTAAGTTTGTTTTATTGTTTTACAACCATAACCTTATCAAAGTTGATAAGTTATCTTATTTTTCCTTGATTTTGTTGGATTGGCTTCTAATAATATATATTGAAGCACTTACTTTTAGTTCATGTTTTGGTAGAATTTTATAGAAGGCTTCTAATATACTAAGCATGAATTTTGCAATGCTCTTTATATTTATCTTAACATATTTACAGTTTCTATATATATAAAAAAATCCTACAAGTGGGGCATGGGGGTGTAGGTGGTCTCTTAAAGTTCTAGACTCACTTTGGCTGATTTTCCACTCGTTCTGCACATAAATGTTTGTTGCACGAAGTAACGTGAACAGTAGTAGATGATGTGAAGGACCTTGACGTGTTGTATACTTCTCGGGATTTTTCTCAAGACACCCAACAATTCTATCACAGCAATTGTTTTTTGATTTTTGCGAGAGACGTATTTTTTTAAATTATTTTTGCAAGAGAATTGAGTGGGAAGTAAAAAGCCACCTGTCAAATTCACTTATTTAAAAAAAGGAGAAAAAGTTGAAGTGACAGATGGGCATGCATCAAATGACTCGTAAGGTGACATGTCGTGTACACACACACGCCCTTTGCATTTGGCCGGCGGATGCACGGTGACAGAAACGGTGAGAAACGGCCGTGCAGGAGCCTCGATGTTGGATAGGTAACATCACCGCCTCTAAAAAGTGCACGTTCTAGTTCCACGTGCATTCACATGTAACCTTGGTATAGCCCATCCCCCATCCCTCATAAAAAGTTGTTCATCGCACGGGCCAAGTGCATACAAAGTTCAAATCATCAAAACTCATTACATCTAAGAGCAGCGTGCCAGAGTGAACAATTTTGTAATAAGAAGAACTCCTCGCAATAAGTGCCTATACATAATTGGTGGTGGCAAATGAGGATGATAAAAGAATGTAGCAAACAATGATAAAAGACAATACCAGCCACCCATGTTTATAGATGGTGAAGGATAGACATATAACGACTTAGTGACGTGGTGGAGAACGATACGATACAATGACCCAAATATAGCTCTATTGAGCTTGAGGCTAGATTAAGAAAGTTCGGGGAATATGTCATGAGCCGAGAGCATTAGTGGTGGTCACCTACGATATTGCGATGATGAAGGCCAATAGTAGGAAAGAATTCACATCTTGCAATGGAATTTGCTCAATAGTTTCTGATAAAGAGATCCCATAAAGAGATTATTGATGGGTTTTTTTTTCGAGAGTCCCCTTTCAAGGGGATCTAGCCGAGCTAGAAGCTACATCACTCACACACACATCCCTACGACGTTAGGGCTCGAACCCACAACCTCTTCGATAAGGTGGGTCGCGATGAGTTGAGCCACGAGGGCAAGTGCCCACTGACGTATTGATGGCTTTTGAAAGCTAAGGCACTTTTTTAGAGTGATCAAAAAATGTTTAATCACAAGATATATTGAAGGATTAAGACACTATCGAGATTGGTGGGCCAGGGCATAAATTACTGTAAATTTTGATTAGTGCTGGTGAAAACACTTCTTTGATGGGTACTCCATTTATGAATTTAGTGCCTTCTAGTAGTGTTACTCCGTCATCACAATTAAAGAAACAGTAGAGAAATCGAGAGGAAGTGTCCATTAATTGAAGTTGTTTCCCAAGATCTTCTACATCAGCAAAATTATAGAGTGACGAGTCACTAGTAAAAACAAACTCTAAGCTGAAAGCTTTCAAGAGATTATATCCTTTTTGGAATTAACAGAGTTGTTAACTTAAGCATTGTTCAAATTTTCTCTGTGTTATGCTAGATAGAGCTTTGCTCGGCTCGCTCTAGAGCTAACTCAAGAAGTGCTCAAGTTTTCTTTCCACTATGCTGGATAGAGGTTTGCTCTTGTTAGCTTCATTAAATAACCCAAGTTATATCTCGAGAGAGTTATATCTCAAATAACCCAAGTTATATCTCGCGAGAGTTATCTCAAGTTGTGTTGAAGATGAGATAACACTTAGAGAGCTTCATCAAATAACCCAACTTATATCTCTAGGGAGCTGTTGAAGCTGAGATAGCTATTAGCTCAAGCGAAGCTTAGGCTATTTCATTTGTTGTCGATAGACTTGTTAGACTAAGCTAACTTGAGTAATGCTTTAATAATCTAGATAAAGTGATGCACCATCTATGAAAGATTTGTATGAGTAACTTAACTCGAGTAGTTACTTGAGTAGACTAAGCTAACTTGAGCAATGCTTGAGTAATCTAGATAAAGTGATGCATCATCTATGAAAGATTGGTATGAGTAACTTAACTTGAGTAGTGCTACTCGAGTAATTTACATTGTGCTTGAGTAAACTACTTCAACAAACCCAAGTTATCTCTCAAGAGTGACATCTCAAGTGATGATTAATTTATCTTGCTCAAGTAGCTCTACTCACTTGCTCTCCAGTAGCTTTACTCACACTTAATATAAACTAAGTAATGTTGCTTTCTTGAGAGTCCTGTACTCAAACCCCACTTGAGTTATTGAAGTTGGATGCATATGTATATACACACACACACACACACACACACACACACACACATAGTGATAGTTTTAGTTTTTGAATTTGCATGTATAGGCATTCAAAAAAAAACTTAAACATGTGATGAAGCACATAGAGCCAAGAGAATGTTACACTCTGTATAGGCATTTTTGAATTTGCATGTATAGGCATTCAAAAAAATACTTAAAGATGTGATGAAGCACATAGAGCCAAGAGAGTATTACACTCTAGAGAGAATTTGAAAGAAATGGATGCTATTAAGAGATGGGTCGATAGATTCGTGAGATGAAGAATAGGAAAGTAGAATAATTGAAAGCCAAGCAAAATGAGCTTAAGTCAAAAAATTCTTATTGTATTGCTCCTCTACAAGAGACGTAAGAATAATCTAAAGCAAAGTTGTTATTTAGTAGATTACTTGTTGGGCCTATAGTTTTGAGAAGATATGTTTCTCCTTTTGTTGATGGTATTTTGTCCATTAAGGAATTATGTGGTATATTATAAAGTATAAAAGGCAGGGCTATATTACAAAAAGCAGAACATTTAAGAGTTGATTTTGGGATAAACATATCTTGGGAAGATCATTTTGATGAAAAATGTACTAATGACATGTGTAAAGATGCCCCTCTTGGTGTGAGGAGGCATCAAAAAGGCATGTGAAAACTAGTGACCTTCCTCCTATTATGCATTCCTCTCTCAAGGCAAAGTATGATCTAGTGGAGCATATACACTTCCAAGGATCCCTAGATAGTATCATATGCGGGGATAAAGTTTCAATATTTGGATGATGGTTACATTGTTGATGTGAAGAAGAAAATAAGTCTTGTAGTTTTTTATGCTTTTACTTGCCCATCTGAAGAAAATTGGCAAGGCTATCTTGGGAAGATACTGAATTGAATTACCGTTTTGACAAAAAATGTGCTAATGACATGTGTAAGATGCCCCTCTTGGTGTGAGGAGGCATCAAAAAGGCATGTGAAAACTAGTGAACTTCCTCCTATAATGCATTCCTTTCTTAAGGCAAAGTATGATCTAGTAATTTGATTGCAAATATAGTCCGTGCAAAGAATTTATATCTTGCAGGTTGTTGGTGGATGAATGTTTATGTGATTGGGAAATAGTTGCATATAGTTGTTGGTTGCAGAGAATTTATAATTTGCAGGTTGTTGGTTGCAAGATAGTCCATGCAAATAGTATGTACCTATAATTTATAATTTGCAAGTTATTGGTGGACGAATGTTTATGTGATCGGGTCACATATAGTTGCATACAATTACAATATAAAAAGTTTATAGTACGGTAGGAGGTGAGTGTGTTAGAGATTACATATTTGCTATAAGTGAAGAAGTTTTTATAAGCACTATTTTTGGTAATCTTCCATAGGTAATCATGTCTAACAGTTTATCCCAGATTGTGAGCGAGAAGCTGGCTGGATAAGAACAACTTCCAAGCATGGAAGTTCAAAGGGTGAGAAAGCCAACAAATTGATGTACTAGTTGTCTATTAAAGTGTCAGATGCTATGATCAACCATATATAAGATACATAGACACCTAAGGATGCATGGGATACCTTGGTTAAGTTGTATAGCATAAGTACCAAGGCAAGAAATATGTAGTTGAAGCAAGAGCTGCATAATTTAAAGATGACCTTGGTTAAGTTGTATAGCATAAGTATCAAGGCAAGAAATATGTAGTTGAAGCAAGAGCTGCATAATCTAAAGAGGAATAAGATGAGCATCAATGATTACTCACTAAAAGTCAAAGGGATTATAGATTTCCTTGCCTTTATTGGAGCTCCAGTTGATCGTGACGACTTGGTGTCGGCGGTCATGGGCTTGGCAAAGACTATGATTAGTTTTTTGGACACCTATCCAAACTCGGGAAAACTTCCCAAACTTTGAAGAACTTGTAGCCCTTTTGATCATTGAGGAGATGAATGCTAGAAGTAAACCATATTTTTCAATTATTTAGGTGTGCGCCTTCTACATATACATAGGTAAAGGTAGATATAGATCTTCATCTAGAGCTCAAGGTGTAGGCCATTTTGGAGACAAAAATCATGATTCTTTTCCATAGAGTAATTTTTGTCCACGATTTACTTCATCTATCGAACTAAATAGAAATTGAGTCTTGATTTACGGATCCATCAGTCCAGCCTAACCCCATCCAGTCACATGGGTTAGCCAACCGCCCAACCACTGTAGTGATGGGATCCAATTAGGAATTTGGTTAGGTTTTGTTCTGGGTACCAGGGAAAAGAGTTCCCAAGCCCCCTAGCCAGATTTTCAAGTAAATTTAACACCAGTCACACCACTTACACACCCAATATTTAATTGCCTTTTTCCTAGATTCAAATGTATTTAATTCAGTCATTTAATGAAATCATAGTGTTACTGATCATAAACTTCCAAGTATCCGATTGAATCTTAATTTCCAATCATTCCTTCATCAGAGTATCTATGGCATCATTGGCAACCAGATGGACAACAACAACATGAATTTAATTCACAAAAATGGGTGAAAGAGGCCACTCTAGAGGCAAGGGGACAGCCCAAATAGGCTAAGGTGGATGTGGCAAATAAATCAAAGTGGAAGTAACATGGAGTGCTATTATTATGGCAAACCGGGTCATATAGTAAATGAGTACTATAAACGTAGAATGACATTAAATGTAGAAAGATGCATGCAACAAGGGAACTATGTAGCTTCAAGGAAGCAAACTGAAGAGAAAAGTAAGCAACTTTTTGTGATGCTGCTTAGTTCCATGACTGCAGATACACATTGAGTGAGAGGAGGATCGAGCTTCCATTAAAGTGTGTCGGTGGTGGAGAGGACCTCTCAGGTGCTCCTTCAGAGCGACGATAGCCACGAGAATCCCAGCAACCAACATTCAACGAGGTGAGGGATACATCCCCGAGTCATTTTGTGCATTAGGCCATGGTAGATTGGCTTCTTGGTTGAGTTGTTTGTGCTCTTGAGTTTGATTGGGCAAAGCCCCACAACATTTGGTCATTCCCCATGCCTTTCCCATGGTGTAAGGGCCCTCCATAATGGAGAGTGGTTTAGAGAGATGCAAAAATGAAAAAACTAGGGTACCTGAAAATAAATAACCCTAAAAATAGAGTTATTAAAAAAATTAACTTTTAATATTCAAAAAAGTCTCCCCAATCATATGTAACCCCCAAAAATAGCTTTTCAAAGACCTTTTTAACCAACAACTATCTTATTACAGCCCTACATATTTTCCATCATATCTCACAATTCATAAATAGCATAACCCTTTTAAAGGATCCTAAAATTAGGGTTTAGGATAAAAATTTATAAGTTTAGTGTCTTTTTATTAAAAAATGAGTTCTTAATGATAGCTAGCCTTAAAAAGGAAGTTTTTATTATTACCAATTTAGTCCTATAGGGTCACATATTACTAATTGTGTGGGTATCAACTGCACCAACCCCTCCCTTCCTAACTACTGGAGTCTATATGAAAAATATCTCCTTTAATTTTTCTTTTTTCATCTATATCTCTAATTTAATCTTACTCTGATAAATGTATTATGCAACACGGACCCTTGAATCGAATGTGACAATAGCTCCCGGGTCAAAAGGGAAGCTCAAGTCCGAGGCAAAGCTCATAAGCCCATTCTCGCAACCAAAACATGGAACTCACATCCAAGGCAAAGCTCATAAGCCCATTCTCGCAACCAAAACCCTACCTTCATTTTTAAACTTAGTCTAAACCCATGCCTCCCTTCTTAGAGGATATTACTAACATGAAAAAAATTAAACTAGATCTCCATATTTGTGTAAAAAAGGAATGTGCATCAATCAAATATTCCTATGTAAAACAACCATTGGATAATACATCCGCTTCTTCAGTTATTTGGGTCGAGGGAAAGAACCATATAGACACATGGGTTGATGCGTTCTATTCACATGACCCATTGACCTTAGGTAATTCATTATTTATATTTTTGAAATGAAAAAAATAGTCACACGAGCATATAATGGAGAGAATCTGGTTAAATTGACCTTAGAATTGGTTTTGCAGCATAGTTTTTACCCTAATTTTGACTCCTCACATGACAAAATTGGGATACAAACTGAAATTAGAGCAGGATTTGCAACACAGAAGTTTGTGTTTTTGCAAGTTTAACATTAAAAAGGGAAAAAAAAAGAGAAGGGAAAAGGGAAAAGGAAAAGGTAAAAGGGCCACAGAGGCGATATATATATATGTATAAACTTTTGGAAAAGCACATGCACAAGTTGACCTAAAATGTGTTTTGGGACATTGCGATCGTTTTGACACGCAACTTGTGTAACACCCCAAAAAATTATGTTTTTCCATAGTTAAGATTTAACTATGGGAGCCAGCGCCTATAATGCTTGACTAACTTGAAAAAAGTACATTATTTTTTGTGCCAAATGGGTTAAGAAACACCAAAAACGCATTTTGAAAAAACTTTGGACAATCCAAAAATGTTTTTTAAAAAACGAAAGTTTAAAAAATTCTCAAACTTGTCTGCTTGATCCTCCTCACAATCTCTTACACATATACACTCACATATACACTCAATCTCTTACACATATACACTCACATATACACTCAATCTCTTATACACATATACACAATGAGCATATAACAACTTTAGTTAGATTAGGCAAGAAGCAAGAGAATGGATAAGAAGAGTACTCTATTAGCTGCATAAGGGAAAGAATGGTGACAATTACAAATTGACTCTTATCTTGGCCCCAAGCATTCACATCTTGGCTGGCCATACTTAAAATATAGGTCCCTGGCTACACCTAGGCTTGTGCAAAAACTTAATCCAAGCATGAAATCTCAATAATTAATCCCATGGCACACGCCTTTCATGGACAAGTGGTGATCACACACGCAAAAGATACAATATTAGCATTTTTAATGCCAATGACCAAATGAAGTGATGGTTGCCAATGGATGGCGTCGATGCTGAGAGGTGTCCAATAAGGGTTAATATGCCCCCTTCTTGATGTAGATTCCATCCTCGGAATATGTTGGTGAAGATGAGTCAATGCCAATAGGAAGGTGATGATAGTAGTTGAAGACCAAGTGTCGTGATACTTGCATAAAAAATAAATCAACCAGTAAAGAGTTCCTTGTAACAATAATATGAAACATGATTATGCATGCATTTTTTTCTCCTTTTTTTGTTAGACTGGTAAACTTCAAGTTGTGCTACAAAGAGGAAAGGTAAGGCTAATTTAACTTAGAGGTTAGTAATAAGCTTATCTATGCCTAAACTAGTCTTAGTCATATGCCTACGGTTATGGTTCAATCTCAAGATACACAGACTTTAGTGGACTTAGCGCTAAGTGTGAAGGTGTTTTTTTTAAAAGAAAAAATAATACAAGGGATAAGGCACCAACCCATCGAGACCATTGACCACCAACCCATCGAGACCAAGTCAATGGTCAAGAGACCTCTGTGCCAAGTATCTAAGAACATCGAGACCATTGACCACCAACCCATCGAGACCATTGACCACCAACCCATCGAGACCAAGTCAATGGTCAAGAGACCTCTGTGCCAAGTATCTAAGAACATCGAGAATCTCCTAATATGGTGATGGCTCCTCCTCTCTTTTATTAGTTTATTCTGTTGAAATTTGAGCATAATGATGAGCTATGGTGGATCAAACACTAGAATCAACATAATTAACAAAGTGATTAAGAAATGATTAAGATGTAATTAGTGAATAATTAGCACATAGATTAATGTAGGCATGGATACTCAAAAACTAGCAAATTCTCATTAGGGCTATGCCTCAATTTATAGAGTTCACATCAAGCATCTAATCCCATTGATTTCTCCATGATTCACTCCCAGAATATCTCCACCTTTTGCCTGATTCTCTCCACCTCTTCTCTTTTCCCTGAATATCTCCCAGAATAACTCCACACTCCTAAATTCTCTCATGCTACCCTTTATTCTCTCCCAGTAGATTCTTCTCACCTTTTCACAGGTTCTTTCACAATTACATCTTCTCTTTTACAGCCTCTAACCAAGGGCTTGTTCCCACACACACCCTATTCACTTGTATATTTCAACACCTCCCCTCAAGTGAATACTCCTAGTACACCTAGACCCTATACCAAGTTTGCCTCCCCTTACTTGGAGGTCCGCGACCAGTGTCTACTCCTCCCCTCAAGTTATCTCAGCACACCTGGACCCTGTTTCAAGTTTCTTTCTTACTTGACACTCCGCGACCAGTGCCTCAAGTCCCTAAACTCCATAGTCCTTGACACTTTCTCTCTCTATGTGTCCAAGGCTACTATAAGTGCCCGCGACCTTGACTAAAGTGCTCACACATACATCTACCACTTGGCCTACATCATCGGTGGCTCAGAGGTGGTTTTACTTTATTGGGGCAGGTTACATTGGGTTGTGGGCTCTCTCTCTCTCTCTCTCTCAGAGATTTTCACATGGCTCCTCACTCTTTGGAGCCTCACATCTTCTCTTTTCTTTAGTCTTCTTCTCGTGGCAGCATCTGTCCACGCGTTCGTCTCTTCTTCCAGTCTTCTCGGGGCAGCTTCTCTTCTTGTGGCAGCTTCTCTTCTCGTGTCCATGTCTTCCTTCAGATCTTCTTGGTGTGGATCCTCTTCTTGGGAAGAGATATTCTTCTTCTTTCATGGTTGGGGCCATGAGCTCGTCCGTCAGGTCTTTTTGCTCCATGTGAGCAACATGTTTCAATGTTTTGCTGACAGTTCCTTTGGGCTTTTTATGTTTATTTTGTATCATTATGCAATGCAAACCCAAATTTATGCGGGAGGTCTTACCTCTTGCCTTAATCTGGACAAGGGCAGTGTCTGTTCCCATTTTTACACTGATGCAATGTGCCCAATACATAATGCGTATAGCATTCATTCTCATGCACATTCCAAATGCAACTCTGGCTGTGAATAATCTTGAATTTGAGTGAGATTTACAGGCATTAACCAAAGGTTAAATGCAAAATGATGATTTTCACAATTTTATCAGCACAATTTTACCAGAAGCAAATTAATGCTCTGGTTTGTGTGCAGAAAACAGAGTATGCGGGGAGTCCAGATCTGGTGCCTTCCACTTCAAATAAGCTCAAATGCTTTCAAAGGCATCAATAGCAATGAGTCTAGTAGAGGATTAAGCCAAGAAACATAAGATTTGACCAAATAATGAAAGCTTAATCTCTGTTTTACCAAAGTCACCTGCAGATTTGATGAAGAGCTTGGATCTCACTGTAGACTTGATAAAACTCAATTCTGTCTTCACCAGCTTGTAGAGCATGCTTGATTACCCCTTGGGCTAGGAGGAATTAGAAAGATTTGTCTTGACGAAGCAACAATCGCAAAAATCCCTCAGAAAAACGGTGCCCAGCAATCAGCGAAAATCAGCGCATTTTGATGGCGGTTTGCTGCGTTTTTTGCATAGGCTTGAAGCCATAGATGTTACCTAGCTAGTGCTAAAAGATTATGCCCTAACTCTATGTGTGCAAGGTGCTAGAGATCCTCCACTGGCTGGGGGTGAAGGGGAGAAGTGAAAACTCACTAAAAATTTGATTTTTTTGCTAATTATCTACTAATCCTAATTAATTAACTAATGGGCTCATAAATCTAATTGATTCTAGGCATGGCTCTGATACCATGTTGAAATTTGAGCATAATGATGAGCTATGGTGGATCAAACACTAGAATCAACATAATTAACAAAGTGATTAAGAAATGATTAAGACGTAATTAGTGAATAATTAGCACATAGATTAATGTAGGCATGGATACTCAAAAACCAGCAAATTCTCATTAGGGCTATGCCTCAATTTATAGAGTTTACATCAAGCATCTAATCCCATTGATTTCTCCATGATTCACTCCCAGAATATCTCCACCTTTTGCCTGATTCTCTCCACCTCTTCTCTTTTCCCTGAATATCTCCCAGAATAACACACTCCTAAATTCTCTCATGCTACCCTTTATTCTCTCCCAGTAGATTCTTCTCACCTTTTCATAGGTTCTTTCACAGTTACATCTTCTCTTTTACAGCCTCTAACCAAGGGCTTGCTCCCACACACACCCTATTCACTTGTATATTTCAACATATTCATGACACAAGGTGCTACCCCATAAGAAATAAGGCATCGGTCTCAAGGTACCATCACTAGTAACCAAGAGTCCTACTAGGATCCTATATGGCGATAGTTATCTTCTTGGTGTTTTTCGTGTTTTTTCCCTTCTCTATTTTTCCTTAAAGTTTTGTTTATTTTCTCACCTGCAACACTGTCTAAAGGTCACTAAACGCTGAGTGGGAGTACTTGGCATACTCCATCGGCATATTTTAAGGTCATTCATGGACAGGTAGGGACGTTACTAAGTCTAAGAAATAATATGGCCTTAAAGTTTCTCTAAGTGGCAATTAGAAAGAAATTTTTATCTAGTCATAAGATCTTTTTAGTTCTATAAATGTATGTAATGATATGCAAAAAGAGTTTCAAACTTGAGAGTGAGTTAGGATACACCTGAGCAAGTGGAAAAATCTAGTCCATATCGAGGTTGAATGTCCACTGCAAGTTGTATATCTGGATCTAGCCTACATGACTGCACCTCAATAACCTATAAATCAAACTCATCTAGCAAGCTCATCGTCAAATAACCATAGCTCATAAGCATGCTTCGATTCAACGTCACTAGATTGATCTTCCCCCTCACTGGGTTTTCCTAAAACATAACCTTTGGCTCGATATGAACGATATGATGTCTTTGCATCATCCTGGCTATGAAAGGGCATAGGTACTACAGGTAAGTTGGTCAAGCATCTGATGCTGTGTAAATCATCTATAAACTTGCCTACTACTACACAGAATAGACATGGTGTGGGGGGTAAGAGCATCTCATGAACTGGTGGGGTGAGCGCAAGGTAACGCTCTTGCCTCCATTGCTCCATTGCCTCCTCTTAGGGTGTTCTTACTTGGTTAGGTTCATTGATCGCATAAAGAAAACTCAGGTCATCATGCCTTTGTGGTGTTACTCCTACCATGGATTGAAGTACATGGATTGAAGTAATGCGGTCCCATAACATAGAAAATACATTCTACATTGCCAACAAAGGTGGGATGAGGCAACAAGTACACGCCATTTACATTGATGACATTTAGCCATGGGGGAATGGAATTGCAATAAAAATGAATCAATGCAATTATTTCCACAATAAGTCACTCCTAATGGTGCATAAAATTAATGCGAGTGTGTTTGGAAAGGTGGTATGCTAGACAATCCCTGATAATACCATTCTTGACAATCCGGATCCAAAATTGGTGCATTGGTGTCATGCCAAGTGAAATCCATTATGTGAGGCATGTATATTAGCCAATGGAGTTATGAAAACCTTGTGCTTTTTAGGCATTCTCAACTGTCACTTCATTTGGCCCCATTGGCATTAGAAATGCTAATATTGTATATTTTACATGTACGATCGCCGCTTGTCTATGAAAGGCACGCCACAAGATTAATTATTCAGATTGTATACTTAGATTAAGTGTTTGCACAAGCCTAGGTATCCTTGGATAGCTAGTGACCTATATTTAAAGTATGGCCAGCCAAGGTGTAGTGCTTGGGGCCAAGATAAGGGTCATTTTGTAGTTCTCACCATTCATTCTCTTATGCAGCTACTAGAGTGCCCTTCTTCTCCATTCTCTTGCTTCTTGCCTAATCTCTTACTTAATCCAATTAGAGTTGTTGTACGTGTGAGAGAGATATTGAGATTCCATTGGAGTGCGAGAGCACTGGTGGAGTGGAGCTCTTGGGTGCTCCTGCTAGTGACCGTAGTCACAAGAATCCCAACAAACCAGCATTCAACAAGGTGAGTGACACACCCCCATTTGCATTTTGTGCATCAAGCTATGGTAGATTGGCTTCTCAATTGAGCTGTTTGTGCTCCCAAGTGCAATTGGGCGAAGCCCCATAACATTTGGGCATTTGTTGGCCGTGGACCACAGCCAGACTGTCTCGCAGCTGGAACGCCGCCCTCGCTGAGCCGAATGTCAGCAGCTGTCGAATGTCAGAGCCCGCTGAATGTCAGTCGGTGCACTTTATCACAGAGCCAACGCTCCCTTAATACCCAGTTGGTGCAATTTATCACCGAGGAATCACAGTACCCCTATGAATACTACAAGCAAGTAGTATAAAAGGATGTAACCTAAACTTTAAAAGGATGGCTGCCAATTGTATCATATGTTCTCCTTGGAATAACGCAAGATTGTGTGTTTTTCTATTCTCTTTTTATATGTGTCGTTATGTTCTTTGTATATTCATTTATGTTCACGTACTATGTCTAGTGGAGTTACCTATTGAAAAGATGCAGGGGGGAAGAGAGCTTGAGCTCTTGCAAGCACACACACACACTTACAAAACCCTAATAGAGAACACACAAGGTGAGAGGCTGAAAATCTTCTTCTTCTCTACTCAACACTCAACACACAATATACAAGAATAAGAGTACACATAATATGAAAGGTACTCAACCAATACATACACGGGTTCTCTATAGTGTGAACCCGACTAAATGAGCTGGCGCTATAACTATGCCAGTCTCTAGAATGGCTGTCACACAGCCTGTCATCCCACTGGCCGCATATCTCCTATGATCTCACCAACCATGCCAGTGGTGTAAGTGTGGGGCCTATCCCCCAGGCGGGTCATCAGTGGCCACCGCCTCACTAGACGAGCTCGATATCTCAACACTCCCCCTCGAGCTCAACTCCATCTCATGTACACCAAGCGAAGCCCTGAATCTGCGGAGCTTCTCTGTACCCAATGCTTTGGTGAAGATGTCAGCTACCTGATCCTCTGTGCTGACGTAAACAAGGTCAAGATCTCTTGCCAAGACCTTCTCTCTGACGAAGTGGTAGTGGACCTCTATGTGCTTCGTACGAGCATGAAAGACTGGGTTCCTGGCCAACTGTATACTGCTAATGTTGTCACAAAAAATGACAACTTGTCTATCCACTGATAGACCCAAATCTGCAAGTAGCTTTCTCAACCAAGCTACCTCACATGCTGCCATAGCAGCTCCTCTGTACTCGGCCTCTGTACTCGATAGAGCAACCGTAGGCTGCTTCTTGCTGCTCCAAGTCACAGCAGCACTCCCCAAAGAAAACATGAATCCATTGGTAGATCTTCTATCTGAGATACTACCAGCCCAATCAGCATCCGTGTACCCATGTACACATATCTCTGTCCCAGTCTCATAGAATAGTCCACAATGCAAAGTAGACCTCACATACCTCAGTATGTGTCTCACTGCATCCAAATGCGGTTTCCGTGGAACCTGCATAAACTGACTCACCAACCCAACAGCATAGCTTAAATATGGTCTGGTGATCGTCATGTAGATCAAACTTCCTACTATGCGCCTATACATAGTAGGATCCTCCAAGATCTCTCCTGAATCTGCACTCAACTTGCCATTCTGATCCAATGGCACGGAAATAGGCTTACAGCCTGTCATACCATACTTGGACAACATGTCTAAGCCATACTATCTCTGCAGTAATCCAATACCATGTGGTGACTTAATCACCTCAATGCCCAAGAAATATCTGAGCTCCCCTAGATCCTTCATCTCAAACTTCTATCTTAGCAAGATCTTTACATCAAAGATCTCTGCATCATGATCCCCCGTAATGATCAAGTCATCTACATAGATGACAACAAGCACAACTCCTCTATCACCATGTCTCACATACAATGAGAAATTTGCATTGGGCTACATGAAAACCAATAGTGACAAGATATTCAGAAATCTTGTCAGACCATGCTCTTGGTGCTTGCTTTAAGCCATACAAGGCTTTCTTCAACCTGCAAACATGTTCGGGGTGACCCTCATCCTCATAACTAGGTGGCTGCAACATATACACCTCTTCTTGCAAATCCCCATGCAAGAATGCATTCTTTACATCCATCTGATGTAAAGACCATTGCTTTGACGCAGCCACTGCTATCACAACTCTCACCGTTGCCATCTTGGCAATTGGGCTGAAAGTTTCCTCATAATCAATCCCATATGTCTGCGCATATCCTTTGGCTACCAATCTAGCCTTGTACCTGTTTATGCTTCCATCACTGTTATGTTTAACTTTGTACACCCACTTGCATCCAATGGCTTTCTTGCCTTCAGGCAATTGCACTAAATCCCAAGTTTCATTTCCATATAGTGCATCCATCTCCTCATCCATAGCTTTCTCCCAACACACATTTCCAACAGCCTCATCAATGCATGTGGGCTCTACAACCTGCACAACCTTTGCCATATACGCATAGTGATGTGCCACATAACCATCATATGTAAATCTCTGCACAGGGTTCTTCACTCTCCCTGATCTTCGCAGCTTTTCATTCATGGCTTCCATAGCCTTCTTTACACCAGGTGTTCTCATAGCTGGGATCCCAAGCTCCTCATCAAGGCTCATATCTGAACCACTAAACTCTCCATCAATATGAGAATGCCCTGCAGAAATGTCAGGCATACCAAGGGGCTCAACCACTTTCTCTTTTCCTTTACGTGATGTACTAATCACATTTGCAGGACTGGTATTATGACGTAGCCTGCCACTCCACGGTCTATCAACAGACCCACTAGATGAGGACTCTCCTGGTCCACTCAAAGACTGTGATTGCTGCTGACCTGCATTCTATGCAACCACACTTCCACTCACATCATCCCCAATAGCTTCTTTTTCAGCAGCATACCAGCTGCTCATCTCATCAAAAACAACATCCCTGCTTACCCTCAACTCACGTGTAGCAGAGTTATAACACCTGTATCCCTTTTGCTCAAGGGAGTATCCAATAAACACACATTTTTCAGCTTTTGGATCCAGCTTAGTTCTCACCTCATCTGGCACATGCACATATGCAATGCATCCAAAGACTTTCAGATGAGACAAATCTGGTTTTCTGCCAGTAAACCTCTCCTCTGGAGTTACATCATGTATGGCTGCAGTTGGAGTCCTGTTCATGATGTATACTGCTGTAGAAACAGCCTCAGCCCAATAGCAATGCGGCATATTCTTCTCTTCCATCAATGCTCGCGCAATCTCAGCAATGTGCCTGTTTTTTCGCTCAGCAACTCCATTTTGTTGCGGAGTGTATCTGCATGTGAACTGTCTCCGAATACCATTCTTCTTCAAAAATTCAGAGAACTCATTGGAGAAGTACTCTCCCCCTCCATCTGACCTTAAGCACTTTACATATTTCATTGTTTGCTTTTCAACCAAAACTCTGAAATTCTGAAAGTGAGTGAACACCTCACTCTTCTCCTTCATGAAGTATACCCACACTTTCCTTGTGTGGTCATCAATGAAAGTCACATAATACGTGCAGCCTCCCATAGATATGGTCTTTGTAGGACCCCATACATCTGAATGCACAACATCCCCAGTGCATTTCTGCTCACATATATGTTACGTGGAAACACATGCTTTGTTTGCTTCCCAAATTGGCATGCTTCACATATTTTCTGCATACCTTCTACTTTAAATTTTGGCAGCCCTGTCACAATTCCTTTTGTCTACATAGACTTCAATCTCTGCACATTTACATGTCCAATCCTTTTATGCCATATGTCTGTGTCTGCAACAACTCCTGAACCATTTGCAAACATCGCAGCACTCATTTTAGGCATGTCTACATTCAATGTAAACATTCTGCCCACTCTGTTGCCTTTTGCAACCAACCTACACTTGTCTTTAAAATCTTCAACATAACACCCATCAGGGTTAAACCGAACCTGCAAACCCTGCTCAACCATCTGGCCAACTGAAACCAGATTCTTTGTTATGTTCGGTACATGAAGTACATCTGCAAGGTACTTCACTTTGCCATCCTGCATAGACAATGGCACATCTCCAATGTGGGCAATTGGATGAGCAGTGTCATCCCCTGTTTCCACAAAACCTGGTCTTTCCGGGTTTTTCATCTCCTTGAACCACTCCCCATGACTCGTCATGTGGTTCGAAGCGCCTGAATCCACATACCATACATTATCTTTTTGTGCTGCATCAACATTTTCAGACATGGCATTCACAACATGCTGCATAACAAACAACCTTTCATCATCCTCATTATTTCTGCTTGAGGATGCATAGTTGTTTTGTTGCACTTTCCCATTTTGCATGTCAGCTTGCTTCTTATAACATTCTGACTGCACATGTCCAGGCTCACCACAATAATAGCATTCACGTGCATCATTATATTTCCTTTGCCAATTTCCACGGCCTCTTTGACTCCCCCTGCCTCTGAATTTGCCTCTTCCACCTGCGTGTTGTTGTTGTTGATTCTGGGACTGTTGTTGTTGCTGCTGCTGCTGCTGCTGACCATAATTCTGATTACCTGTTTGGCCACCTCCTTGATCGCGTCCACGGCCTCCTCTACCTCGTCCTCTTCCTGAACTCGTGTAGAAGGCTTGTTGCTCTGAACTGCTTTTGCTTTGTGAAGACTGTTGGTCTTCACCCAAGTTCTTCTCCTCGATAATCAGCATAGACACTAAATCTGTAAAGTTGGGAATGTTTTCCCGAGTCTGAATAGACGTCTTGAACGCCTTGTATTGTGGCCCGAGACCACGAAGACAGACTTCCACCTTGTCATCATCATCTACTGACACACCAATAGATGCAAGGGATTCCACAATACCCTTTATCTTCAACGCATAGTCATTCACAGACATGCTCTTTTTCTCCACAGTATGAAGTTCATTCTTCAATTGTATCTTACGTGCTTTGGTATTTGTTTCATAAAGCTTTACCAAGGTGTCCCACGCCTCCTTGGGGGACTTGGCATCCTAAATGTGCCCAATCATGGTGTCCTACATACTAATGGAGAGCCAATACATAACCTTCCTGGCTCCTTGGTTCCAGTCTTTAAACTCTTTCAGCAGTCAGATTTATATCCGGTATCTCTGGTGCCTCTTCATGCTCACCTTCTATGTAGTCCCAATAGCCTTTTCCCATCAGGAAATTCGTCAACCTGAACATCCAAGCATGGAAGTTATTCTTGTCAAGCTTCTCAGCCACAATCTGAGTTATTCCATCATTTGACATCTTACCAAACACACAATTTTACCAGAAACTGCACTCTGGTTTTTTCTGCACAAACTGCTGTATTTTCTGCACAGCGGTACTGTAGTACTCTCAAATGTCACCAACAGTGACTTCAATGTGCATACATACACCCAATGGCAACTGTAGACCTCTTTGCAGCACCCACAGTGTCTGCACAGTCAATCTGTCTTCCTGCAGTTCTTAAAACAGAGTTCTGCAGAGAATCGATGACTTACCCGCAGTGCTCGAAATCGCCTGCTTTCTGAAAAACGAAGGTCCAGACGCGCCCGAAACGCGTTTTCAACATGAAAAATTTCAGTCCGTAGGATTGTATAGTTGCCCAATAGCTTTACTCCCGCGAAGAAAGCTCCTCAATCAAAGATCGTTGCCGGTGCCTCCCGTAGAGCTCCCGACAAGGGTGTAGTCACCAACACAAATAGGGAAGAGTAGTTAAAGCTCTTACCCTCGTACCGCTTCCTGTGGTTCTTTTGCTTGCAGCTCAGCCCTTAGCACGAACCAGGCTCTAATACCATGAAAAGATGCAGGGGGAAGAGAGCTTGAGCTCTTGCAAGCACACACACACACTTACAAAACCCTAATAGAGAACACACAAGGTGAGAGGCTGAAAATCTTCTTCTTCTCTACTCAACACTCAACACACAATATACAAGAAGAAGAGTACACATAATATGAAAGGTACTCAGTTGAATCCTTCAAGTAGTTATCTGTTGCCTGTGGGCTGTGTCTATGTTGAGTCTAATTCGTATTCACCTCGTGTATGTTGCGCACATGACCAGAGTCTCTCTGCAAGTTGCTAGGGGACAACGGTCAGTACCTCGACAACACTTTGGAAACCATGATGCTTTTTGCTATTTCTTGTTGGTGCCCTTTCACCTGCTGTGCCTGATTATCGTTGTGTTCGAATCTATTTCCCATGTTTTTGAGTCCGTCCTTTATGTCAGCACATGAAAGGCACTATTTGATGCACGATCAAGCTTGGAAACTCCGTTTTGCCAAACTCAAAGTTCAACTCACAGCCGAAGATGTACCTGAAGAACCCAAATCCCAATCCAAAGAAGAATCGGTAACCCCACCCCCACCACTGTTCATACCACCCCCCCCCCACAGCCTCGTCCTCTCAACTATAACATGCTATCGGCTCAGCGTCATGAAGTATCCCAAGCTCTCCAAGAAATCCTTGGAGGATGCGGATGCTCACATCCTATTGTTCGATAGTGCTTGGCACGTAAATGTACCCGACCCAGTGGACCAGCACCTCAAAAAGGTCACATTCGTCCCAACCTTACAGCGGAGTGCCACTCTCTGGGTTGCTGAATATGCGTACGCCCATTTTCCCACTTATGATGCCATCCGTGATGAATTCCTTCAAACGGTTTAGAGAAGATAAGACATCCGTGCATGTGTTGGATATTTCATGAAGGGCCTTTGTTGCATGACAAATGAAGATCAATGCAAGGATGCAACAAAAAAGACACTTAGGGCTCTTGTAAAGAGTTCCAAGTTGTAGATGAATGTGGGAGAGGGCTTGACAATAATCCCACATGGGAACTTTTGGGAGTTTTAGAGTTTTTGTATAAAAAGTGGCTCATTTGAGAGCTAGAGAGGACTTTTTGGTCATTTGGTTGAGAGGCTCATAGGGAGAGCTTGCTCCATAGCTCCTTCTCATGTGCTCTCCCAAGGCTCTCCATCTCCATTCTTGCTTCAATCTTGTACTCTCTATTCTCTACGTATTCAATGATTTGAGGTTGCGGTCTACACACTTGCTAATCTAGATTTCTTAATGATGTTTTGATGCTAAAAGCTTGTGCATGAAATGATGTGTAGTTGAGGCTTGTGTGATAGCTCTTTGCATGTTAGATTCTTTGCATAAGTTGCATTTTTGTGCTTAAGTGTAGCCTAATCTTGATGCGTTGATTATGTTAGATTGATTGCTTGATTGTTGAAGAAGGATTGAGTAGGATTAGAAGTCATTAGTGTGTGGTTAACTAATCTTCTCCCATTTGAGATAGCCTCTATGCGCTAACCGGGTTGCATTCACGGATTGACAAAGTGTGTGGGTTGGAGTGTAGCCTCCGCTATGCTATGATGCCCCAAACAATGGCGCCGCTGCCGGGGACGCACACCTAAGTTAGTGAAGGGTGTTAACCATTACTTCTTACTAAGTGCTCTATTGATTGCAAAATCATGGATTAGGGTAGATTAGAGTAGAGTTTGCAAGGGAATTGAGTGTGTGCTCTCAAGGGCGCCTTGTGTGTTTTCTGTTTTTTGATGAGAAGCAAAAAAAAATTAAAACCCCATTGCGGTTGAGTAATCCCGCCATTAATTAGGATTAAGAGTTCTATTTTTGTATTTTTTGGCATATTTTTTTTTCACTAATCAACTAACACACTGCGACCAAGAGGCAGGCAGTGGAGGCGACCTGTAGCAAAAAACGTTGAAAGCGATTGAAAATATATATATATATATATATATATATATATATACATATATATATAGTTATATATATGCACTGCAGCGTGGAGTAGAAGAGCAAAAGATAAGGTCGTCGCTGCAACTGACGTGGCGGCTGACAGAAAAAGGCTGTTGGAGGCGCATGGAGTGAAGGCGAAGGTGGCCAAAGCCGTGGGCCTTCTTGACATGCATAACATGATCTTCTGTGACAATCAAGTCCTCCACATAGATGACAAGTAAGACAATCCCATGATCTGTTTCCTTCACATAGAGTGAAGAATATGTTGAAGAAACCTGAAAACTAAGGGAGATAAGATATTGGCTCATCTTATCACTCCAAGCACGAGGTGCTTGGAGTGAAGAATCTGTTGAAGAAACCTGAAAACCAAGGGAGATAAGATATCGGCTCCTCCTATCACTCCAAGCATGAGGTGCTTGGAGTGAAGAGTCTACTGACAAGTAAGACAATCCCATGATCTGTTTCCTTCACATAGAGTGAAGAATCTGTTGAAGAAACCTGAAAACCAAGGGAGATAAGATATTGGCTCATCTTATCACTCCAAGCACGAGGTGCTTGGAGTGAAGAATCTGTTGAAGAAACCTGAAATGATGTAAGACAATCCCATGATCTGTTTCCTTCACATAGAGTGAAGAATCTATTGAAGAAACCTGAAAACCAAGGGAGATAAGATATTGGCTCATCTTATCACTCCAAGCACGAGGTGCTTGGAGTGAAGAATCTGCTGAAGAAACTTGAAAACCAAGGGAGATAAGATATCAGCTCATCTTATCACTCCAAGCACGAGGTGCTTGCTTCAGACCATATAATGCTTTCTTTAATCTGCATACATGAGTGGGATATCTTGGGTGTACATAACCTTCCAGTTGTGCCATATAAACTTCCTCTTGTAGATCACCATTTAGAAATGCATTTTTCACATCCATTTGATGCATTTCCCAACCATTTGCTGCAGCCATAGCAATGACTGCTCTCACTGTTCCCATCTTTGCAAACTGGACTAAATGTTTCATCATAGTCCAAGCCTTGGGTTTGTGCATAACCCTTAGCTACCCGGATCTCACTTTATGGCGTTCAATGGAACCATCTGACTTGCATTTCACTTTGTAAACCCATTTGCAACCAATGACATTTTTGCCTTGTGGAATGTGTCCATCTCAACATCCATTGCCTTCTCCCATACATGCTTTCCAAATAGCTTCTGTATAGCATGTAGGTTCCACATGCCTCACCAAAGAGGTCATATATACGTTGTCAACCTGTCTGGATACCTGACCCTTTGGGATCTCCACAATGCATGCGGATCACTCTGAACACCTGTCACTCTAGCATGTGGAGGCACATATCTATTCTGCCTTGCACCAGGTGTGCGTAAAAATGGTATGCCAAGTTCCTCATCCAAACTCTCTGAACTTGACGACTCATAACCTGTAATGCCAATTCCTTCAACCTTCTTTTTCCCTTTATCCACAGCACTACTCCCAGTGCTCACACTCTCATGCCTCAAGCATCCTGACCATGGATGTATAGTGCTACTCAGACTCTACTGACCCAGACATAGAGATAGAACTTGCTTGTGGCAAGTTCACATGCACATCAGCATCAAGAGAATCAATGACACCCTCATCCTTTGCTTTGTACCAACTAGCAAGTTCATCAAACACCACATCTCGTGAGATAACCACTTGCCTAGTTTGTGGATTGTAACATTTATACGCCTTGCGATCCTATGCATAACCAACAAACACACACTTTTTTGCCTCACTTCCTCCTTCTCTCATCGTCAGGCACATGTACATAAGCTATGCAACCAAACACTTTGAGGTGTCCAATGTCTGGCCTAAAACCTGTAAGCCGCATCTCTGGCGTACTTCCATGTATGGCTGTTGTGGGTGTCTTATTAAGTATATACACTGCAGTGGCACATGCTTCTACCCAATAATAGTCTGGCATGCTCTTTTCATTGAGCATCGCCCTGCCCACTTCACAAATGACTCTATTCTTTCTCTCAGCAACACCATTTTGCTGAGGTGTGTACCTGTAAGTTAATTGCCTTATTATGCCATGCTTTCTCAAGAAATGCTCAAAAGCATGTGAGGTGTATTCACCACCTCCAATTTGTCCTCAAACATTTTATCCAAGAGCCATATTGCTTCTCTGCAAAAGCTTTGAAGTCCATAAACTTTCCCAACACTTCACTTTTCTCTCTGAGAAAGTAAATCCAAGTCATTCTGCTGAAATCATCAATGAATTTCACATAATATAAGCTGCCTTTAATGGATGGGTTTTGTGCAGGACCCCATACATCGCTATGAACTATCTCAAGTGGCTTGCTACTCATGTTGCCTTCTCTAGGAAACGGCAACCTTGCCTGCTTTCCAAACTGACAGGCATCACAAACATGCATATTCCCATCATACTTGAATCTAGGCAGCAGCCCACTAACAATGCCTCTTGCCTGCATGTTCTTTAACCTTTGTATGTTCACATGTCCAATCCTTTTATGCCACATGTTAATGTCTTGTACCACATTTCGGCTTTTAAAGGCTGATTTCAACTCAAGAATCCTAGCATCCAGTTTAAATAACCTACCTTCTTTCTTGCCTTTGTTGGCAATGACTCTACATCCATTTTCTAAATCCTCAACGAAGCAACCATGCTCGTTGAAACGAACATGTAAACCCTGTTCCACCATTTGACCAACTGAGGCCACACTTTTTGTAATAGAAGGCATATACAAGACATCTGCCATAGATTTTGTTTCACCATTGTGCATAACCAATGGTACACTTCCAACATGTGTGATAGCATGTTGGGTATCATCTCCTGTCTCCACATAGCCTTTCACATCCATAGGCTTCATATGCTCAAACCATTCACCATGACAAGTCATATGGTTTGATGCTCCAGAGTCCATATACCAAGTGTCATCACTTTCACCATTCGACATCATAGATCCCACAACATGTTTCATGGCAAACAAACAATCCACAAAACTTGCATATAACTGACTCTCCAGACTTCACAAAACTCCTCCTGTTTTACCCCTTCTGCTACTATTTTGCTGCACAGCAGCCAACTTAGAAATTCAAAAAACACCTCTTTTCCTGTAGCTCCTGACCCGCAGCACCTTGGGAACACCTCCACAAAAATACAGCAAATCAAAATGCCCAAAACAGATCTGAAATTCTCAAAATTCAGCAACTTTCCTAGCCAAAAACCTCCTCGTGTAGCTTCTTCTCTATGTTTCTGGGCAGCCCATTGGATGCTACAAGAAGAGCTCTCCAACACCTATTAAGTCTCCGGTGTCTTCTTCTTGTTGTTTTAGCAATCGGGATTACTTGCAAGAGTCGATTCCAAGGCTCCTTGTTTCCAACTATCCCACAGCCACAGTAGCCCACTCTTAACACTCCACGGTTCTTGATCTCATGGCTAGCAACTTGCTCCCCTGATGTGCACACTTCTGTCCACGCCCCAACTCCTTGAACATTAACAACAACCAAGCAAGCAGCCACGCATGCAATCTTCTGGCCCTGTAGTCCACCGAACAAGTCCTCAGCCTCCAAGGCTTCTTCTCTGGCCCACACAAAATCTGAACTGAAAATTCTTCAAGGACCCAGCAAAACACAACCCAAAAACACCTGGAAGCAGCTCGTTTTTGCTCAGGGCAGATTTCAGTAGCCTCCTACAGGTTTTTTCTACAGGCCGCCCTTTTTTCCTGGCTCCTGGCACCTCGAAAATTCCAAAACAAAGAAGTCGTCTTACCTCTTCTGCCCCTGAAAACCTCCAGCATGGCCCCCAAGCTGTTATGCCTTTACACTTGGAAGTGCCGTGGTGAGTTGGAGTAGCAAGAAGCAACCTACTATTGCTTTATCTAGTATAGAGGCTGAATACAGGGGTGCAGCCATTGCTACATATGAAAAGGAGTATGGTTAAAGAGTCTCTTGGTTGATTTGGGTGAGCCTATTGATGGAAAGGTTGTCATTCATTGTGACAACATGAGCAGCATACAGTTGGCCAAGAATCCAGTTTTTCATGTGCGGACGAAACACATAGAGGTCCACTATCACTTTGTCAGAGAGAAAGTGATGGATGGTACAGTGGATTTGCAGTACGTGAAGACTAAAGAGCAAGTGGCCGACATCTTTACAAAGCCACTTAGCAGGGAGAAGTTTGAGTACTTCCGTACTATGTTGGGAGTACGTGGGATGAGCTTGAGGGGGAGTGTTGAGAGCTTTGAAAGCCCAAGTTCATCTACATCTTCATCTATGGCAGTACATCATGAGCTTGAGA
Organism: Cibotium barometz; assembly: GCF_041138505.1. NCBI lineage: Eukaryota > Viridiplantae > Streptophyta > Polypodiopsida > Cyatheales > Cibotiaceae > Cibotium > Cibotium barometz. The sequence continues at coordinate 46,339,481 of NC_141087.1, forward strand.
GGGGCTGTTGAGATTCAAGCTCAATGTTAGCTTGTGCCAGCTGTGCTATGTGCTGGCATGTTAGGTAGGAACATGTGTGAGACATAAATGACCGCGTCCAGCTACTCATAGTGTGTGGACATTAGTAGCTAGGGTTAGCTGTGTGTGGACACTACACATAGTGTGTGTTGTGTATTATGGATTATGGCTTTATGCATTGTGTGAGAAGGGAGATGGCTTCCCTCTATGGTTAGGGTTTGCAATATACATTAGGGTTTGCTCCTGTGTGTGTGTCTCCTCTCCCTCTACCTATTTTTCATCATAGTGTTGAGAGCTTTGAAAGCCCAAGCTCATCTACATCTTCATCTATGGCAGTACATCATGAGCTTGAGAGGGACTGTTGAGATTCAAGCTCGATGTCAGCTTGTGCCAGCTGTGCTATGTGCTAGCATGTTAGGTAGGAATATGTGTGAGACATAAATGACCGTGTCCAGCTTAAATAACCTCCCTTCTTTCTTGCCTTTGGTAATGACTCTACATCCATTTTTGAAATCCTCAACGAAGAAACCATGCTCGTTGAAACGAACCTGTAAACCATGTTCCATCATTTGACCAACTGAGGCTAGACTTTTTGTAATAGAAGGCACATACAAGACATCTGCCATAGATTTTGTTTCACCATTGTGCATAACCAATGGTACACTTCCAACATGTGTGATATCATGTTGGATATCATCTCCTGTCTCCACATAGCCTTTCACATCCATAGGCTTCATATGCTCAAACCATTCACCATGACAAGTCATATGGTTTGATGCTCCAGAGTCCATATACCAAGTGTCATCACTTTCACCATTCGACATCATAGATCCCACAACATGTTTCATGGCAAACAAGTGATTTGCATTGCCATCATTACTGCTTGATGCATAATTTCCACCACTTGCATAATTTTCACCATGTTGTGCATAATTTTCACCATGTTGTGCTCTACCCCCTCTCTCAAATCATTTTGTTTGCGAAAACAATCACGTGCCATATGACCAAATTTCCCACAGTAATGGCATTCCACATTTTGTATAGATGTTTGTTGGCCTTGCCAACGTCCTCTACCACGAAGATTACCTCTCCCTCTCTGAGGTGTATACCCACGACCACCTCTAGCACCATATGTAGGCTGAAAATTCTGTTGTGGTGACCTGTCCTGCCATCCACGACCATTACCACGGCCACGTGATGCAAATCTCCCCCTGCCTCTATATCCCCTTTGAGAATAGAAAGCCTGGTTTCTGCCATTATCATCATGGCTAGTAGATGCATCATGGCTAGTAGATGCATCATGAAAGGAGTCACTGAGTTTAATTTCCTCAACAAAGCAAGAGTGAAACCAACTCATCAAAGTCTAGCAAACCTGTACTCCAAACCGAGATGGATGTATCAAAAGACTTATACTCCTTGCCAAGACCACGCAAGGTAATGTCTACCAAATCATCATCAGGCATGGGGGCATTGATTGTTGCCAATGCATCTGCATACTTCTTTATCTCTTGTACATAATCATGGATACTCCTTCCTTTCCGTTTCACATTATGAATCTGTTGTCGCACAACTGAGACTTGCAAGCACTAGTGTCTGTATCAAACAGCTTTACCAATGTATCCCATGCATCCTTGGGATTCTCAGCATCATGTATATGTATGAGTATAGCATCCGAGATACATATAGACAGATAATGCAAAACTTTGTATGCTCTTTCTGACCATTGCTTATAAGCTATAACCTGCTGCTGTGTATGTTGTGGGGGTAGTTCCGGCTCTGGCTTCGCACCTGTAATAAGGTTCCAAAAACCTTTTTCCTTCAGAAAGCTTTTGATCCTATAGTTCCATGCCTGGAAGTTCTTCCTATCCAACTTTTCACCCATAATTTGTACTAGGTTGTTGTCTTGACATATTTGCTCAATGCAAATGCACCTTCCGCACACGTCCAAATCTATAAATGAGCCTTCCTCAGCTCAACCACACTCTAATGAGTGTTCCAGATACTAAAAATTGTAAGAATGAAATCAAGATATTCAGGCAGTCAGGGCATGCAATACAAGGAGAGATTCCAGTATTGGAAACATGGTTAGCTTGGTGGGATATCCAGGCATTCCATTGGGGATCTTGGTTTGTGAATCAAGATGAGTCCAGTATTTTTGTTCCCACAACTAAGTTCTCGGAGGCTAAACATGCAAGCATGAGGGGGGCGAGTGTTGGTTGGGGACTGATGTTGGAAGGTCATGCATAACTTAGGCCTATATAACCATGATTTTAGGTCTCATTTGGGATATTGTTGGGTGTAGAATCAAAGTTCTAGTCTTACAAGTCCCCAAGCTTATAATGCAAGGAGCATTACATTGGTATCCGAGCCAAGTTCTTTCTCTTTCATGTTTCCATTGAGCTACATTACTAACTCTAATCTCTACTCCTTAATCTCTTTTTTATTAATTTTCATAAGCTAATCTCTATATTTCTCAAATCTTCTCCATACAAAATACTTCTTGCCTAATAAATTAGGCATACCTCTTGCCTAATACATTGGACATACTTTGTAAATTCTACATGGAGCAAGTGGAGTAATGACAACCTTAAAGAATCGTTGAAGAAAATATCAATAAGGAGGAATCAATAGAATTGTTCTCCACATCATTAGAGACAATTCATAATTACCCAACCGAGTAAGGTTATTGCGTTGCATTTTTTTTATTTTAAAGAAATTTTCCATTTTGCTTATGGTTAGAGTAAATGGCTTCTCAAGGTGGGAAGTATGAAAATGGTGAGAAGGAGGAAAACCAAATGTCCTCTTTCCACATGGAAAGGGATATTACAAAACCAAATGAAATGGATATGCAAGATTTAGATCTTCATGAGTATGATGATATAGAAATGAAGGAGATAAAAGAAAAAATCTTTAATACAAAAAATAAAATTGAGAAAATGATGGGTCTTCTTAGCTCCTTGATGGGAGGGCAAGGAAAAGAAATAAAGTAACATTGATGAGGGAAGCGAAAAAACTCTAGAAAAAGGATTGAAGAAAACCATAATTGAAGAGGGTCCCAATACTAGAGACTAAGGTATGGTATTCAAAGATTTAAAGGCACCCACTTTTAGTGGAGAAGAGAAGGAGAAATAAATATGCGGTCCATATTTTTCTACAGAAATGGCAAGATTTGCATCTTTTAAGAAATGTGCCTGATCATAACCACCCCATTAAGGTAGCCTATCCTTACAAGGCAAAGCTAGCCTATCCTTACAAAGCAAAGATTATAAGTGGTGGTGGATGAGTTCAGCAGAAGCTAGGCAAGTACCCGATTCTTGGGATTCATTCAAGGAATTATTCTTAAAGGAATATCTTCCTAAAAATGAAGAAGATTAGAATTGAGAGGAGTGGGATAATTGTTCTATGGAACAAAAGAATTTAAATCTCACTCAATATATAGCTTGCTATAGATAAATTATCTTAAAACTTAAGGGCATAGACAATTTTCAAAAAGTAAGAGGCTTCATTAGAGACTTGTAAAGGGTGTACAAGAAGGAAGTTCGCTCCAAAGAGCCAAAAAATTAGATGAGGGTATAAGATTTGCAAACATTTTTTACGATACCATGAGTAATGGTAATCGTAAAGGAAAAAGATAATAAATTTTCATATAAGCCTCATGGAGAAAATTTTGGCTCTCAAAAAAGAAATAATTTTTTCTTAAAAGAGATGAACCTTCAAAAAAGTAAAAAGCCAATCCTAGTAAGTTTCTAAAAAAGAAAGATTTTGAGAGAGAGCTTAAAGAAAAACTTTGTTTCTCTTGTCTTGAGCCGAGACATGATAAAAAGCATTATCCTAAGTCCCACAAGGACAAGAACTTACTGGAATGGTAATGATAAACCTGAAGAAAAATCAGTGCACACTATTCAAGTCTTAACATGTAAGGATTCTCCTAAATATAAATCAGTCAAGGTTTGTAATTCTGATGAAAAGCATTGTTGTGTGTGGTGGCAAAATCTATGTGGGAACCATAATTTAGACCACATGATTTGATTTGAGTGCATGGAAATATTAAAGATAAAAAAGTTAGAATCCTCATAGATGATATAACCACACACAACTTTTTAAATTACAACTTGGCTAAGAAATTTAAGTTGCCTCAAGTCCCAAGTTCTCATAGTAGTATATAGTAGCATAATCCAATGGCTATGACAAAGATGAGTGGGATACTGTGATAGACCAAGTTGGGATAAAAATCCAAGATTGTGAAGCACTTTTGGATTTTCAAGTGGTGTTTGTCGACCGTAGATGTAATTCTTGGGGGAGAATGGTTATTTTCATTGGGGGAAACACTTTTGAGAAGCTATTTGCACATAATACACTAACATTTGAGCATTAAGGCAAACTTATTACATTGCAAGCAGAGCACAATGTACCATCTTCTCCTTTGATACGTAATATTGAGCTCCAAAAGCTTCATCAAGATAATATAAGAGAAAAAATGTTTTTCTATTATGCAATGCCAAAAAAGGATGGACTATGTGCTTGCGCATAGATTATCGTAGATTGAATAAAAAATAAATTTCATATTCCTCGGATAGATGAGTTGTTTGATCAACTTAAAGGTGCTAAATATTTTAGTAAGATAGATTTAAGGTTCAGATATCATCAAGTAAGAATTAGAATGGAAGATGTTCCAAAAATAGCATTTAGGACATCTTTTGGGCACTATGAGTTTTTAGTTATACCTTTTGGTCTAACTAAAGCTCCCGCTACTTTTATGACTATGAAAAACACTATACTTCATCCTTATTTAGGTAAATTTGTGGTGGTTTTTATCAATGATATACTAGTCTTTAGTCAAAATGAGCAAGAACATATTGAGAACCTTAGAAAAGTATTTCAATTATTGAGGAAAAATAAATTATTTGCTAAAAAGTCTAAATGTGATTTCTTCACAAAGGAAGTGCAATATCTTGGACACATAGTGTCCAAGGAAAGGATTTGTATGGATCGTGATACATTTGAAGCTATATTGATATGGAAGGTCCCATCTAATATAGATGAGTTACAAACCCTTTTAGGACTTGCAGAGTTCTATCGAATTATGCTAAGATAGATGTTCCAATGAGACGAATTAGCTTAAAGGAAAAGGACAACAATTTAAGTGGACTCATGAGGATCAACAAGCTAGTTTTGAAAAATTGAAAGTAGCAATAGTATCTAGAGCTCCTATTTTGCAAATAGTGGATCCAAATGGACCATTTGTATTGGAAAAACAAATGCTAGTAATTTTGTTGTAGGAGTAGTATTATTACAAAAGGGAAAGCCGATTGCATTCAAAAGTAGAAAGTTGGACAAAGCTCAAAGTAACTATTCAACTTATGAAAAAAATGTATTTGCAATTGTGTAGGCTCTTAAAAAGTGGTATCATGATTTGTATGGTGCCAAATTTGAGGTATTGTTTGACCATGAAAGTCTTAAATGGTTAAGTACTCAAAAGGAGTTAAAAGGTAGGAAGGCTAGATGGGCTAAAATCCTACAAGAGTTTGATTTTCAAATCAGATATAGAAAAGGAAAATTTAATGTCGTGGTGGGCAGATGCTCTAAGTCGAGCATCCATGATAAATGAGTTAAGTTTTACTCAACTAGAAAGTGAGTTGCTAGTTCACTTAAAAGGAAAATGCACTAATGACCCTAGCTATCAAGTAGTTTAGAATTACACAATTAAAAAAGATAGCTCTCAAATAGAGAGTAAAGAAAAATGTCACTTAAAAATGCAGCTGCTCTAGTGATAAAAGGATGTCACTTAAAAATGCAGCTGCTAGTGATAAAAGGATGTCACTTAAAAATACAGTGGTTCAAAGGAATCACTTAAAGAAGGGTTAATAAGTGAAAAAGATCATTGGAAATTTTTTTCCATCGATAATGGGTACTTGTTATATAAAGGTCGCATTTGTGTACCCAAAGAAGAAAATATTCGTGAGAATATTTTACTAGAATGTCATGATAATCCAAGTGCGGGGCACCCAGAAATTTCTAAGACCTATGCACTTGTTAAAAGATAGTTTTATTGGGTAGGTTTAAAGAAGGACATCTAAAATTGTGTTATAAAATGCCCTAAGTGCCAAGTCAATAAAGTTGAGCACCTAAATGTAGGTGGATTATTATAACCACTACAAATACCCGAGGGTAAGTGGGAAAGTATTTCTATGGATTTCATAATAGCACTACCCCGAACAAGTAGAGGGCATGATTTAGTGTGGGTATTAGTGGATAGGTTAACCAAGTTGGTACAATTTATACCAACTAAAAAAGAAGTAAAAACACTAAAATTGGCTAGAATGTTTATCCATCATCTATACAAATTGTATGGATTGCCAGCAGTAGATATAGTAAGCGATCAAGATACAAAGTTTACAAGCCATTTTTGGTTGAAGTATTCAAAAAGTTATTCACCAAACTTAGTATGAGTACGTTTGAACATCCACAAAGCGATGGATAGACGGAAAGGGTTAATCAAGTTCTAGAAGATATACTTCGAGCATATGTTAATCATAAGTAAAATAGCTGGGATGAGTATCTTCCATTATTAGAATTTGCTTATAATAGTGCTAAACATTCTGCTACCAGTTTTAGTCCATTCATGCTAATTTATGGATTTCAACATAGAGCACCCATAGCTATTGGGTTACAAAAAGAAAAATTATAGAGTGTAAAAGACTTTCTCAAAGACATGCAAGAAATGCTAAACGTTGCAAAAAGAAATGTTAAAAGAGTGGAGGATCGTTCTATTAGTTGAGAAAGGTAAAAGAAGACCAATTAATTTTGAGGAAGGTGATTTAGTTCAAACATTCCAAAGTTAAGCCTAAGCCATTGTGGCCTTTATGTAATACTTTAAAAAATTGGAAGTGTAGCTTACAAGGTAGCTTTGTCTAAAGGATCCAGAGTACATCCTATGTTCCATTTTAGTAGATTGAAACACAAGATGGGAAACAATGACAACATCATTGGAAAAGAAGTAATGGTTGATTTTATAGAACCACCTATTCTTCCTCGTGATCTTGAAAAGATTCTCGAGTATCGAGAAAAGAAAACTAGACATTCTGTGTTTAAAGAATGTTTAGTAAAATGGAATGAGAGATCAAAAAAGAAGGATCAAATTGGGAAAGTGGCTACTCTAAAGAGGGGGTTTCTAATTTTTGAGCAAAACCATCTGAGCATTTGAGCAAATTGGATCAGAATGTAGTTTTTTTGTGTCAAAGTTTATGAAAACAATCCAAGTGTATGGACCCCTTTTGTGAATAAAGGGGTCATATTGCTTAAGAAAAGAAATGGATATCCTCATTTCTGACTAAACAAGTTTTCTAACTCTTGAAGTTCATGAAATGAGGCCATGATTATGAAACCGTTTTGTAAATGAAGGGTCCATATTGCTCAATTAAAGAAACAATAAAAGAAGTGGTTATCCTTGTAAACTAATAAACCACAACAACTAGTTTTGTGATTGTAAAATTATCCTACAAGGCTTCCCATCATGAAGGTGTGCAATCTGCAAAAAAGTATTATTATAATAGTCCTTTCAAATTTGTTCAACATCATGAAGGTGTGCAATCTGCAAAAACCAGGCCTTGAGGCATGCAAGATAATGAGGCTTCCCATCATGAAGGTGTGCAATCTGCAAAAAAGTATTATTATAATAGTCCTTTCAAATTTGTTCAACATAATGAAGGTGTGCAATCTGCAAAAACCAGGCCTTGAGGCATGCAAGATAATGCTGTGAAGATCTCTTTTGTACTCAAGTTAGCTTGGTGACCAAAAATATTATCTTTTCTATCCATATAAGTTAATATGTAAATAATATAGCCCAATTTTAAGTCAAATACACTCACAATATTTTCTATTTTGCTATTTGTTGTATTTTCCAATACATGCTCACATTATTTCAAATTAGTTTTCTACCTATGCAAATGAAAATGAAGACATGATTTATCACATAGAAGACATGTTCAAACTTTTGTGATGTAAAATCATCCTTCAAAATGTCCTACCACAATTATCAAGTGGAGAATAATTAGCACACTATCCTTGTGGTTCAAATTACTCATGGAAAAAAGGATTTCTTATATCCAATCCAAGGTACAAAAGGAAATGTAACAAACATAGCCAAATTTTAAGTCAATATTTTACACTCATAGTTTGGTATTTTGCTACTACTAGATGTGTTGAGTTCATGTTATTTCAAATAAGTTTCCTACAAAGCGTCTTGCCACAATTATCAACAAGTAGAGAAACAAACCAAAAATTTACACAAGGAGAAATGCAAAAGGCCCCAAAAACATTGTTCTTGTGGTTCAAAATCTTCATGGAAAAAAGGATTATTATAGATATCTTTTCATTTTGTATTCAGCATCATGAAGGTTCAGTTTTCAAAAAAATACATTTTTGTGCTTCAAAATCCTTATGGAAAAAGGATTATTATAATAGCCCTTCCATTTTTTGTTGACCATCATGAAAGTACAGTCTCCAAAAACTAAACCTCAAGGCATGCGGGACAATGCCTGGAATATCTCTTTTTTACTCAAGGTGGCTTGGTGAACAAACATATTATTTCTGCTATCCAATCCAAGGTATGAAAGGAAGATGTAATAAATATGTTTGCATGGAATATAGGCATCCAATTTGCGGGATCGTCCAATGAAGTCTTCACAATTGCAAGAAGGAAATGGAGAAATGTCAATCTTGTATTCAATACCTTTTTGCATTGATCCTTCTGTAGAAACAATGAACTCAGCATGCTCCATGGCCTTCACGACTATTGTGTCCTTAACAATGCATTTCATGACCAATGACCTCTGAATTCTATCTTCCATTTCTTTGGAGATTTTGTTTCGCCATCTGATTGCTTTGCCATCTCGACGCCGAGGTCGATCTTCATGCAATACTATTGTTTCATCATGGGCTTGAATTGGTGAAGCACAACTTGCACCCACCATCGGAGTTGACACTCCTAATATGACAAACCCCGAGCTTGTTAACCTGGCAATCTCTGCACTTGTCAAGGATGTTCCTGATTGAACCTTCCACCTTCCTGGTGATGGTCCTGGAATACCTGTAATGCTAGTTGATGGCTTCCATGTGTGGGTTACATCATTTCCACAAAACCAAATCATTTGGGAGCGCACTCCAATTGGTGTTTGAATCCTCCCAAAGAATGATGGTGCAACAACTCCACGTCGATTTTCACGATCCTTTATATTGACAAGCTTGTTACATTTTCCTCCTTGTCCAAGCCAAGCCTGGCAACGGACTTGGCTTGTTATAGGAACTCTTCGTAATGCCCAATTTGCATCATGCACTTCATATTCTTGTACACTCTTGGAATCATCATCCTCAAAACTCTCTGTTGCAAATTTAGTACTAGATTTTGAAGACATGGAGTATCTTTTCTTATTTGCATAACTGTACTCAGGGCGGTGACTATCATCCTCACATATATTTGAAGGCATTGACTTTGGCCTTTTCCTTCGCACAGTCTTGTCATCTCCATCATTAAAACATACTTCAGATGCAACACCCATTTCCTTTGCAACATCACTTGTTAGATCAACAACTGTTTTGGCACTAATGTCAATCCGAGATTTTAAAGATCTTTTTTTTAAGGTCTCCAGACTCGGCCCACTTCCGATAAACTGGCCCTTCAAAAAAGATGTGTATCTAGCGCTTTGTAAAATTGCATTTGAGAGGTCACTAATAGAGGCATTGTAGAGACCAACATATTTGACATGGTTCAATCCAGCCCTCCAACTACCATGAATAGACTCTGCTAGATTTGTTCGAGGTATCAAGTACTTCTCGTTATCTGACATACTCTGCAGAGATATTGTAATGGCAAAATTACATTATTAACATGACAAAAAAAATTCAAGAGAAATACAAAACCAACCTCTATAATGTAGTGGCCCCAATGGGAAATCCTAGCATGCCACCATGCAAACCAAGTTTCAAGCCGTGGCAAGTCTGAGTCACTTGCATGGCCTGCATTCCACCATGCCCTTAGGCTTCTCATTTCGACTTCTGCAGCTTGCTCTGTAGAGGCATCCTTCCAGCGTCTACATCGGATTTTAAATTCCTCTTGGCTGCCAACTTTTATACATGCCTTTGCATGGGAATGAAGACTTTGCTCCCAATGGAAAAGGCAAGAACGCTCTTTCCCTTCCATAATATTGTCAGGGCCACCATTGAAAGTGGCACGTACAGCTCTCCAGTTGGCTTGGGCCTCATCTGCCATGAACCCTTTGAATTCAGCATTGTCAAACCCTTCTGAAACCATTACTTTGTTGAGAGTATCCCAAAATAGAATTTGTGCGTCAGTATCTTCCACCTTGAAGTCACAAGTTGCAATTGTTTGCAACTCTTGGATAAAAGGATTATACACATGGCAAGCCATGGTAGTCCAATCTTTCATTCGCTTCACAAAGTCAAACAACACCCAACAATGACCCAGTTCTTCTCCAGGTCTCATTTTATTTACCAAATCAACCCCTGAACCAGAACCTTGGGTAGACATTTTAAATACATGACACCTACTGAATGAACTATGTTGCAATTGTCCAGGAAACACTACACTTTGGAAATAATTATATCTACAATGTCTTTTCAAGTATAAAATTCCATCTAGCCCATCTGACACAGGTCGAGAGTCACGTCGACTCTCCTCAATCCATCTTGATAATCTACACAGACATAAAGTTGATCAATATTCATTATGATAACATAATTTAATAAACCAATGCAATAACAAATGTTATGGTAATTACCTTCTTTTGTCAAGCAAAGGTTCACATTGTTTAAGCAAATCTTGTAGCTCAACATCCGACATCTTAATCCCATCTTGCACATTTTTAGACAATAAAGTTTCCAGAATAATGTCTTGGACAATTATATTTTGTATCCCTTTAGGGCATACAGCACCACCAGCCCTCACCATTTCAGAAACTTTGGTTTTAATGGCATCCTTTGTTCTTCTAGTCAAACTGTTGAGATATCGAGCTCTAGTGAGGCGGTGGACACTGATGACCCGCCTGGGGGATAGGCCCCACACTTACACCACTGGCATGGTTGGTGAGATCTTGGGTGATATGCGGCCAGTGGGATGACAGGCTGTGTGACAGCCACTCTAGAGACTGGCATAGTTATAGCGCCAGCTCATTTAGTCGGGTTCACACTATAGAGAACCCGTGTATGTATTGTTTGAGTACCTTTCATATTGTGTGTACTCTTATCTTTGTATATGGTGTGTTGAGTGTTGAGTAGAGAAGAAGAAGATTTTCAGCCTCTCACCTTGTGTGTTCTCTATTAGGGTTTTGTGAGTGTGTGTGTGTGCTTGCAAGAGCTCAAGCTCTCCTCCCACCTGCATCTTTTCATGGTATCAGAGCCTGGTTCGTGCTAAGGGCTGAGCTGCAAGCAAGAGAACCACAGGAAGCGGTACGAGGGTAAGAGCTACAACTACTCTTCCCTATTGTGTTGGTGACTACACCCTTGTCTACGGGAGGCACCGGCAAACGATCTCCGATTGAGGAGCTTTCTTCGCGGGAGTGAAGCTATAGGGCAACTATATAGTCCTTCGGACTGTACTTTTCGGGCCGAAAACGCGTTTCGGGCGCGTCTGGACCTCCGTTTTTCAGAAAGCAGGCGATTTCGAGCACTGCGGGTAAGTCATCGATTCTCTGCAGAACTCTGTTTTACGAACTGCAGGAAGACAGATTGACTGTGCAGACACTGTGGGTGCTGCAAAGAGGTCTACAGTTGCCATTGGGTGTATGTATGCACATTGAAGTCACTGATTGTGACATTTGAGTACTCCAGTACCGCTGTGCAGAAAATACTGCAGGTTGTGCAGAAAAACCAGAGTGCAGTTTCTGGTAAAATTGTGTGTTTGGCAAGATGTCTAATGATGGCATAACACAGATTGTGGCTGAGAAGCTGGACAAGAATAACTTCCATGCTTGGAGGTTCAGGTTGACTAATTTCATGATGGGAAAAGGCTATTGGGACTACATTGAAGGTGAGCATGAAGAGGCACCGGAGATACCGGATATAAATCCGACTGCTGCAGATGTGAAAGAGTTTAAAGACTGGAACCAAGGAGCCAGGAAAGTAATGTATTGGCTTTCCATTAGTATACAGGACACCATGATTGGGCACATTCAGGATGCCAAGTCCCCCAAGGAGGCATGGGACACCTTGGTAAAGCTTTATGAAACAAATACCAAGGCACGTAAGATACAGTTGAAGAATGAGCTTCATACTGTGGAGAAAAAGAGCATGTCTGTGAATGACTATGCATTGAAGATAAAGGGTATTGTGGAATCCCTTGCATCTATTGGTGTGTCAGTAGATGATGATGACAAGGTGGAAGTCTGTCTACGTGGTCTCGGGCCACAATACAAGGCGTTCAAGACGTCCATTCAGACTCGGGAAAACATTCCCAACTTTACAGATTTGGTGTCTATGCTGATTATCGAAGAGAAGAGCTTGGGTGAAGACCAACAGTCTTCACAAAGCAAAAACAGTTCAGAGCAACAGGCCTTCTACACGAGTTCAGGAAGAGGACGAGGTAGAGGAGGCCGTGGACGCGGTCAAGGAGGTGGCCGAACAGGTAATCAGAATTATGGCCAGCAGCAGCAGCAACAACAACAGTCCCAGAATCAACAACAATAACAACACGCAGGTGGAAGAGGCAAATTCAGAGGCAGGGGGAGTCAAAGAGGCCGTGGAAATTGGCAAAGGCAATATAATGATGCACGTGAATGCTACTATTGTGGTAAGCCAGGACATGTGCAGTCAGAATGTTATAAGAAGCAGGCTGACATGCAAAATGGGAAAGTGCAGCAAAACAACTATGCATCCTCAAGCAGAAATAATGAGGATAATGAAAGGTTGTTTGTTATGCAGCATGTCGTGAATGCCATGTCTGAAAATGTGGATGCAGCACAAAAAGATAATGTATGGTATGTGGATTCAGGCGCTTCGAACCACATGACGAGTCATGGGGAGTGGTTCAAGGAGATGAAGAACCCGGAAAGACCAGGTTTTGTGGAAACAGGGGATGACACTGCTCATCCAATTGCCCACGTTGGAGATGTGCCATTATCTATGCAGGATGGCAAAGTGAAGTACCTTGCAGATGTACTTCATGTACCGAACATAACAAAGAATCTGGTTTCAGTTGGCCAGATGATTGAGCAGGGGTTGCAGGTTCGGTTTAACCCTGATGGGTGTTATGTTGAAGATTTCAAAGACAAGTGCAGATTGGTTGCAAAAGGCAACAGAGTGGGCAGAATGTTTACGTTGGATGTAGACATGCCTGAAATGAGTGCTGCGATGTTTGCAAATGGTTCAGGAGTTGTTGCAGACACAGACATATGGCATAAAAGAATTGGACATGTAAATGTGCAGAGATTGAAGTCTATGCAGACAAAAGGAATTGTGACAGGGCTGCCAAAATTTAAGGTGGAAGGTATGCAGAAAATATGTGAAGCATGCCAATTTGGGAAGCAAACAAAGCATGTGTTTCCACGTAACAGATATGTGAGCAGAAATGCACTAGATGTTGTGCATTCAGATGTATGGGGTCCTACGAAGACCGTGTCTATGGGAGGCTGCAGGTACTATGTCACTTTCATTGATGACCACACAAGGAAAGTGTGGGTATATTGCATGAAGGAGAAGAGTGAGGTGTTCACTCATTTTCAGAATTTCAGATTTTAGAATGGTATTCGGAGACAGTTTACATGCAGATACACTCCGCAGCAAAATGGAGTTGCTGAGCGGAAAAACAGGCACATTGCTGAGATTGCGCGAGCATTGATGGAAGAGAAGAATATGCCGCATTGCTATTGGGCTGAGGCTGTTTCTATAGCAGTATACATCATGAACAGGACTCCAACTGCAGCCATACATGATGTAACTCCAGAGGAGAGGTTTACTAGCAGAAAACCAGATTTGTCTCATCTGGATGCATTGCATATGTGCATGTGCCAGATGAGTTGAGAACTAAGCTGGATCCGAAAGCTGAAAAATGTGTGTTTATTGGGTATTCCCTTGAGCAGAAGGGATACAGGTGTTATAACCCTGCTACACGTGAGTTGAGGGTAAGCAGGGATGTTGTCTTTGATGAGATGAGCAGCTGGTATGCTGCTGAAAAAGAAGCTGTTGGGGCTGATTTGAGTGGAAGTGTGGTTGCACAGAATGCAGGTCAGCAGCAATCACAGTCTTTGAGTGGACCAGGAGAGTCCTCATCTAGTGGGTCTGTTGATAGACCATGGAGTGGCAGGCTACGTCATAATACTAGCCCTGCAAATGTGATTAGTACATCACGTAAAGGAAAAGAGAAAGTGGTTGAGCCCCTTGGTATGCCTGACATTTCTGCAGGGCATTCTCATGTTGATGGAGAGTCTAGTGGCTCAGATATGAGCCTTGATGAGGAGCTTGGGATCCCAGCTATGAGAACACCTGGTGTAAAGAAGGCTATGGAGGCCATGAATGAAAAGCTGCAAAGATCAGGGAGAGTGAAGAACCCTGTGCAGAGATTTACATATGATGGTTATGTGGCACATCACTATGCATATATGGCAAAGGTTGTGCAGGTTGTTGAACCCACATGCATTGATGAGGCTGTTGGAAATGTGAATTGGGAGAAAGCTATGGATGAGGAGATGGATGCACTATATGGAAATGAAACTTGGGATTTAGTGCAATTGCCAGAAGGCAAGAAAGCCATTGGATGCAAGTGGGTGTACAAAGTTAAACATAACAGTGATGGAAGCATAAACAGGTACAAGGCTAGATTGGTAGCCAAAGGATATGCGCAGACATATGGGATTGATTATGAGGAAACTTTCAGCCCAGTTGCCAAGATGGCAACGGTGAGAGTTGTGATAGCAGTGGCTGCGTCAAAGAAATGGTCTTTACATCAGATGGATGTAAAGAATGCATTCTTGCATGGGGATTTGCAAGAAGAGGTGTATATGTTACAGCCACCTGGTTATGAGGATGTGGGTCACCCCGAGCATGTTTGCAGGTTGAAGAAAGCCTTGTATGGCTTAAAGCAAGCACCAAGAGCATGGTCTGACAAGATTTCTGAATATCTTGTCACTATTGGCTTTCATGTAGCAATGAAGATTTCTCATTGTATGTGAGACATGGTGATAGAGGAGTTGTGCTTGTTGTCATCTATGTAGATGACTTGATCATTACGGGGGACCATGATGCAGAGATCTTTGATGTAAAGATCTTGCTTAGACAGAAGTTCGAGATGAAGGATCTGGGAGAGCTCAGATATTTCTTGGGCATTGAGGTGATTAGGTCACCACATGGTATTGGATTACTGCAGAGACAGTATGGCTTGGACATGTTGTCCAAGTATGGTATGACAGGCTGTAAGCCTATTTCTGTGCCATTGGATCAGAATGGCAAGTTGAGTGCAGATTCAGGAGAGATCTTGGAGGATCCTACTATGTACAGGAGCATAGTCGGAAGTTTGATCTACATGACGATCACCAGACCAGATTTGAGCTATGCTGTTGGGTTGGTGAGTCAGTTTATGCAGGTTCCACGGAAACCGCATTTGGATGCTGTGAGACGCATACTGAGGTATGTGAGGTCTACTTTGCATTGTGGACTATTCTATGAGACTGGGACAGAGATATGTGTACATGGGTACACAGATGCTGATTGGGCTGGTAGTATCTCAGACAGAAGATCTACCAGTGGATTCATGTTTTCTTTGGGGAGTGCTGCTGTGACTTGGAGCAGCAAGAAGCAGCCTACGGTTGCTCTATCGAGTACAGAGGCCGAGTACAGAGGAGCTGCTATGGCAGCATGTGAGGTAGCTTGGTTGAGAAAGCTACTTGCAGATTTGGGTCTATCAGTGGATAGACAAGTTGTCATTTTCTGTGACAACATTAGCAGTATACAGCTGGCCAGGAACCCAGTCTTTCATGCTCGTACGAAGCACATAGAGGTCCACTACCACTTCGTCAGAGAGAAGGTCTTGGCAGGAGACCTTGACCTTGTTTATGTCAGCACAGAGGATCAGGTAGCTGACATCTTCACCAAAGCATTGGGTACAGAGAAGCTCCGCAGATTCAGGGCTTCACTTGGTGTACATGAGATGGAGTTGAGCTCGAGGGGGAGTGTTGAGATATCGAGCTCTAGTGAGGCGGTGGACACTGATGACCCGCCTGGGGGATAGGCCCCACACTTACACCACTGGCATGGTTGGTGAGATCTTGGGTGATATGCGGCCAGTGGGATGACAGGCTGTGTGACAGCCACTCTAGAGACTGGCATAGTTATAGCGCCAGCTCATTTAGTCGGGTTCACACTATAGAGAACCCGTGTATGTATTGTTTGAGTACCTTTCATATTGTCTGTACTCTTATCTTTGTATATGGTGTGTTGAGTGTTGAGTAGAGAAGAAGAAGATTTTCAGCCTCTCACCTTGTGTGTTCTCTATTAGGGTTTTGTGAGTGTGTGTGTGTGCTTGCAAGAGCTCAAGCTCTCCTCCCACCTGCATCTTTTCACAAACCATCTCCAACGGGATGATTATGATGGCCATGGTGTATGACTGCACAAGTAAGATTCACACCATCTCTACATTCTGGCATGCAGAGTAACATTTCACAGTAACATCTCTCCAAGCAAATTGGTGGACGACCACAATGTATACATGATAAGGAGCCATATGATTCAATTGACACATTTGCTGGGGACACTCTAATCAATCTCCCATCCCATTGTGTCTCATTCTCTATCCCAATTCTTTCTTTATAACCACAAGTTGCATTTATACAACGGAGGTGACCTCCACATTCCTTTCTACGAACCACACCAGGAAATACTATATTTGTTGTAACAGGATCACTCCAAACATGACCATCAAATTTTGACTCCGTACCTTTTGTGCGATGTTTCATTGAAGTAGCTGGTAGCTCAAAGAAAACATCACCATCATAAGTAGAAGGCAACTCATCCACAGTGACGCACATTCCAACCTTCTCATAGGCCTCACGCAATCTATTCTTTATAGGTAGTTGCATAATAATCTCAATGACACTATGTTGTTTGTCATTCTCAATGTTGCTAGCTGAATCATGTTTCCTTGCCTCATCATTTTTGTTGCAAACAGAGTAGAAATCTTTTTTGTTTTCGTGCACTAGAGTCTTCTGAAGTTCATTGTCATCAAGCTTGAATCTTTCTCCCTTCACGGTGAAAATATCACCAAACTGCGCATCAAGGTGAAACATTTTGTATCCATCGTCATGGACTTCATATTGCAGCTCCATTGTCAAATCAGACCCATTATCACCAAAGTGCTGATGGACAGATATGGACCCAAGTGTGAATTGAAAATGGCTAGCAAGCACCATCTCTGACAACACTCCTCTACCTATGGAAGTGCGAACAAACATATGCAAAGATCTATCCTCATTCTGAATTGTGACAGATTCCATAAGAACGGAATGTTTGAGCTGTGCAACTCAATGAGATGAAGTCCAAAGGGTGAGATCAAGAGGAGAGTGTTCGTTTCAAGAACTCATTTTAAACAAGAGTCTGCCTCAAGAAAAAATGCTCACAAATGCTTTGCACACACTGCCCATTGTTTATACTCACAACTTTGTAAGATAGGTCTTGTGAAAGTCGGCACAAGTGTGACAATGGTAATAGGAACCATCTCTACATTCATATGATAATCATTATAAGTCATGGTTCCTATTAACATCATAGTTTGGTAGCATAGATTGTAATTAAAGCCAATAGACCCCTTTCGTCGACGAAAGGGGTCTATTGGCCATTCATTTTCATGAGAGCCCTTGGATGAATTATGGATTGGATCGGCCATTGCCGCCCTCGCCCTCGTGATGACTCGTGACCCACCCGCACGTCGCCCCCCTTTCCCGCGCCCTCGTGTCTCTCTGTACTCTAGGCTCTCATGAAAATAAATGGCCAATAGACCCGTTTCGTCGACGAAAGGGGTCTATCGGCCTTTAAATTTTCTTAAGGGCTCATGAAAATGAAAAGCCAAAATACCCCATTCGTCGACGAAAGGGGTCTATTGGCCTTTAAATTTTCATGAGGAAAAAGGGACCCCAAATTTGAAAAAAAAACGTTTGTCTTAATTCTCCTCATTAGTCTCTTAAACACCAACCATAAATGCCATAACTTGAAATGATATCCCTATGAAAAAGTGACTTAAAACTTCAAACAACCATTTTGTTTTCTTAAGGGCTCATGAAAATGAAAAGCCAAAATACCCCTTTCGTCGACGAAAGGGGTGTATTGGCCTTTAAATTTTCATGAGGAAAAAGGGACCCCAAATTTGAAAAAAAATGTTTGTCTTAATTCTCCTCATTAGTCTCTTAAACACCAACCATAAATGCCATAACTTGAAATGATATCCCTATGAAAAAGTGACTTAAAACTTCAAACAACCATTTTGTTTTTTTGCAATTGTGTTAGCAGACACACGATATCACACGATATTTTCATGAAGTTTTTTATAACAATAAAATCATGAGAATCTTACACAAATAACAAGAAGATGGTATCCTTAAATGACCGACAAATTTTGGCATCGTTTTCATGAAATTTTTTATAACAATAAAATCATGAGAATCTTATCTTACACAAATAACAAGAAGACGGTATCCTTTAAATCTCGTTTGGGGGTGGCCCACCTTTTTCCTCATGCAAATGAAAGGCCAAAATACCCCTTTCGTCGACGAAAGGGGTATTTTGGCCTTTCATTTTCTTAAAAAAATTAAAGAAAATGAAAGGCCAAAATACCCCTTTCGTCGACGAAAGGGGTATTTTGGCCTTTCGTTTTCTATCTTCAACGCCTTTCTGCCTCCCTCGCCCTCGCCCTTGCTCTGCATCGCGGTATAGATGAAACCTTCAGTCAATAGAAGGCTATTGATCATCAAGGCTCTGCCTCCCTCGACGTCAACCTGTGGACGGCGTCTCAACCTGTCATCGACGTCAACCTGCGGACGGCGTCTGAAAGGTATGCCCACCGTCTTCTGCCAGAACACGTCAGCTGTGGCGCCATCACTAGGTTAGAGGATCCAAGAAAAGAGTTACGTGTCTCAGCTCGTCTGTTGTATTGCTTTGAATCTCGCCTACGTAACCACATGCTAGGGACTCATTACTTTACGTGCTTGCTCTGTTTAGAAGGTACACGAATCGGCGCTGATCGTGACGACGATGTAGCCTCTCCCAACTTTAATAAAGCATATAATGCAAACGCATTTTGACGCATCTGCTTTATTCTGAACGGAAGTTTCACTTTAGATGCCTTTATAATGTATATTTGATATTCTATTGTCTCTAACGGTTGCCAAAAAAATCATAAATTTCAAGCCATGCATGAAAGCAAAAGCTGCAACCACGTTTTTGTAAAGACAAGTAGGCTCTCATCCGTCTGTGACACCTCTCTGAGGCTCTCTCTCTCTCTCTCTTTTCGCCCTCCCCCTCTCTCTCTCCCGCGCTGTATTCTCTGATGACATGTGTCAAAAAGTCTCCAGTCTTTTTTATATAGTATAGATAGAACATATAAAATAAAATTTAATATGGAGGGGAACAACATGCATCTCTCTCCTGTGCAAGTTTTCTAGATCCATGATTATAACACTCAGTTAATGATATTTTTAGACATTCCATTTCAATGCATACAAAATGATTACCACCAAACAACACTTTACCAAAATCTAACTTTATAGCTCAGGAATGAATTACAAGAGTTATTATGCTTACATGAATGATTTCATTTTATCTCATGTGACCTAAATATAACATGTTAAAACTGTGGAAAGGCATATTATGATATGTCCATCAAATGATATTGACATATGTACGCATAGTACTTGACGAGGAGGCCTTAGGAGACATAACACTATTCGAGATATTGTACGCTTTTAAGGTTAATAACTTGTTCTTGTATGCTTGATAACTTTTTCTTGTTTGGTTTTGTTGTCCAGCTAGTCTCCTCAAGCCCCATCATCTCGTCAAGTGCAACTTCAATTAGCAGCATCACGATCAGGCTTCAGGTATTTTCTATTTTGAAGCCTCTTGGGGTTTCTTTGTATGCTATTGAAGTAATGCTAGGACTTAATTGACCTTGTAGGTCTATTCTATGCCATGTGATGACTTCTTTTTTTAAATGCATCTTTGTCACATTGGCAGGATGGTAAAATTAAGAACTTCTGAAAGGAGGGGGAGAGGTGGAAGAGGAGAACGAGGAGGCAAGAGAGGTGGAAGGACAAGTAGCAAGAGAAGTTTGCAAGTGGAAGCTACACCAAATTTAGAGATTCAAAAAGAGGTTGAAATTGAAGTTGAAGAGGATAAGGAGATGGAAAACTTTGAAGACACTACTATAATTGTGGAGGAATCTTCTAAGAAGAGAAAGAAAGAGGATAAACAACTAGATGAGGAGTTTGAGCAAGAGTTTCCTGCTGCACTTGATATTGGCCAAGGGAAGGATGTTATTGAATCTCTTGCAATCAATCCTGGAAAGATTGCTCCCTTGATCCCATTATGTCGTTGTGTTGTAAACACAAGAGTGAGAGGCCTACGAACTGATATGGATAGCCTAAAGCAAGCTCTAGAGGCAGAAAAATATATTCAACAGAAAGGAATGTTTATTTTATCTACTACACTTTCGGATGGTGTTTCACAAGAGGTGACAGATGAAATTGAACAATCATGGGATTCTTGTTGGAGGGATGTAAATGCAGAATTTGAGGCACAGATTGTTGATGATGCTGATTGGTCATTTTTGTCTCGAAAGATGTTTTTTGTGTGGGAGGGGAATCACCGTACTGTTGCATGGATGTCTCTAATTGAGGAGAAATTCAAGACATCAAAGGCATGGCATATTCGAGTTTTAGCAAGTTTTATTACTCCAGAGAAAGAAACAGAAATGAAGCTAATAGCTGCTCTTCAAAGGTTCAATCTGTAAGTGCGAGTTCTTACTTATATGTGTTACCTTTTTTCGAGCTTTTTAGGGTTTTGTGAACAATTCTTAATATGTTTGAAGCTATGTATTTTTTATTTTTCAACCTTAATGAAACAGCAATTATTAAAACAAATCTCAAGGATTATTTGTTCAACACGAAGACAATGTGTTCATGTGATGAGAATGAGTACTTATCACTTTTTTCTGAGGAAGAAAAAAGGACACTTGAAAAGCATAGGGCAAATGAAAGCAGTAAAGGATCAAGTACTTGGTATCCTTTGACAACTCTGATGCTAGGGAGAATGGTTTTTGCAGTAAGTTTCATACCATTTGTCATGGATGTCTTTTAAATTAGAACTAACTAATTCATTGTACTCATTCATTTCTTTGGTATATATTTTAGCCACTATACAAGCAAGATTATGATGCAAAGCTAAAGGAACTTCAGCCAAATTTGAGTGTTGCTGATATGGAGAAATCACTTAAAAGTATTCGAAAGGATGTGAATCTCAAGTATGGTCGAAAAATGATCAAGGTATGGTTAATTTAATGATTCTTAACATAAAGTTGACTTTTTAAAGTGTTCAAGTGTTTTTTGAGATTGGTCATATGATCTTTGTTTACAAAATGATCAAGGTATGGGATATGCATGTATTGTATGATTAAAGAATACAGTTGAGTGTGACGATTGCATGTACTGTTTATATGTAGATTCTGTCTATTGTCAAACCAACAAATGGTGAAGATTGGTTTAATATCTTGTGGAGCCTCCCATTTGATGATAAATCATCCATTGTCACATTGGAAAAGTTGTATAACATCTCCATTGCAAAAGTCTCAAAGGAGACACAACTAGCAACCCTCAGAATCTTAGGGTCAGATTCAAATTTGAGAACAAGTTATGGGATGCCAAAAGCTGATAGAGAATTCATAAAGTGGATGGCGAAAGAGGCATGGATGGATCAGTTGCTTTGTGAATCTGAGAGGTTACTCTCTCAGGTCTTGGTTGCTAGTCAACAAGCTAGCTTTGTGCTTCCTCAAGATCCTACGTTGAGAGAGTATTTTGGGGAAATACAAGCAATGAACAGACTTGAACTTTATGAAGATTTAAAGGATTCAATGACTGTTGCTACAGCTGCAACAGGACAAATGGAGATGACGAGGGCACCTCGACGATTGGTGTTTAGGTAAGCAATACATGTTTTTTCCTTTTCAATTAAAAATCCATCCTTAAGTATTTCGCTTCTGTACTAAGACTCTTATTGTATGCAGATTCTTGCAATCCTTAAAAGCTGTTGGTAAGATTGAAAAATTGTTGCCCATATGTCGAGTATGGACAAAAATTCAAGACTTAAAATTCTGTATGTACTCTCCAAACATGATAGAAAAAGAAGGGAAGCAAGTGCTCTCTGAGTGGGAGAGAAAGAACTGCCCGTGGTGGCTCGATATGAAAAAAGGATGTTGCATCGAGGAGGAGGTAGAGCTGTACACACAGCATAAAAAGGGAGAGATGGGTTCATCAAGCTCAAATTCAGTCCATGAGGATGATGCAGTCATTGAGGTTCAAAAAACACTTGAGAAGATGACTAAAAAGGACAAAGATTCAAGTATGGAACTAAAGAAGGGTGGTAGGCCACCAAAAAATCCTGGTACTAATAATGGTAAGTTCTCTTGATCTTTTTTCAAGCTATTATTTGTTTGTGTAACATATGTTGTTATCACTTTGTGTCTTTACATATGTGGTGTGGGTACAGATGTGCAGGTACTGCAGTCTACACCCATTCTGAAAGGATGTAAATGGAAAGATAGGTCTGTCCGCTTTTTGTACATTCCATTGACCTCTCTAACTTTGAATCAGAGTGGCACATGTGATGCTTCACATTGCAAGGTTTGGTGCTATGATTATGTCGAGTTTGGGAAGCAATTGTCTGTCTCAAACTTCACACAAGCCTATATAGACATGAAGGAATACTTTGTGGGTCTTGGAGGTGAAAGAAAAACAAGAAATGGTAAGAGTGTTGCTTGGGCTGCAGATTTTGTCATTATTGATCTGCCTACACAGCTAGAAGCTCTTGGAGTACAAGATTCCACATCTCCATCTTGGAATTTATTAACAGAGGACCATGTACACTACTCCTTGCTAGTAGCGGCCACAGTTGTTTCAAATTCTGGCTGGATCCTAGTTATGTGTGCTCCTCATGTTCTTCATTTGGTTGAGCGTTATGCTAGGATCAGTAGATTGGAGTTTGCATGTCAAATGTACATGCAATGCTTAGATGCATATTGCACAATCAAAGTTGGTGGTATTGATCATAAGGTGAGACAATTGTCATACAATGACCTGTTGAAAGAATTTATGCTCTCGTATAATGAAATGGCTTGTACTAAGTATATGTTTAATTCTTTTCTTATCTTTAGGTGGATGTTGTGTCTTGTGTTTGTAATCCTGGAAATGCTTCCGTGGTTGGTACCAAATTGGGCATTGCTTTTGGAAGTAGTTTGTTTCATCATTATTTACCAACAAGTGAGCAGACTATAAAACATGGAGAGAGTATTCCATGGAGAGGTGCATTGGAGAAGGCTCCATGCATGATGTTGTACTTCTTGGAGTTCTTGTGTCCAATTTCTGGACATGTGGTGGACTTAGGTGCTGGGACTGGTTCTATGCAAAAAGCATGCGTGCATTCTGGGAGAGCATGCTTATCTATTGAGAATGATCCTGACATTTGCAATTCCATATTGCAACCATTTTTGGATGGACAGAAAGGAAAGGGAAATGTGTTAAGCAACTATGGGACTCTAAATGATTCCGAAGATGTGGAAATGGTTGTTAATCTTCCAGACGACTAGTAAGTATGTTACTCTCGTGTTTAATCTTTTTAAACTTATTTGTTGGTTGGAGAATATTATTATCAATGAGGCATTGATATTGATTGATCTATTTTAGCTTTTTGCCTTCTTATGCAGGTGCTATGGCTGAGATGATGTGTAATGACATTGCATTCAATGCTCCCATCAAAGAGAGAAGGCATCGTCGCAATATCTATGTGGATGACATTAGTAAAGAAGATTGAGTCTAGTGATTTGACATGAGTTTTTCCCTTCAAGCATTGAGTCTAGTGATTTGACATGAGTTTTTCCCTTCAAGCATTGAGTCTAGTGATTTGACATGAGTATTTCCCTTCAAGCAATTCATTTTGCTTGTGATGCCCTAGTATTGAACATGCATAACTTTTGCGGTGTCTTACACCTATTTCATTTGCTAGAGATGTAGTAATCATATTGAAGAACTATTAGTACATCATGTGAGTACCCACCATGAATATTAATCTCAATATCGCATATTCAATTGTGAGTACCCACCATGAATATTAATCTCAATATCGCATATTCAATTGTGAGCATGTTGGTTTCATAAAACTTTTTCTACTTGCTAGAGATGTGATAATCATGTCATATCTTAATTAAGGTTTGCATGTCAAAACTATGAGTTGTGTACAAATGATCATCATGGTGAATTGAATCTTGAAGTATCTCCTTGCAACTAATAAATGTTTCGGCATAGATGCATGCAAATTTGCACCCTAAATTCTTCACCATGTGACTTGCAATCATTTCATCATCACTATCTATCATGGTAGTATGAATGATGGATGATGTAGGTGGAGGGTGTTGAAATGAAGTAGACATGAAAAGTAGTTTTGTGAATAAAGGGATCTTATAAGCCCTAAATACTATTGGAAAGAAATGTAATTAAATGTATATAGCCTCTTTGTAGGGTAGTTTTATGAGTAAAGGGTGTGTGATGTTATGATAAAATTGTCTACGAAATCACAATATAGGCCATGCTCAGAAAAATGTGCTCAGACCAAGACGCTCAGAGAAAAGACATACCCCTCTAAAGAAAAGGTTTCTTGAGTTTGTTTTTGAGATGAAAACTTTTCTTTTAAGGGGGAGGAAATGTTATGAGGTTGATAGGAAACTCTAAAAGGTAATACTAGAAAAGATTATGTATATGTAAAAGGTTTGCATATAAATAAGGTTCAGGGGATTTTAAATGGAAATAATCTCTCTCTAGAATATTTTCTCTCTCTAGGCCAAAACAGGTAGAAACAAGATCTTTTATATTTCTGAAGAGGGGATTGATTATAGCGGAAGACACTAGACATCCTGAGAGATTGGGGAGGAATCTTACAAGAATGAAAGACAGTGGAAAGGAAGACTAAAACGGACTTATCTTGTGGGATTGATTGGTCTAGAGTTTGGAAACATTTCATGTAAGCATTGTGCACAAATGCTAGACTGTGTCTCCACATGACTTGCCGTAATTTATTATTATCTCCCAAGAGATCGTGACTATACTACATGATGTGCTATACACCTTGGTAATCACAATCATCCTTATTATGAGATGGGTCTACGTAGGAGTGTGAAACAAGAGATTGAGGAAAAGTTTTTGTCTCGTGTTGCAATGAATCCCTTTACAACAAACGAAACAATTGGAGACAACTGTGGTTCAAGATGTCATTTAAGACATGCTAATGAGGGATATCAAACCTGGAAGTTCAGAGATTGTGAAGATGAGTTTGCAGAGCTTCTTCAGTATGTCACTCCATTGTCAAACAAAAGGAAGATAGAAAGATGCTTGGAGTATGCAAAAAGAGCCAAAAGCATCTCATAAAAGGGTCTTGAGGCGGTTTTGGATTTAAAAAATAGATGCAGATATCCATTTATCCATAGTGTGCTTTTCTCGGGACAATTGAGTGAGCAACATCAACCACATCTATTTGAAATGTCAACTAAAGGTCTTGGAAGTGGCCTTGACTTTCTCAATAGAATGAGACAAGGGGGAAATCTGTAGGATATGTGGGTGCATTTTGACCATGTAAACAGAGTCCTTGGTTGGCCAATTATGTGTGCCCACGTGTATGGCCTTTATGTCCGTGAGCTTTTGACAATAGCTACATGTGAGTTTAAAGTAGAGGATAGGTATGCACAAATAGAGTTTTGGAAGATGCTAAATCATGTGGTGCAAGAGAACGGCTATGAGAAAGCAAAATTTTGGGGATTCATGGGCAGACGAAGCCAATGCAAATAGGGTTAGAAATCATGCTATTTACTTTAGAGGGGCAAATAAAAGGGTGCCAGAGAAGGAAAGAACTTACATTTTTCATTGGGAGTAGAGCATGGTGCTTCATACCCAAAAATGTATACGGCCACCTTTTCATGAGCATCATAAGTCTTTATGTATGAAATGGAGAAATTCACCATCTGAGGTAGCGGGACTGAGAATTGAGAAAATGAAAACAAGAAATTTCGGCGGTCAAGGCACGCAATACAAGGAGAGATTGCAGTATTGGAAACATGGTTGGTTTGGTGGGACATCTGGGCGTTCCACTGGGGATAAATTCTCTTGAGATGCAATGTGTAAATATACATTGAGGTAGTGTTCCTAAAAAAGACCGGTACATGTAGATCAAGGTGTCATCTTAGAAGAAGAAAGCCATAGGCCAGAATATTTGACTATTACAGTGAACAAGCTACAAGGTGCACAAGGAGGGGAAGCACATGGACATATGTTTTTGTGTTATTGTTGGGTGTTTTGTATGGTTCTATAACTTTCACTCTTGGGATGTTGATGAAAACCATGTGATTGGCACATTTGTCCTGCTGCTGGGGTGTGGCCAGTGGATGAAGGGACATGTCTACAGGCCATGGAGGTGAAAATGCTCCTAGAAAATGGATTTTTGCTTCAAAGTGGAGGACCACCTCTGTAATCAGCTCAAGCCAACCCAAATGCAATAAACATTCCAAGTGCTTTTCATCCAAAATATAGGGATGGAAGGATTGTTAAGTGGAGAGCATTCATGCTCAACCACATGTTGTTGGCTCACCAAAACAATCCTCAAATAAAAGTAGAGCTAGGTCCCAACAAGAAGTATCTATTGTATCAGTTGGGACATCTGCAACAATAGGCAAGCTGGTATCCAACATTTTGAATCCTTCTGAATTCTCATAATTTTGCACAATTATGGCTTTATCTTGTAAATATTGAGTCTTTTTTAATGCAACTGATCATCCATGTCATCTAGCTAATAAGTACCATTCTCATATATATGTACCACCCTGACATTAGGAACTCAATGGAGTCTTCTTGGGCCCTTTAATTTGCCATGAGGTTATGGAAACGTTTAACTTTTTGACAAATAGGAGCCCGCCATGTAAGCAAAAACCATTGGTTTGTAAGAGAGGTGTAAGAGTGGTCAAAGGGTGCACTTTTTCCCCCAAAAAGGGGGGGCAATTTTACAATTTTCGGACCTCCATAACTTCTACATACAAGCTCCGATCTGAGCGGAGATTACAGATCCATGATCTACGCATCAAGAGCTTTCCATAGATATGTTACATGATATGGTTTTATCCGCTAGATTTTAAATTCTATTTTTCCCCCCAAATTCAAATTCGAATAAAGTAGCCGTTTTGAAGCTTCAAATTAGAAAACGTTTCTTCTTAAGAGAAAAGGTTTGACTCCCTTAAACTGCCAAATAAAAGGGCCCAAGAAGACTCCATTGAGTTCCTAATGAGGGACCCTCCCATTTAATTTGGAACTTAGTCTAGAAGGTATTATCCAGTTTGTTGTTATACCTGAGAACCAAATCCCCTTCTTTAATACCTTTGTCCTTAATAGTCTGATTGAAATGCTTAGCTCTCTGATTGCTTAATTGAATATAGTGGTCCAAAGTGTCCACCCTAGCTAATTGCAACTCTTGAAGATCCAACAACCTCTCTTCATACTCATCCAAGCCACTTTCTTGATGCTTCAAAAGAAACTGTAAACTAGGGATTTCAACCTCAATAGGCATCATGGCCTCTTTTCCAAAAACAAGATGGTAAGGTGAAAACTCATTAGTGGATCTGACAGCTATCCAGGCCCACAACGCTAAGGAAACATGCAAATCCCATTGCTTGGGATGTTCTTCCAACAAACACTTAGTTATCATAGTGCACAACTCTCCATTGAATCTCTTTACTATTCCATTGCATTGTGGATAATACGGAGTGGAGTACCTATGTGTGATATGTAATTTTTGCATGAGCTCTTGTATGACCTCTCATTTGAATCCAGGCCCTTGATCTGTCAACAGCCAAAGGCATGCCAAATCTTGTCTTCAAATACAAATTTGGCCACTTCTTTTAGCAGTTATATTCTTCACACATCTGGCTTTAGCCCATCTGTTCAAGTAGTCTACTCCAATCAAAATGTAGGTTTTACCCCTAGTAGTAGTGGGCTATGACCAATTGCATCCAATCCCCACTTCTTAAAAGTTCCATATAATGTATCTTCCAACTCTATAGTAGCTCTATCATGTCCTTTATATATACATACGTATACAAATACTTGATTGTTGTAATAATAGAGCATACTTCTATGTTAATATGTGCTTTTTATCTCATAGAGATAAAAGGATTATAAAGAAAAACGAAAGTGGAGTTATTTTAAGCACTTAGTGGCAGACGATGCGGTGCCAACATAATCTGCAGATGTTGTTGCGGCCTTTTTAATGGCTTATGGGATGGTCCTTTTTGTAATTAGCCTCAACTTGGGTGCACTTTGATATGGAATATAGCATCTTTTAAGTCTCCTTGCATTGGTTGAGCTCGATAACTTAGCATAACCTAGCTCACCAGACCTTCGTAAACTTATTCCATATCCAAAATTGGCATCGTGAGCATATTTCATCCGTGTGAGCCTATTTCATTTCCAAAACCAACATTGTGAGCCTATTTCATCCATGTGAGCTTACTTCAACATGAGCCCATGTAGATGTGACATGGGTCACCATACATGAGCCACTAGATAAGAACCACTAAATGTGAACCATCAGAGATGTGAGCCAACCACACCAACAAATTTTAGTGAACCGATTTCATGCCAAAATGCCTAAGTCATAGTTTTGTGGCACTAGGCTTGCCAAGGTTATGCCAATGTCTAGCTCAATTATACCATTGTATTTAGTTTGGATCCTATGGGGTTAGAGTGTTATCGAACCCCTATTCATTTCCTACTGGTCCATGTGTGGTGTTTTGCAATGCTCTATGTATGCTTCTCAATCTATCAAATTTGAGTTACACACAAGTAGGTGGGTTCTTACCTAGGGTGTTTCAAATCATGAGGGGAAAGAAGAGATGAAGTGCAAGAGTCTAGGCTAAACTACTTGCATATGCCCTCCTCTACATTGTGTCATATTGTATGACAAGACCTCTCAATAGCCAGATAGCAACAAGAAAATAGAGTTGTGGATAGCTCTTCTCACCCTTGCTATTGTGTCCACTCTCTCTTGAGCTAGGGATAGAGATGTGGAGATATAGATACAGAGGAACAAGGGGAGAAGAAGATAAGCAAGCTCTCAAGAGTGAAGCAAATCCCTACTCACATGCACATTAGTAAGAAAAAAATCAAACACTCAAGGAATGGTAACAAGTGTTCATTACCAAAATGT
The DNA here is from genome assembly GCF_041138505.1 of Cibotium barometz. Taxonomy (NCBI): domain Eukaryota; kingdom Viridiplantae; phylum Streptophyta; class Polypodiopsida; order Cyatheales; family Cibotiaceae; genus Cibotium; species Cibotium barometz. The sequence continues at coordinate 46,368,995 of NC_141087.1, forward strand.
TAAGATAATTTAGGTAATTTTAAGTTATGATTCACATAAGCTTTCTAAGCTCAACATCCCATTGAATTGTGTATTGTCAATAAGCACTTAGTATGAAAAAGAGATCACAAAAAATATGCTATCTGTACATGTTAACCCAGTCCTAGGGTAAACAAGAAATACCACCATTATCTTACATTAAGGAGTCAAAGTAGATACACCAAATGGTCATACATTCAAGATATGAAGCAATGGTGTCCAAATCTACAATTTGGACGGGCACCCGTAATGGAGTGACGGAGTATTTATGGCAACTCCCGCTACAAGAGCGCGTGGTAGTAAGTTAGGATGAAGTCCCAGGTGATGTACTTCATGGATATATTATGAGAGTAGTCATTATAATAGCATTAGGCCTCTTATGGTCTTAAAGTGCCCGACCGGCCACAGTTTAAGTGAGTGTGAACACTTATGGCCATGTATATAAGTGAATTTCTCTCATAATACAACATACTCTCCCATTGTACAAGAATTGAGTCTTGCTCTTGCTAATCTCTCTCCCTAATGCATGCTAGTGAGTGTGTGTGAGTGAAGTGAGATGAGAGGAGGGGCGAGTATCCCTAGTGCAACGCGGCGGTGTGACAATGCTCATGGAAGGTGCACTGGAATTGCTTCTGAAGGAGTTGTAGAGCTCGGAGACGTCAATGGTTATGAGCTCCGCCATTGGAAAGATCCTCACGACAGTTGCGGTTCACCAGGTAATCTCTTGTTGGATGTGTTTCAAAGGGGGGTTAGGGTGAGCCATAACATTTTTGGCGATGCTGCTGCCGGGGAGCCATCCCTTGGCATTTTCCATCGTTTTTCCTCTAATCTATGCATTACCCATTGTCCATTATCTTGATTAATGGTTTCCCATGAAAAAGATATAGATTTAATTTGGTGATTTGTGTGTGCTTTTGTGAGAAATAGCTCTCTTTTTTGTCTTGTAAAGAATGCTTTTTGCTTAATTTTTAGCTTAATTTTTTGTTTTTGTTGTTGTTTTCAATGTTCTTAGGGCTTGCACATAGTTTGTATTAGGATTAGTTTGCATCCATTGCATCAAACAATGCATTAGATTGTAATTTTTAGTGAATGTTAGCTCTCTTTAGTGTTAAACATAAAACTAAAATCATTAATTTTATCTTAATTGGTGTGTTTTTTGTTGAAATTGTTTGCATTAGAGTTTTAGCAAGCATTAGGAGTAGCTTAATCCTTTAAAAAATTTATCAAAACCATAAAAAACCCTTGAATTCGACTAATTTCTCTTAATGGATTGGTTTTTATCATTAAGAGTAATTAATCCACTTCAAGGGACATAAATTTAGAAAATGTGTTATTTGGGTTCTAAATTGATCATGTGAGTAGTCAAAATTAGTGTTTTGAGAGCATCTAGATGCATCAAAACACTTAATTATATCAATTTCTTCATCAATTGGAGGAATTTGACTCTCTTTGCTTAATTTTACCTTAAAACAAGAGACCAAAATTAAGATTCTAATTAATCTCCTATTTTAGATTAATTTACACATTGGTTGATGCACATAGCTTAGCATTCCCTTGCTCTATCCAATGATGTGCTTAATTGTGTGAATTAATTAAGAATTAGTGGTTAATTAAAGCCTTTGATTAGTATAAAAGAGGAAAAGATTATTGAAAGGATTAATCTTTGATTAGTTTTTAATCACCTTTTTACATAACTCATTAAGGCTAATGAGCATTCAATGAGTAGATGCCCATGAATTGTCAAATTGTCCATTTTGGGGATCATTTAAGGGTGTAAGGGTGTGTCATAAAAAGATTGACTTTTTGATTCCCACTTACCTTTTTGGAAAAATGCCCATATCTCCTTAATTTTAAATTCAAAAAATATCCCCCCTCAACATGGAAATTCGTATTTCCCACTAGACTCCCAAAAAAAAATCATTTCACGTCCTAAAAGTGGTTCACGGCATGAACCAACAGTAAGTGTTTCACGTCGTGAAACAATCCCTGTGCGCACAAAAGGATCAAATTTAATTTTCTCGTGAAGTCTGGTTCACGGCACGAAACCCTAAGCATTTTACGGCGTGAAACACTAAATATCTCATGACGTGAAACAGTCCCAAAAAAATAATCAAATTTGATAAAATTCGTGAAGTCAGAGTTCATGTAAGATTCCTCCCCAACCTTCGAGGTATACTGGAGTAAGAATCTTCCTTTCTGATCTTATAATTATTCCCTCTCTAAAATAAAAGAAAATTTCTGTTTAAAAAAGGAAGATCCTTTTCCTAGAATACTTCTCAGGAGTCACGCCTGTTTTAAGGATTTAGAACAATGAGTTTAGAAGTGAGAATCGGTGTTTTGGATACCAAGGTTTTGGTTTTCATTCGAGTACGGCCCAAAAGAAGTTCTTTATCTCTTGGGGAGGATAAGAAGTTATCCCCCAGATATTGTGATCCTTATATCTAAATTCAATGAAAGTAGGTGACTTAGCCTACAAGTTTCTTTTATCTCCTCATCTCAAAATTCTTAATGCCTTCTATAGAAAAATGTGTCAAACTCAAATTCATGGAAAGACGGTAAAACTTCAGTGGCAAGTTACCGATGGCTTCTAGGTTATGCTAGCTCCTTCCTCTATATAAGTCGTAACTTTTACTTGTCGCTCACAGTAATCTTACTCCCGTCAATCTCCTTTCTTTCTTAATCTCCTTCATGGCTTGGCAACAAGAACTAGTTTTATCCATGATGATTTCTCACCTTCAAGACGCAAGAGAGTCTGTGAAGAAAGACTTTATAGAACAGTATGAGCGCTTACTTTTTCCTCACCTAGGAACTTCTGTAGCGCAGACCAAATGGCGGACCTATCAAAACATAACTAGGGTAACACCTTGGGGTCAGCAGCACTTTCGTAACAATGTCCGCTTGGCCATGGTTATCGAAGCCTTGGGTTTGGGTCCCCGATACTACTGCGTCATGAGATCAAGGCATCTTGGGTTTTCTGAGCGGGTCTTCTTACTGGCGTGTTTTCTTCCTCATGAGAAGATATGCCTTTACCCCGTTTTTGGCTTGCCTCTCAGAGGTCCTTTTGTTAGATCACCTCATACCGCTGAGATAGGTGCGGCAATAACCAGCAGAATCATTCCCATAGATGAATTACCCTATACTTGTGCAGCTTGTGAGGACTGCTTTTGTGACCATATGATGGACGGGCTTATGGAAGTGTAAAGAGTTCTTCTATCTTTACTGTATAAGTCCCGTGAATGAATAAAGTTTAAATCTTGTTCTTATTTTGAATCTTGCTCTCTTTAAGACTTTTCTTGGTGGTTAATCGTGATTAAAATTTTTCTCTAAGTCTCATATTTGTGCATCTTGCGAAATTATTCCAAGTTGCGAGATGAGGACATCTCGCGTTTTTTAAGTGGGGTAGAATGTAAGATTCCTCCCCCAACCCCTTTTTGATGTCTAGTATATTCCCCTGTAATCAATTCCTTTTCTAAAATATAAGAGATCTTGTTTGTGGCTGTTTTAACCTAGAGAGAGAAAATATTCTAGAGAGAGAATATTCAGATTTTGAATATTTTTGGATAGAAAAATATCTCTTATAATTCAGATGAGTTTCCCTGAAACAGAAATTTAAAAAGAATTTTCCAATGTGCAATTGGAATTAATTGAAAATAGGTATAAAGAACCTTAGCCTAAGGGTCTAGATTTTCAGAAATCTTTAGACTATGGTCCAATTAAGGTTTCTATGGGCCAATAGCATCAATCCATGTGTAGGGAGGAGATAAATCCAAATTGTAAAAAGAAAATACCCAAAAATGAGTAAATGCTCACATGAGGTGAAGAGTTGAAAATGTACAAGGTTTATTAGTAAAAAACTATGAGCAATATTAAAAATATGAGATATTTTGGGAATAATGATTTTATTATGACACATATGTAAGGAAGGGGGAGTCCCTTAAATGCTCACATAAGATGAAGAGTTGAAAATGTACAAGGTTTATTAGTAAAAAACTATGAGCAATATTAAAATGATTCCATTATGACACATATGTAAGGAAGGAGAGTTCTTTAAAGGAGATGCATATTTCACATAAGATGAAGAGTTGAAAATGTACAAGGGTTATTAATAAAAAACTATGAGCAATATTAAAAATATGAGATATTTTGGGAATAATGATTTTATTATGACACATATGTAAGGAAGGGGAGTCCCTTAAATGCTCACATAAGATGAAGAGTTGAAAATGTACAAGGCTTATTAGTAAAAAACTATGAGCAATATTAAAATGATTCCATTATGACACATATGTAAGGAAGGGGAATTCTTTAAAGGAGGTGCATATTTCACATGCTTGAATGAGTTTTAAACTCATAAAAATTAAGATATTTCATCTCTCCTCTCTCCTCATTCAAGTCTAGTTCCAAAAAGTTAGCTTAATTGACCTAAAAATGGTCAAAAAGTAACCAAACTGATTTGGAAAATTCTAGAATCAGTTTGTTTGGTTAGGAGCTCAAATTTTCCTATAAATAGAAGCCTCCCCTTGTTGAAAAAAAACATAGTCTCTTATGCTTTGTTACTCTACTCCACCTAAGCCAAAATATATAGTCTCTTATGCTTTGTTACTCTACTCCACCTAAGCCAAATTAGATAGTGTCTTATGCTTTGTTACTCTACTCCATCTAAGCCAAAATATAGTGTCTTATGCTATATTACTCCACCTAAGCCAAGAACTGTGAATTTTTTAATAATTCACTAGTTTTTGACACTTCTCTTTTTCTTCAATCCCCATTGGTGGCTCCATCAACATACTAAACCAATTGATTGGTTGGGGGCCTCTACCGTGAATAAAGAATCAAGCAAATCATAAGGTAAGTATATTGAATTTTGATCTTTTCTATAATTTCTCAATGATTCTCTCTTCTCAACCCCTCTCAAGCTTGAGAAGCTTAATTGGTATGGTTTTTTAAATGCTATTGAAGTTAATTGGTGAATAGTAGGGAAGAGTTACATAATTTAATAAATGCTATAGAAGTTAATTTCCATTTATGTTTAATGGTTTTTATGTAATTTCTCTCTCTCTCTCTCAAGAAATGGTCATACTCATGACCTATTCTCAATCCAAATGAAGCTTTTCATAAAGCTTTTCCTTAATCCAAGATTAAGCTATGCTTGAGGCCAAATTAATGGCTTTTTGCTATGCTTTTAGTTTATGCACATTGATGATTCAACCCATTATGGATTGATGATCTAATTAGAGACCATTCTAATTGTTTTCTTAATGATTCAATTAGAGACCATTATGGATTGATGATCCAATTAGAGACCATTCTAATTATATCCTTAATGATAAGCTTTATCCCTCTAAAAATTTTTTTTTTGAGATTTATCAGTCATAGTAGCGGAGCTATGGCAAAATTTTTATAGAAATTACGCATAAAATAAATTCATTCAAAGCATAAAAAGAGGATTTCCTACCATATTCTAGGAACTATCATCCTAGATTAATTAAAAGAATTTTATTATGAATGGAGATGTGGATGTATGCATGTAGAAGTAGATGTATAGATGAGGATATAAATAGAGATGTGGATGGATGTATGTAGATGTAGATGTATAGATGTGGATGTGAATGGAGATGTAGATGTATGCACGTAGATGTAGATGTAGACGTAGATGTATAGATGTGGATATGGATGTGGAGGTGGATGGATGCATGTAGATGTAGATGTATAGATGTAGATGTGAATGGAGATGTGGATGTATGCATGTAGATGTAGGTGTATAGATGTAGATGTGGATGTGGAGGTGGATGGATGCATGTAGATGTAGATGTATAGATGTAGATGTGAATGGAGATGGGGATGTATGCATGTAGATGTAGGTGTATAGACGTAGAAGTGGATGTAGAGGTGGATGTATGCATGTAGATGTAGATGTATAGATGTGGATGTGAATGTGGAGTGGATGTATGCATGTAGATGCAGATGTATGGAGGTGAATGTGAATGTGGATGTGGATGTATGCATAGGGATGTAGATGTATGCATGTAGATGTGAATGTAGGCATATAGTTGTGGATGTATGGATGTGAATATACGATTGTGATGTGAGGGAATCTGAAGTGATGAGATGGAAATGATGTGATGGGATGAGTATACATATAAATGGAATATGGAATAAGTAATGTAGATTGCGGAGGGATAATGTGGAAAAATGAAAGTTAAAATAGAAATTGTATTGTAAACTGTTTATAAATGCTGTTTGTAAATGCTGTCTGTAAATGATTGTTTTATGTCAAGAATGCTGGGGGGAGCATTTTGACCGTCTTGTGATTAAGGTCGTGATGAGAAAGTTGCAACTGCTGACAGGGAGTCAATGAAGGACGTCTCGCGTAGCAAGGTCAGCCGAGGTCTTGACCAGCCTCGGTGCGATTAAAATGGTGAGCTTCCGGTACGGTGGATGAGGGGCCAAGGAAGCGGCCTATGCGTGAAGCGCTAGGTTACCTGCGAAGGATCCTAGAGGGTGCTGACCATACGGTGCTCGGGCTCTGGGTTGCCTAGGATACCCACGCGTGCGTCGAGGAAGATATTGGAACAGAGTTGGAGTTGTTTTCTGAAATCGAGCATGGATCTGGTTGATTGACCTTGCTGGTCTTCAATGGATGAGTCCATGGCTCCTTATATGGATCTGTTGGTTGATCTTGCTGATCTTCAACGAGAGTCCATCATGTTAAGTGATTATATTGCCAAGTATTATGGGCTAGGAACTATCGAAACGGCTCCTGAGCGTTCTAGTTGCCAATGATGCCATAGATACTCTGATGAAGGAATGATGGAAAATTAAGAATCAATTGGATAAATTGGAAGATGGTGATCAATGATACTATGGTTTTATTAAAGGATTGTTTTAAACTGGTTGAATCTGGTTGAAAAAGGCAATTTCATATTGGGTGTGTGAGTGGTGTGACTAGTTTTATTTTGCATGAACATCCGGCTAGGGGGCCTTGGAACTCTTTTCCTTGGTACCCGGGACAAAACCTAACCAAATTTTTAATTGGATCCCATCACTACAGTGGTTGGGCGGTTGGCTAACCCATGGGATTGGATGGGGTTAGGCTGGACTGATGGATCCGTAAATCGAGACTCAAACTTTTGTTTTTACGATCGAAAAAAAAAATCCCGGACAGTAACTGTTCTATGGATAGGAATCAACGGCTGTGCCTCTTGAATGGGGAAAAAAGCGTTGATCCCAATGATCCAAGTGCAAGTTTCTTCCTTGAACTGACTAAGTATCTTATAGATGTAATTGGATCATCTCGATCAGAAATGATCTTGACTACGTTAGAGTAAAAAGTTATCCTGGTGGAATCGCCCATGTTTCCGGTTAAGAAAGTTTTTCCGGGTTCGGTTTTGGAACAACCGACGGATTAGTCTCTTATCCGGATATCCGTGGGCGAGGCCTCGAGTGTGGGACCCCTGTCCCGCGCGAGAAGCGCTACTTCCGCTGCCAGTACCCCAAATCCGTTGCTCGGTGGGAACAGGGATCTTACAGTTCACAGCATGAAACACTAAATATCTCACAACATGAAACAGTCCAAAAAAAATCAAATATAATT